>NC_133131.1:38600172-39200172 GCF_048418815.1 Hemitrygon akajei
GCACTGTTCTACTGTGCAGCGACACCTGCACAAATATGACCTTCATGGAAGAGTCATCAGAAGAAAACCTTTCCTGTGTCCTCACCACAGAATTTAGTGTCAGAAGTTTGCAAAGGAACATCTAAACAAGCCTGATGCATTTTGGAAACAAGTCCTGTGGACAGATGAAGTTAAAATAGAACTTTTTGGCTGCAATGAACAAGGTATGTTTGGAGAGAAAAGGGTGCAGAATTTCATGAAAAGAACCCCTCTCCAACTGTTAAGCACAGGGGTGGATCGATCATGCTTTGGGCTTGTGTTGCAGCCAGTGGCACGGGGAACATTTCACTGGTAGAGGGAAGAATGAATTCAATTAAATACCTGCAAGGTCTGGGAGCAAACATCACACCATCAGTAAAAAAGCTGAAGATGAAAAGAGGATGGCTTCTACAACAGGAAATGATCCTAAACACACCTCAAAATCCACAATGGACTACCTCAAGAGGCACAAGCTGAAGGGTTTTGCCATGGCCCTCACAGTCCCCCGACCTAAACATCATCGAAAACCTGTAGATAGACCTCAAAAGAGCAGTGCATTCAAGACAGCCCAAGAATCTCACAGAACTAGAAGCCTTTTGCAAGGAAGAATGGGTAGAATTCCCCCAAACAAGAATTGAAAGACTCTTAGCTGGCTACAGAAAGCGTTTACAAGCTGTGATACTTGCCAAAGGGGCTGTTAGTAAGTATTGACCATGCAGGGTGCCCAAACCTTTGCTTCGGGCCCTTTTCCTTTTTTGTTATTTTGCAACTGTAAAAGATGGAAATAAAAAAATAATCTTTCTTAAAATATTAAAGAAATGTGTCTTCTTTAACTTTATGCCTTTTGGAAATCAGGTCATCTTTTACTCGCTTAGCTATTCACAGTAACAGAAATTTTGACCAAGCTTTTGCATGCTCTGTATTTGATTATCTGACTGTATTTTACTGCTGTCTGATGTGTGCCTTGTGCAATGAGTGATTATTGGTACTGTGTTATGCACCTTAGCTCTGGAGTAATGCCATTTCATTCATGGGTATTTATGTATGGTTGCATGATAATTAAACTTGAACTTGAGAGCATCTCCTCCCAAATCACTGCCAAAGTCACAAAACGCCTCCTCCCCAAAATCCCCAGCTCCCACGTTAGTGGAAGCAGGTCCTTCTCAGTCCTGACTGGTGAAGACAGAGAGGAAGCCAATCGTGATTCTTGATCTCTGGTGAAGCAGGCCAAATACTCTGTGATGCTGCAATGATGGTGCGTAGTTGACCAGCATACTAAATTGCTCTCCGATTCACAACTGAAGAGTACTCCTCTTGAATGAAATGAGTAAAATGTAGCCCATATTCTTCAGGAAGAGCGCATCGAGGAATGTCTGGCATTAACAAATAAATCGTGGCTTGGACTATGAATAATAAAACACTGCCAGTGATCCATAGCTGAAACTTTCTGTCCTGTTAGTGTCCAATACAATATTCCCTTTAACTAACATGCCTTGCCCTGTCTGACTGGCTGAAGTAAAAAGAACTTCTCATTAAAACTGCTTACAGTTTGTTTGATTGACAGCTCATTCTGTGCTTTAGATCCTTGCTGATGTTTTACCATCACTCAGAGCTTTGTTTCCCTCCACAGCGCCTGAGGGACACTGTTTAATGACACAGGCAGTGCCTTCCTGTCCTCTGACCCTTTATAAAACAACCAGGTAATACTAATAGCACACTTTCCCTGATTTGTCAGTCTTTCATGTTTCTTCCACCTTTCTTGATCTGATAGAAGCATAGAGCTCAGATTAAGGCTTCCTTTGTCCTTGTCACTTTTCTGGCGATAGAACTGTGTTGTAGCCAAGGGTGTTTCAGGAAGTGTTGGCTTTGAAATCAGGTCAGCCTCATCACAGACACAATCCTCAGATCACAGCCTAAATGACGGAAATACTGAACCGCAGGGCTTGGCCAGGCGGGGGTTTGGGCTTGACATGGGGAGCACTCCAGATTTTGACCTTTGCCCTGTGCTGCAGCTGGAGACCTCAGCTAGGTTCGATCCTGTGCAAGGGAGATAAAGTAGTAGGCCCAAGGTAGAGGCCTAAAAGAGTCATGAGAGTCCAAGAAAAGTTAAGAGGACCCGGATGACTGGTGCTGGAGGTCTGTGCAAGACCAGAAGTCAAGGCCCGAATGACGGGGCTGGACGTCTGTGCAAGACCAGAAGTCAAGGCCCGAATGACTGGGGCTGGACGTCTGTGCAAGACCAGAAGTCAAGGCCCGAATGACTGGGGCTGGACATCTGTGCAAGATCAGAAGGTCAAACTTGTGAGCAGCATCCTGGGCTAAAGTCCAAAGTCGGAGGCCTGATGTCTATGGAGTCAGCAAATCTAGGGAGATGGACTGGAGGCCTGGAGGCGGCCTGTCCTGGGGCTGGAGGTCTGTCTGGGTGGTAGGGATGGGAAGCTCATTTCGCTGTTGTTGTCCTGTTCTGTTTTATTGTTATTGTTGCTGCTTGTGTTGCTCTGTGGAACAGCATGGGCAGGGTATGTTGGCACCAGAATGTGTGGCAACACTTGCTGTCTGCCCCCAAAATACCCTTGACCGTGCTTGTTGTTACTGCATACAATGCGTGTTGTAATATACAGTCTGTGTGATAAATGAAGCGGAGTCTGAGAGACTTGTTTCCCGTCCTGTTATCGTGCGGAATAGCTGCACTCGTTTCAACTTGAGGTGGTTACAATTGACTATGATGCTTTTATGTTTGACACTGCTCATTGCCACGTTTCATGCAGGAAGGATGCTCGATTGGATGTCTGCAGACACGGTATCGTAGCGATTAGCGTGGCACAATTACAACTCGGGTCATCGGAGTTCAGAGTTCAATTCTGGCGCCATCTGTAAGGAGTTTGTACGTCCTCCCCGTGAACTTGTGAGTTTCCTCCAGGTGCTTCCGTTTTCTCCCAGTTTTTCTGAAGACGTACCGGTTAGCAGGTAAATTATTCGTTGTAAAGTTTTCCTGTGATTGGGTGAGGGTTAGATCGGTAGGTCGCTGGGAGGTATGGCTTGTTGAGCTGGAAGAGCCTGTTCTGTACTAAAAATAAAGATCCCTGTTGGTCCCTTGTCCTGAGTAAGAGCTCTAAAGCAAACAGGCCAGAGCACATTAACCGTGTGGCCAACCTCTTCACGTAGCCTCAGGTTAGAGGCGAGTCCATTTAAGACAGAGATGCAGAGAAATTTCTTTCCCAGAGGGTGGTGACTTCGTGGAATTTGTTGCCACAGGCAGCTGTGGAGGCCAGGTTGTTGGGGTATTTAAGGCAGAGCATGAGATGTTCTTGATTGGACATGGCATCAAAGGTTACGGGGAGAAGGCTGGGGAGAGGGGCTGAGGAGAGAAAAAAAGGATCAGCCATGATTGAATGGCGGAGCAGACTCGATGGGCCAAATGACCTAATTCTGCTCCTATGTCTTATGGTCTTATGTAATACACATTAAATCCAAAGAACTTAAATGAAGGGTAGCACAACAACCTGAACTTTAAAGCTTGTGGAGCGCAGACAACCAGGCTGGGCCAAGGTAGGCCATCCAGTACAAGGGTGTTTATCGTGGGTTCATTCTGACTGTACCTATTGCACTTACTAACCAAAAGGCAATATAAGTAAGATCTAGGGGGACATCTCAGCAACATCTATCCAACAACAAACACCATTAAAACACATATTTCAGTCCATTACAAAGGGAAGGAAAGATTTAAAATTTATGCAATGATTTTCAAGGTAGACCATTCTTAGCAACCACTTCAGATTTCTAAAGGACAGATAAGGGAAATATAGTAGTCAGTTTGCAAATAAAAGCTCTTACAAACAGTGACTGGACAATGCAATTTGCATGGCATTGGTGCTTATTGCTGGGACAAAATTTATTGTCCAGTCCTAACTGCCGTTGAGATGGTTGATGGGTCACGTTTGAGTACTGTTGCATAGTCGCGATGCTGTTGGGTACGGAGCCCCGCGATTTGGACTCAGCGATGATGAATGACAACAACGATTCAAAACAGGAGAGTGTGCAACTTGAAGGAGAGGCTGCAGGACGTGTTATTCCATCTGTCTGCTGTCCTCGTTGTTCTTGATGGTAAATCTTGTGCATTTGGATGCACTGATGGAGTTGGCTAGGAAGAAAAGCTACATTTCGCAAATGATGTACGCAGTGGCCATGGTGAATTGGTGGTGGAGGAGGATGTTCCAACTAAGTAACACGCACAAAATGTTGGGGGTCATTTAGTGTTCGGTGCTCCCAGTGTGGCCTCCTGTACATCGGTGACACCCGACGTAGATTGGGAGACCACTTCGCCGAGCATCCACTCTCCATCTGCCAGAACAAGCAGGATCTCCCAGTGGCAACCCATTTTAATTCCACTTCCCATTCCTATTCCAATATGTCCATCCATGGCCTCCTCCACTGTCGTGATGAGGCCACACTTATGTTGGAGGAACAACACCTTATATTCCGTTTGGGTAGCCTCCACCCTGATGGCATGAACATTGATTTCTCAAACTTACAGTAATGCCTCCACCTTCCTCCTTCCATTTCTCATCCCCTTTTCCCTCTCTCACCTCATCTCACCAATCAACTTCCTAGCTCTTTACTTCATCGCTCCCCCTCCAGATCTCACCAATCACCTTGAGTTTCTTTCTTTCCTCCTCCCACCTTTTAAATCCACTCCTCAGCTTTCTTCCTCCAGTCCTGCCGAAGGTTTGTGGCCTGAAACGTTGACTGTACTTTTTTCCATAGATGCTGCTGAGTTCCTCCAGCATTTTGCTCGGCTTTTCAGCATCTGCAGATCTTCTCTTGTTTGCGTTCCAGTTAAATGCCTGCTCTGCTCTGGATGATGTGGTGCTTCCCGACTGTTGGTGTTACACTTGTTCGGGCAAGTGCGGTGTACTACATCTCACTCTTGCCTTGGCAATGACGCAGAGACTCAGGTGCAGGGAGTCACTCACCACGGGAAACCCCGTCTCTGATCTGTTCTTGCAGCCGCAGCTGTTTTCTGTGGCTGATCCTGTTGAGTTTCTGGTTAACGGTGAGCCCAGGAATGTTGATGCTAAGGAATCTGGCAAAGTTCATGCTATTGAGTGTGTAGGGTCACTTCTTGATTTGAACAGCATGAATATTCCTTGTCACCTATCGGCCTGTGTCCTGAATATTGTGTATGTCTTTCTAATGACATTTTGGAGAGGGAGGGGGAGCAGCCAGATGTTTAGGTACATATTGGTACCAATGACATAGGAAGGAAAAGCAAAGAGGTCCTGAAAAGAGAATTTAGAGAGCTAGGTAGAAAATTGAGAAGCAGGACCTCCGGGGTAGTAATTTCTGGATTGCTGCCAGTGAAGGTAGAAACGGGACGATTTGGCAGATAAATGTGTGGCTGAGAAGCTGGTGCAGGGGGTAGGGCTTCAGATTCTTGGATCATTGGGATCTCTTCTGGGGGAGGTATGACCTGTTCAAAAGTGATGGGTTGCACCTGAACCCGAGAGGGACCAATCTTCTCACGGGCAGGTTTGTTAGAGCTGTTGGGGAGGGTCTAAACTAACTTGGCAGGGGGGTGGGAACCAGAGTGAAGGGACTCAGGATAGGATGGATGGTAAAAAAGCAAAGATAATGTGCAGTCAGATTGTCAGGAAGGGCAGGCAGGTGGTGGGACTTAGTTGCAGCCAACAGGCTGAGTATCAAATCATTAGGGATGAGAGTGAGAAAGGATAGCAAATACGGTACTCAAGGTGTTGTATCTAATTGTGTGTAGTATAAGAAATAAGGTGGATGATCTTGCTGCAATATTACAGATTGCCAGGTATGATGTTCCGGCCATCACTGAATCGTGGCTGAAGGACGGTTGTAGTTGGGAACTGAATGTCCAAGGTTACACGTTATATTGGGAGGGATAGGAAGGTAGGCAGAGGGGGTGGTGTGGCTCTACTGGTAAAGAATGACATCAAATCAGTAGAAAGATGTGACATAGGACCAGAAGATGTTGAATCCTTGTGGGTTGAGTTAAGGAACCGCATGGGTAAAAGGACCCTGGTGGCAATTATATACAGGCCTCCCAACAGTAGCTGGGAGGTGGACCACAGATTACAACAGGAAATAGAAAAGGCGTGTCAAAAGGGTAATGTTATGGTAGTCATGGGAGATTTTAACATGCAGGTCGATTGAGAAAATCAGGCAGTAATGGATCTCAAGAGAGTGAGTTTGTTGAATGCCTAAGAGATGGTTTTTTAGAGCAGTTTGTCGTTGAGCCTGCTAGAGGATCAGCTATACTGGATTGGGTGTTATGTAATGAATCAGAGCCAATTAGGGAGCTTAAGGTAAAAGAAACCTTAGGAACCAGTGATCACAATGATTGTGTTCAACTTGAAATCTGATAGGGAGAAAGTAAAGTCTGATGTAGCAGTATTTCAGTGGAGTAAGGGAAATTACAGTGGTATGAGAGAGGAGTTGGCCAAAGTAAATTGGAAGGAGCTGCCGACAGGGATGTCAGCAGAACAGCAATGGTGTGTGTTTCTGGGAAAAATGAGGAAGGTGCAGGACATGTGTATTCCAGAAATGAAGAAATACTCAAATGGCAAAATAGTACAACCATAGCTGGCAAGGGAAGTCAAAGCTATTGTAAAAGCAAAAGACAGGGCAAACAACAAAGCAAAAGTTAGTGGGAAGATAGAGGATTGGGAAGTTTTTAAAAACCTACAGAGAGCAACTAAAAAAGTCATTAGGAATAGATGAAATATGAAAGCAAGCTAGCAAATAATACCAAAGTGGATAGTAAAAGTTCTTTCAAGTATGTTTAAATAAAAGAAAAATGACAGTGGATATAAGACCGCTAGAAAATGAGGCAGGAGAAATAATAATGGGGACAAGGAGATGGCTGATGAACTAAATGAGTATTTTGCATCAGTCTTCACTGTGGAAGACACAAGCAGTATGCCTGATATTGTAGTGTGTGAGGGAAGAGAAGTGAGTGCAGTTACTGTTACAAGAGAGAAGGTGCTCAGAAAGCTGAAAGACCTAAAGGTACATAAGTCACCCGGACCAGAGGAACTGCAACGTAGGGTTCTGAAAGAGGTAGCATTAGAGATTGTGGTGGCATTAGAAATGATCTTTCAAAAATCATTGGACTCTGGCATGGTGCCAGAGGACTGGAAAATTGCAAACGTTACTCCACTCTTTAAGAAAGGAGGAAGACAGCAGAAAGGAAATTATAGACCAGTTAGCCTGACCTCAGTAGTTGGGAAGATGTTGGAGTCAATTGTTAAGGATGAAGTGATGGAGTACTTGGTGACACAGGACAAGATAATACAAAGTCAGCATGGTTTCCTTCAGGGAAAATCCTCCCTGATGAACCTGGTGGAATTCTTTAAGGAGATTACAAGTAGGATAGATAACGGAGATGCAGTGGATGTTGTATATTTGGACTTTCGGAAGGCTTTTAACAAGGTGTCACACATGAAGCTGCTTACCAAGTTAAAGAGCCCATGGTATTACAGGGAAGTTACTAACATGGTTAGAGCATTGGCTGATTGGTAGGAGGCAGCAAGTGGGAATAAAAGGATCCTTTTCTGGACTAGTGGTGTTCCGCAGGGATCAGTGTTGGGACCACTTCTTTTTATGCTGTATATAAATGATTTAGATGATGAAATAGATGGCTTTGTTGCCAAGTTTGCAGAAGATATGAAGATTGGTGAAGGGGCAGGTCGTGTTGAGGAAACAGGTAGGATGCAGAGGACTTAGACAAATTAAGAGAATGGGCAATAAAATGGCAAATGAAGTACAACATTGGAAAATGCATGGTCATTTACTTTGGTAGTAGACATAAATGTGCGGACTATTTTCTAAACGGGGAGAAAATCCAGGAATCTGAGATGCAGAGGGACTTGAGAGTCCTTGTACAGAACACCTGAAAGGTTAACTTGCAGATTGAGTCGGTGGTGAGGAAGGCAAATGCTGTGTTAGCATACATTTCAAGAGGTCTAGAATACAAGAGCAAGGATGTGATGCTGGGCTTTATAAGGCATTGGTGAGGCCTCACATTGAGTATTGTGAACAGTTTTGGACTCCTCATCTTAGAAAAGATGTGCTGGCATTGGAGAGGGTCCAGAGGGGGTTCATAAGGATGATTCCAGGAAAGAAAGGGTTATCATACGAGGAACATTTAGTGGCTCTGGGTCTGTACTCATTGGAGTTCAGAAGGGTGAGGGTGGATCTCATTGAAACCTTTCGAATGGTGATAGGCCTAGTCAGAGTAGATGTGGAAAGGATGATTCCCACGGTGGGAGAGTCTAGGACAAGAGAAAACAACCTCAGGATAGAGGGGCACCCTTTCAAAATAGAGATGTGGAGAAGTTTCTTTAGCCAAAGGGTGGTGAATTTGTGGAATTTGTTGCCATGTGCAGCTGTAAGAGGCCGGGTTGTTGGGTGTATTTAGGGCAGAGATTGATAGGTTCTTGATTGGACATGGCATCAAAGGTTATGGGGAGAAGGCCGGGAACTGGGGTTGAGGACGAGAAAGAAAAAAAAGGATCAGCCGTGATTGACTGGCGGAGAAGACTTGATGGGCCTGATGGCCTAATTCTGCTCCTGTGTCTTATGGTCTAATGCTGGCATAGAGATTACGTAAAGAACTAAAGAGTTGCAAGTGAAATTCAAAGTCAGTGAACACCCCTACTTCTTAGTTTATCATGGAGAAAAGTTTATTGGTAAGTTGACTGAGGGTGGTTTGGACCAGGGCTGTGCACTGAGGAACTTATGCAGTAATGAACTGTGGTGGAGATAATTAATGTCCAACAAATACAACATTTATGGTTGGATTCCAGTCAGTGGATAACTTTCCTCTGGACGTAAACTTGTCCAGGACACTATTTACCAAGAGAAGTCACTTTCATCTCACCTCTGGAACTCACCTCAGCTGTCCATGTCTTGACTGAAGCTGTGATGATGTGCAGAGGTGACTTGTCCTGGTGGACCTCAAACTAAGTATCAAAGAGTGGACTCGTGATGACTAAGTGCCCCTTGATAACAATGTTGATGCCTGCTGACCTTAGATAAGGAGGCAGTTATTGACTGGACAGGATTTTTCTTGCTCTTGGGTAACTTTCCATGTTGTCCATTGATAGTGATGGCAGGTGGGAGAAGTACCAGGCCCAGTAAGTACACTTTATAGTAGAATACAATACTGTAGGTGGCCCACAGTAGATATGAGTTGAGAACCAATTATCTTCTAATGCACTCTATTTAATAAAATATGTGTTAAACATAACACAATGGTGGGAATCTTCAGTGTGTGAAGGCAGGACTTATTCCACACAGACTATGTAGTCATTCTCACCAGTGTTGTCATGAACAGATGACTTTCAACAGGTAGTTTGTTGAGGACCAGTTAAGTGGCTTCTCTCCACAGAGCTGTCTTGGTGATTGTGTCCTACCCATCTCAATCAACTCAGTCAGTAGTAAGGTTACTGAGATAATTCCTGGACATTGAAGACCCTTGCCCCAATGATCTTTCTGTTGAAATTCCATATTTCATTACAATGTAGAATTTTGGTGCATCGAGTCCATACCAGCTCATAGAACTATTCAATTTTCTCACTAATTATCCCTGCAATCTATTTTCCCCTCATTCCCATCAATTACCCCTCCCCCATGCCAGCTTCTACCACTCTTCTGCTCACTCGGGGCAACTTACAATACACTATTAACCTACCAAACTGCAGATCTTCCGGGCCTTGGAAGGAAACCAATATAATTCATGGTGCAATTTGAGAGGTGGAAGCTAAAGTCAAATGTATTAGTATTACAGTGGAGTAAGGGAAATTTCAGAGGCATGAGAGAGGAGCTGGCCGAAATTGACTGGAAAGAGACACTAGCAGGGATGACGGCAGAACAGCAATGGCTGGAGTTTCAGGGAGAAATTCGGAAGGCACAGGATAGATACATCCCAAAGAAGAAGCGTTCTAAAGGGAGAATGAGGCAACTGTGGCTGACAAAGTAAGTCAAGGATATCATAAAAACAAAAGAGAAAATATAGCAAAAAATAATGGGAAGCTTTAATGGAAATAATGGGAAACCAAAAAAGCAATAAGGATAGAAGAGATAAAATATAAAGTTAAGCTAGCCAATTATATAAATAGAGGACACCAAAGTTTTATTAGATATGTAAAGAGTAAAAGAGAGACGAGAGTGAATATCAGACCACTGGAAAATGATGCTGGAGAGGTAGTAATTGGGGATAAAATACTTAGTAAGTATTTTGTGTCAGTCTTCTCTGTGGAAGATACCAGCAGTATGCAAGAGATTCAAGAGTATCAGGGGGAGAAGTGAGTATAGTTGCTATTACTAAGGAGAAGGTTTTTTGGGAAGCTGCAAACTCTGAAGTTAGATAAGTCAATAGGACCAGATTGACTACATCCCAAGGTTCTGAAAGATTTAGCTGAAGAGATTGTAGAGGTATTAGTAGTGATCTTTCAAGAACCTTTAGATCCTGGAATGGTTCTGGAGGACTGGAAAATTACAAATGTCACCCCACTCTTTAAGAAGGAAGGGAGGCAAAGGCAGAAAATCTTGCCCGATAAATCTGTTGGAATTCTTTGAGAAAATAACAGGCAGGATAGACAAAGGAGAATTCGTGGATGTTGTTTGCTGGATTTTCCTAAGGCGTTTGTCAAGGTGCCACATGTAAGTCTGTTAAACAAGATAAGAGAGCGTACCATTTTACAGGTAAGATACAAGCATAGTTAGAAGATTGGATGACTGACAGGAGGCAGAGTGTGGGAATAAAGGGAGTCTTTTCTGGCTGGCTGTCAGTGACTAGTGGTTTACCATATAGGGTGGTGTTGGGATCACTTCTTTTCATGTTAATGATTTGGGTGACAGAATTGATGGCTCTATGGCCAAATTTGCAGACGATACAAAGATAGATGGAGGGGCCAATAATGTTGAGGAAGCAGGGAGCCTGCAGAAGGACTTAGACAGATTAGGAGAATGGATAAAGAAGTGACAGATCTATAGTGTAGGGAAGTTTTTGCACACACTTTGGTCGAAGGAATAAAGGTAAAGGCATTTTCTAAATGGGGAGAAAATTCAGAAACGAGAGGAGCAGAAGGAATTGGGAGCACTCATGCAGAGTTCCCTAAAGGTTAACGTGCAGGTTGAGTAGACGGTAAAGAATGCAAACACTCTTACAATGTTGACATTCAAATTGAGAGGACAAAAATTTAAAATCAAGGATGTAATGCCGAGCTTTAACAAAGCACTGATCTGTGCACTAGGAGTATTGTGGGCAGTTTGAGCTGTTTTCTAAGAAAGAATGCACTGTCATTGGAGACGGTCTAGAGGAGATTCACAAGGAATGATCATAATTAACTTCTGAGAGGCATTTGATGGCTCTGGACCTGTACTCACAGGAATTTAGATTGGGGGGGTGGGGATCTCATTGATTCCGATTGAACATTGAAAGCCTAGATAGAGAGAATGTGGAGAGGATATTTCTTCTACTGAGGGAAACTAAGACCAGAAGGCTCGGCTTCAGAATAGAAGGATGTCCCTTTAGAAGAAAGATAAGGAGGAAGTTCTTTAGCCTGAGGGTGGTGAATCTGTGGAATTCATTGCCACAGATGGCTGTGACGGCCAAGTCATTGGGTATACTTAAAGCGGAGGTTGATAGGATTTTGATTGGTAAGGGCATTAAAGATGTCAGGAGAAGGCAGACGAATGGTGTTGAGAGGGATAATAAATTAGCCCACACTTTGGCTAGTCCAATCACTCGGCTGTACTTCTACTCCTGGTGTACAGGCAGGAACTGAGGACCCAGCAGTAGTGGTGAGGACCTTGAAGGTTTGGTCAAGGGAAGCAAAGGAACACTTACAGGACTGCTTTGAGTCGGTGGACTGGACAATAATCAGGGATTCCTCTTTGAATCTGAATGAATACGTCACAGTTGTTACTGACTTCATCAAGACCTGTGTGGATGTGTGGGTGCCTTCAAGAACATACCTGACACACCCAAACCAAAAGCCGTGGATGAACCAAAGATTCATAGTCTGCTGGGGTCTAGATCTGTGGCATTCAAGAACGGTGATCAAGAACTATACAAGAAGTCCAGGTACCACCTACAGAAGGCTATTCTAAGAGCGAACAGACAATTCTGAGTGAGGTTGGAGATAACATCAGAAGCTCATCATCTCTGGTAAAGTCTGCAGGCCATTACAAGTTTCAACTACAAGTTGAAGCCTAACATCATGACGGGCTGTGATCCTCCACTCTCAGATGAGCTCCATGCATTATGTGCACGCTTTGAAAGGCGGAGGAAAAAGCTACACCTGTATGAATCCCTGTAGTATCTGATGACCCTGCGATCACTGTTTCAGAAGCTGACATCAGAACATCTTTCACAAGGCACCAAGCCCTGATGGTGTGCCAAGTAGGGCACTGAAAAATGAGCCAACCAACTGGCGGCAGTTTTCAAACACAGCTTCAATCGCTCACAGTTGCAGTTGGTGGTTCTCACCTGATTCAAAAGGGTGATGATCATAAAAATGCCCTGGAAGAGCAGGGTGAGCTGCCTTAGTGACTGTTGCCCAGTGTCACTCACATCTACAGTGATGAAGTGCTTTGAGAGATTGGTCATGGTTAGAACCAACCCCTGCCTAAACAAGGACCTGGATCCACTACAGTTTGTCTATTGCCAGATCAGTCTACACCAGATGTAATCTCAATGGCTGTCCACTCAGCCTTGGACCACCCGGACAATAGTTGGACAACAGTTAGGCTGTTCTTTATTGAGTACAACACACTATCATACCTTCATACTTTCAGTACTAATTAACATGCTCCACAACCTGGGCCTCTGAACCTCCTTCTCAACTGGATCCTTGACTTCCTCACTGGGAGACCACAGTTAGTGTGGATCAGAAAGAACATCTCCTCGCTGACAATCAACACCGGCACATCTCAAGAATGCGTGCTTAGCCCACTGCTCTGTTCCCTCTGCACCCACAAGTGCATGGCTAGGCGCAGCTCAAATAACATCTATAAACTTGCCAATGACATAACTATTTTTGGCAGGATTTCAGATGGTGACGAGGAGGCAGGCAGGAGTGAGTTAGATCATCTAGTTGAGTGGTGTCGCAACAACTATGTTGTGCGCAGTGTCAGTAAGACCAAGGAGTTGATTGTGTACTTTAGGAATGGAAAGTCATGGGAACACGTATCAGTCCTCATTGAGGGAACAGCAGTGGAAAGAGTGAGCAATTTCAAATTTCTGGGTGTCAACATCTCTGAGGATCTATCCTGGGCCCAACATATTGATGCAATTAGAAAGAAGGCCCAGCAATGGCTATAATTCACTAGGAGTCTGAGGAGATTTGGTATGTCACCAAAGACTCTCACAGATTTCTACTGATGTGCTATGAAGAGCAACCTAACTGGTTGCATCACAGTCTGGTGTGGAGAGGCCAATGCACAGGACTGGAAAAAGCTATCGTAGGTTGCAAACTCAGCCAGCTTCATCAGGGGAGCTAGATCCCTAGGGTCCCGAACATCTTCAAAAGCTGATGCCTCAAAATTTGGCATCCATCATTAAGGATCACCGTCACCCAGGATATGCCCTCTTCTCACCTTCAAGGGTGGCACACACTGAATCTTTTAGGAACAGCTTCTTTCTCTCTCTCATCAGATTTATGAATCCATGTATACCACCTTACATTTTTGCTCTCATTTTGCACTACTCATTTAATTTATATATATATGTATATACACATTTCTTATTGTAGATTATATTGCAATGTACTGTTGTCACAAAGCAACACATTCTGTGACATATGCCACTGATATTAGATCTGATTCTGATTCTGTTTCTAAGAAAGACTATCTATCTACGTACTTTCAGGGGTAGGTCTATGATGAGAAGTGATATAAAATGGACAGCAAAGACCTAAGTAGCAGATGAGAAGAACTTTTCTTCACAATAGTTGTTGGGATTTGGAAAACTCAATCTGTAAAGATGTAAGCTGAGTCTTTAGTTAATTTCAATGTATAACTGGAATGTTTCTTGAGAATAGGAAGCTTATGTGTTTCTAGACATTAAGTGGATCAAGCAAAATTCTATTTGAAATGCCTCTATTGGGGTGATGGGGCAAATAATCACCTCTACACATTTCAATGATTCTGTAACTTCCAAAATCTATGTCGCTAAGTTTGGCAGAGTCTGAACACAAACGATTCTGCAGATGCTGGAAACCCTGAGCAACATTTGCTTGCTCTGTGCTGAGCTATGGGACTCTCTTTGCGGGCTTCACTTCAGAACGTGATTTGGTTGTGGTTATTGTTGGCATGATTTGTTTTTCTTCCTCCCCTCGCATTGGGTGTTTGATGTCCTCTGCTCTCTTTACGGGTTCATTTGGGTCCTCTTTGTTTTCTGTCTGCCCGCAAGGAGACGGATCTCAAGGCTGTATAATGTATACATACTTTGATAATAAATGTACTTTGAACACACACACAAAGTGCTGCAGGAAATTAGCAGGTCAGGCAGCATCTGTAAAGTTCAAAGTAAATTTATTATCAACGTACATACCTGTCGCCATATACAACCCTGAGACTAATTTTCTTGCAGGAAGACTCAATAAATCCACAGTAGAATAATGACCATAATAAAATCAATGAAAC
The DNA here is from genome assembly GCF_048418815.1 of Hemitrygon akajei. Classification (NCBI taxonomy): domain Eukaryota; kingdom Metazoa; phylum Chordata; class Chondrichthyes; order Myliobatiformes; family Dasyatidae; genus Hemitrygon; species Hemitrygon akajei. The sequence continues at coordinate 38,614,873 of NC_133131.1, forward strand.
ATTCCACCAATTTGGGCATTCAACCAATGCGCAAAAGGCAATGAAAAATACTAAAAGAAACAAATAATAATAATAATACATCAATAAGCAATAAATATTGAGAACGTGAGATGAAGAGTCCATAGGAGTGGGAACATTTCAGTGATGGGGTAAGTGAAATTAAGTAAAGTAATTCACACCTAAGTGAAGTTGAGTGAAGTTTTCCCCTTTGATTCAAGAGTCTGATAACCTCACTCAATTTCACTTGCCCAATCACCGAAATGTTCCCACAACAAATAGACTGACTTTCAAGATCTTTTCATCTCATATTCTCAATATTAATTGCTTATTTATATTTTATTGTTATTGATTAAGCAGCTGATATTTCAGGCTGAGACCCTTCGTCAGGACTGGAACGGAAAGGTTCTTGGAACGAGGGAGTCTGAGTTTATATTACCAATGTCAGCAAACAGCTCCTTGGTTGTAAACACAAAGTACACTGCAGATGCTGTGGTCAAATCAACACGTACAAACAAGCTGGAGGAACTCAGCAGGTCGGGCAGCATCCGTTGAAAGGAGCAGTCAACGTTTCGGGCCGAGACCCTTCGTCAGGACTGAAGAAGGAGGGGGCAGGGGCCCTATAAAGAAGGTGGGGGGAGGGGGGAAGGTGAAAAACCAATCAGAGGAAAGATCAAGGGGTGGGGGAGGGGTAGCAGGGAGGGGATAGGAAGGAAAGGTGAAGAAGGAATGTAAAGGGAAAGCACTATGGGTAGTAGAAGAAAGCAGAATCATGAGAGAGGTGATAGGCAGCTAGAAGAGGAGGCAGAGTGAAAGTGGGATGGTGGAAGGGAGAGGGAGGAAATTACCGGAAGTTGGAGAATTCGATGTTCATACCAAGGGGCTGGAGACTACCCAGACGGTATATGAGGTGTTGCTCCTCCAACCTGAGTTTGGCCTCATCATGGCAGTAGAGTTGAATGGGTTGGATGTTGAATGTTGAAAGGGTTGGACAAAGTAGATGTGGAAAGGCTGTTTCCCTTAGTGGCTGAGTCCAGGACAAGAGGTCACAGTCTTAGAATTAGAGGGTACCCATTTAAAACAGCATGAGGAGAAATTTTTTTAGCCAGCAGGTCGTGGATTTGTGGAATTAGTTGCTACATACAGCTGTGGAGGCCCAATCATTGAGGGTGTTTAAGGAGGCGATTGATAGGTATCTAATTAGTCAGGGTATCAAGGGATATGGGGAAAAAGCCAGAACTTGGAACTAGATGGGGGAATAGTTTAGCTCATGGTGGAGTGGTGGAGCAGACTCGATGGGCCGAATGGCCTACTTCTGCTCCTTTGTCTTGTGATCTTGTGGTCTTGTGATCTACAGGAGGCCATGTATGGACATATCCGAATGGGAATGTGAAGCAGAGTTGAAGTGGGTGGCAACCGGGAGATCCTGTCTGTTGTGGCGGACGGAGCTCCTTGGTTGGATTTCTTGAGTTTTAGACCATAAGAAATAGGAGCAGAATTAGGCCATTTGGCCCATCAAGTCTGCCCCGCAAATTAGGTATGCATTTTGAACTTGGGACAGATGTGGCAGAATTTCAGAGGAGATCGGACAGGACTTTGCAATCAACTGTAGTCAAGCTGAAGGGATGAAAGTGAGAGAACAACATTTTTCTAATATACTGCCTGAGGGAATACATTACCATGGAATCTAAACCCAGCAGAAGTCACGAGAACCGCGAAAGAGAGAGGAAAATGTGGCAGTTATAAATCATTAGAAAAGATACAAAAAGAACAGTAGCAAGCAGACTGAAGGTTTGGTTCACTGAAGGAGAACGTCAATCACGAAAGACCACTGTTGAAGATTTGAGCCCATTTGTCCGATAGACTGGTTACAATTTCCGGGTGGAATTGGATCAGATTTGTGAAGGATAGCGAGATGCTCTGTCACAAAGTAACAGAGTGCAGGCCCATGCTGTTAAATACAACAAACTGTTTGAGAAGGCTCAGCCTGAGATTTCCAGCAATAATTCAGTATGTGTTAAACATCCAGGAGTCTCCGTGTTTCCCCTCCCTCACTTGTGCGGTTGACTGATTCTCACATCACACTTGCAGGTTTATAATGTGTCTTTGTGAACCGCTTCAGCCCCCTTGAGCCCTTTGAAGACTGCAGCAGTGTTCGTGCACTGAGAAGCAACTTATATACTTAAGCAGAGTGGCGTCAGTTACCCAGACTCAATAGCTGCCAATGTTTTTACATATTCTTCTCTCCGTAGGTACGCATTACTTTGCTTCATTTCTTGGCAGAGAGACTGGGAGAGAAGCTGTCTCCAGGCTCGGCTATTCTCTATTGAAACTTGGAAGATATTTCATATGATTTGTCTCTGTTTACAGCTTCCTGTCCCTCTGTACATCCCAATGGATCGCCTCAGAGTTGTTAATGTTTGTTAATAATATAAAATGGTTTCCTGGATGAGTAGATTGTTTGATGTGAAACTTTATGCTATGTTCCACGGGTTGGGCAATAATCATTCAGCTTCACTTGTCCCATCAGTGAAATGTTCCCACAGCAATGGACTCACTTTCAAGGACTCCTTATCTCATGTTCTCATTATTTATTGCTATTTATTTATATTTGCATTTGCACAGTTTGTTGTCTTCTGCACTCTGGTTGAACTTCCTAGATGAACAGTCTTTCTGTTATAGTTACTATTATATGGCTTTGTTGAGTATGCCCACAAGAACATGAATCTCATAGTTGTATATGTGACATATATGTGCTTTGACAATAAAATTTACTTTGAAATTTGAAAGTACTCTGCATCTTGTTGATCTGAAGTAGAGTGTGATGTGGTATATTGGCCCTGGTGACATTAGGTGGACTAGTGTTCGTGTTGGAAATTATTTGTTCCTTATTGATATAAGGTATGTGGTTCTTGGTAATTTTAGGTAAGTAGACCGAGATGATGTTGGATATATGGTTTTAACAGGCGTGGAGTTGGTTTGTACCACCTTATGAACTGCAGCATCTGACTAATTTTACTTGTATGTTGTTGATACATTACCTCACTGTCTTTCTCCAGATCATTTGCCTAGTAGGCATGCAATAGGTCAAGTTCAAGTTCAATTTAATTGAATATAGCCAAATGAAACAGTGTTACTCTGGGACCAAGATGCAAAACACAGTCATTCACAGCCCAAGGTACACATAGCACATAGAAGACAACAGTAAAAAGAAACAGTCACATGCAAAAAACTTATATAGTCCAAGTCCCTGAGTCCATGAATGTTGCAGCAGTCTGTAGTCAAACACGATCCAGCTTGTCTTCTGCCGAGTGAACACTAGAGGGCAGCACCGACCCCAGCATCACACCGCCTCTGGCACCCGGAGGAGCACACCTACTCCAAAGCCTCTTTCCTGGGCAGCTGCAAACAAGCGACATCGCGGTTCAAGGCCTAGTCGTCACTACGACCGAGGCCACGCAGCTCATCTGCTTTTCACTAATGAAACAGCGAATCGGACTTGCAGCACTCCCCCTCACCAAAGTCCAACAGGGTCTTGTGATCGCAAGAAAAGCAACTAGGACAATCACTCGCTATGAGACTGCGCACCGACGCCTCTCTGCCGCAGGCAGCAGCTCGATCTGCACCAAGTCCAGCTCCTTCAGTTTCTCCGTAACAAGCAACTCTCTGATGGGGTGGACCTGTAGTACTTTAAATTCTTAATGCAACAGGGCCAAGGTGTAAAACACTTTGCAATCATAACAAATATGTTTAAAATAGGCAATAGCACCTTTGGTTGGCCCCATAGAAGCCGTTGCATCGGAGCATACTACCATTTTAACAGATAGAGAGATTCTTTGCGCAAAGTTATTTTATATATATATAGTACCTTTGATTGTTAGTTCAAATAATTGGCTCCCTCCCTGCATCTTACTAACTGAATGTGCGAGATAGAGAGAGAGACGCAGAGACCCCGGTATAGAGACTTTGGTGATATGAAATGTACGGTCCTCGGGTGATGCCAGGTATATGAGTTTTGCTGATATCAGGCATTTGATCCTTTATGATATCAGGGTGAATGGAAATCTGATGATGTCAGATTATATTCATTTTGTCAGCGATAGACTTTGGTGTGTGATGCTGTGATTTTTAACCTTGGTGAGGCCTGGTGCTTTTGTCTCAAAGATGTTGCGTAGATAAGTTTTGGTGATGTCTTCTCCGGCGATTGATGACATCATGTACAGGTCGTGGTGATGCCAGGTTCATGGTGAAATCAGGTCAACAAGTCTTGTTCTGTACATGGGTGTCTAATGATGTCTAATGCTTGATGTTTCCTCAGTTAAACAGGCTTACTGTGAGTACAAGCTGGAAGACAGGACTGGTTGGTGGGCTATCCCTGAAACGACAGGCCGTGACCTCACTGGAAATTTTCCCAGGCTGCCATTGGCTTTCCGCTTATTTGTGGACATTTTTTTCACTCATTGAGAACATTGTTGGGACGACATAATTCCTTTCAGATGTGAACATGTCAGTTCAGTAGCACCTCCACAGCTAAATAAAATACAACGAGACATGACTGACAATATTTTGCTATATTTGCTGTGAGCTGAAACATGTCCTGTGGTGCCATCTATTACTCAAATTACACTCCGTATTCCAGGTTATAATCTTCGGCATAATAAACACACAGAATACTAATGCAGAAGCCACATTAAAATGGAAAACATATGATCTCAGTGACTCGTACAGAACTGCCTTTGGCAGCGGGGAAACAGTACAATTGTACAATATACATATGAGAGAGAGGGGGGAAGAGAGGAGAGAGAGAGAGAAGACAGAGAAAGATGGGGGGAGAAACAAGTGAGAGAGAGAAGAGAGGAGAGAGAGGAGGAGAGAGAGCCAAGGAGAGAGAGAGAGTAGGAGAAAGAGGAGAGAGGAGGAGGGAGAGGGAGAGAGAAGGAGAGGGAGTGGGAGAGATACAGAGAGCAAGACAGAGTGAGTAGAATCACTGAAGAGGCCTGAGGCCCAACATTTGGCAGCAAGTGCAAAGAAGCATTAGAGCTGGTAGTCTGGGCATTGAACACCAATTCCAGAATCCTCTGCTTGTGCAGCCATTGACAGGGAAATCTTAAATGCCCTCTCACACCAGGGAAGAGAAACCAAGCCAGTCACACATAGACAGAGACATAGAGACAGTATGGCAAGGAACCAGCTCTTCTGCCCTCCATGTCTGACTCAGCCGCCAACCTTTCATTTACATTAATCCTACCTTAATCCCTTTGTTTATTTTCCCCACATTCCCAGGATTCTACACTCACTTACACATTAGCAGGAATTTACTACAGCCAAATAAACTGCTACACTATATGTGCTCGGGAGGTGGGAAGAGAGCAGAGAACCCATGTAGCTAGAGCATGAGCATGCAAACTCCACACGGACAGTACCAGAGGTCAGGGCCTCAGGTGTTGAGAGACAGTGGCTCTACTTGCTGCATCACACTTCCAGGGATTTTGTGCAGCCTCTCGCATTCAGAAGGTGGTACAGTCGGCCCTCCTTATCCGCAGGGGATTGGTTCCGGGACCCCCCGCGGATACCAAAAAACGCGGATGCTCAGGTCCCTATTTAACCTGTCTCAGTGCGGTGGACTTTAGGAATCGGCGGAGCTCTGAATCCGCAGTGTTTCTGCTCACGAAAATAATCACGATCACGATTGAAAATAAAGTGGAAATAATAAAGCGATCGGAAAGAGGTGAAACGCCATCAGTCTTTGTAAAAGCGTTAGGCTATGTCAGTCAACAATTGGAACAATTTTAAAGGATAAAGTGAGAAAGGCCCTGCCCTGATGAAAGCTACTATTATTACTAAGCAACACAGTGGTTTAATTATTGAAATACATATGTCTCTTAAGTGTTTTATATGCATAGAATTGTAAAATATATACTATATACTAAGACAAACATTTGACTAACTGACGCTAAATAATACTGGATATACCTGTTCCGACTTACTTAGTAAGAGAACTTCCATTTCTTTTTCTATTCCAATCCGCGGTAACCTACACACATCCTCCCGTATACTTTAAATCATCTCTGCATTGCTTATAATACCTAATACAATGTAAATGCTATGTAAATAGTTGTAATACTGTATTGTTTGGGGAATAATGACAAGAAAAAATAGTCTGTACATGCTCAAACAACAGGTGCTGGAGAGAGAACTTCCGGGTTCTCCCCATCCACGGCTGGTTGAATCCGCGCATGCAGAACTCGCGGATAAGGAGGGCCGACTGTATTTATCACCAAGAGTCCTCACCTTCCAGGACATGCCCTCTTCTCAACGCTACTATCAGCCAAGAGGTACAGAAGCCCGAATTCCTCGGCCAACAAGTTTAGGAACAGCCATTCAACATGGCGCCAAGCCGCTGTCCCAGCAGACTGCTGTGGCTCAGACTTCATTTTTTTTTAGGTTTATAGGAATGTTTTGGGAACGGAGAGTGGGTTTAGGGGTCAGGTTAGACTTAAGGAACAGGGATGTGGGGGTATTAGAGGTCAAGCCAGAGTCTAGGCCCCTGCTCCATGCTCCATATTCGGAGGTGAGCGACATGGATGTGTGACAAAGGACATCCGTGGTCGGATGTCAGCCCAGCAGACCAGTGAGGTCGCCCGCCCCTATGTTGGAGTTCCATGTGGCATACCATCCACGCACAGACACAAAGAGTCCATAAGACCTAGGAAGAGAATTAGGCCATTCAGCTCATTGAGTCTGCTCTGAAATTCCATCATGGCTGATTTATTATCCCTCTCAACCCTATTCTTCTGCCTTCTCCCTGTAATCTTTGATGCCCTTACTAATCAAGAATCTATCAAACTCCACTTTAAATATACCCGATTACCTAGCCTCCACAGCTACAGGTATCTGTTTGCAATGAACTCCCCCACAGATTTATCACCTTCTGGCTAAAGGACTTCCTCCATCTCTGTTTTAAAGGGATGTTCTTCTATTCTGAGGCTGTGCCATCCGGTCTTTGACCCCAGGACAAGCCACCGCCAGGCCTCCACAACCTAGTGGGCTCAGACTCATAGATACTGGAGCTTCAACTTCCCCAGAGGACTCACTGAGACTCGCAGCCCCAGGCTGGCCCGAGGACCCCGAACTCCAGGCCTCAAACTCTGGACTTGCCAATGATGGGCCCCCAAACGCTAAGCCTCGAACTCCAGTCTCATCGATCAGTATACCTAGAGGGTCACCAGCCCTCGTGCCCTTATTGTGCTGTTGTTATTGTTGTTTATGTGTCTGTGAAGATGACACACCTGTTCTGTTAGTGTGGGAATGTGTAGCAGCACCTTCGGGCTGCCTCCAGCACATCCTTAGGTTGTGTTGATTGTTAACACAAATGGCATTCCTCTCTGTGCCTTGTGGTGCATCGGGCAGCAACCCTGACGTTTCTTTAGCATTTGTCTGTTTTTTTTACGAGGTCGAGTCGCTAGCTCGACACTCAACCAAGTACGGATGGGAAGTGTGCAAAGAGCCGGCTGGATTCGAACCCAGGACCACTTGCCTCGAAGTTCAGTGCAGATGCCACTAACCTGCTGGCTGGCATCACACTGGATGTTTCGATGTACCTGTGATGAATGAATGAATCGGAATCTGAACTGCTTCTCACAGTCATCAGATTCCTGTACTGACCTGCACAGCCATAATCTTACCTCAGTTTACCTGTACCTGTACCACACTTGTACCCTTGACAACAATCTTAACGTTCCTTCACATTCTGTGATGAGGTTTTTAGCTCTTTTGCTAGTAATGAACAGGACTTGTCATCTCCAGCCTACACCTGGAAACTTTCCTTAACTCATCACCTTATATCCAGTCACCCACTGAAAAGCTTATTTGGAATTAAGTTGGAAATTGAAATGACCTTTCAGTACATTTATTATGGGATGCGTGGTGACAGCTGGAGTCACTGCAAGCCATGGAAACAAAAGGAAAAGCTTGTCTTCTTGCAATGAGCGAGAGCCACCAAAATTCAGGCCTCAGAGGGTAAAATCCTGTAAAATGGACTGTGTGGAAATTGAGAAGCAACTTCTTTAGTCATAGAAGTCACTTAAGTTACAGAACACTGCAGCACAAAAGATGGCCCTTTGGCCCATCTACCCAGTGCTAAGCTATTATGCCGCCTAGTCCCATTGGCCAGCACCGGACAACAGCTCTCCATACCCCTCCCATCCAAAAAAATTCTCTTAAGTGTTAAAATCGAAGCCTCATTCACCACTTCTGCTGGCAGCTCGTTCCACACTCTGAGTGAAGGAGACCCCCCCCCCCCATATTCCCCTTAAACATTTCACCGTTTATCCATGACCCAAGACTCTCAGTTCTAGTCTCACCCAACCTCAGTGGAGAAAGCCTATTTCCATTCACCCTATCTATACCTCTTAAAATTCTGTCTACCTCTGTCAAATCTTCCCTCATTCTCCTACACCTCGGGGAATAAAGTCCTACCCTATTCAGCCTTTCCCCAGAACTCAGGTCCTCAAGTCCCGGCAACATCCTTGTAAATTTTCTCTGCACTCTTTCAATCTTATTTACGTCTTTCCTAGGTAGATGGCCAGAACTGCACACGATACTCCATCTTTGTCCTCACTAAAATCTTATACAACTTCAACGTAACATCCCATCTCACTGCTCTGATTAATGAAGGCCAATGTGCCAAAGCACTCTTTACAACTCTATCTACCTGTCATGCCACTTTCGAGGAATAATGGATCTGTACTCCTCTGTTCTACAGCACTCCTCACTGCCCTGCCATTATGGACTTTTCTTTCTCATCCAAATTATCTGCTAGCAAGCTACTCAAGACTTCTCTTACAGAGAGACAGAGAGTGACAGGTTAACTCAGTTCATCAACGATGTCTTCCAGCAACCCATCTTCTTCAAAATCTGTCCCCTCTGCTCCGCTTCAAACCTGCCTCACCTCACCAGCACTGTAAAACGCGGGGAACTGTTCATCCTCTGCTCTATCAGAATACCGCCAGAGAATCTGATTGGAGGATTAGGGAGAGGAGTATCACATGATGCCTGATCCAGTCACCAGGGGCAATGCTAGAAATGGAGCACTAGTAGGAAGAAGAGGATGAAGAGGAAGAATAGTGAATTGTTGGAAAATCCAGGGATTATTAGCCAGGATCCTAGGGACCCAAATCAGATAGATTCCTACCAGGTAGACATTTAATCAAGGACTCACCATGATAAAGGTGCCAGCAGCTTATGCTGATCTCCTTTCGCTTCGTTCCAGATATTCACAAGGTGAATGCAGGTACATTAGCAAACATTAGCTGCAGAAATTATACCAAAGCGTTCTATGTGTCAGTGAAGTGGTGTCACAGTTTTCACATCGTTTGCCAAAGATACTAGATAGTGGAATTGATGGCTTTGTGGCAAAGTTTGCAGATGATACGAAGGTAGGTGGAGGGGTAGGTAGTGCTGAGGAAGCAATGCAATTTCAGCAGGACTTAGGCAAATTGGAAGAATGGGCAAAAAAGTGGCAGATGGAATATAGTGTTGGGAAATGTATGATAATGCATTTTGGTAAAAGGAACGAAAGTGCAGACTATTATCTAAATGGGGAGAACGTTCAAACATCAGAGGTGCAGAGGGACTTAGGAGTCTTCATGCAAGACTCCCAGAAGGTTAACTCACAGGTTGAGTCTGTGGTAAAGAAGACAAATGCCATGTTGGCACTTATTTCAAGGGGAATAGAATATAAAAACAAAGAGATAATGCTGAAGCTTTATAAGACACTAGTCAGGATGCACTTGGAGTATTGTCAACAGTTTTGGGCACCTTATCTCAGAAAGGATGTGTTGTCATTGAAGGGAGTCCAGAGGAGGTTCACAAGGATGATTCTGGGAATGAAGGGGTTAAAATTTTGAGGGGTATTTGGCAGCTTTGGGCCTGTACTCACTGGAATTTAGAAGAATGTGTGGGGATCTCATTGAAACCTACCAACTGTTGAAAGGACTAGATAGGGTGTATGTGGGGAGGGTATTTCCTATGGTGAGGATATCCAGAACTAGAGGGCACAGCCTCAAAACTGAGGGGTGACCTGTTAGAACAGAAATAAGGAGGATTTTTTTTTAGCCAGAGAGTGGTGAATCTGTGGAATGCTCTGCCACAGTCTGTGGTGGAGGCCACGTACGTGGGTATATTCAAAGCGGAAATTAATAGAATCCTGATTGGTCGGGGCATCAGGGGATATGGCGAGAAGGCGGGTGTATGGGGTTGAATGGGATCTGGGATCAGCCGTGATGAAATGGTGGAGTAGACTAGATGGGCTGAATGGCCTAATTCTGCTCCTATGTTTTATGGTGTTGAATGAAGTGAGGTGCTCTTATCATAGCATTGTGTGAGCTGTCCCATAGTGAGAAGATGCTACAGTTAGCAATGATTGTGTGTTATACGGAGGGTACTTTACACTGACAGATTGCTGCATTGAGCTAGATATGGTGAGGGAGTATTGTAATTCGGTGCAGTTACGATGAAGATGTTTGTTAGTGATGAGTGTCATGGTGAGGGGATGTTAAAATAGGTGTGTGGTATGTTATAGAAAGCTGAGAGGAATATCGAAGGGTGCTGAGGTGACATTTTAATAAAAAATTAGCAAAGCAGAGAGGGTGCTTGAAAAAAATAGAGGCAAATAAGATCAAGGTAAAATCAGAATGTTTTATTTTAAAAAGTAACAGGGAAAACAGAGAGTAAGTGGGCAGACAGCAAGTTATACTGACTGAATACTTTATGGGTGTCTTCACAGAAGTAGATGTCACAGACACTGAGATGAAAGAGAAAGAATGTGAAATAATGAAGGGAGAGGTTTGTTCAAAGTTGGAGATGTTGTCTGATCCTGGTAAAGTGTACCCCGGGTTTTCTGAAAGTGTAAGGTAAGAAATAGCGGAGGCTCCAATCATAACTTTCCAATCCTCTTTGGCCAGAGGCATGGTTCCTGGAAACCATAGGTTTGCTAACACAGAACCACTGTTTAAAGAGGAAAAGAGGACTAAGCCAATTGCCGGCAAGTCAACGTAATGTCAGCAGTGGGGGAAAGTATTGGAAAAAAATTCCAAAGGACTGCATGAATTAGTGTTTTAGGATGCGGGTTAATGAAGAATAGTTAGTGTGCACTTGTTGAGGGAAGGCATTTCCGACAGAGGACTGAATTATTGCAAATATATCAAGAAGCACTGATTGAACTGAATTTATTTAAATCTTACATCCATCCCACGACATGAAGGAGTAAAAATCTTTGCGTTATGACTCTGTTGCAATGTACAGACATGTGAATTTAAAAGTCTAATGGCTTGTAGAAAGAAACTGACCCATAGCCTGTTGCTCTGTCTTTAATGCTGCCGTACCATTTGCCAGACGGAAGCAACTGGAACAGGTTATGGTTGGGGTGACTGGTGTCCCCGATGATCTTCCAGGCCTTCTTTCTGCACCTGTTGCTATAAATGTCTCAGTGGAGGGAGGTTCACATTCACAGATGCCCTGGGCTGTCCCTACCACTCTCTGCAGTGCCCAGCGATCAAGGTAGGTGCAGTTCCCGTACCAGGTGGTGATATAGCCAGTCGGGATTCTCTCAATGGTGCCCCTGTTGAAGGTCTTGAGGAATTAGGGGCCCATGTCAAACTTCTTTAGTCGCCTGAGGTGGAAGAGATGCTGTTGTGCTTTTTTTGCCACAAAGCCGGTGTGTGCAGTCCAGATGAGATCATCGGTGACGGGTATACCGAGGAACTTGAAACTACTCACCCTCTCAACTGCAGATCCATTGATGTTGATCGGGGTGAGCCTGTCTCCATTCCTCCCATAATCCACAATCAGCTCTTTTGTTGTTTGAAATTTGAGGAAGAGGTTGTTATCTTGGCATCACTATGTCAGGGCACTATGTGAGATGTAGGAAGATAACGAGTCCACGGAAAAGCGGCAGGTTGGAATCAAAACTGGATAAGTGTGTGAAAGCAAATGATGAGTCTTAACGAGAGTTTTAGTAACTCGATGTGTGCCTACAGGAGGGAGATGCAGGTGTCAACAGCAAGCTGCCTGCTTTTCGTGGTATATATCAATCATCTGCAGGTAAGTGTAGGGGTCATTTTAATGAAGTTTGCAAGAGATTACAAATGGCATTGTAGTTGATAGTGAGGTCACAGGAAGGTGTCAGAGGTCTGGTCAGATGAGTTCAGTCCAAAACTGTGTGAGGAAATGGATACAGCGGTTGTAGTGTGGGGACATGACTTTGGGAGAGTGGCTGAAATAAGATAAAGGAATAACTGGTAGGATTCAAGGAAGATCCAGGAAACAGAGCACCTCTCCATTAATCCCTGAACAGGTACATAAGGCGATAAAGGAGACATGGAGGATACAGTCCAAAGACCTACCGGTTGGTAGGTGAATTGATCATTGTAAATTGTCCTGTGATTAGGCTGGGATTAAATTGGGAGATTGCTGGGTGGCAAGGCCTCGAAGGCCAGGAAAGGCCCATCCTGCACTGTATCTCAATGAATGTCTTGTGTATCTGACAATAAACTTGACTTTGCCCTTATCAACTTCGACTTTTTGGCTTTGACACTGTTTCAGCACTGACTTACCTTCCTGAGATCATTTTCACAACCGGTTCAGGTAGTCTGAGAGTTGTCCATTCACATTGTGAGCGGAGGAGTATCTCGAGGGTAGCAGCCTAGGTGAGACTGCTTGAATACCTGGAGGACAAGTCCAGCTATCCAATCGTTAACTTTGCATCATTGAAGAGATTTGGTTTGTCACCTAAAAATCTCTACAGATGTACCATGGAGAGCATTCCGACAGGCTGCATCACCGTCTGGTATGGGGTGGTGTGGAGGGGGAGGGGGGGGAGCTTCCGTAAAGGACCAAAAAAAGCTGCAGAAAGTTGTAAAATTAGTCAGCTCCATCTTGGGTGCTAACCTCCGTAGTATTCGAGACATCTTCAAGGAGCGGTGCCTCAGAAAGGTGGTGTCCGTGACTAAGAACCCCCATCACCCAGGCCATGCCCTTTTCTCAATGCTCTCTTCAGGGAGGAGGTACAGAAGCCTGAAGGCACACGCTCAACAATTCTGGAGCATCTTCTTCCCCTCTGCCATCCAATTCCTGTTTTGCACTAGTTTAATTTAACTGTTTAATATACATATATATATACTTACCGTAAGTGATTAACTTATTTATTTACTTTCTTCTAGATTATGTATCACATTGAACTGCTGCTGCTAAGTTAACAAATTTCACGACTCATGCCGGTGATAATAAACCTGATTCTGATTCTGCCATGTCTCTTCTCAGACCACCTTTATCTTTGTTCATGCCATGTTTGCCACCAGGGTTAATGAAAGTGAGCGAGGGATGAATTCGTGTCAATAAGGAGAGCAGAAAAACAGACGTGGAAGAAGGGTTTCTGTGCTTCTTTTTAAATTACATGCTGCCTCCCTTGCTCAGCTGAAGGCTGATGTTTCCCTTGGGCCCACTGTCCTCACCTATTGCGCAGTCCTTTCTGATGTGCGACAGGAAGGTTCCATCTCTCACGTTGACAACAGTATTTGACAATTTCCTGTGGAGCTTCACCAGATTTGTCTAGATAATTAAACAGCTTGAGTGGTAGAAATGTGTTAATGTTAAATAGACACTTCAGCAACAGCTGCCTGTGGTACTAGCTTCACCATTCGTGCCCTTTGGTCCCAGCAACTATAAACAATGTCCTACCTTCAAACTGCTCACAGTTGCCCTGTCCCCCATTTTCTGGTCCCATGTATCTCATTATAATTACTCTTCACTTCTTGTTTCTGAACCTTGTAGCAGAGTCATACAGTCCCCAATCAGCCTGATACACGATGTTGGGACATCTTGTCTGATGTGCTAGATTGTCAAAGTAAAAGAGTTGTTTCGTGGGGGAGATGGTAAATGTTAATGCTGGAGGAACTCAGCAGGCCAGGAAGCATCTATGGAAAAGAGTAAACAGTCGACGCTTCGGGCCGAGACCCTTCACCAGGGCTGGAATGGAAGATGAGAGGTCAGAGTAAGGAGGTGGGGGTGGGGTGGGGGGAGGAAGAAGTACAAGGTGGAAGGAGATAGGTGAAACCTCGAGAGAGGGAGGGGGTGAAGTAAAGAGCTGGGATGTTGATTGGTGAAAGAGATACAGGGCTGGAGAAGAGGGAATCTGATAGAAGACTGAAGACTGTGGAAGAAGGGGAAGGGGAGGAGCACCAGAGGGAGGTGATGGGCAGGTAAGGTGAGAGAGGGAAAGGGGATGGAGAATGGTGAAGTGGTGGGGGTGGGTCAATTACCGGAAGTTCAAGAAATTGGTGTTCATGCCATCAGGTTGGAGGCTACCCAAATGGAACTTGATCATTGCTCCTCCAGCCTGAGTGTGGTCTTATTGCGACAGTAGAGGAGGCACGTCAGAATGGGAATGGGAAAAGTAGAATTGAAGTTGATGGCCTCTGGGAGATCCTGCTTTTTGTGACAGATGGAGTGAAGACGCATGGTGAAATGCTCTCCTAATCTATGTGATATACTAAGATAAATAAAATCATCTTTTAGCTGAATCTTGTAAAAATTAAGCCTTTTCTAAAATAACATTGAGGTGATTGATTCTTAACTTTAAATACCCAGCAAGTTGTTGCTTGTACAGTTAGAACTCTTCCAGTTTATAATTGTAGGCTGCCTGCTTCTTTTTGCTTCACAGAAAGACCTGAGGACGTAATAAAATGTGAGATACGTGTGATTTCAGCTTCAGCGGACCATCAGAGAGAGCTGGCGTTAGGAGAAGCAGGGATTTGAGAGGTGAACTAGGGATTAGAAAGAAGATGAGGTCTGTGTTAAACAGTGTAGGTAGAGTAGGTTGCATTAGACAAGGGACAGCTTCAGAGTTGAGAGGCAGATTTGGGGAGCAGAGGGGCAATGGTTTATAAGAGGTGATTAGAAAGGTGGAGATTGTGGAGGGTAAACACCAGAAAGTAGGGAACTGCAAGAATATAAACAATTAGAGGTTGGGGAAGGGAGAAATTTGGGGATGATCTGCAGTGTCTGGGGAGAACAGAGGGGTTGAAGTAGAGAACAGAAGTTTGCTGCAGTTCAGAATGGACAGGCAGAAACCAAGGGGGAGCTGAAGAGATTAGAAAAGGAATGGGAGGAATTAGAGGAAAGAGCACGCAGGGATTAGGAGGGAAAAACAGGGTTCAAAGAAGGGCAGTTGGAGATTATAGAAGGAACGGAGAAGTCTGGTTGATGCAGGAATGGAGAAGATTAAGGATGAGAAGGAAGACTGGGACTGGATAACTGGGAATATTCTGGTGTTGTCAACATTGTGCAGTAAATTAAAAAGAATCTCTTATTTGACAGAGCTACACACATCCAATATCTGTGTTAGCTGATGACTACAGATTCCTCCTTCAGGGAGGTTGCCACTTGAAATGTTTTTTTTGTGGTAATATTCAGATGCTTACCTCACATTTTGATGTGATGTTGCGCTAAGTCACGCTCTGAATCGTGCTCTGCATGGGCTTGGCACTGGCTTCCATCTCCAGGGATGTAAAAATATCCCATAGCACTAATGTCAGAGAAGCACAGGTGTACTCCTTGTGGTCCAGTTCATATTTATCCTTCAATGAACATCACTAGAGCCTGCCATTAGATACAGTACATTGCTAATTCTGGGAGACTGCCGTCTGCAGGCATGCAGGGACTGCACTCAAAATTATATTAGTGCAGAAAATATTCCGGCACCTCCAGAGTTGACAAATGGTGCTATCTCATGTTATAATACTTTAAGCACATTTGCGGTAGTGTAGTGGTTAGCACAACTGTTTACAGTACAGGTGACCGGGGTTCAATTCCTGCTGCTGTCTGTAAGGAGTTTGTACGTTCTTCTCATGACTGCGTGGGTTTCCTCCGGGTGCTCTAGTTTTCTCTCACAGTCCAAAGATGTACCAGTTAATTGCTCATTGTAAATTGTCCTGTGGTAAGGCTCTGATTAAATCGGGACTGCTGGGTGAAGTGGCTCAGAAATAGTTGAAGGGCCTATTCCACGCTGTATCTCAATAAAATAAAATACCTTCAGGCCACAACTCAGCTCTAATGTTAACGATGATCTACCGAGGGAATACCTGATGTTGACGTGGTCCAATTTCTCTCCACCAATGGAGGGATTAATCACCACAGGTATAAATACAACGCAAACGACCACATGTTCATGGGTGAGTGTAGACAGTTAATGTAAGCAGAGACCGGAATCATCCTCTGCTTGGGTTCGGCTCTGGTCGGCAATCAGCAATGTTTCTTGCTTAATTGCCAATGAGTTATAACTATGGAGTTCTGACAGAAACTGTGTGTATTTAGGATCCCTGGCTGGGCACCTCTGGCTATGCAATTCAGCTAACTACTTGCATTATGAACATGGGCTTTCAGGGCTCCTTTTAAGTACAGCCCCATCCTCCAGTCTTTTTGTTCTTCTAAATGCACCAATTTTCTATTTGGTACTGGAGGCGATGTCAATGATTGAAACATTACCCTGCCTTCAAAGGCAGACAGTGCTGGCTTCCAGCAAGCTATCAATGTCTTGTGTGCCCAGACCTGATTTGTCTATGGCTTGTGAGATCAGCCAAGGGAAGGTAGTAATTATCCTCTCTGTAGATCCAGACTGACTGATGTCCTTGGGCAGACGTGTATTATTTAGTTATGTGTGTTTGATTTGATCTACTAATTCAACACCCTGGGCTAGAATCTAATCACGCACGGTTTAGTTCCCCTTTGCCTGTTGCCCGCAGAGGGAGGAGGATGGAAAGGCAACTTACAGAGAAGCTATTCTCAAACCAGTTTTGGCTGCATTAGTAGATTACTATCCAAGTGCTTTTTATTTCCCCCAGCAGTGAGATTTATGCAGTTTAGAAAAGTCTGGGATAGAGTCACAGAAGGGACCAGCCAGACGTTGGCTGAAGAAAGATTTCAGGCTCCTGATGGTCACTTACTAGTGCTGCCCAGTGGATCAGGCTGAGAGTAGAGCACATGGTAAAACATTGTTATCATAAGAACTTAAGAAATCGGAGCAGGAGTAGGCCATCTGGTCCATTGAGCCTGCTCCACCATTCAATAAGATCACAGCTGCTCTGGCCATGGACTCATCTCCACCTACCTCCCTTTTCTCCACAACCCTTAATTCCCCTACGATGCAAAAATCTATTCAACCTTGTCTCAAATATATCTACTGAGGGAGCCTCCACTGTTTCATTGGGCAAAGAATTCCACAGATTCACCACTCTCTGGGAAAAGCAGTTCCTCCTCATCTCCATCCTACATTTACTCCCCCGGATCTTGAGGCTATGTCGCCTAGTTCTAGTTTCACCTACCATTGGAAACAACTTTCTTGCCTCTATCCTATCTATCCCTTTCATAATTTTATATTTTCTACAAGATCTTCTTTCATCCTTCTGAATTCCAGCGAGTACCGTCCCAGGTGACTCAATCTCTCCTCATAGTCTAACCCTCTCATCTCTGGAATCAACCTGGCAAGACTTTCTTTGCGCCACCTCCAAAGCCAGTACATCCTTCCTCAGCTTATCCTGCTGTTGATCATTCAAAAATCCAGTCAGTTTGGCATCTGGGCTATTGGGTGTTAGTTTCCACACCCTTTTGAAACTCATCGGGGCCCTTTATGCACATGTCCTTGTAAGTCATTAGATGTCCTATTCTTCATGCCCCCTTTAAGATCAGAGGGGTCCTATTTCTCACACTTCCTTGAAACTCATCGAGCTTAATTGAAAAGCAACAGCTAAAGACGAGTTAACAGTGCATCAGGGTATTTATGAGAAATAACATCCAGTGGTCCAACAAATCTACTGGTGCAGTGCCATCAAAGTTATGAGACTGCTGTATTCATGGAGTTTTGCTCCATGTGGGAGTACAATCACTCCTGTACTGACACTGAGCCAATGAGGGAGAAATGTGGACAGTTTGCAAAAGGTCTCTCAGTGAAATGGGCTTCAGTGTCAGAGTCAGGCTTATTGTTCATGACATACTGTACAACATGTCATGTTGTTTTGTGGCAGCAGTACTGATGCACCATCAATAACTCTCTCTGAGACGTAAAGGCGAGATATCGGCTTTTATTGACTGGAAGAAGGAACAAGCAGTGAGTGACCACCATACTACATCCTGGAGACAGAGAGGCCGGGCTCAGGCCTCAATCGCCTTTATACAGGGGTCTGTGGGAGGAGCCACAGGAGCAGTCAGCAGGGGGCGTGTCCAGACAGGTATATATAGTTCACCACAAGTACAGAGTAATATATAGAAAATACTATGTTACAATAAGAATAATACAAAATAAGTCATGCAAAAAGAGAGTGAAATAGCGTGGTAGTGTTCATGGACTTGTGGGCAGTATAGATGGCGGAGGGAAAGAAACTGATAGTAGTAACGAGAAGAGAGCATGTCCTGGGTGGCGAGGTCCTTATTAGTAGATGCTGCCTTTTTGAAGATGTCCTTGATGATGGGGAGGCTAGTGCTCTTGATGGAACTGGCTGAGTTTACGACCCTCTGCAGCTTGATCTGGCCCTGTGCGTTGGGACCCCCTCCCCCATACCAGATGGTGATGGAACCAGTCAGAATGGTCTCCATTGTACATAAGTAAGATTCTGCCGGAGTCTTTGGTGAGGCACCAAGTCTCCTGAAACTCCTAATGAAACACAGCTGCTGCTATGCCTTCTTTATTTGGAGAGTAGAGCAGTGGGCTGAGCACGCACCCTTGAGATGCGCACGTGTTGATCTTCAGCCAGGAGGAGATGCCATTTCCGATCTCCTGAGGAGCAAGTCAAGCATTCAGCTGCAGAGGGAGATACGGAGGCCCAGGTTTTGAAGCTTGTTGATCAGTACTGAGGGAATGATGGAGCTGTAACCAATGAACAGCAGCTAGGTTACAAGTGACATGTGGAGGGATGTGAAGGTTGGCCAGGAGTTCAACAGCAACACACGCAAAACACTGGAGGAACTCAGCAGACCAGGCAGCATCCATGGAAAAAAGCTGACGTTTCGGGCCGAAACCCTTCAGCAGGACTGGAGAAAGAAAGCTGAGGAGTAGATATTTTTTCTCCAGTCCTGCTGAAGGGTTTCAGCCTGAAATGTCGACTGTACTTTTTTCCGGAGATGCTGCCTGACCTGCTGAGTTCCTCCAGCATTTCGTGCATGTTGCTCAGATTTCCAGCATCTGCAGATTTTCTCTTGTTTGGGGGTTCAACAATGTAGGAATGGCTGAGAGTAGGGTGATGGAAGCAGGAGATGCCGCAGAGGCCACAGGTGCACAAAGAAGGAAGTTCCAGTGGTAGGAAGATGAAGAATATAAACACAAGGATATGAATTTGTAGACTAAGGGACTGGTGCAAGGAGCCAGTGTAAGTCCATAATAGAAACGTACACCGTCTCAAACTCAGTTGAAGAATGACTCCGAGTGTCGTGCTGTGGTGTGTGGGGAAGCACGCAGTGAGATGCGGCTTGGGGTGGGGGAAGGCTGATTCTGACCTAGCCTGTGAAGAACACGGCGGAGGTTATCGGCTGTGTTTTCTCTCCTTTTTGCAAACTTACAATTTGTGCGATTGATTGACCCCTTTTAAGCCAGGTAATTTCTCACCGTTTGCTTCTGTGGTGTGAAGTCCCGTGCAGCCGGGAGGGGTCTTCACCTGTCTCAGTACTGATAATTCAAAACACTGCCAGAGCCGCTGCAGTTTTGGGGGGGGGGGGTGCACAGTGGGATTCCAATCACTGTATAGAGCCCCTCCCCTGTTTATGTCTTCACTTAGTTCCTAACCGGCATGGTACTCTTCATAAAATTCTCGACGATAGGTACATTCCTTGGAGCAGTAGCTATGACGTCGATATAAGGTGAACTCTCGACCTCACAATCCACCATGTTGTCTACCTGCAGTGCACCTTTGCTGTAATTAATTGTAACACTATGTCCTGCAATCTGTTATTAGCTTTCCCCTGTACTCCCTCTTTTGAAATGGTCTGTATGGACGACATGCAAAACAAAATAAAAGAAGGTTGCAATAAAGAGCTGGAGGAACTCCAGCAGCATCTAGGAAGGGGAATGGACCGTTGATGTTTCGGGTCGAGACCCTCGTTCATAAATGCTGCCTGACTCACTGAGCTCCCCCAGCAACTTTGCGCATTGCTCCAGACTTCCAGCCTCCTCTGTCTCCAAACCAGAGGTAAAAGCTGGGAAGTGTGCAACTACCCCAACGTGATAGTCACCAGCAGGAATGAGGGCAGGTAGACGGGATGTAAGGACAAAGTTTTCCTTGGCTGGGGAGACTGGATCCAGAATCAGAAT
Organism: Hemitrygon akajei; assembly: GCF_048418815.1. Lineage (NCBI taxonomy): Eukaryota > Metazoa > Chordata > Chondrichthyes > Myliobatiformes > Dasyatidae > Hemitrygon > Hemitrygon akajei. The sequence continues at coordinate 38,635,223 of NC_133131.1, forward strand.
CACAATTAGGTTTGACGTCACTGCCATATGCCGTGAAATTTATTGTTTTATGACAGCTGTACAGTGCAATGCATAACACTGCTTTAAATTACAAAAAGAATATATGCAGTATAATAAAAAAAGAGATCAAAATGGTGAGGTAGTTTTCCTGGGTTCATGGACCATTCCAAAATCTGATATCAGACGGGAAGAAGCTTTTCCTAAAATGGTGAGTGAGAGTCTTCAGGCTCCGGTACCTCCTCTCTGATGGTAGCAATAAGAAGTTCTCAGTGGTGGGGAGGTTAATGCCAATGATAGAGCTGGCTGAGTTTCCGATTCTATTCAATGGTGCCTTCGTAGTAGTCAGAATGCTTTCTATGAAACATCTGTAGAAACTTGATATCCTTGGTGATATACCAAATCTCCTTAATTCCTAATGAAATAAAGCCACTGGCCCACCTTTTTCATAATTGCATCAATATGTTGGGACCAGGCGAGATCTTTCTAAATGTTGACTCACAGGAACTTGAAGCTGTTCTCACTATCAGGTACTAACCCTTCAATGGAGACTGTAATGTGTTCTCCCAACATCTCCTTCCTGAAGTCCATAATCAGATCCTTGATCTTACTGATGTTCAGTGCAGTCAGCCAGACAATCTATAACACTCTTGTAAGTCCCCCTGTCACCATCTGAGATTCCTCCAACAACAGTTGTATCATTGTTAAAATCATCATGCCTAGTCACACAGTTGTGAGTAGAGCAGTCGGCTAAGCACGCATCCTTGGGGTGTTGATCGTCAGAGAGGAAAAGTTATTTCCGATCTGCTCTGGTCTCCTGATTAGAAAGTCACGGACCCAGTTTCAGAGTGTGATACAGAGGCCCAGATTTGACGATTGTTGATTAATACTAAGGTGATAATGGCATTGAACAGCAAGCTGTAATCAATGGACAGAAGCCTGACATAGGTATTAGTGCTGTCCCAGGTGGTCCAAGGCCAGGTGGAGAGCCAGTAAGATTGCATCCGCTGTAGACCTGTTGTGACGATAGGCAAATAATAGTGAGTCCAGGTTCTTGCTCAGGCAGGAGTTAATCCTAGTCATGACTAACCTCTCAAAGCACCTCATCACGGTAGGTGTGAGTGCAACTGGGTGATAGTCATTAAGGCAGCTCACCCTGTTCTTCTTGGGCACTGGTATTGTGTTGGCCTTTTTGAAACAGGTGGGAAACACAAGCTGTGAGAGATTCAAGGTGCCCATGAACACTCAGGACAATTGGTTGGCACAGGTTTTCAGTGCCCTGCCAGGAACACCATCTGATGTGTTGCAAGGATTCACCATTCTCTTGAAAGATGTTTTGACCTTGGCCTCTGAGACAGATACTGCAGGATCATCAGATACTGGAGGGATTCGCACAGGTATAGTTGTATACATCCTTTCAAAGCTTGCATACCAGGCATTTAGCTCATCTGGGAATGATGCATCACAGCTATTTATGATGATAGGTTTTATCTTGTAGGAAGTAATGGCCGGCAAACCCTGCCATAGTTGATGTGCATCCAATTTTGATTTAACTTCACCCAGCATTGTTTTTTTGATCTTAAGATAGCCTTCCATGAGTCATATTTTGTTTCTTGTAGAGTTTATGGTTACCAATCTTGAATGCCATAGATCTAGCCCTCAGCAGAAAATCTCCTGGTTCGTCCATAGCTTCTGGCTTGGATATGTCAGTACAATTTCGAAGGTGCACACGCATCCACAAACATCTTGATGAAGTTGGTGACAACTGTGGCATATTAATTCAGATCTGAAGAAGAATCTCCGAATATGGTCCAATCCACTGATTCAAAGCAGTCCTGTAAGCGTTCCTCCACCCCCTTTGACCATACTTCCATGGTCCTCACCATTGTGCTTCAGTCCTCAGTCTCTGTCTGAGTAGAGTACAACCAGGTCATTGGACTTGCCAAAGTACGGGCATGGGTTGGCAAGGTAACCATTCTTGATGGTGATGTAACTGTGGTCAAGAGTGTTGGTTCCTTTGGTTCTTCAGGTGATAGTTGGTCCAAGACTTCTTCAAGCTGCCCTGGTTGAAGTCCCATCCAGGTGCGTTGTCTCGTGGCTGATGATCTTTCTCCTCCAGTGCCAGTCCGACATTGGCCAGGGGTGGAATTTACAATCAGGATGGTGGTAGGAACCTCCCTCAGCGGATAGAATGCATGACACTTGATCGTCAGACGTTCCAGGTTGGGGGATGCAGGACTGAGGCAGAACGAGCGTATCTGTGCACCATGATGTGTTGACCATGAAGCTGCCCGGCCTGCTGAGCTCCTCCAGCATTTTGTGCGCGTTGCACGAAGCCAAACACTGCTGCCTCTGCCTTTATCAGGTGTCGCTGTCCAGTCGATGCAGTGGAAGGTGAAGCCCTCGGACGGAAGTGCCATATCCAGAATGCTGGGGTAATCCGGCAGTAACTGTCTCACGATACAGGGTGAGATTGTAATTAAGAAATTCCTCCACTAGGAAGGTTGAAATCTATGGAATTCTCTTCACAAATGGTAGTCAAGGTCAAGATGCTGAACTTATTTCAGATAGAAACAGATTTCTAGATTCCACGCCACACACATCGAGGAGTATGGGGAGAGAGTAGGAATATCTTATTGTAAAGGATCTGCTGCAATACCATTGGCTGGTGGAGCAGTCACGAGGGCTGGAATAGTTTACTTCCAGTTCGATTAAGACTTATTTCCAGCAGGGCTCAGTGGAGAGTGAGTGGAGGGCACTGATTCAGTAGATCTGTGTCCCAGCAGGAGTGGGGGCAATGCCCTGGATCCAGTAGGGGCTTGTCTTAGCGGAAGGGTGAATGAAGAGTTCTGATCCAGTGGGGCTGTACCCCAGCAGGGGTGAAGGATGGTAATGAACCCAATACTGCTCTGACCCACTTGGGGAGGATGGAAATCACTGGGACAGTTGATCTCTTACCTGGAGGGGAGGAAAAATTGGAAATAGAAATAAATTCCCTTTCTGAAAAGACTGATTCCCTGGAGGGTTGAGTGACGACGGTGCGGAATCTTCCAGAATGCGAGAAACCCCCTGACTGATCTCCACACCTCTCCTGATTCCTTCTGCAAGTCCCTGCCAGGGTACTGCTGTTTCTGGCTTTAAAGCGTTAATGAACAGCACAGATGATTTCTCAGTGTATATGCTAACAAAAATGCCATTAGTCAGGTCTGGAGACTAACCACAGACTGCCTGCTGTCCTGTCCCGAGCAGGATGTGAATGGGAGCAGGTAGAACTGGTATCACGGCTTGTCTTCATTAATAAATCTCACTGAAGTCTGAGGGTTGGGACGATGGCTCCTGCCTCTTGAAAGGCTGAATTTGTAAAACTTCAGAAATACATTTGGTGGGAGACAGTAGGTCTGAGGAATTTATCTCAGTTCTGACTTACTTGAATATGTTATGACCGGATAGGATTAAGACTTATTCGGGGGCTCTATAAACTGATTCAAAGTTCAATGTATATCAACTGAACAATCACAACAGCTTGTGTGTGTTAGTCCACTCATTTGCTCTCAGAAGATGCAGATAAATCCAGTGGGGTTTTATTTCTATTTATTGCTTTCCTGACTCATTCATCCCATTTTACTCCATTCCCCTCTAAAAGTCTGTGGCTTTTGCTTGAAATTTGTCTGAAGTGCCCTCGGCAATGTAGCATTTCCATGGGTCTGGCTTCTTGGGCCTCTCTGATCTTCAGTACCCCGCCATCTGGAGCTGTGCCTTCCGTTGCCATGGGAATATATTTGGATACTCCCTGGAAAAGTGTCATGGCCTCTCTGCATCTTCTCCCTTGTCCACTTGTCCCAAAGTCCCAACCTTTCCCAACGGGGATGTCTATCTTTCTATTACATCTCCTCGCTGACATTTCCTGAATGGTCTGTAACTGAGCTACTAGTTCCACTGCACTAGCTCTGCAATGGAGCTTTGTCTGTGTTGGCAGACATAAGACCAATCTATTCATGAATGGCCTTATAGGTGCCAGAATAATTCCATTTATTCTGTTGTCAATGAAGCTCAGTTCCACAAACACATTTCCGCCCCGAGCTACTCTTTATGTGTGAGCCTATACCTGCATGCCAAGGAGTTCTAGCACTGAAGGGATCATTGTTCAGCCTTAACTTGCCTTTTCACAACACTGAGATTGTAGCAGGAATTCCTTGATCAGGAGTGGCAGTCTTGCCTTGGTAACCTATCTATAGGACTGGTTTGTAAGATAGGATCAGTTCATTCAAAGTTAAATCTCAAGAAATTTGGTCCCTACTCCAAAACATTTCTGCAACAGTTGGGGAAAAGAAATCTCAGAATTTCAACACATCCCTCCTGTCATACCTCCCTATACTTTTGCTTCCAACTGGCAGCTAAGTAAGACTATTATGTGACGTCAAAATTCAACAGGAAAAGCCTGCACTGTGTCCAAGACCTATACAGCTTGCAGTCAATATGTTTGCACAAAAATGGCAATAATGAAGTCAATTGTAGTGGGAGAGAAACTCAGTATCACTGTGGAGTGCCCAGTGGCTGGCCTGCACAAATGAACTACACACAATTGTCTAATGCCCACTACGTACATAATCACACTCATTTAAAAAAAAATCATTAGATCTCACTTCAAAATTTTGCTTGTCATAGCCTGCCTTAACTGCTTCCTTTTCCCTCTTTAAACTAATCATTTCTTTTCTTTGATCACTCGCTTTCTCTGAAGCTTACAAACGCAAAATGATCCATTGAAGTTTTTGAACTGAAGCAGCGTTATTCTTAACTCGACATGGAGTTAGCAATTTTTAATAATCTATATCATTTTATCTCATCTTGCTTTGAAAGTTTCACTTCCTTGGTTCTCAAAAGTAATTGAATAAAAGACATTGAGTTGAAAGTCTAGAGGCTAATGAGAAACTTTCCTCTGGGTAACCAGCTGATTGGTACTGAAACATCCTGGGATATAGGCACATTGTGTATGTTCCACTGCATTTTCACAGAACCAGCTCCAGGAAAATTTAAGTTCAAGTGTTCGAGAGGGGTGGAGATCTTCAAATCAAACATTAAAAGACACATATAGATTTATTATATTGCTGGCAATAAATCTGTAGTTTAAATAATCATATTTGAAAGTGTGACAACCACACAGAAGCACAAAATCAAATTGTTTCTTCAGAAATGAACACAGACATAAAGGGCTGAGATTCACCCTGGACATGATGAGACACAGGTGCTACAAATGCTACCCAATTAACATTCTGAGTTTGGGAGGCAGAAACTTCTTGATTTTATAGTTCAAAGTTCAAAGTAAATGTATTTTATTCAGATTTCTAACAATCCATTTGAATTTATTACTAAAAATAAATATATTTAAACATATATTCCTACATAAATTGAATATTTCATTAATATTTCTATTGGAAAGAAATTAACCCTCCAACTGTATTTCAGTGGTTTTCTCAAACTATTTCTTGTCTGAGTTTAGAAAAAATTAGAAGTGTGGTTTTTGATTCTTCAGTTAAATTTGAGGAAACTTGGAGACCATTTATTCAACATTTTCATATGAGTTAAATGGTCTGATCCTAAACCTTACTGTTATTATCCTTAATTATTTGGATGGAGGTTCGGAGTTATCGGCACTACTGTATGTATTTAACATTATGCAATTGCCCATGTTGGTTAGTTTTTTTTTAAGTTTTCTTTTGGTTTTTGTTGGGGTTTCTTTTTTCTCTTTTTCGATTCTTTTACATTAATACTATGAGTTTGGGAGGCCTTATATATTGATTATTACGTATCTGATTGTCTATTTAAACTATTAATTATGTACTCTCAAATGTTTTGTATTCATATTTCACTAATGTTTTTCTTAAAATTAATAAAAAGATTTAAAAAGAAAGAAAGAATATTTCTATTAATACTTCTCATGTAATTAATTTATATATTTTTTTGCAATATATGTCTTTTTCAGCTGAGTTAATGCTTTAAATAAATGTTCTTAAGCAATTTAACTGCCTGCGTTCATCAACAAGAGAACCAGAATCAAAATGATCATTCCCAGGTTTTGCTTTCCAAGTAGGGGAAAAAAAGATTCTGACTAAAGGCGTGGGAGAAAAGAGAATCGTCTAGAGCTCTTTGTTGAAGTAAAATCCTGTGTCTGTCAGATATGGACCATGCTTTTGCAGAGCTGACTGGAGCAGAACAGTGTTTTCAGAAGTTTGGCAATGCTTCAGCCTTGTAACAGTTCATTGTGTTTGTACAAAAGCGTTGACTGCACGGACTTCAAGGTTGTTAAATTCAGGGTAATGGAGAACTAGCAGCCTGTGACAAGCCTGCTGCACGATTAAGCAGTTGGCATTACTTCACCAACTTCAAGCTAGAGATCAATCATCTGTCTCCATCAATTGGATGCAGTTCCCCTGCCCTCTCTCTTGTAATTGTTCCGAGTCCCCTCCTTTCCCCTGTTTTCCTACTTTTCTCTGAAGAAGCAGACTCTTGCAACACGGTCCACCCTTTTAGTACCTCACTCAAGTTGTTATTCTTAATGTGGGAAAGTGAATACATTCGGGGTGACTGGATAACAATGAGTAGTTCGAAACGGACTGATATTCACCATTAGCAAATGTTCCCTTGCTTTGGACAGATCAGCCAGCTCAGCACAATCCGTAATTGGAATTTGAAATCAGTGAACCTGGCATTTCTTTTAAAAAGATAGTATTTTATCAAAGAATTCAACGTTTTCAAATGTTTGCGGACAAGTCAATAGTTAAAATGATGAAGGGAGATCATTTGATCAGGTTTTCTTCATAGTATGTGCGCTGAGCATGATAAATCACCTGAACAAGATGCATTACACCCCAGATTTGTGAGACAAGCAGTTAATAAGTTAGTGGAGGTATCAGTAATGATCTTTCAAGAATCTCTGCCGTCAGGGAGGGTCCCAGAGGACTGGAAAATTTAAAATGTGATACTGCTGCTTAAGCAGGGAGGGAGGCAAAAGGCAGTAAATTATAGACCAGTTAGCCTGAACATAATGGTTGATAAGATTTCAAAGCTCATTATTAAAGACAGAATTTCAGGGTACCTGGGAGTACATAATAGAAAAGGATGAAGCCAGCATGGAGAGCTTGCCCGACAGATCTGTTGACATTTTTAAGGATTCAACAAGTAGGTTAGACAGGAGAGTCGGTAGTTGTCATTCACTTGATTTAAGAAGGTGTTAAGCATGATAATGCTAAAAATGTTGAGAGCCCACAGTGGTAGAAGCAATATACTAGCATGGGTAGAAAGGTGGCTGACTGGCAGAAGTCAGAGGGTGGGGGTAAAGTGTCCTTTTCCGGATAGCTGATGGTGAATAATAGAGTTCCACATGGGTCAGTGTTGGGACCACACCTTTTCACTTTATGCATTAATCATCTGGACTGATGGCACTGTGGCCAAGTTTGCAGATGGTTTCAAGACATCAATTTGGTCCGGTTGGGAGTCGCAGATAGAATACAGTCTAGGCAAGTGTGGGGTTGTGCTCTTTGGCAGGAAGAAATATTGTGTAGACCATTTTCTAAATGGAGAGAAACTTCAGAAAAGAGAATGCAGAAGGACTTGTGACTCTTAGTTAAGGATTCCGTCAACTTGCAGGATGAGTCAGTCAGGTTGAAACAAAAAATAATTTTGAGAGGGCTAGAACAGGAAAGCAAAGATGTATGCTGTTTGCTGTATAACAAATAGGTCAAACCACATTTGGAATTTTATGAGCATTTTAGGTCCTATATCTAAAGAGAGATGTGCTGGTCCTGGAGAGGTTCCAGAGGAGTTTCACACGGATGACCAAGAATTAAAAGCTTATCATATGAGGAGCTCATTACAACCTGCTGGATATTGAAAAGCCAAATGGTCGTCTCCTGCATCATATGGTAGTATATATCATCAATACTTTGAGAAAATATCCATCCTGAAACCCAGAGACCTGATAGGGATATTAATCCCTTGATAAAGATTTTTCCTTTTTCTGTGAAGGAATGATCTTGCTTTTATCAAGGTATTGTGTATTGATGATACACTCTGAGAAGAGCATACTGAAGCAATGCATATTGAAGATGTGTGGATTCACAGTGAATTTTGAAAATATATGTACTAGCTATGCAGGTAGAAGTACATGCATGTATTAATAATATGTGTATTGATGATGTGTATTCATCGAAAATGTCATAATTGCAATGTGTGTCTTGAAGATATGCCTACTGAAGCTATGCATATTGAAAAGAGACTTATTGAAGTTATCTTTTTTGATGATGTGTATAAAGAAAATGTATGCATTGAAGATGTGTGTATGAAAGATATAAGTATTTTGAAGATACATACTTTGAAGGGAGTGGCGAGGTGGAGATACTTCTCTATCAAAGGAGGTGTGAGGGGTTCCTTCCCTCTGCTAGCCTGCAGGTCACCCTCAAGCAAGGTGTAGCACCTGCTTCACCCCCTGATCAAGATCCCGTGAAGCTATGGGAGCAGGAGGTGGCTGGTCATACGAGCAGCTGGTGCATATCACAAGTGTTGGTTCTGACACCAGGCAGACAATCTCTGAAGAGTTTTGATAATGGCTAGGGTCACCCGTCTTGTAAAGACACTGTCCAGAAGAAGGCAATGGCGAACCAATTCTGCAGAAAAATTTGCCAAGAGCAATCATGGTCATGGGATCATGCTCACCCACTTCATATGACTTGTCACATAATGATGATGATGATGCTTCGAAGGTGTGTATTGAAGATATTTATTTTGAAATATGCTTATTGAAGATATATACAGTATACTGAGAAATGCATTTGATATGTGCATTCAAGATGTTTGTATTGAACAAATATATTTTGAAGGTGTGATTTAAAGAATGTATATTGGATGAAGTACATTTTGTTTATAATGAGGATGCATGTGTTAAAGACATGCATTATGGATACATCTGCTTTATCAATGTGCAGATCAGTTCCTGAATATTGTTGTACATACTGAGGAGGTGTCAATTTTTAACACATGAAGTGGAATCAGAATCAGATTTGATATCACCGGCTTATGTCATGAAATTTATTAACTTTGAGACAATGCAATACATGATAATAGAGAAAAAACTGTGAATTATATTAAGTATATGTATTAATTAGATAAATAAATAGTGCAAAAAAAATAGGAAATAAGGAAGTGCTGAGGCGGTGTTCATGGGTTCGATGTCCATTCAGAAATCTGATGGCAGAGGGGAAGAAGCTGTTCCTGAATCACTGAGCGTGTGTCTTCAGGCTCCTGTACCTCCTTCCCGGCAGTTACAATGAGAAGAGGTCGCGTCCTGGGTGGTGGGGGTCTTTAATGATGGACGCCACTTTTCTAAGGCACTGCTCCCTGAAGATATCCTGGATACTATGGAGGCTAGTGCCTATGATGGAGCTGACTAATTTTACAACTCTCTGCAGCTTACTTCCATCCCGTACGGTAGCCGCCCCCCAACCCATACCAAATGGTCAGAATGCTCTCCACAGTACATCAGTAGAAATCTGTGAGTGTTTTTAGTGACACACCAAATCTCCTCAATATACGTTTACATGATGAAGATGAATGTATTGGAAGTACATGGGTGATATGTGTATTTAATTAATTATTTGAAACAGAAATCCACGCCAGTTTAGCAATCATCAAAGCCAATAGAACTGTTTTTATCCCTTAGCCTCATTTTCACTAAGCTTTAAAAAATTAAACTTATTGTTATTCTTGCTTGCTCCTATTAACAGAGACCTTTCCAGTCTAATTGCTATGACCCAGTGCTTTAATGAAACCAGACGGAGTAAAAGGGCCAGTGGTGAGGGAGAGAGCAAGCCTTAGGGTAGGAGACAGAGAAAAGGAAAGGGCTCAGTTGAAGCAGGCCTCATTTTGGTCCGCCTGTTGTTAGTCCTCAGTAGAAGCTACTTCAGCGCCTGAATTTGCACATCAAAACCTTGAGGGATAATGCCTGGGGATAGGCAGATAATAATGAGCTTGCCTGAAAACAAGAGGAAATAAAATAGAGCTGCAATGATCTTTTTAATGAAAGTTTTCCCCAAAATTTCCATTTTTACTCTTCCAGTCCACATATTAGTGTGCTGAGATCATCGGTGAGAGTTTTTCGGCAACCCGAACAACAAGATGCCATTTTCTTTACCCCTTTTCTTTTGCTTTAGCTTCAGTCCCCTTCAGTGACCACACTTCCCCTGCCCCCACCTTCTTCCCCCCGAGAAAGTGGACTCTTCCTGTGAATGGATGAGCCAATGCCTCTCACAACCAACAATGGTCACGTGGGGCTTTTCAGTGACCAACCGTCCCCAAGGGGAACGTCACAGAGACATGTGACACCCTAACCTGCCTCCTTACTGTAGCTCAGCTGTTAGCTGTTAATTGAATTCAGTGTCACAATTTGCTATGGTGGGTTATGACTATCCATTTATTCTTTCTAAATAAGTAAAATAAACAGTGTGTTTGCAGGAGTAGATTAACCAAATGTGGATCAAACAAACTTCACTTGGCTAGAAGGTGCATTAAAGCAGGGTACAAATAATTTATACTAAGAAAAATAACTATTAACGTGTGTAACAGTTTAGTTCATACTAAGTGTTTTTAATGTTTTCTGATTAAATTATTTTAAAACTCAAGTGTTAGAATGCTTATTACAAAAAGCAGGCTGGCAGGTCCAATGAGCAGCTAAGAGGACAACAGCATTTTGGCTGTCATTGGGAAGGGGTTGGACTTTAAAAATAGGGAGGTCTTCAATGCTCTCGTACATGCTGTTGGTGAGCTCTCATCCAGAATGCTGAATGCAAAAAAAGATTTAGTAACGCTGGAGACAATCTTCAGGAGATTCACAAGGCTAATTACCAGGGTGAGAATATTGTTCCTCCAAGAAAGACAAAACTAAATTGGCTCTATATGCCTTCAAGGGTTCAAAGGTTCATTTTATCGTCAAAGCAGAATACAGCTCCGAGTTCCATCTTCCCCAGCTAGCAGTTAAACACAGAGAAACCATGGAAGTCGTTGACGTCCCCTCCACCCACACGAAAACAAAACAAAACTTGCGAACTCCAAACCCCCAACCTCTCCCTCGCACAAAAACTAACAGAACGCCCACCTGACCACCTCATTCAGAGAGGGTGCAGGAGAGGTTTACCTGGATTCAGCCTGGTTTAGGGGGCATGTGCTATCACGAGAGGCAGGGCAAACTTGGGTTGTTTTCTCTGGAGCGGCAGAGGCTGAGGGGAGATCTGATAGAGGCTTATAAGATGATGAGAAGAATAGGTAGACTAGACAGGGAGTATCTTTCTCCCAGAGTAGAAATATCTAATACCAGAGGGGATGCATTGAAGTTGAGTGGGGGTAGGTTCAAAGGGGATGCGAGGAATAATGTTCTTCATTCAAAGAGTGGTGGATGCCCGGAATGTGCTGCCTGATATGGTGGTAGAGGCAAATACATTAGAGGCTTTTGAGGGACGTTTGGATAGGCACATGAATATGAGAAAAATGGAAGGGATGCAGACGCATTGTTTAGGTTGGAGGGATTAGTTTTTGGGTTTTTAAATTTACCTTTTTGCTGGTTCATCACAACATTGTGGACCGAGGCTGTACTGTGTTCTATATAGGGTCCTTGACGGGATAGATGTTGACATATTTCATTAGCAGTAAAGTCTTGAATGAGGGGTCAAGATAGGGGGCTGGTCATATAAAACTGTGGTACATAGGAATTTCTTCCCGCAGAAGGTGATGAATCTCTGGAATTCTCTGCTCTGCTGGGTGGTAGAAGCTGGATCATTTGATCTATTTAAAGTGGAAGTGAATAAATATTTGATAGCTTGGGAGGGTGGTATAACACAGATCCGATTTTCTTATATTCATCCACTCTTATTTTAAAGTCGTTTTTAAGAATGTGATAAATGTAACATATTTGTTTTATAATGTATTAGTGTGAAAATTAGATCATTATATTTGAAATTTGTGAAGGCCATATAGAGATATTCATACACAAAGTTATTTTTATTACGGTTTCAGTGGCTGGCACGGGGTTTGCCAATGGTTGAAGAACTGTGCAGCAGGACAGCTCGCTACTCACAAAGATAAGCTGGATGAAATCACGGTTACGTCTATGCCATTTCCCTCGCAGCATCCGGCTCCCATTGCCAAAGTAAAAAAAACGAGTTTCTGTTGAATTCCCTATTGCATTTACTGGTTCCCATTGCACATTAATGCCTCAATTCTGTTTGCTCACGATATTTTTCATGTTTTCCAAGTGAAAGCCCGTTCACTACCAGGGATGCCTTGCAACATGCCCCTGCGCCTCCTCCTTTCTGCAGTCCGTACTGAGATGCTTAACCACTGGACAGAAGCATTGCCCTTTATTTATTTAGAGATAAAGTGTGGAATAGGACCCGTCGGTCCAAACAGCCACACTGCCCAGCAACCCACTAGCCTAATCACAGGGAAATGTGCAATGACCAATTAACCCATTAGGAGGTGTGGGAGGAAACTGGAGCACGATGCATTCATGGGGAGGATGTACAAGCTCCTTACGAAGGGTGTTGGGATTGAACGCCAATGCCCTGAGCTGTAACAATGTCGCACTGACCACTCTGCTACCGCGGCGCCCCCGTAGATCTCTCTGTGCTTCTTCTGCATCGAACATCCAACAGTACAGCACAGGGACGGGCTCTTTGGCGCACAACGCTGTGCCAAACCAGCTAAAAGGTAAATCAAAACCCTCCAGAAACTATACCCCCCTACGTCCACGTCCCTCCATCTTCCTCACAACCATGTGCCTATCTAAAAGTCCCTTAAAATCTTCTAATGTATTTGCCTCTACCACCAAACCAAACACAGCATTGCAGGCATCCATCACTCTCCGAGCAAAAAAAAATACCCCTTGCATCTACCCCCCTCTCACCTTCAGTGCATGCCCTCCGATATTAGAACATTTCTACCCCGGGAAACAGATACTCTGTCCACTCTATCTATGTCTCTCATAGATAGCAGACTTGATGGGCTGAATGGCCGACTTCTGCTCCTTTGTCTTATGGTCTCATAATCTTATAACGCTCTAGCAGATCTCCCCTCAGGCTCAGCCGCTTCAAAAAAAAAGAGCCCAGATTTGCCCAGCCTCTCATGATTCCTTTCAGCATTGTTGACATTATTCAAAATGCGATCTGAAATTTAACTTTTCTCATCACTTCTCTATTTCTTGTATTTATTCCAGAGCTTTGCTTTTTTTCTGAACCCGTGCCCGATTTATGCATCTTTTGCTCTTGGATCTGCTTGCTGCTTCAGAATCTTGTATTTTCCACAGAATTGGTGGCCCCTCATTCTTCCGACTGAAATGGACTGCTTTAAAATCCCCTTTCAGCTGTCTAATTATGCTTATTATCACACTCTTCCTCAAATATTCCCACCTGGAAAAAATCCTCAACACTAGCTTGGACAATATTCTTCTCTCTCTTTCTCTTTGCACTAATGTTGTAATGTTGATTGTATTGTTTATTTTGCAAACATCTACATTACGTATAATTTCAGTTTATGCTAACTTATGTTTATCCTCGCCTTACAAGCACCTATGTCAGGATGCTGTAATAGACTATAGCTCGGTGTTTAACACCATCATTCCTACAATTCTGATCGATAAGTTGCAGAACCTGGGCCTCTGTACCTCCCTCCGCAATTGCGTCCTTGACTTACTAACCAGAAGATGACCATCTGTGTGGATTGGTAATAATATCTCCTCCTCACTGATGATCAACATTGGGGCACCACAGGGATGTGTTGTTAGCTCCCCTCCGCCTGCTGTACTCTCTCTACACCCCCGTCTGTGTGGATTGGTAATAATATCTCCTCCTCACTGATGATCAACATTGGGGCACCACGGGGATGTGTTGTTAGCTCCCCTCCGCCTGCTGTACTCTCTCTACACCCCCGTCTGTGTGGATTGGTAATAATATCTCCTCCTCACTGATGATCAACATTGGGGCACCACGGGGATGTGTTGTTAGCTCCCCTCCGCCTGCTGTACTCTCTCTACACCCCCGTCTGTGTGGCTAGGTATTGCTCAAATGGTACCTATAAATTTGCTGGTGATACAACCATTGTTGGTAGAATCTCAGATGGAGACCAGAGGGCGCACAGGAGTGAGATATACCAACTAGTGGATGGTGTCGCAGTAATAATTTTGCACTCAACATCAGTAAGACCAAAGAGCTGAATGTGAACTTCAGAAAGGATAGGATGAGGGAACATGGTGGGATCAGAAGTGGAGAGAATGAGCAATTTCAAGTTCCTGAGTGTCAAGATCTCTGAGGATCTAATCTGGTCCCAACATATTGATGCAGTTATAAAGAAGGCAAGACAGCGGCTATATTTCATTAAGAGTTTGAGGAGATTTGGTTTGTCACCTAAAACACTCGAAAACTTCTACAGATGTACTGTGGAGAGCATTCTGACAGGCTGCATCACCGTCTGGTATTGGAGGGTTACTGCACAGAATCGAAATAAGCTACAGAAAGTTGTGAAATTAGTCAGCTCCATCTTTGGTACTAGCCTCCAAGACATCTTCAAAGAGCAATGCCTCAGAAGACGACATCCATTATTAATGACCCCCATCACCCAGGGTGTGCCCTTTTCTCACTGATGCCTTCAGTAAGGAGGTACAGAATCCTGAAGCGATTCAGGAACGGATTCTTCCCTTTTGCCATCCGACTACTAAATGGACATTGAACCCATGAACACTACATAGCATTTTTTAAAATTTCTGTTTTTGCACTATTTTTAATTTAAATATTTAATATACATGTAATTGCTTACTTCTTCTTTTCTATATTTATCATGTATTGCATTGTACTGCTGCTGCTAAGTTAGCAAATTTCACGACAGATGCCGGTGATATTAAACCATATTCTGATTTTGTCTTGTAGTGTACTGCATAAAGTTCATTTTCATTGCATTTATACGCTATGTACGGATGCCTATGACAAAACCAATAAACAGTTTGATATAATAGAATATCTTGACACTGGTCTTCTGATTTGTTACATTTTGTAACTTCAAAACATTAAATTAATTCAGACAAAGACATGGGAACCTGAGATTACGGTGTAATTTCGAGTTTAAGCGAGGCATGCACATATCATGTGGTAGTGTGATAATGTGTGCAATTAATATATTTCTACATATAACCTGTAATTATTTAAATGAACAAGAATACTTAATCATTACACACACACACACACACACACACACACACACACACACACACACACACACACACACACACACACACACACACACACACACACACACACACACACACACACACACACACACACACACACACACACACACACACACACACACACACACACACACACACACACAATCAGTATTGAAACTTTCAATACATAATTCCTGACGCTGCATTATATTATTTTGCTCGCTTAAAAAGATTTAATTCAGTCTAAGAAGCAGAATGAAGAACTTTAACTATTTTTCATTTTCTGCGGCAAAAGTCAAAAGTCAAAAGTCCTCACTAAGTCCATATTGACATTCAAACATCACAAGCCTGTGTGTTAGTGACAGTCCTGTAACTCCTGAGTTAGAATAAACTATATCACGCGTTGCCAATTAACAGTCAAAACTCATTCTATGCATTTGCAGCAGTGTTCTTGTGTGGTACTAGATTCCTGACTTCTAAACCGATGTATGTACACTGTGGAAGACACTCAGACCCACACACATTTGAATGGAAGCAGACGCTGGTAAAGGCTAGGGACCTTAACTTCCTTCTCTGGACATCACCAGGTCACATCAGGAGAGGAGGAATGGCAGTAAGGAGCTGTGCCAAGGAGAGAAAACGATCAGCTATGACTGTCATACATGGCAAAATGGCGAAGACCTGTGCATGTGGGTTCAGTTTATGCTGATCACTTACTCTCTAATCCTCTCGCTGGAGAATGGTCCTTGGCCAAGGTACCATTCATAGAAATGTCCCCAAGGACGAATTAGCCCTATATCATCCCTTAATGTCATTTGTAGTCTCTGTGAATGTGACTGACTGGCTGGGAGTGGGGGATCATGGCAAGGACATTACATGGACACCCACCTTGAAGGGTACTCCTGAACGGCAACTGTGATTGTTCAGACTCATTTGTCTTCTCCTTCTCGAGAGATTGATAATGTCGCTGGTGGTTTTTCCCAATGTGCCCCTAACTGCTTTCAGTGCCCAGATGATCTAGCCTTTCTTCTGGACTCCCTTCCAGTCACACACCTCAATCCATCATCTCCATGTCAGGTGTGGTGTGCCTCACCTCCCCAGCCTGCAGGCAGCGTGGCTGCCTCAGATCTCTGGCATCCTGCACCGCAATCTTCACTTAGCCATCTCCTCCCAGAACTCTGACCACTTTTTACAAGGTGTTAGATCAACCTCCGCCCGTTATGCCAGAGAACAGAAGCTGTTTGGGTGAATGAATAGTATTTTACGTCTCTGAAAGACGTCATGATGGACACAAGAGCACCGCCATCTATTTTAGGAACCCCTCAGAGAAACAGAGTGTCTGAACTACAGACGGCAGCCATGGTCTGCTTTGCTTTCCTGGGTATGAATTTGCAAGTGAGCATAGTCAGTAAGGTGGTATATTAATATCATTCAGTAAGTGGCAAGGCAAGGGCTCCTCCCTCCTGGGCAACATGCTTATGGTTACTTATAGCCAAGCTTCCTCTGGTTCACCTTGCCCTACTAATAACATACATTTTTTGAAAGTGGACAAGTGTATCTTTTTAAAGTGCTGACTGGTTTAAAGGCAAAGCTAAGGATGAAGTGCATCGTGGAAGATAGTTGGAGGGCTACGAGCTTGTGTAGGAGGGAAGGGTTAGATTGACTGTGAAGTAGGCTTATACAGGTCGGTCCAACATTGTGGGCCGAAGGGCCTCTATTGTGCTCTACTGTTCTATGCTTTTCTGTTGGTGGATTAATTTACCCAGAGGCTAAATGCATGGTTTCCCATCCCAAAGGCACCCTTAAGAAGAAGCAGGCATTTGCCCATTCCAAGGTTCACTTTGGTATGTGGCAGAATCATTATTCTGTGGGCATGGGGGGGGGGGGGGGGCCTTAGTTTGGAATAATTGGATTAAACAGAGCAGTTGCAGGAAGCTGGTGTGATGGAGAAATATCACTTTACAAGTGGGTACTTCTGTTTGCAGGGACAGCTTCACTCTAGAGTGAATGCGTTCGTGGGAAGTGCTTGATCCCGCCTCTAGAATAGGCTTTACTCCCAAACTAATGGGCACAAGAATGCATGCACGATTCTTTTTGTTCAGCAGGGATTTCCTCTGTGAAAGATATCCTGATGTGAAATGTGCTCTGCAGAAGTGGAACATCTTCTGAGTGATGGATTTGCCTGTCTAAATATTTACTCAAAGTGCCGCCTTTCCCATCTTATCTCAGCTGCAGTGAATTTGTTTCATTTGAAGCCTGTCTCTCACTTGGGGTCTGGAGAGCATGATGCAGAAATAAAAGGCAGACACAATTTACAAAAAAAAAACCCAAAAAATATATATTTGCATTTAAACTATCATAAACATATACAAAAAATGATATTCTATTGTTTGTCTTACCATAAATTAATAAATCTACAATCATTGAGAGGATGAAGAGAAGTGAACTGCAGGCAATACAATCCATTTGCAGGGCCTCCATTGGAGGCTAACACATACAGTGAGCAGGAACATGGAAATGCAGGAAAATACAGTGGCGACGGTCACAAACCCACATCGAAGCTCACTCACCCATTCAATCTCCTACTGTCCTTATCTGCCCTCCCTGAATACACACACCCTTGGCCCCATGGGTGGAGTGTTAAATGGGGCCTGGGTTCTACCTTCAGCACACACTGCAAGGGCACTGACTTGTTGGGTGGGGTGGGGGGGGGGGGTTATTTTTGTTACGGCTATTGGCTATTCCTTGACTAGGTCCCGTTTTGTGTGAGTTGGCCTTCGCGTGATTCAGACCCAATCAGGGAATTAGTTATTTCAATGCTTTCCAAACAGGGGAGATTTTACATGTTTTTAAAGAAGGGTAACAAACATTCAGAAATCTGGGTGATAATTACTTTTCCATGTTGCCATATTTTAATATATTTAACATCTCAATTGAAAAGCTGCACCAGATACGGGAGAATTACCCCAAAGCAGCTCAAAAATGTCAGCTCAGATATACATTCAGGTCTTAGAATGGGATTTAAAACTAGACCATCTGAACTAAAATCAAGCACGCTGCCAAATACGCCAGGTTAACTCTGAGAATAGCAGCTATGATTTCCCGTTCTACGGCTGGTGAAAAGCCCAACCTCTGGACCACTTTAGAAAACAGTAGTGTAGCGGTTAGCTCAACACTATCACAGCTCGGGTCATCGAGTTCGGAGTTCAGAGTACAATCCCGGCACTGTCTGTAAGGAGTTAGTACCTTCTCCCCGTGACTGCGTGGGTTTCCTCCGGGTGCTCTGGTTTCCTCCCACACTCCAAAAACATACCGGTTGGTAGGCTAATTGGTCATTGGAAATTGTCCTGTGATTAGGCGAGGGTTAAATGGGTGGGTTGCTGGGCAGTGAGGCTCGTTCTGCGCCGTACCTCTGAATAAAACTTTAGGCAAAATAATTAGTCCAAAGTAAAAGAATAGCAGCTGTCAATTAAATGAGGAGGCTTTCTACTGGAGACAGTGCTCCTGTATAAATCCTTGGGAAGCAGGTGAAAATGAATGCACTTTGTATTTTAGAAAGAAGTAAGAGCCTTGGTGACAATCTTTCAGAGAAGTGTTGAAATTTAAACACTGCGAGCACACTTCATGTTCCAGCACTGGCTTCCCCTTCCCATCACCAACCTGGTCCATAACAACCGTGTCAGGTGCCTTAAGGTGGTGAAGGAACTAAACTCAGAAATAAAAAGCTTCCAAAAATATGTCATAACGTACAAACGTTTGTATATACTTTTCTGGAAACTTTAAAAAGAAAATTTCCAAACCCAGGATTCATTCCCTTGACCAATTTGTTCCCCTTTAGCCTTAAGGTGCTGACTCATTAGGTTCAGACATACAGTATTCTGCTACTTTGTTCAACGGACCACCACTTGTTGCCTGAACAATATACTGCCAATAGATTATTTACTTCCAGAATCTTTGCAGCTGATCACCATTTCTCTTCCCTGGAGGAAGCTTTCAGTTCCTAAAGTCACTGCTCTTACTCATCCCGAACACTGCCACGGCTGACCATGCCCCAGATGTCTTAATACTTTAATTAACAAAGAAAGGAATCTCACCCTCAGATTTTAAATTAATCGCCATCTTAGTGTTAATTGCCACTTGCACAAGATGTTCTAAAGCGTGCCAGACTTTCTGCATGGTAGTGTCTCTTAAGTTTAGACACAGTCACAGGGAGATACAGCAGAAAAAGAGGCCCTTTGGCCCACTCAGTCCATACTGACTACCAAGCACTTGCTTTACACTGATCCCATGCTCCTGTCCCCACACTCTCAACAACCCCTGTATTCCATCACTCAGTACCACTAAGGCCGACTCACCTACCAACCTCCACGTATTTTGAAAATCAAAGGTACCTGGGGAACTCATTCAGTCCGAGGGAGAATGTGGAGTCTCCACAGGTCAGGACTGAACCCATGTCATGGGAGCCATGAGGCAGCAACTCTACTTGCTATGGCACCGTGACACCGGAAGTTTTGGTTCTATTTTTCAGTCGAGATGACCCACCCTAGCACTAGAAAGCAGCTTCCCTGATGTGGAACTGATCATTAAGCAGAAGAGGCAACCTGGGCTTATTTCTTGCACCTTGGCGGCAAAACGCTGATGGTAATTCTGGTGTTCCATCACCAGACCTCTTCATTCATTGCCATTTCATTGAGCGAACAGACTCCGAGAGCCTTTATTCAGAAATACTACTTGCCAACTCATTCAAAACTGAAACGCAAGTAGACCAGCAGATCGCAATAGTTACACGTTACATCAGATGTTTAAAGTTATGGGAGTGCCAAATCATGTTGCATTATTGTGTTGCCAGACCTATCCCCTTTAGGCCAAAAGGATCTCAATATCGTATTGGTCACCGGAGAATCTCTGTTAAGATACCATTTAACAGCAAATGATCTAATCTCCAAAACAGGAGAAGGCCATTCAAAAATATGAATCACAAGTGAAATTGACAGCTTTTTGGACAAGAGCTGGTTTGTTTAAAAAAGCAATTTTCTTTTGTCAGGGGTGTTTAACGGGGTGCATTGTTGATGTTGTGGGCTGTTAAACATGACGATATTGAAGTGCTGGGCTGTTTAAAGGGCCAATGTTAAATTGCTGTGCTGTTTCACAGACCTGATAAATAGAAGTGGCTGAGTGAGACATTACAACAGCGGGGAACTTTCACAGAGGGTGGGAAGATTCTGAAGGGGAAAAAACCCCGAGACCTTCTAGAGCTGGTGGGAAGGGTTTATACGAACTACGGTTGCTGCTAGATCTGGTGCGTGCTCCACTTAATTTTGACATTGAGAAGGTAAAACATTAAAATACTGGCAAACTGTGATACCCACAGACCCTCCTCAGCACCCTATCTGAATGCAGCAGCATCTCATGTTAGGAGCTTTGCTGGCAGGAAGTCCCACCCAGCAGCAGGGAGCTATGTAGCTCAGTGTGACTCTGACGGTAAGATGCACTGACACAGCCGCCCGCAGCTCCGTTCCTCTTTAACAACACGGGGAGGGGTGGGGCGGGCAGGAATGCAAAAGCACCACCACACGGAAAAAATTACAACTAATGCACAAAGCATATATACAGAAGAAAACACAAGTTACACCGAGACACCAACACAAAGATTAGAGGTAAAGGAGAGGGGTTCCCACCCTTCTCATTTCCTTCTTGAGGTATTATATTGCACAATAGGAAACTTAGGGGGTTGGAGATTAGGGTTGGATAATTCCAGCTCCCTGTAAAGACTCCAGATGAGTGGAGAGCATCGCCCATTATAAGCGGCACCATCTTCCCCACCTCGCCCCTCACTGGAAGACAGGATCTTTGCTGAACTCCCCAGCCGCTCTAGCACCTCACTCGTTGGCCGCTGATCGCTGCCCTCGAGAAGGGCCGTGCAGCAACCTGAGCAGAGTGTGAGCACTCACCGCGTCATTAACCCCTCGCTGACAGGGCGACGGCTTCATGGTAATCCTTTACTCGCAACAGCTGAAATTAATAAGTTGCTCAAATGCCCAAAGTTACTGCCCTGGGATGATGGCAAGCTGTGAGAGGGACATTTGCATTTCTTTTTAAGAAAAGTAACGAACGTTTACAAAATTGGGCGATAACTTTGACATCCTTCTAAAGCGATTTTCTAACCATTTCCTCAGCTTCATTTCTCTTCAGTTCTGATAGTGAGTTTAGCTCTACCACATTATTTTGTTCAATTAGCCACACTTAAGGTTAGACAGCAAGGAATTCGACTGTGAAGGGTAACGTGACTGAACCATCCGTTCCTTATCTGATGATACTCCCAGCAACTGGGTGGCTCGTGTGTTTTATCTAGCCTCCCTCTGGCCAGCGAGGGCTCAACTTTGCTACACTGATACTACTGTGTTTTAAATCACTCGTCAGCTCAGAGAAGGCACACTTGAAACTCCTCCCCACCCAGGCTAGATGGCCCAGTAATGTTATTTGCCATAAAAGGCCCATTCCAGAATTTGGGGGTGGGGAAATCAGGGAATGGGAGACGTTCCCCCAAAACAGGAAAGTTTTGGGAACCCATCCCCTAAAGTCGAACTATCATTGTAACATCGGGGGTAAAAAAATTAAAACACCTATGTACAAGGGAATTTCAGCAGTAACAGAACTCTGCTCACGTAAAGTGGGACTGCATAACTGTTATAGCTCAAAGACTGCAAAAACACTTTAAACTGGTCAATAACTCTTATCACGATACCTCGGGGTCAGCATAGTGTACCTGATACATTAACAACTGCAACCTAGTTTCACCTTCTTCCCTGACAGGGTTAAATACTTTTTAAAACTGAAAAGTATAAAAAGTCCCTTGTGCTGAAATGCAAACGCAAGTTGGAAATATTTTTGTTGGAAGAATGAAGTGTTTATATGGAAAGTATTGAATGTAGGGGAAAGAAACATTTTAAAATTGAACATTCTGCTTTGGGGTGGATGTCAGCTGGGCTGGAGAACCAAACAAGCCTTGGTCGGGAAATCATAAAAGTTCTCAGACTAGTTTAATGAATATTTTTGCTATCTTTCTGTCCACTGCAGTAACTGTGGTACTCTCTGTAGGTTACAGGTACTTATAACCAGAACACTGTCACCCCCTCCCACATGCTCAGCTGGACAGTCACTCCTTACGACCGCTTATCCCCGACAGCATGACACAAGGGACATCACACTGGTCCACACAAACAGTCGCACCTCTTCGGGGGGGGGGGGGGGGGAGTGGGGGAGGAGTCAAGTGACCTGCAGCAGCGACCGGTTGCTCCGCGCTCTTCAGGAGCACTAAAGCCAACTGCAGTCCTCGCCCTATTCTCACACCTGCTGCCCACAACTGACAGCACAGATTAGTAATTAAACCTGGGGCTTCCTGCTTCTCATCAGCTGCTCACGGCTTTAATCTCCCCCCAAAAGAAGTTTTCAGTTTATTCAACGAGAAATTTGCAGCAAAATACCAGGGATTTGACAAAAATAATTATATATCTTTGGGAATGTGAGAGATTATTAGGATTAAAAATTAACATTTAAAACATAATCAATATTTACTATTTTTGTTATACTTTGATACGATACACTCTAGAAATTCCACCGTGTCCATTTGGAAATGAGGCTGCTCTCAAACTGCATAGAGACCCTGATAACCTTTACCCCTTTCACAGGGGTTGGCACAGCGAAATTCAGATGAGCTTACCCCCAAAACAAAAGTTCAGTTCCAGCTCACAGACACATCTGAACTTCCCCATCGTCTGTTCTGAGTCGTGGACGGGTCACTTTTTTGCCCAGTTGATTGGTGTGGAGATGTCGGAAGGGAAAGAGCCACCATACCTTTTCTCAAAGGACTGCTTTCCCCCAGTAATCCTACACCGATAGGTCTTAAGAGTGGGAATTATGCCATTACACAGATTTTACAGGAGCCCTATACAAATCCTACAGGATAAGAGGCATCAGTAATGTGACTATTAAAACTAGTAAACTGTGGCCTGTAATTTGGTCCTCAAACCGTGTGCTGGGCTGACCGTTCTGCTTTGTGCTTTCTGTAGCCCGCTATCAGCTACACATGGGTTGGATTGTCTAGGTAAGGGTCTGTTTTGCTCATGTGGATCATGACGGAGGGCGCTTTGTAATGGCAGTGGCTAGCGGAGCAGCTGACCCCGCTGCACGGCTTCCCTTGAGTCCGCATGGACAGCTTTCTGCTGCACAAACTCTGCCAAGTCTGCAGGGTCTTTGAGCTCCAGACCCATATCCCGCTGGTGATCCCCACCACCAAAGACATGAAGATCTTCAGCATGAAGACCGCTACGGTAGGGACGGAGACGTCCAGAGTGCAGTCCATGGCCCTCCTCCCAGGGTAGACCAGGCAAGGCTGCTCAGAGGCCAGCACTTTCCAATAATCCATGTTCAACCTTTCATAGAAATAACAGACAATGACGCAGGTGGCTGGGACAGTGTACAGTATGGAGAAGACTCCAATTTTCACCATAAGTTTCTCTAGCTTCTCCGTGTTGGTGCCGCCAGTCTTCATAATCTTGCGGATGTGGAAGAGGGCCACGAAGCCGGTCAGGATGAAGGAGGTACCGATCACCAAGTAGCAGGACAGGGGGATGAGCACAAAGCCGGTCAGCGCATTGACGTCCATACTGCCCACGTAGCAAAGGCCAGTCAGCTCATCGCCTGCCACCTTCCTCATGGTCAGGATGATGATGGTCTTCATGGCAGGCACCCCCCAGGCAGCCATGTGGAAGTAGCTGCTGTGGGCCTCGATGGCCTCGTGGCCCCATTTCTTGCCGGCGGCCAGGAACCAGGTTAGAGTGAGGATGACCCACCACAGCGAGCTGGCCATGCCGAAGTAGTAGAGGATGAGGAAGACGATGGTGCAGCCCGTGCTCTCCAGGCCCTCCTGGATGACGTACAGCTCCCCGTTCTCGCGGTCGCAGGCGATGTTCTCCGCCCCGGCCACCGAGCGGATGATGAAGGCCACCGAGTAGACGTTGTAGCACATGGAGAGGAAGATGATGGGCCGCTCGGGGTACTGGAAGCGGTGCGGGTCCAGCAGGAAGGTCAGCACGGTGAACGCCGTGGAGATGAAGCACAGGGTGGACCAGACCGCCATCCAGATGAAGGCGAAGTCCTTGTCCCCCTTGGACCAGTAGACGTCCACGCCGGCGGAGCACTTGGGCGCACAGGTCAGGCTCTTCTCCACGTACTGGAACTTGTCGGGGTTGTCGCAGGAGCCGAGCGAAGCCTGCCCCCTGCCATCGACAACCCCGGGCGCCCTGGCCCGGGGAGCCACGGGCAGCATGCCCTGTCCCTTCTGCGGCTCGCCGGTTGCGTTCTCCGGCGCTTCCATGCACAGAGCGTTGGGATCGTTCCTGGTGGGCAGCTTGGCGCAGTCCAGCGACTCGGGCCAGCCGAAGTTGAACTGTGCCATGATGGGGGCGCACCGCTGACGCGCCTGCTCGCACATGGGTCTGCAGGCGGGGATGGAGGTGGACACTTGGTCAGTGCACATCGGGGCGTAGAGCGAGCACAGGAAGAGCCGGAGGTGGACGTGACAGCCGTACTCGACCAGCGGCGCGAACTCGTGCAGCTTGATGGCCGCTTCCCTCTGGTTCTGATGACCCATGTAGTTTGGCATCCTGGTCATGTTGTAGCCGATCCCCAGGCACATGGGGATCTCGATCGCCTCGCACTTGGCTTCCCTGCCCCGCTCGTGGTCGATGGAACCGATGCCCCGACAGCTCCCGAACAGCAGCGACTGGGAGAGGGTTGCCAGGAACAGCCCGTGCAGGAATCGCTCCATTCTTGGCTCCAAGTCTTGCCCGATGCTCACTCACAGCGACATATCCTTCCCCAGTCGGGGTGCGAGGGTGCCGGTACAAGTCTGAAATAAACCGCCCGTTTAAATAGTCTCTCCGGCTAGTACAATCCTCCCAAGGCAGCGGGGTTAGACTTCGCAGTGAGCGTTTCCAGCAACGGCGGCGCTGAGCAGAACCTGCACCCTGCAAACGAAGCGGGCGCTTTGATCGGAATACTTCAAAGGCTTTGACTTTTCTTCTTGTTTAGTAAACACGGGAGAGATTCCGCTGTCCGCTCGCCAGCTCTGCACTTCGCTGGGTCCCTCTGCTCTTTGTTGAAAGCGGCAGACGCTGGCGTCAGCTCCCGCTCGCTCGGGAGGTCCCGGGGAGGTGTTTGCACAGAACGTGGAGGTGACAGTGCGGGGGGACTGAGGGGCAAGGGCTGATTCACGGTCCCGCTGCTGTTGCACGCCTACCTGGCCGCCTCCCTCCGCAGCCGAGGCTTTGCAGAAACTGACCAGAAACTGATCCTGCCAACAGCACCAGTCCCAGGGAGGTGTGGGGGCGGTGTCACCCTTGGCCGCCTTCAATTGGCTCGCCCACCCTCTACGATCCGGGGTTGCCGCGCTCATCGCAAGGTTATTGGTTTCCCCTTTTGTCACTCAAACGGGAAAGGGCGGGCCTACACGCTTGTCAGTCAAATTTCGAGCCACGGACTTGGGTTGCAAAATAGAGGAACCTTTTCCAATTACTGTCACCCCCTACTGATGGACTGATCTCAGGCTACCTATTCAGTTTATCCCAACTTTATAAATGCACCGATGGTTAAAGCCTTTTAACCATGTTTACCGAACATTGAAAATAGCGAAAAGTGTTTGTGCGAAATTCGTTTTCAATCTTTCCTTACTAACGAAAAATACTTTAAAAATCTCGGCATGTTGTCCTTGAAGATATTCTCCTATGTTGAAGAAAACAGCATTACTTTAATTACCAACAAGAGAAAATATGCAGATACTGGAAATCTAAGTAATACAAAATACTGGGGGGCTCAGCAGGCCAGGCAGCATCTGTGGGAAAGAGTAAACAGTGGTCGTTTTGGGTTGAGACACTTCATCAAAAATACTTCAATTACCTGTCGCATTGATTCGATTTTTTTTTAACATACTTCGCTGCGCACATAAAAGACGCTTTCTGGTACCACGGAAATAGAGCTAAATTTTAGACTATTTGTTAGGCGCCGAAGGATCTGAAATCACAAACGTCATAAAACAGGGTTCCCACACTGAAAGTTTAACTCGGTGTCTCTCTCCACTTGGGCTGCCGCACCCGATGGCCATTTCCTTCCTGCTCTGCTCTTAAACGGCCGGAGAACCGCCGAAAGGAAGAAACGAACAAGTTGAAAAGTTTAGCCAAATGGTCACCATTCACAGTGTGTGACGGAATGAAGTTTTTAAAGAGATCTTATTCCTCTCTTAGATCGGAGCGAGGGCGATAAAATATCAGGGAATTTTAACACATGCACATGAACAGGCAAGGAATGAAGATCATGAGAGCATAAAACTTAGGAAAAGACTCAGGCCATTCGGCCCCCTGAGTCTGTTCTACAGTTGATCGTGGCTGATTTAATTTCACCCTCAATCCCATTCGCCTCCCTTCTCCCCGTAATTTTTCATGCCGATCTAATCAAGAACCTATCAATCATACCCATTGTCTTGGCCTCCACAGCCGTAATTGGCAATGAATTCCACAGATTCACCAGCTTCTAGTTAAAGAAATTCCTCCTCGTCTCTGTTCTGAAGCGACGTCCTTGCATTCTGAGGCCGTGCCCTCTGGTCCAAATGCTCCCTTACTATAGGAAACACCCTCTCCACATCCACTCTATCTAGGCTTTCAATATTTGATAGGTTTCGAAGAGAGCCCCTCTGATTTTTCCAAACTCCAGCAAGTACAGACCCAGAGCCCTCAAACGCTCTTCAGGTATTAACTCTTTCATTCCCGCAATCACTCTGGTGTACCTTGCCTGGATCATCTCCAACGCCAGCACACCCTTTCTTAGATAAGGGCCCCATAATTGCTCAAAATACTCCAAATCTGGCCTGACCAATGCCTTATAAAGCCTCAAGATTACAACACACCCTTCCTTTTATATTCTAGCCCTCTCGAAACGAATGCTAACCTTTCATTTGCCTTACTAACCACTCATCCTGGAAGTTAACCTTTAGAGATTCCGCACCAGCAAGTCCCTTTGGTGCTCCAATTTCTGAATTCGCTCCTTGTTTAGAAAATAGTCTATGCTGTTATTT
Source organism: Hemitrygon akajei (assembly GCF_048418815.1). Lineage (NCBI taxonomy): Eukaryota > Metazoa > Chordata > Chondrichthyes > Myliobatiformes > Dasyatidae > Hemitrygon > Hemitrygon akajei. The sequence goes on from NC_133131.1 coordinate 38,662,603, forward strand.
CTTCTACCACAGTGCATGACCGTACACTTCCTACAATGTATTTCATCTGCTACATTTTTGCTCATTCTCCTAATCTGTCTAAATCCTTCTGCAGTCTTCCTGTTTCCTCAACACTACCTGTCCCTCCACCTATCTTAGTTTCACCTGCAGACTTGGCCACAAAGCGTCAATTCTGCCATCCGAATCATCAACATAAAATGTGACCCCTGTGGAACACAACTAGTCACTGATAACCAACCAGAAAAGACCCCCTTATTCCTACTCTTTGCCTCCTGTCAGTCAGCCAATCTTCTGGCTGAAACATTGACTGGACCTTTTTTTTCCCCACAGATGCTGCCTGGCCTGCTGAGTTCCTCCAGCATTTTGTGTCTGTTGCTCGGATTTCCAGCATCTGCAGATGTTCTCTTGTCAGCCAATCTTCTATCCATGCTAGTATCTTTCCTGTAATACCGTGGGCTCATACCTTGTTTAGCAGCCTCATGTATGACTCTTTGTCAAAGGCCTTCTGAAATTCCTATTAAACATCCACTGACTCTCCTTTGTCTATCCTACTTGTTACTTCCTCAAAGAATTCCAACAGATTTGTCAGGCAAGATTTTCCCTGGAAACCATGCTGACTTTGATCTACTTCACCGTGTGCCTCCAAGTCCAAAACTAAACCTCAATAATGGACTCAATCATCTTGCCAATTACAGAAGTCAGGTTAACTGGCCTATAATTTCCTATCTTTTGCCTCCCTCCCTTCTTAAAGAGTGAAGTGGCATTTGTAATTTTCCACTTCTCCGGAACTATTCCAGGATCTATTGTCTCTTGTAAAATCGCTACAAGTGCCCCCACAAACTCTTCAGCTAGCACTTTCAGTGCCCTGGGGTGTAGCCCATCTGATCCGGGTGACTTATCTACCTTCAGACCTTTCAGCTTCCCAAGCACCTTCTCCTTAGCAACAGCGACTACACTGACTTCGGTCCCCTGACGCTCTTGAATTTCTGGCATACTGCTACTGTCTTTCACAGTGATGAGTGATTGTCTGCCATTTCTTTGTCGTCGGCCCCCCCCCACATTAATACCTCTCCAGTTCATTTTTCAGCGGTCCAGTGTCCACTCTTGCCTCTCTCTCACTCCTGATGTATCTGAGAAAACGGTTGGTAATTATAGACCACATGTAGGCAAATGCACAACTTAAATTGGCGACGTGGCTGGCACAGAAATAATGGGCCAAAGGGTGTGTTCCCGTGTTGTCCTTTATTATGCTTATAATTAACAATTAAGGGTTAAATTAAAACCCTGATCTTTGCCTAAAATACTTTCCCAGAAAATAAACACAATGATGTAGAGTGGTGGAAATGTTCTGAAACACACCTCTCACAAACTACTGTTCACGCTGGGTAGACAAAGCTCTGGGTAATTAATTTGCCAACAAATGTAAATAAACTAGACCATGTTAGCTTTTCCTCTCTGTAGATATTAATAACTGCTATTTCTAGCATATGTTTTTATTTTAGAATTTCCCCATTCACAGTTTTCCATCTATACAGGAGTCCTATTATTTAATGTTCCCAAGAACCCAATGTTATTTCTACATTTCAGTCCCACAGTACAGTTTATCTGGAAACAGACTGCTGTTTGTGCTCCTGTTGCAGGTTGACCGAGCCAGGGTTTTTTTAAAGAAACATGTCCATTCTGTCAGAATGGATCAGTCTCCTTTTAATGCTCCTTTGAAATCCTGTCACTGAAGAGACTGTCCTTAAAGAAGCGCCGAAGAATTAAAATGAAGGAGCTGTGAATGCCATTAGCTCGCTTTCCAAAAAGTCTTTTCACCTCAGCGAAGGGCACAACAAGAACCGCTTGCAGACAATGACAAAAAAGGATGGAACCCCGGGGAGAGAGTGAGAGAAGGAGCTGGGATTTGGGGCAGATCTTTGTGATTCTCTCTCTTTCAAAGTGCTTCTGTTCTCTGCCCCTTTCACTCAAACAATGCTCTGCCCTTTCTGAGCTGAAAGTACGAATATTGAAAATACAAGGAGTTCTCTGTGTATCGGCCCGCGCCACATTACCGCTCTCTGCCTGACTTGTCTGTCCTTTCCCTTCCATCCGTTTGTCTATCACCAATTCTCACTCTCAGTCCGTTCCTCGGTCAATCTGTCAGTATCTCAGTAAAGAAATCATCTTCTGCCGGCTCCCCTGTCCCTGCCGCGGCTCTTCTGCTTTCCGCTCTTGATATCTTTCTTTCTATTTTCTCGTACGTTCCCCAACATTGTCATGTGTTTGTCCCCCTCGCCCCGTCACACCTCTCTGGCTCTTACAGAGAGCTGTACGCACAGTTTCAGAGCAAAAGACAGTGCTTTCTCTCAAAATTTTATCAAAGGCAGAAGAAACACGATGTCAGTTCTAATGAGTCCCTAAAGAGAATTATTTACACATCCTTACGGAAATGTGTGTGTGTGTGTGTGTGTGTGTGTGTGTGTGTGTGTGTGTGTGTGTGTCTATGAGATGTGAGTGTGTGTGTCTGTGTGAGTGTGTGTGTGTGTGTATGTATGAATGTATGTGTGTGTATGTATGTGTGAGTGTATGTTTGTGCGTGTGTATGTGTGTTTATGTATGCGTTTGTATGTGTGTGTGTCTGTATATGTGAGTGTGTGTGTGTGTGTGTATCTACACTCAGACACCCACATTCACGCACCACATGTACAGGTGCACGGTTATACCCATCAATACTTGGGTATATACTTAATGGTAAACTTTGGCAGAATCAGTGCAAAGATTATGAAGTGGGGCATGACAGCGGAACGTCTGCACCTGGTGGACTCCCAGCTCAGTCTTTCCCGTGGTAAAAGTGATCGGGGGTGGGGGGGTTCCAATAACATCAGCGCCTGGGGTTCCCAGCGCCGGACTTGGGAGATGCAGTTACGAAGCTACTTGCCCAATTTTCACCGCGCATGACTCCCAGTGATAGTACAGAATTGGTCCAGTTACGCCAAAAACTGGCAGAAGCGGCGAATAAACTTTTTCGTTATTTCGCCGCCAGTGCACGCTAGTGAAAGGTCGGTGGGGGGAGGGGCAGGGAGTAATAGTTTCGCTGACCAGGTGCTGTGAGAATATAATGTGGGGCTGGGGGGTGGGGTTGAGAAACAGTGAGGGGGTTGGTGGAATAAACGGCCTCCGAGGGAGAAGTAGCAACTGTAATGAATCTTCTTTTCTGAACGAGGGAGAAGTAGCAACTGTAATGAATCTTCTTTTCTGAAGTTTGAGTGGAAGATGTCAACTCTGTCGCCAGCATTTGGTTTGGGCGTTGAGGAATAGGCATCTAGGACCTGCTCCCCGGCGTTTGACCTTACCATTATTGTGGGCCCCCAGCCCACTCCAGCCCAGTGCTTCCGGAGCCGGTCTCTCAGGTCCAACTACGGAGCAGATCTCAGGTGTGTGTGTGTGTGTGTGTGTGTGTGTGTGTGTGTGTGTGTGTGTGTGTGTGTGTGTGTGTGTGTGTGTGTGTGTGTGTGTGTGTGTGTGTGTGTGTGTGTGTGTGTGTGTAGAGGAATGGTAGGACGGTGGGTGGGGGTGTTCAGGGGTACAGCTGGTACCCGCGGCTTCCTTTTCCACTTGTTCAGGTGAAACTCTCGCATCCTCTCCGCTCCCAGAGTGAAGCCACAGGAGGCGGCAGGTGCTGGGATCCGGAGCAATAAGCAACCTGCCCGATGAACTCAACGGATCGAGCAGCATCTGAGGGGCTCTGCATCGGGACTGAGAATGGAGAGAGTCCCTCTCTCACCAGACCCCTCCTCTCCTTCTCTTTATTCGGGCTTCTCGTCTCCCCTTCCCCTCTTTACACTGGCCATCTCCCTCACGCTACAGTCACGGTGCAGGCTTTCGACCCGAAACCTTCATTTCATTCTCCCTACGGATGCTGCTCGACCCGTCGATTTCCCCGAACAGAGGTTTGGTTGACGTAACTGTAGCGGCAAGAGGGAGAGACGGAGTCAAAGCACACCTCGCACTCAACAAATGTTCGGGAATGTGTAGTCGGGATTCCTAAACGCCACAAAAGACTCGGCGGTTTTACAAAGCAGATGGGTGACAGACTTCGGCAAACGAACTGGCGCTTCTCTAATTCACAAATTGGTGTTGAGTAACAAGAAATACAGACAGCCCTTCCATTTCCAACACAGAACGTCTGATCCGAAACTTTACCTCAGTTTCTCTTCTCACAAATGCCGCCGTAAGAATCCAGCAATTTTCACAAATAAGAGAAATCTGCAGATGCTGGAAATCTGAGCACCCTAATGCTCCCCCCCCACCCCACCCCCCACCACCACTCCTGCGGAAGGGTTTCCGCCCGAAACGTCGACTGTACCTTTTTCCATCGGAGCTGCCTGGCCTGCTGAGGTCCTCCAGCATACTGAGGGTAGCATTTTCTGTTTTGATTTCCGACCATTCGGGACCAATGCTTCAACTTTCAGCTTAAAGCGGAAGGCACAGCCAGCCCCATGGAGCGGGAGCAACACACACAGACAGCATCTATAGAGGGGCATGAACAGGCGACGTTTCGGGTCGAGACCCTTCATCTGGAATGGAGAGGAAAGGGCAGAAGCCAGAATAAGGTGGGGGAAAAAAGTAAGGGGGGGGGGGAAGAAAATACAGGAAGTTAGAGCAATCGATGTTTATGCCATAAGGAGGTTACCCAGACGGAGTATGTTCAAAGTTCCAAAAGTTGAAAGTAAATGAACATTCATTTGCTCACACTGGCATTCATTTCTAGAGGAATAGAGTATAGGAGCAGGGATGTGATGATGAGGCTCTATAAGGCATTGGTAAGACCTCACTTGGAGTACTGTGTGCAGTTTTGGGCTCCTTATTTAAGAAAGGATGTGCTGACGTTGGAGAGGGTTCAGAGAAGATTCACTAGAATGATTCTGGGAATGAGAGGGTTAACATATGAGGAACATTTGACCACTCTTGGTCTGTACTCCTTGGAGTTTGGAAGAATGAGGGGGACCTCATAGAAACATTTCGAATGTTGAAAGGCATGGACAGAGTGGATGTGGCAAAGTTGTTTTCCATGGTGGGGGAGTCTAGTACGAGAGGACATGACTTGAGGATTGCAGGGTGCCCATTCAGAACAGAGATGAGAAAAACATTTTTTAGCCAGAGGGTGGTGAATCTGTGGAATTTGTTGCCACGGGCAGCAGTGGAGGCCAAGTCATTGGGTGTATTTAAGGCAGAGATTGATAGGTATCTGAGTAGCCAGGGCATCAAAGGTTATGGTGAGAAGGCGGGGGAGTGGGACAAAATGGGAGATTGGATCAGCTCATGATAAAATGGCGGAGCACACTCGACGGGCCGAATGGCCGACTTCTGCTCCTTTGTCTTATGGTCTTATGATCTAAATTTATTGTTAAAATACATATACAGCCCTGAGATTAACTTTTTTGTGGTAAGTCTCAATAAATCAATAATAGAATAACAACTGTAATAGAATCAAAGAAAGACCAATCCAACTTGGGTGTTTAACCAGTGTGAAAATTATAACAGATACAAAAGTAAATAATAATAATAATAATGATAACAACTAAATGAGCAATACATATTGAGGACATGAGATGAAGATTTCAGTGATGGGGCAAGTGAAGATGAGTGAGGTTATCCCCTTTGGTTCAAGAGCCTGATGGTTGAGGAGCAAACTCGAGTTGCTCCGCCAGACTGATTTTGGCCTCATTATGGCAGCACAGGAGGCCCTGGACAGACATGTCAGAATGGCAATGGGAGATGGAATTGAAATGGATGGCCACTGGGAGATCCTGCCACAGATGGGCAGAGCGAAGGTGCTTGACAGAGTGCCCCCCACTCTAGTCTTCATTGCATCTCACCGATGTAGAGAAGCCGGTAGAGTGGGATTCCGCTCAGCAGGCAGTGGGCACCCAACAATCGGCTGGCGAGCTCCACTAGGGACAATGACGGGGTTGGCTTCTTCATGGACCACTGGAGTTCAAAGGCTCAGCTAATTGACCTCGCTTGAGAAGGGGGCGATAAGAGGCAGCCACACAGTGGGACTGGACCCATGGTCCAGCATTTGGATCTCATGGAAATAGAGGTTCTTGTTCTCAAATACTGAGCAAACTGTAAACAAGAAAAAATAAACATCTACTAACAATCCAAAAAGAATTAAGACCAGGTCCTTGATGAGGCAGGTTTAAGATGTCTTTAACATTGCACATCATTGTCCAGAGATCTGGAATTCTGGCAGATCGCATAATAGGTGAGGGGCAAGAGTACATGGGATGGCACAGAGAGGAACTCCAGACTGGGGCATTTGATGGTCTGCATTGATTTAATGGTCTAAAGGACCCGATTCTGTGCTATAGAAACACCAGGGACTGCAGATTCTGGAGTTTTGATCAAAACACAATCAAAGTTCAAAGTAAATTTATTATCAAAGTACATACATATCACCATATACAACCCTGAGATTCATTTTCTTCTGGGAACTCACAGTAAGTACAAAGAATCACACTGGAATCAATGAAAACCTGCACACAACAAAGATGGACAGTTAAGCAACGTGCAAAATACAACAATTTATGCAAATACAAAAAGCAAAATAATAAATAATGAGCATTGAAAACTCGAGTTATAGAGTCCTTGAAAGTGAGTCCATAGTGTGTGGAATCAGTTCAGTGTTGGGGTCAGTGAAATTATACAAGAGCCTGATGGTTGAAGGGTAATAACTGCTCCTGAATCTGAATCTGGGGCTCCTGTACCTTCTTCATGATGGCAGCAGTGAGAAGGGTACATGGTTTTGATGATGGATGCTGTTTTCTTGCAACAGTGCTCCTTGTAAATGTGCTCATTAGTAGGGAGGGATTTACCTGTGATGCACTGGGCTGTATCCATGACTTTTTGTCAGCTTTTAAGGGCATTGGTGTTTCTATACCAGGCTATGATGCAAACTTTTAGTATATTCTCTTCTGTGTACCTATAGAAGTTTGTCAAAGTTTTAAATGACACGCCAAATCTTTGCAAACTTCTAAGAAAGTACAGGCCTGGCGTACCTTCTCTGTAATGGCATTTACATGCTGGACCCAGAGAGATCCCCTGCTGCAACCCCTCAGCAGGTTGAACAGCATCTGTGCGAGGAAAGACCTCTCCAATAGTTTGGGTCAAAACTTTGCAGCAGGACGGAGAGTGGAGACGTGAGACGGCTGGTACAAAGAGAAGGGGAATAGCAGGAAGAGATTCCAACGGGACTAGTTGTCTGAGGAGGAGCATAAGATGACAAGCAGATAGGGGAAGCGAGCAAAGGTGGAGTCAGAATACCGTGGCAGGTGAAGGATAACGTCACAGAGAGATGACCCATTCACTCCAATGGTTCCCATTCTCACGTCCTTTACTATCTGAACATTATTGTCCCCTTTACCTCCTGGCTCTTTTCACCCACTTCACACACAGTTAACCCTCTCCCCCCCCATCCCCCATTTGGTTCAACTGTTTCTCCTCTCTCTCCTTCTCCTTGATGGTTCCTATTCTCACCTCCTTTATCAAGCTCTGGTAGTGCTTTGTATTCCTACTTATCTCCTCCCCCCCCCCCCCCCCCCCCCCCCCCCCCCCCCCCCCCCCCCGGCAGCTATCTCCAGCCTTCACACTCCCCTCCTGCCCTCCTGCTCCATCTGTTTTCTTTCTCTTTGTCTGTCTCCGTCTATCATCTACCTGCCCCAGACTTGCAGCTCCACCTCTACCTGGCACCACCTATCTGCCATTTTATACCCCTCCTCAATCCTTGCCTTTTTATTCTGGCCATCTTGCATCTCCACTGTCAGTCCTGATGCATGATTTCTACCTGAACATTCGCAATTTCATTCCACTGTCCAATGCTGCTCAATCCACTGAGTTCCTCCCACAGATTGTATATTGTTTCTATAATGTATTGCTTTTTGACTCGTAAGTCCCAGAGCAGAGCTCCACACTGGAGCAAGGCACAGAGCAGAGCTCCACATGGGGGCAAGGCATAATTCAGAGCTTCACATAGAGTAAGACACAGAGCAGAGCTCCACACTGGAGCAAGGCACAGAACAGAGCTCCACACAGGGACAAGGCATAGTTCAGAGTTCCACATGTGCAGGTCACAGAGCAGAACTCCACACTGGAGCAAGGCACAGAGCAGATCTCCACACAGGGGCAAGCCATAGTTCAGAGCTTCACATAGAGTAAGACACAGTGCAGAACTCCACACTGGAGCAAGGCACAGAACAGAGCTCCACATGGGCGCAAGGCATAATTCAGGGCTTCACATGGGCAGGACACAGAACAGAGCTCCACATAGGGACAAGGCATAGTTCAGAGCTCCACATAGATTAAGACACAGAACAGAGCTCCACATAGGGACAAGGCATAGTTCAGAGCTCCACATAGATTAAGACACAGAGCAGAGCTCCACATTGGGACAAGGCATAGTTCCACATGGGGCAGGACACAGAGCAGAGCTCCAAATGAAAATACATTGCTCTGTTGTTGACTTCTCCAGATGAATGCAGTGAGTACAATTTAACTGTACGTAAAGAAGTCAATCGGACACTTGCATTGGTGTGGTCACCAATAAGCCTGATTGCCAGTGGAATTGTCCATTTGTCTCTACTTTGATAGTCACAGTAATATTATTAGGCACAGGTATCAATAAATAACTCTCCCTTACACATCTCAACTATCAAAGAGGCCATATGGGAGGAGAGCGGAACATATGGCACCGCTGACAACATGAATATGAGGACAACTGTCAGCAGGAGAGTAATTCTATAGAACACTAAACAAAAGTTGTCGGTTAGAACTTACCACATGATGCAGCGTAAAACCACAGAAAGTAATCTAGAAAGACATACTTGCGTTTCTTTCAGGCTGCTCACTACCTCAGGACATTGCAATGTTCCTAGTGTTGTCATTATTGTAATTCACACACAGCAAGATTCCACAAACAATATCACAAGCGAGAGAAAATGTGCAGATGCTGGAAATCCAAGCCACGCATACACACACAAAATGCTGGAGGAACTCAGCAGGACTGGCAGCATCTATGGAAAGAAGTCCTGCTGAAGGATCTCGGCCTGAAACACTGACTGTACTTTTTTCCATAGACGCCGCCCGGCCTGCTGAATTCCTCCAGCATTTTGCATGTGTTCCACAAACAATACAGTGATATTGATCAGATATTTGTTATTGATTACGTTTTGGTTCAGTGTTGGTGTTGGCTGGATCAGCAGCAGAACCCAAATTGTACAATGGAACTATCTGTGCTTCATGAAAACCTAATAGCTTACCACCTGAACTGAAGATGTCTCCTCCAAGCGTACAGAACTAAAGACACAGCAAGTGCTCGGGCCCTGGATATGGGAGGTGGGATCCACAGAAGCCAAAATTCGATCAATTATGATGTGGTTTCCCCTCTATTCATAAACACTTGCAACAACTCTTAGCTGGTGAGAGGAAGATCACACTCGAGAGGAAGAGGAAGTGGGGATTCTCCTTTTGATCCTTCCACAAGGACCATCTTCTGGAATATTGTCCATGTTTTGGGCAATAGTGGAATCAGGATTTGATGGAATAAATTGTGACGCCTTGAGGTGGTGAGCGGTCTGATAGAAAAGCAAGTATTTTACTCACATATACAGTGTGTTTGCTCAGGTCATATGGCCATAAAGGAGAGAAATGGGCCCAATTGCCCACTGTCTGCACTGACTGTCTAACACCCATTTACACCGACCCTATTAATCTTCTCTTCTCCTCCCGCTCATTGTCACTAGCCTCTCATCCCCGAGATTCTACCGCTCAGCTACACATTAGAGGCAAGTTACATTGTCAGATTAACTTCCAGCCAGAGCATCTTCAGGATGCGGGAGGAAGCCATACCCCACAGAGGAAACGCACAGCGTCACAGAGAGAGAGTGCAGACTCCACACTGCCGTCAGATTGAACCTCGATCACTGGAGCTCTGCAGAGTGGAGCTGCACCATTCTGATTTCCAGCCTGATCCCCTGACTCGTGTCCGGTGAGAATCAGGTACCAGCGGGCTTCAGTGGGGAAAAGGAAAATCAGAGAGGGCAATGAGTAGACTGCCTTTAAGAACTTGCAGATGAGGAGAACCAAACTGGCTTAGCAGGTGCACTGGACAGTGGGTGAGAGACCTTCTCATTGTGAGCAGCTGCAGTAAGGTAGCAATAGCAAACACTGTTTATAACTTTTAGATAAGGAGTGACATGGGATTCAAGCAGGTGGGAATCCCACTATAACACCTCCTGTCAGATTGTTTGCACCAATTATTAATTGCCTTCAAGAGCAGAAATGAGAAATTGGAATACAAAAACAATAATACATCGGCTCTGTTTACATCCGTGTCAGTCGGATCGATAAATTTCTAATTAAGACCATCAATGATCTGGAAGACACTAAGAAGTGTTTCAGGGCCGGCTCTATTACTTGGTTTTGTACGAGGGTACTGGAGTTAGATTTGCAGCAATTGTACATAGTAACTCTGAATACAGGTTCAGCACATTTCAACGGCTCACTGTAACCGCTGCAGTTCCTATGTACACCAACAGAGCTACACATCAGTGCAGCTTCCACAGATAACAATACAACCGCAATTACTGCAGATAGAAATGCAGCAACGCATTGGTATGATTGCTGCACATGGCAATATAGCTGCACACTAATGCAGTTACTGTGCATACTAATGCCCCCACTTGCTTGCACGTTTACTGCATATACCAGTGCAGTTGCACAGTTAGTGTGGTTTCAGTAGACACAAGCACGGTCTTTACTACTGCCCATTATGCTGCTGGTGTTTAGGACAGCAATGAAGGTCTTTCATCGCTGTCTGTATAGAAGGATACTTCATTGATGTTCCTGTAACAATTGCTTTTTGACCAATCAGGGTCGTTAGCCCTGAGCTGACCCTCTGAACCTGGAGGACCAGTGGACCATGCTCAGCCTGGCTTCTGCCCTTTGACCTGCCTGGCGTGGGTGACCCTACCAAGAGCCAAAGCACAAGGCCCTGACTCCAGCCAACAGAGCTCTCTGGGTCATTGAGGCAGGCATGTCTCTAAACCCTACGGCAAGGTCGTGGTCCTCTTGGGAGACACACGGTCTAGATGCTGCTGACACTAATACAGCCATACATGTGAGTCTTACAACACAGGAATACAGACACTGACTGTTCCGTTACCACGTGCATCCGTAAGGCTGCACTTTACTGGACAAACACACATTAGTGGACATTTGTCAACACAGTTATACAGTATCTATTCAAGGCTTACTGGTCCAGTAACTTCTCACGTCAACACAGCCACCAACATGTTCATTTACCGCACACTCAGTTACGGCCGCTACTCACTCCCATCGCCACTCCACAAACCAGCACGATGGCACACTAGGGCAGTTACGCTAATATCCAGACATGATCCACTGCCCGTTTACCTCACTGATCAATTCAGCCACACAGTGACCCAGTTACCGCCAGCCAATGGTTCACTCATCACTCACATCAGTGCAGCTACACATTGGCACGTTAGTGTGTAAATCTATTACATGTGCCAGGACTGATGCAGTTACTGTACATATCAATATGCTGGAGATGGCAACAGAGATACACACCACCCACATAGAACTATAGTCATACAATAGTACAAATCCTGTATATACCAACACAGATGCACACTGTCATCACACATAGCAGAGCAGTCACAGACCAGTTCTGTTCCTAGATAAACGCATACAAACAAGCTGGAGGAACTCAGCAGGTCCAGTAGCATCCGTGGAAACGAGCAGTCAACGTTTTGGGCCGAGACCCTTCATCAGGACTCAACATTGACTGCTCGTTTCCATGGATGCAGCTTGTTTGTACGTGTTGATTTGACCACAGCATCTGCAGTGTACCTTGTGTTTACTGTTCCTGGACATATCAGTCCAATCAGCACTTATCATCACTGCCACAGACATGCAGTTCCTGCACAAATCAATAGTTACACACTTACAATCCAATACAGAAAGATATTAATCCAATTGCTGATTATAACATCACAAATAAACATTCAGTGGCCACTTTATTAGGTGGTTCCTGTACCTAACAAAGGTTGGATATGTTGTGCATTCATAGATGCTTTTCTGCACAACACTATTGTAACGTGTGCTTATTCGAGTTACTGTCACCTTCCTGTCAGCTTGGACCAGTCTGGCCATTCTCCTCTGACCTCTGACATTAACAAGGTCTTTTCACTCACAGAAGTGCTGCTCACTGGATGCTTTATGTTTTTTGCACCATTCTCTGTAAACTCTAGAGACTGATGTGTGTGAAAATACCAGGAGATCAGCAATTTCTAAAATACTCAAACCACCCCATCTGTCACCAACAATCATAATCTAGTCAGCTCCAGCTTGGGTACTAGTCTACAAAGTACCCAGGACATCTTTAGGGAGCATTGTCCCAGAAAGGCAGCATCCATTATTAAGGACCTCCAGCACCCAGGGCATGCCCTTTTCTCACTGTTACCATCAGGTAGGAGGTACAGAAGCCTGAAGGCGCACACTCAGCAATTCAGGAACAGTTTCTTTCCCTCTGCCATCCGATTCCTAAATGGACATTGAACCTTTGGACACTACTTCACTTTTTTTTAATATACAGTATTTCTGTTTTTGCACGTTTAAAAAAATCTATTCAATATATGTAATTGACTTTCTTTCTTATTTATTTATTATTATTACTATTATTTTTATTTTATTTATTGTTATTATATTTTTTCTCTGCTAGATTATGTATTGCATTGAACTGCTGCTGCAAAGTTAACAAATTTCATGTCACATGCCGGTGATAATAAACCTGATTCTGATTCTGCAGTCACTTAGATCACGTTCTTCCCCATTCTGATGTTTGGTCTGAACAACAACTGAACCTCTTGGCCATGTCTGCATGCTTTTATGTATTGATTTGCTGCCCTGTGATTGGCTGATTAGACACAGAATGTTTATTTATTTAGTTGTTGTGTACGTCAGTGCCCAAACCCAAATGTGGCGTTTCGGAGATTTTGACCTTTTCCCTTCTCTTTCTTCATTTTGTCCAATGGTGTCCTTCAGTACTGACATTGGTTCTTTGTGCTTTGCCTCTGTGTCACTTTGGTGAGCTTACAATATACCAGTTCCACCATTTGTAGTAAAGTTACAGAATAGAACATAATTGTCCAGTTGGAATTGTGCTGACGATATGGCCCAACTCATTCAAGTTGACACTTCTGTACTAATCCCATCCTCTGACACTTGATCCATAGCTGTCTCAACACTCTCAGCCACCCAGAGCCAGCCAGGGGCTCACCACGCTGGGTTACAAAGGTGCCACGTCATTTTCCCCTAGCCCTAAATCTGTAGTTTCATCTACAGTTCTGTCCTTAATTGATCCGATGACTGAAAAAGTAAAGCCAGAGGAGTTTGCGATGAACTCACAACCACTCTGGCTTGAGAGGTGCTCTAGACCTGTGCTGCTCAACTGGCTGGACTGTTCACCGAGATCTTTTAACCTCTCACTTCGACAGTCTGAGGTACCCACCTGCTTCAAGCAGGCTTCAGTTATACTGGTGCCTGAGAAGAATGTGGTAATCTGCCTCAATGACTATCGTCCAGTAGCACTTACAACATGGGTGGCAAAGTAGCGTGGTGGTTATTTCTTAATTATTTGTTCTTATTATTTTCTTTCGTATTTGCAGTTTGTTGTCTTTTGCAAATCGATGGCTTTTCCATCCTGTAGGTTGTGACCTTTCATTGATTCCGTTGTGTTTCTTGTATTGACTGTAAATACCCACAGGAAAATGAATCTCAGCGTTGCACAGGGTGACGTATGTGCACTTTGATAATAAATTTACTTTGAACTTTGACGGTTGTCACAAAACTTTGGATTGTATAGTAAAAGACATGAAGTAAATAATGTGCCAACTACAAGAAATGTATATTAGATAAACACTTATCAGCCACTAATTGTTACAAGGTTAGGACTTGGCTATTAAATGATTTCACAGAAGGCATATTTTTAACAATTGTGGCTGGGCTGAATTTGGATTTTAGTGCCCTCAAGTGTTTGCCCATCACACTACAACAGGACTGAGGTTTGTTAGAGGGAATCTGGACTCAGAAAATCATTGACTTGTGTAGTACAGAAACAGTAATAGACCAGGGGACTTTTAAAACACAGGAGTCCATCTGGCCCTTTCTGAGCAGATCCTACCTAATCATACTTCAATACTTCTCACAAATCCTGGAAGGGCGTAGTCTATCGTGTTATCCAAATACTATTTAAATTGGATAAGAGTTGCTGCCTCTATCATTCCTTCGGGCAGGGAGATCCAGACCATGCAGTGCCTCTAGGTGAAATGTTACCCCATCTCTACTCTACTACTTACATAAACTATCTTAAATTTATATTGTTGAATTATTCACTTTTCAATACTTAGATAAATATCTCCTTAGCCTTCCTTTTGCCAAAACGAAAGAACTCCGTTGACCCATGCTCTCATCCCAATTGCCTGCATCCTCTCTAATGCTGTGATACCTACGCAGTAAGACAGCGACGAGCTATGTTCCCTCTAAGGTGTGTGTGTGTGTGTGTGTGTGTGTGTGTGTGTGTGTGTGTGTGTGTGTGTGTGTGTGTGTGTGTGTGTGTGTGTGTGTGTGTGTGTGTGTGTGTGTGTGTGTGTGTGTGTGTGTGTGTGTGTGCGTGCGCGTTTTTCAACCAGCGCACAAAGGAAATTAATGATTAATGTGCGCACAAAAGGTTAGTTACCTAAAATAATGTAATCAATAATTATACTTATTGAAAATGATCTTTTAGCTAAATGTTTCTGTTAACTAGTTAGTCAGTTTTTCAAATACCACAATGCACGTCACTAATTTACACTACTTCACCTTTCCTGTTCCGGTTTGTACAGCTGCATCACGGCGGCAGTCATATTTGGTGGACAGTGTTCTTATCGTAAAGTTTACAAAGATCTGTTTCAAATCCTGTAGATAGCTTACTAAGCTTTTATTGAAAAAAAGTTGATTCACTATGTCGGATTCAAAAGAAGCGAAGGGCATGAAGCGCAAAAGGACTGCAAATTTGTTTAAGTTGAATGGCTTAACAAAATAGTAGAAACTTCTACACCGAAAGCTCATGAGGTCATGAACGTTCAGCTACGGGAAATATTTATGTATGATTCGGAAACTGGAGCTACCTTTTTTTATTGTCGTGATGCGAAAGTTGCTGGAGCATTTGCTAGTGGAAAGAAGTGAGATGATATTTGGAAACTTGACTTTTTGAAGCGTCATTTGGCAAGTAAATTGCACTTGGATGGTGTACAAAAGCTCAGGCAACAGAACCCGTCATTACCCGGTACAGGGGTGTTACGCATGTTACAGTTGAGTGCAGATGAGCAAGAGCGAAAATGACCAGAGGAGATCAAAGTCTAAAATGTCTAAAATATCATGATTTTCTAGTTGAAAATACTGTAATAGTTAGACAGTTTAATGATTTCAAATTTTCCATGCAAGAAAAAATTAAATCTAAATTGATTTCAAACTTTGCTCAAATGGTGGCATTTGTACTTCAAAATGAATAGTTTTGCGACCTTGCACAGCTGATGGACATTGGGGGAACCTTTCTTGTGTCTAGTGCGGACTGTGAGCGAGGTTTTAGCCTAATGAATCAACTCAAAAACAAGCTGAGAAACCGTTTAGGTGAATGTCATTTGGATATGTTAATGGGAATCAAAAGCTATCAATTGGATGGAAGTTCTATTAGTCTAGATAAAGTTTGCAAAGAATGGGTAAATGCCAAAGACAGGAGAGAGAAAAAAATAACTGAGTGACTTAAATATGTATGTTATTTTGTTGTTATTCTGTGCAGTTTTATGTCAAATATTTTGTAAACCTACATAAACTGTGCCATGTGTGCATTCAGTGTGCACATACTTTTGTCACAGGAGAAAAACTTGCACAACATAAGATTTTTGCGCACACTGACTACTGAAGATTAGAGGGAACATTGGCGACGAGTATTGTAGCTCACCTGTAACCTGACCAGTGTTTCGCGCTTACAAGATGCCCTCCTGTCAATAAAGCAACATGCTCCTGTTTAACGCAAACCAGACAAAACTTGTAGATGCAGGAAATCTGAGCAGCACACACAAAATGCTGGAGGAACTCAGCAGGCCAGGCAGCGTCTGTGGAAAAAAGTACAGCCCAAGGGTCTCGGCTCGAAATGCCGACTGAACATTTTTCCATAGATTCTGCCTGACCTGCTGAGTTCCTTCAGCATTTTGTGTGAGTTGCTCCTGTATATCTTCTGAAACCTCATTATCTGCCCATTCTGTGACTGAGAGGAGTCTGTGCACCCCAGTGTCCCTCTGCTCCTCTTCATTTTGTGAAACCCAACAATTTCCTTTCACTTCTCATGAAGGGTTTAATTTGCTTCTTTGCCCAATTGACCAGACTGCTCTATCAGCCTTGCACCTGCGCCATTCAGGTAAAAATAAAAGTCTGTGAAAATGTGGGCTCCAGGTGGGAAAGTGAGGGAAACAGGTGATCTGGGACCTGAGTGAACAGGATGAACAATTCACCAGTAAATCATCAACCAGTGAGGCTAAACAACTGGCAGTGCAGAAATTCATTGTAAGCTGGTTTTGATGCCAAAACACTTTCAGAAATAAAATAAGAGAGGAATTGATTGATTTAAGAAAGCAACAAAAGGAAGAAATTAATACTTACAAAAATGCTTTTTAACGTTACTTGAAGCAGTTTACAATCTTTTGGAAAGAGACTTCAAGTTTTACTAGTAATATAATTCCAAATAATTAGTTAAATATAGCAATTTAGCCAATGAAGCCAAAGTTAATAATTATCATGCTGTTGACACTAATTACTCATAGTAAATATTTGGTGTGTGTTTATTTTATGTCTACCATAGAAACATTACAACTTTAGACTAGTGACTACATTTAGTAGTGAGCCAGGCAGTGAAATACTGCTTTTGTGAACTCTAGACACATTCAAAAGCAACTTTTGGATGTATCATATTTAACCTGGCATCTGCCCCTCACTGGCAATTGCCATGCCATTTATCCTTAAATAACAGAGAACACTATTGGTCTCTCTGTTATTTTGATAGCAAATTCCGGTCCAATGTGGAACAGGGCTGCATGTGAGGAGTGTTGGCCATTGGAAGCACATGGTGGATGAGGGCTGGCTGGAATGTTCTTTTGGTACTATGTCCAGACTCTGCATTTCACTTCCAAGTACTGTCGACCAAAAAGAAATATGCTGAAGACAAGATGCCCGGATACTCATGATGGTGATTTAGAAGCGGCGTTTTAGGTAGGAGGTAGTACCTGGTCAGGAGAGTACTGGATTCTAGAGTGGAGATGCTGCCAAAATTACTAATGAGCCAAAGAGGGTAGTCTACAGGTTTCAGAAGATGCAAGTTGGGGTTGTATTGGAAACCTCAAGTCTACGCATCTGGTAAATGGTGGAAGGAAGTGTATCACCACACCCCAACAGTCTCCTCAATCTCTTATCATCTGTGGAAGTGTCAATGCTTCTTAAGTTGACCTCGTCAATCGCCTCAAAGCCCCGAGAACCAGTTGGAAACAAGTCCCACGGAACTGCCTAAGAAAAAAGAAGGACAATTCATCAATAATTCAGACATAGCCAGAAGCTGGGTTTGAACTGATGCCATGGAACTAGGGGGAAATGTTAGCCTGATCCAACAGCTGAAACCCGTGTCTGGCAGTCTGCAAGTTATTCACACCTCTGATGTCCCCACTTCAAGGTGTGTTGGTGATATCTCAGTCGAAGATAGGGGTCACTTCTGAATGACTGATGGGGTACTTGTACTGCTTGCTCAGTCTGCCCTCTTAGTTGGGTGCAGAAGAAAACAAAACTCTAAAACAACTTTAAAATGGGGAAGTGTCCTGAACCCTCCGAGCAAAGAAACTATGATTAGATTTTTAACACACTACTGTTTGCAAACTTACTGTGTACAAAATGGATATCATTCTACCTATATCAGCATGATAGCTACACTTCAAAGGTATTTCAATGTAGATAAAACACCTTGAAATATCCTGATTGCATGTTTTAAGCAATGCACTTTCTCTAAATGACCTTATACACAGGGGTCAGTGAATCCAATTTGGACTTTCCCTGATGACCACATAGAAAACTGAACAGCTTGATGCTTAGTTGTTACACAGATCAGGAAATCCTCAGGGTTACTCAGTGACCAATGGTGAGCAGCTTCAGCACAGTTCAAAGTTCAAAGTAACTTTGTCAGGTAGGACGCTAACGTTGGTGCTACAGTATCTTTGGTATAAATCAGGAAGAGCATCTGTTCATTGTTTGCCAGTGGATCCAGCTGCACTGGGACAGAATTGGGTTTAGGTCTGATACTCTTCAGGACAAAGAGCAACTGTGTAGACTCGTCTCCCAAGGACCTACATTCATAGGAAATTTACCTTGGCCTTCTGGCCGAGCATCACCTGTATTGGAGGGAAGGAACTGGGAAGAGAGTTGGGTAGTGGAGCTACTAGCTCAATTGTCGCAGCATCATATAGTACAGGCTGGTTGTCTAACATTATGGTTTTATGGTCTTATGATGTGAATTCTTTGAAAGAAAAACACCTTAGCAAATGGAGATTCTTTGAAAAAGCAATCAAATTCATTTCACCTTTACTCTTCTTACAGGGAGATAAAACAAAATTCCCCTTTTAAGAATATATGCAGATCGCTTCAGAACGTTGTGATGAAATGACTTCCACCACCCCTTCAGGCATTGCAGTAGATCATAATAACATTCTGCATTAAAAAATCTCTCTTGTTCTATTGCCAATTCTCCTGAATTTGATTCCTTTGATTTCTGGCTCTCCCACAGGTGGAAATAACTTCACTCCGTCAAGATGGCGTACAATTTTGAACTGTCCTCAGTACCATACAACTGAGGAGAACAGTCTGTGCCCTTCTGACATTTAAGGTCTCAAATCTTTCAGCCTGCGCCATAAAACAGACTGTTCCCTGCAGAAGGCTCAGAGGAAGTGGTGCTGAGGAAGAGATGGTAAAAGCGGTCTGAAGGAATTTGCTTAAATTAACAATTTGCAGTCAGGATATTTTAGCTCCCAAGAATGAAGGCAATGGGTCAACATTCACAGCCAGTTTGGTTTCCAGAGGAATAGCTCCCTTGAAGGTACTTGGCAGAATTGTGTTGAAGCCCTTTTGAAGTTGGACAATACCTGGGAGACACTCAGAACCACCACAGCCTCTCAAAGCTTTACTTTACTCCACACACACCGACCACATTGGGCACTGACTATAGTTTCAGAAAGTATGCACACCGAAATAGATTTCATCACCCAAATATCAGTTCTTACTTCACACAACAGAAATGATTTTAGCCGACACCTCATGACCCTTTCTCCACAGTGGCTCCAAATGGATATTTGACATCAGGGATATGATTCCTTCTCCCTGTCAAGCTGAACAATCACCTGTGCCATGGAGTTAAGCTTCCGCAGCTTTTCTTAGGTAATTGGATGTGAGACCAGCCAAACCATTTGATAGATCCCACCAGCCTGGAGAAGCTTGGAATCCAAGCCTAAACTCAAGATAAAAGCCCGATATTAAATGTTCTACATCACTCAGTTTTGATCAAGGAATTTCCTTTGCATTGCTAATTCTGGATAATTCTTCCTTGCTGTTAGGAGGTGGGGGTTGTGGTGAGTTAGCTCCATCTGCAACAGTGTGCAAATCAAGAGGTTGTGAGCTAAAAGCACCTTCCTATTTCCCCATACATTGAGCTGAAGTGGAAAAGAATCAGTTGGTCTTTATGAGAGGTATTTAAAACACCACTGTTTTTTAACCCAAATTAGGCAATTCTCTGTGTGACACAAATGGCAGTGTTCCATTTTTACAACACGAGTATCTCACATGTAGATTATGAGAAGGCTTTTTGGAAGTTCCTCGCAGGAATAGTAATTCTGCACCACGATTTACCTTAAGTACCATCCTATCCACGGAGAAGTCTGCTGTTTCTTTCCTCTGTAATCTGCAGCAGAATTGTCAGGGGCCGACCTTGCTGCCAGATGGTTTTACACTGTTGGACTCGTGCCCTCAGGGTCATTTTCCAAGCCTTGTTGCCAGCAGGGTGGTTGTCCATATTAGATGATTTTCAACATTTCTGTACAAATGGTGTGGCTAAAATGAGTGCTCCTTGGAGAATCACCCTCTGACTGTACTCTGAGAATCAACTCCTTTCTCATGTGAAGGGTAGCTGGGTGAATGGTACATCCAAGTGTTAACCCACTCACCATCCCCGAACACCACTACACATACATCATCGAAACATAGAAAACCTACAGCACAATACAGGCCCTTCAGCCCACAATGCTGTGCCGGACACGTACTTACTTTAGAAATTACCTAGGGTTACCCATAGCCCTCTATTTTTCTAAGCTCCATGTACTTATCCAGGAGTCTCTTAAAAGACCCCATCGTATCCACCACCACCACTGTCACCGGCAGCCCATTCCACGCACTCACCACTCTCTGCGTAAAAACTTACCCCCGACGTCTCCTCTGTACCTACTTCCAAGCACCTTAAAACTATGCCCTCTTGTGCTAGCCATTTCAGCTCTGGGAAAAAGCCTCTGACTATCCACACGATCAATGCCTCTCATCATCTTGTACACCTCTATCAGGTCACCTCTCATCCTCCGTCGCTCCAAGGAGAAAAGGCCGAGTTCACTCAACCTATTCTCATAAGGCATGCTCCCCAATCCAGGCAACATCCTTGTAAATCTCCTCTGCACACTTTCTATGGCTTCCACATCCTTCCTGTAGTGAGGCAACCAGAACTGAGCCCAGTACTCCACGTGGGGTCTTGTATAATTTTATGCACGTACAGTCAGTCCATGTATATAATCGTTATTGTACATTGTGTGCTAAATATTTTTTTACTTTTTGGTGTTCTTTGTGCTCATTGTGTTTTGTTTATGCTGCATTAGATCTGGAGTAGCAACCATTTCTTCTCCTTTACGTGCATGTACTGAAGTCTGATCATTTTGAATCTTGAATCTTGCATTCTGAATTTTTGCATCATTAGCTGTTAGTACAGCCGACCAGCCTAACTCTATATAGAGAGTTGAGCATTGCAGTTGAACACAACAGGGGAAATCTGTCAAACAAATGAGAATCACATGAGAGAGATAATCAAACGGATTTTATCTTACCTTTATGATCTTCCAAGTGGTTTATCAATTCCTGTATACTCTGTGTGATGTGGAGAGAATCCTTGTGAACGTGGGATCATTACTTACTTCCAAGTCAATCCAGGCCTTCCCACCTAATCACCTAATGTTGTCCAAAGTCAACAACCAAATCACACAAAGCCATCCTGCTCTAACTTCTGTTAATGTTAAATTGGTCAGGAGATGATTAGTATGCTCTTCAAAATGTCCCTTGCTGTCCCATGGAGGAGGTGTATACCTTCCTACACAACTCATTCAAAGCCACTGACAGTGTGTGTGAGCATTGTTTTAGGCAGAAAGATAAGTCAGTCCGAGCCTCTGGCATGTATTGTGCAACCGTAAAGGAAATTCAAGCTCTGCTGTTGGACTTCATAAACAGAACCAGTGGTGGAGTCCTTTCCATGAGTAAGTAGGTAGGTGGCTTTCAGATGGACATCTCATACCCAACCATTACTAGGGTTACTGTCACTCTCATGAACCTTTCACTGATGTCCATGTCCCCCTCCCATTTCCATGGGTTCTTCCTACCATACAGGAGCTGTCACTCATACGTCCACGGGCTCCTCTGGGTGCCTGGTACCTATCAATCACGGCCGTGAGTTGCTGCCGCCCTCCAGTAGCTCTTCACTGAGGCTCCATTTGAACAAGGTCAGAAGGCCACCAAGTGACCAGAAATGGACTTCTGCTGTAAATGTTCACAGTGGGCAGGTCTGTGAGGAACATAATCGCAGATCAGCTCATCACCATTTTCTTTAAACGTTGACTAAGACTGGAAGGCAGCTCAGCAAAGTCACTGAAAGCAAGTCCTATTCGTCATTTTGTTGGTTTGGCTGGTAGAGCTGCCACCGTAAACCCACAATAATGCGAAGGAAACAGTAAAAGATTGAAGGCTCTAGGTGCACACTATCACAATAGCTCAAAGGAATAATAAATAAGTGGGGACAAATCCCTAACCGTAAGGTGCTCCTGGTCAATGTGTATGGCTCAGGACCTGAGTGCACCATTCACGTCTAAATGTCTCCGGGTGTGAATCAACTGATTGAACTCTCTGGCGACGAGGCAGTCAGAAAGCGTTCAACAAATAAATCTCTGATCAAGGGTGTCTCCAGGGGCCGATGGCAAGATGCACAGGCCGACACCTGCACCCACACCCCTAGGACTTTGAAATAAATGATCTGACGTGACCTAATGAATATGTTCTTAAAAGGATTTTGCTGCAGCATTTTACACTTTAATGTACATGTGCAAGAATGAGCAAGAGCAGACTCTTATGGCTGAGTGTTACTGCTACTGATATATCAATTTTCATACATTTAATCCCACGGTGTAGAATGTTGAGGTTATCTGTCAATCAACAGTCAACCGTGTCCACTCCATTTCCACATCAAACGGAGCATTATCCCAGTACTGAAGGGGAAACACCATCACTGGGCAACTTCTCCAACTGGCTAGATAATAGAGGCAAAACTAAAATATTAATCCTTTACCTTAGGGCCAAAGCCATTGATATGAATTGTATTCTGAGACAGGAGACTGACTCAGACCATTCTTCTGAGATCATAGCTAATCTCTGTATTTTGAAACAACATTTGAGTTTCTTTTAGTACAAATTTCATTTCATGATTGTGTTTGTAACCTAAGAGACATCCTCATGTTGTGAAGGCAAGTGCTGGGATAAAAGTCATTAGAAAGTCTGGCTGTCTTTTAAGCGTTCATGTGAAGCCATTTCACTCTGGATCTTGAAACCTTGCTAGCTAAAAGAAGTTGTGTAGATGTAGAAGGCAGCTGACAAGGTGACATTATTTACAATTGCCCCAACTTTCTTCCAGCTGTCTAGAGGATGTCCTCACAGTGTCGGTGCCTCATCCAACTGGTCATTATTCATGTATAACGCAATTTAAATTGGCGAGATATTTGATTGCAGAAGGCACTACAGTTGATTGCACTGATAAACTCAACCACATCAACGTGCACGTACAACCCAGCAGGAACTGCTGTGCTAGAGGGTCTTTGCTGACTTTCCACTCAGAAGAGAGAACCCAGAGCTGTTCCCAACAGTGGTTCCCAACCTGGGATCTACAGACCCCTTGCTTAAGGGCATTGGCCCATGGCATAAAAAAGCTCGGGAACCCTTGCAGTAAAGGCTGGTGGAAAATAATTGATCTAGAAGTCGAAGCTGAGCACCTGTAATCTGGATTTTTTTTACAGCACTGGGGAATGCTCTTACTCACCAGAACATTGGGGAAGCCATTTTAAATGTGTTTGACTATGTTCCATACAAGTCATTAGATATTAACACCAGGGGCAATAAATGGAAAATGACTCATGGCTTACTGGTTGGGGAGAAGAGAAAACACTGACTTATGGCAGAACGTAAAATATGTCTGTTGATCAGACATAGAATAATTGCTGTGATTATGGATATTACTCTTTGATTGTAATAGGCAGAGATGCCTAGGTAGGATTGCTCTGTAGTATAACAGCGCTTTGCTTTAGAGTGCCAGCTTGTGATCCATGATCGGGGTTCAATTCCCACCGCTGTCAGCAAGAAGCTTGTACATTCTCCCTGTCACTGCATGGTTTTTATAGAACATAGAAATTTACAGCACATTACAAGCCCTTCGGCCCACAATGTTGTGCCGACCATGTAACCTCCTCTAGAAACTGCCTAGAATTTCCCTACCGCATTGCCCTCTATTTTTCTAAGCTCCTTGTACCTATCTAAGAGGCTCTTAAAAGACCCTATTGTATCCGCTTCCAC
Organism: Hemitrygon akajei; assembly: GCF_048418815.1. Lineage (NCBI taxonomy): Eukaryota > Metazoa > Chordata > Chondrichthyes > Myliobatiformes > Dasyatidae > Hemitrygon > Hemitrygon akajei. Next base: position 38,686,654 of record NC_133131.1, read on the forward strand.
CACTGCTGGCAGTGCATTCCACGCACCCACCACTTACCCCTGACATCCCCTCAGTACCTACTTCCAAGCACCTTAAACTATGCCCCCTCACGTTAGGCAGTTCAGCCCTGTGAAACAGCCTCTGGCTACCCACACGTTCAATACCTCTCATTATCTTGTAGACCTCTGTCAGGGCACCTCTCATCCTCCGTCGCTCCAAGGAGAAAAGGCCAAGTACACTCTACCTATTCTCGTAAGGTACACCCTCCAATCCAGTCAACATCCTTGTAAATTTCCTCTGGGAACTCTGGTTTCCTCCCATGTTCCAAAGATGCACCTGTACACGTTAGGGTCAGGAAGTTGTCGGAATGGTATGTTGGCATATGAAGCACGGAGAAGCTTGCCGGCTGCCCAGCACAATCCTCCCTGATTTGATTTGACATGACTGATGTGCTTCAGTGTATGCTTCCGTGTTTTGATGCACATGTGACAAATAAAACTAATCTCTATAGATGAGATCTCTAACTGCATAATCCACATGCAGTTTATATTGGTGCATATTTAACTCACTGTAGTACGTCTCATGATTTTGCTACATTGGAATATCAGAAAGTTGATACCTTCAATAAGGTATATTCTTTTTATAGCTTTCTGCAGAGTTGAAGTAGTGCTCACCTTTTTAGATGAAGCATTGAACTGAGATTTTCTCTACTTGAACATGAAATACATTACCACAAGATTTAAAAGAAAAAGGGAAATATTCAGCCTATGATCAACATTGTGAAGATAGATTGTCTAGTCAGCACTTTATTGCAGTTTGGATGAGATCGCTGTGCATCAAATTCCAAATTCTAGAGTACATCTATGTTTATTTGGTTACAAAACAGTTTGATACTTTCATGCTCATGAAAGGTATTATCTAAATACAAATGACTAAATTGTTAAACTGTGATGAATCCAATTAAGTTTTCTTGTGCAGGGAAATTGAAAGCTAGTAACAAAGTTGACCACTTTTGATCACCTGGTGTACGTTTATGTACATGCAAACAGTCTACATATACAGTATAACGGTTTGTTTTGCATACTGTATATAATTGGAGTTAAAATCTACTGGAATAACTGAGATAGAAATAGTTCAGCCTAGTATGTTCCCATATCCACAGGGCACATGGATGGAAACACACAGTCAATTACTGAAAGTTATATCATATTTTCCATGTTTTCTGGGGACATCGAGTATGACTTTTCCATTGGGAACACCATTATGTGAAATTAGCCCTTGAGTTAGGAATCTGAGAACTAGTAATTTAAATATTTTAAAATGTGTGATTATTTTCCTATTTCTTGCTTAATTGTTATGAGTGTGAGTATGAGTGTTTTATGCGAGCACCGGGGAGTTGGGTGGGGGGGGGGGGGGCGCGGGGAGCTACTGTCATCTCATCCAGCATCCAGCGTGGGTTTAACATCTAGACCTACTAAGTTTGATCTGGAGTGAGAGCCCACAGTGGGGCTGCATTCCCTTGTTAACTGTAAGTCCCTATCAGTGTCAGATCGGTTCATTGAACTGAGTTGATGTGGCTCGGCACTCCTGATCCGAACCTGCTAAAGTATCAGGAGCAAAAGATTAGAACGCTTTCACTGGTAACTATGAAGCTGGTGGATGTGTCTTGAAGGGGGCCAAAACCATGTTGGCAAGAGCAGAATATTGGAACACTGTAGAGAGAAAATCTTCCTTGAGAATGGATGACACCTGCGATTAAATCCAGTTGAGACTGATGGAATCAAGTGTCAATCCCATATACTGCAAAGGGATGTTGGTCCACTCTTGACACTGAGATAGAGAGAGAGAGAGAGAGAGAGAGAGAGAGAGAGAGAGAGAGAGAGAGAGAGAGAGAGAGAGAGAGAGTCAGAGAGAAAGTGAGACAGAATAATTGAGAGAGACAGATGGACAGAAACAGAGAGAGATAGACACAGATAGAGACAGAGAAATAGAGAGAGAGAGGGAGAGAAAGACAGCCAGAGAGAGGCAGAGGTGGAGATAGAGGGGGAGAGACAGAGACAGACAGCAAGACAAACAGAGAAAGTAAGAAGGAGAGAGAGAGAGAGAGAGAGAGAGAGAGAGAGAGAGAGAGAGAGAGAGAGAGAGAGAGAGAGAGAGAGAGAGAGAGAGAGAGAGAGAGAGAGAGAGAGAGAGAGAGAGAGCGGGATAGTGGAAGGGACCAGGAGAGAGGGACAGAGTGAAAGACAGAAGAGAGTTGGAAAGAGAGAGAAAAGCCAATGGTGACAGAAAAAATTATCATCAATAACGATGAATAGATAAATAGAAAGACAGCTGATACAGAGAGAGGTGGAGAGATTGGAGAAAGAGAGAAAGAGAAGGAATTCTCAGTGGGATATGACACTAATACGATGAGAGAGATACGTTAACATGAGATGCCGACAGAGCGGGAAGGAGAGAGTGAAGATGTATTGAGAGGATTCTAATGAAAGGAGAGGAAGGTGGATGGAAAAAGGTGATAGGGAGGATGTGACGAGAGACCCAGGCAAGAATGGTTAGGACCCAAGTGCTGGATTATCCCAGATTAGAACTGAGACATAATACGATACTGAACTGAGGACAGTGTTCTAAACTAGATGTTAGACGAGAATCCAATGTTGAGCTGCCAACTGGGCACTGAACCTCAGTTCAGATGCTCTTTAAATATTAAAATCCTGGCACCAAAACATGGCTGCCAATTAGCGGGGTGGGCTTGAATCTTTAAAGGGGCCATGCCGGCTATGCCCATTCTGGAGAGTCAGAGTGTTTAAACCCCTGAAGTTGGTGTGGTTGGGTGCATATCATAACCAGATCCCCTCCCCTACGGCCAACAGCTGACAGCCCTGGCTGCTCAGAGAGACGATGATGGTCATCATAGATAAGGGCTGGATCAACGGAGTTCCTTTCAGGAACCCAGCAATGTTCCTCAGGTCCAAATCCGTCCCCGTCCATGAGGAACTGCCGAACACCCCGAACAGTTCATGAATCCAGAATTCTTTTCATGGCGAAGACCATCGACAGACCTTGGTGACGGCAGGACTGATGGTGGAAGGGCTAAAGGACTGGTGCTTACAGGTTTTAATTTGCAAGTGTGGAAAGTGTGATTGATCTTGAGGGTCTTGGGGAGCTGCATGGTGTAAGCCACCAGGTTTAATTTCTTGAGAACCTTGAGCAGTCCAATGGACTTAGGCGCCAATTTCCTAGACTCCACCCGCAGAGGCAAATCCTGAGCGGACAGCCAGACCTGTTGCCCAGGCTGCAAAGTTGTTCCCTTTCTTCTCTTGTGGCTAGCCTTCATTTCAGCTTCTGGGTAGAGGCCAACAAAATCACCGTTGCCCTAGAGCATTTTTCCTTGCAGTGTCAGACGAGATCTTTGGCCACCGGAACCCAAACCTCGGCCTCCTGCTCAGGGAAGAGCCGCAGAGAAAACCCAAAGGGGAATTTGAACAGAGTGCTGTAAAGTGTTGTGGGCCAACTCTACCCACATCAAGTGGTCGCACCACTCACCTGGTCCTTCTGAGACCAGGCAGCTTATATCCTGGTTCCATATCCATATCCTGGTTCGCCCGCACAGTCTGGCCATCGGATTGTGAAATCCCGAGGAAAGACTTGCTGTAGCCCCGATCAGCATACGGAACGCTCTCCAAAAACATGACATGAATTGTGGGCCCTGATCCGACATGATGTCCACAAGAAATCGATGGATCCTGAAGGCTCGATGCAGGACAATCTCAGCCATCTCCGCCACTGACGGTACTTCGTCCAATGCAATGAATTTGTAGGCTTTCGAAAACTGATCTACAATTACCATGATGCCGGCCTTACCCTTGGGAGGCAGAAGACCCGTGACGAAGTCTATGAAGATGGTCTGTCTGGAACAGGTACAGGGAGAAGGAGCTCTTGATGTTGGGTGTGGGCTCCTTGTTCCCGACGCTCATTTTTCATGCTTGCCATTCCAGGACACCAGTATCTTTGCTTAATGAACACAGGGGTCCTGGCAACTCCTGGGTGAGTGGTCATTCTAGATGCATCTCCCCATTGAAGTAGAGCAGACAGAACTTGGGATGAACAGACGACTCAGACCACAGGAGGCCTGTTCTTGGGAATCTCCCCTTGTGCCTGGGCCTTGCGAATAAGTGCATCAATCCCCCAATGAAAGGGTGCTACCACCTTAGCTTGAGGCAAAACAGTGGTAGTCTGCTCCCCTCTTTCAGGTTTGTCAAACTGACGAGATAAGGCGTCAGCTTTTTGGTTCTTTGTCTGGTGGTGTCATAGCATCTGCACCGGACTTCGAGGTGAGAGTTTCCCGGGTTCGAATCCGACCAGCCCCTTGCACACTTGCTAGGTTGAGCATCAATCTAACGACTCGTCCTCGCGAGGTTGCCGCCTGATGCACCACGAGGCGCGGAATGGAACAACAACAACCCCGGTCGATAGGTCAGAACAAAATTGTTCACGGAAGGGAGGGAGGTTGTTAGTGAGAGGATCTCATGGTGGATGCAACAAGTGAGTTTTATGGAAGGTTCTGAACTGCTACGTAGGTGGTGGAAGTGAAGCGGATTAATTAAGAAGACCAAAATATTGTTGATTGGATGACCAATGCCTTAGTGAACTGGGGAAGAGTGGTACAAGAGTGTCAGAGGTGGAATGGAGAATCTAGGTGAGCAGCTGGTGTTGTTCTGCTGAAGGAATGAGGCAAAGAGTTTAAACATGGATGAGAATTTTTAGTTGTACACCTGGGAATCAGGAGTTAGTGCAGAGCAAAGAGGTCAGGATGACAGATAGGAGGGAGCTGATGCAGGCTGGGGTACGATAAGACAGCTTTAGGTAGGTTGGTCCTTTGGGAACAATGGGAACCCAGCCAGGACAAATTTGGAATTGTTGATTTTGGAGTTGACAAGGAAATATATGGCATCATGCATCCTGAGCCAAAGGAAGGAGGCCAGGAAGTCTGAGGAAAGGGAAGAATAACATTGAAAGCAGTTCGGAGTCATATGGGACCCCACGTTTAAGAAGTACTTTCCTCAGACAGAAGCCGAAGCTGGTGAGGGGAGGAAACTTGCTTGTTTGTGAAGAGGACCCAACAATGATGGGTGTCTCTTCGCGAAGAGTTGGAGTGGATTGAAGAATGTAGAAACCAGTCACAAAGTCAAGTTGTTCCAGAGACTCATCACCCAGGTCTGTGACTGGGCTTTACAACTGGGCTCACATGCACATGACTAACAGATTTAGAATCACAATGCTCATGTTTGTTTTGCCTGCATCATTTTATAGAGAAGTGCATATGTTCAATTAGCCTTACTCTGCACATCTGGCGCTTTCCTTTCTGCAGAGAGGGCTGACTGGTATATTTGTTACTTTTTATGGAGCGCTGAAGTGCCAGCAACAATGCTAGAGTTGTGATTTGCACTCCGAGAGTTTAAAGCAGGCCCCCTCCGCAGTTACCTAGACCCACCTCACCCACATGAGAATACCCTTTTAGTTCTTAGTCCAATGTCTGGTCCAACCTGAGTACCCTTCAGTATGTCGTAGACAGTCTCCAGCCATACACCAGCTCTCTTTAGCCACGTCCTGTAGTGGCTGGACACCAGACACTCTCTGATAGGATCGGACACAGACTAGTTGTTTGCAGACTGCTTCCAGCCAACCCAGACAGTCCAAGACATTCCCCAGCCTTGTCCAGGCATTCTCATCAGTGCAGAAGCTTTCTCCAATGAGCCTGAGCTCTATCCAACTGCGTGCCAGACAGATTCCTAACCACACCCACAGACTCTTCTGTCTTGTGCCAATGCACTCTGGACATAACCAATTACTCTACAGTCACATCTCGGCACACCCCAGCTATTCCCAAATACTCTCTACCCATCCACAGGCATTTTCCAGCTAAACCCTGTCACTCTCCTTCCCAAACCAATAGTCTCTACCCGTGTCCGGGCATTCTCTGTACTCCACAGCTGTCCTTCCTTCTGGTGTTCTCATTGTTGAGGTGATTCTTGGTTTTCAGACAGATCCATTAATCTACTGCCAGCTTCATGTGGCCCAGTGCTCCCGGACTGGATACTGCAGCCAGGATTTCCTCCCCACAGATTCTCGCCCACTCAACCTAAACCGTACAAAATTCTTCATTTTGAGAATCTTCAGCTCCGGCTGCCAGCTGCCTCTCAGTAGGAAGCAGACAATGGCTTTGGTGCGCGTGTACTGTGATGTCTCTGGGAGTGTTTGGTGGACAGGATCTTCGTGGGCCAATGGGCCTTGTCATTCAGTGAGTGACCACACTTACCATTGCAGATACAGCAGTAGAAGGAGACCATTTGCCGTTGAAAGCACCAGATTCCTCAGATAAGTTTTGCACAGATTTAAGTGATTACTGAGGAGGGGACTGATCTCCCCACGTTCCACCCTGATCAGGTCCACTATTCTCAGGGTCTTCTAGTAAGTCACTATAGCAACCATCCTCGATCAAGACCCATTATTGCTGCTTCTTCATCAACAGTATCTCCTCTGGTAACACCTCCATGATGTTCAGTGACTTCTCTTGACTGGTTTATTGGTTTGTATGTTAGTGTTTGGTTTCAGTGAGGTAAACCTGGGGGTTGGCTACAATATGTCAGCTGCTGGGATCTGCATCCTCTTTGCTTTGTGTAAGTAAATAAACATCTCCAATTAGGTCTGTCTGATATTCTCACAGGATGGTGTACTGGGAACAATTCATGTAGGTTGCTAACTTCTTGTATTAGTGCACATGATAGACATTTCATGTAATTTACTGTGCTTCATCAACTCTGCATCATCCAAATCTTCCCATCTAGCACCTTGCTTATCTCTGGGCAAAACCACAGAATGGAAGCAACGACTTGCCCTGTTGTTTTTGGAACAAGGACAAACCTGAGAACTTACTGTCCAGCTATTGGCCATACAACATAGAAAAGCCGTCCTTTTGCAAGATAAGTTAAATTTCAGCCTTCCAATGTATAAAAATAAGGACGTTCTTACAGCTAATTCTTAATCTTCAGGATATTCCAGAAGCTCCCATTAAATCACATGTTTCATCTGTTCATGACAAAGTTGCCGAGTTCTTTTAATTTTATGTGCGGAAGTGATAATTATTCTTTCCGCCTGAGTCTCTTAAAACATTAAAATCAGAGAGAGGTATTTGGCATGGATGTTCTATCTTTTAGCTTATTTAAACTGGCAGAGAAATGATAAATTATTCTGTTAAAAATGTTGGCATTGACAGCAATGTTATGAGCAGTGCCAATCAGCCACGATACATTTCTTCCCCATATTCTTTAATAAAAATGTTTCCTTTTTGGACATTTGATTCTCATTAATGTTAGGAATGCCAGTAGCGATTTGTATATCTTCCATTATTATGCTGATATCTATGAAACATCAAGTCAGCTATGGAGTGTACGACATTCAGTGTAAAGCTCCCTTTGCAGCCTCCCGTCAAATGCTCCGAAGTCATGGAGATCGTGGGCTAGATATCAGTGATTGCTTATTCCACAGTCCTGTGGAGGAAAAGAGTAAAACAATTACTACACACCGCAGTCCTGGGTGATCTGCAGCGTAAGTTTTTTGACTATCCAGATAAGCACCCCCAGATCAGGTTCTGCAGGGGTGAAGCAAGTACTTTGCGTTCCTAATTATTGCATCAAATTCTTTATTATCACATCAGAAGTGCAAAGTGAACCACAGCAAGACAGACTGCATTTGTTGGATAAAAGTAACACGTCTTCAACTCTACATATTTAATCATTTCCAGGTCTGGTGTTGAATAGACTGGCTACAGGTTAAAGCACACTTTAGACAACCTCATTAAACTCAGTTAGCCCCCAAGCACCACATTTGTTAGGGAGGAAATCCCCTTCTAATGTACCCCGGAGACCTTTGTCCTGAGGAAAATAGTCAGGCTGTAATGTTCGTGCCCAACCTCAGAACTTGTGATATATGGATTAAGACATTAAAGGAAGAATATTGATTTTAAGATATATCAATTAGAAACATAGAAACATAGAGCCATAGAAAATCTACAGCATAATACAGGCCCTTCGCCCACAAAGCTGTGCCGAACATATCCCTACCTTAGAACTTCCCAGGCTTACCCATAACCCTCTATTTTTCTAAGCTCCATGTATCCATCCAGGAGTCTCTTAAAAGGCCCTATCGTTTCCGCCTCCACCACCGTCGCCAGCAGCCCATTCCACTCATTCAGCATTCTCTGCATAAAAAACTTACCCCTGAAATCTCCTCTGTACCTACTTCCAAGCACCTTAAAACTATGCCCTCTTGTGCTAGCCATTTCAGCCCTGGGAAAAAGCCTCTGACTATCCACACAATCAATGCCTCTCATTATCTCATACACCTCTATCAGGTCACCTCTCATCCTCCGTTGTTCCAAGGAGAAAAGGCAAAGTTTACTCAGCCTATTCTCATAAGGCATGCTCCCCAATCCAGGCAACATCCTTGTAAATCTCCTCTGCACCCTTTCTATGGCTTCCACATCCTTCCTGTAGTGAGGCGACCAGAACTGAGCACAGTACTCCAAGTGGGGTCTGACTAGAGTCCTATATAGCTGCAACATTACCTCTCAGCTCCTAAACTCAATCCCATGGTTGATGAAGGCCAATGCACCGTATGCCTTCTTAACCACAGAGTCAACCTGTGTAGCAGCTTTGAGTGTCCTATAGACTTGGACTCCAAGATCCCTCTGATCCTCCACACCACCAAGAGTCTTACCATTAATGCTACATTCTGCCATCATATTTGACCTACCAAAATGAACCACTTCACACTTATCTGGGTTGAACTCCAGCTGCCACTTCTCAGCCCAGTTTTGCATCCTATCAATGTCCCGCTGTAACCTCTGACAGCCCTCCACACTATCCATAATGCCCCCAACCTTTGTATCATCAGCAAATTTACTAACCCATCATTCCACTTCCTCATCCAGGTCACTTATAAAAATCATGAAGAGTAGGGGTCCCAAAACAGATCCCTGATACACTCCACTGGTGACCGACCTCCATGCAGAATATGACCCATCTACAACCACTCTTTGCCTTCTGTGGGCAAGCCAGTTCTGGATCCACAAAGCAATGTCCCCTTGGATCCCATGCCTCCTTACTTTCTCAATAAGCCTCGCATGGGGTACCTTATCAAATGCCTAGCTGAAATCCATATACACTACATCTATGGCTGTAAGAATACGTACACAATGCTGGAAGAACTCAGCAGGTCAGGCAGCATCTGTGAGAAAAGAATAGCCAATGTTTCGGGTCGAAACCCTTCATCAGGAATGGGGGGGAAGAGAGGGCCGAAGCACAGTAATAGAGATAGGGGAGGGGGTAGGGCCTAGAGGCGCCAGGTGGAAAACCAATCAGAGGAAAGATAAAAGGGGAGGGGGAGGGGATAAGCATGAAAGAACTGTAGAGATAAAGAAGCAGAAAGTTGAAAGGGGAGAGAGGCAGAGAGGGACCTGGGTATGGGGAAGGGGGAGGGGGAGGGAATTACCGGAAATTGGAGAATTCAATGTTCATACCACCAGGCTGGAGGCTACCCAGACGGTAGATGAGGTGTTGCTCCTCCAACCTGAGTTTGGCCTCATCATGGCAGTAGAGGAGGCCATGTATGGACATATCTAGATGGGAATGAGAGGCAGAGTTGAAGTGGGTGGCAACCGGGAGGTCCTGTCTGTTGTGGCGGACGGAGCGGAGGTGCTCGACGAAGCGGTTCCCCAATCTGCGTCGGGTCTCGCCGATGTAGAGGAGGCCGCACCAGGAGCACCGGATGCAATAGATGACTCCAGCAGACTCGCAGGTGAAGTGTTGCCTCACCTGGAAGGACTGTCTGGGACCGGAATGATGGTAAGGGGGGAGGTGTGGGGACAGGTGTAGCATTTGCGCTTGCAGGGATAAGTGCCAGGTGGGAGTTCTGTGGGGAGGGACGTGTGGACCAGGTAGTCGCAGAGGGAACGATCCCTGCAAAAAGCTGAGAGGGGTAGGGAGGGAAAGATGTGCTGGGTGGTGGGGTCCTGTTGAAGGTGGCGGAAGTTGTGGAGGATAATATGCTGGATCCGGAGACTGGTGGGGTGGTAGGTGAGGACAAGGGGAACGCGGTCCCTGTTGTGGTGATGGGAGGATGGATTAAGGACTGAAGTGCGGGAAGTGGAGGAGATGCGGGTGAGGGCATCTTTGATGACGCCAGAAGGGAAACCACGATCCTGAAAGAAAGAAGAGATTTGAGAAGTCCTGGAATGGAAAGCCTCATCCCTTCATCAATGTGTTTAGTCACATCCTCAAAAAATTCAATCAGGCTCGTAAGGCACGACCTGCTTTTGACAAAGTCATGCTGACTATTCCTAATCATATTATACCTCTCCAAATGTTCATAAATCCTGACTTTCAGAATCTTCTCCATCAACTTACCAACCACTGAAGTAAGACTCACTGGTCTATAATTTCCTGGGCTATCTCTACTTCCTTTCTTGAATAAGGGAACAACATCCACAACCCTCCAATCCTCCGGAACCTCTCCTGTCCTCATTGATGAAGCAAAGTTCATCGCCAGAGGCTCAGCAATCTCCTCCCTCACTTCTCACAGTAGCCTGGGGTACATCCCGTCTGGTCCCGGTGACTTATCCAACTCGATGCTTTCCAAAAGCTCCAGAACATCCTCTTCCTTAGTATCTACATGCTCAAGCTTTTCAGTCCGCTGCAAGTCATCCGTACAATCGCCAAGATCCTTTTCCGTAGTGAATACTGAAACAAAGTATTCATTAAGTACCTCTGCCATCTTCTCTGGTTCCATGCACATTTTTCCACTGTCACACTTGATTGGTCCTATTCTCTCACGTCTTATCCTCTTGCGCTCCACATAGTTGTAGAATACCTTAGGGTTTTTCTTAATCCTGTCTGCCAAGGCCTTTTCATGGCCCCTTCTGGCTCTCCTAATTTCATTCTTAAGCTCCTTATGCTAGCCTTATATTCTTCTAGACGTCTATCATTACCTTGTTTTTTAAACCTTTTGTAAGCTCTTCTTTTCTTCTTGACTAGATTTACAACAGCCTTTGTACACCATGGTTCCTGTACCCTACCATCCTTTTCATGTCTCATTGGAACGTACCTACGTAGAACCCCACGCAAATATCCCCTGAACATCTGCCACATTTCTTCCGTACATTTCCCTGAGAACATCTGTTTCCAATTTATGCTTCCAAGTTCCTGCCTGATAGCCTCATATTTCCCCTTACTCCAATTAAACATTTCCCTAACTTGTCTGTTCCTATTCCTCTTCAATGCTATGGTAAAGGAGATAGAATTATGATCACTATCTCTAAAATGCTCTGCTGTCCCACTGAGAGACCTGACATCTGACCAGGTTCATTTCCCAATACCAGATCAAGTACAGCCTCTCCTCTTGAAGGTTCATCTACATATTGTGTCACGAAACCTTCTTGAACACAGCTAACAAACTCCACCCCATCTAAACCCCTCACTGTAGGGAGATACCAATCAATATCTGTGAAATTAAAATCTCCTACCACAACAACCCTGTTATTATTACTCCTTTCCAGAATATGTCTCCCTATCTGCTCCTCGCTAACCCTGTTTCTATTGGGTGGTCTATAAATAACACCCAGTAGAGTTATTGACCCCTTCCTATTCCTAACTTCCACCCACAGAGGCTCTGTAGACAACCCCTCCATGACTTCCTCCTTTTCTGCAGCCGTGACACTCTCTCTGATCAATAGTGCCATGTCCCCACTTATTAAAGAAGTGGAGTTAGAAAAAGTTAATGAACTGGCAAAAATACAGAAAGCACAGAGATTAAGTCAGATTTGTTTTTGTCTATAAATGCACTCCACTTATTTTCTGCAGGGTGTTTACCACACATCTCTGCCAGCCAATGACCCATAAAACATCCAGTGCTCTGAAGGGAAACTGATCAGCAAATGGGTACATTCTTAACCAATCAGATTGAAGTTTTGCTTCTGTGTTTAAATAAATCTGAAACAGTAAGTGTCATTTCGAATAATGAAGTCAATGTCAAATAGGTATAGAAAATGAAATAAAGAGAGGGGAAGAAAAAATGTGGAAAAAGCAAATAAGGGATTCAGAAAGGACATTTGAAAATAAATAATTTTACTTTATAGCAAGACAATTTGCCAATGATAAATAAAAGTTGAATGAATGAAATAATCATTAGTAAAAGTTAAGTTCAGATTCAAAGATCTAAGATGTCACTTTAGTGTCTTCAGGCTGAAATGGACAAGTTTGTTTTTGGTGAGATTACTTTGAGTGTAATGACTTTGATTTTTCAATTTTAGAATTGATTATTGTTGATGCAGAAGTTGTAGTCCAATTCATTACAGTTAGAGTTAGGGTCTGCAAATCTACGACTCCTGCATCAGAAATGAAATGGAGACGATCAGGTTTACACAGGACAATAGAGAATCATCAGAAAAGGATTTAATGAACGAGTAGCAAACAATTTGCTGGTGGAACTCAACAGGCCAAGCAGCATCTGTGGGTGAAAAGCAATTGTTGATACGTATTTCAGGTCAGGTATTTGCATCAGGACAGTGCATAGTCCTTGTATATTGCAGCAGATTCCAGAATCTGCAGTTTCTTGTGTCCCCATTTAATGAGATATCTATCTCTTTGTTCTCTGTTCACAGAATCCATGGTGTTGCTCTGCCCTTTTGTAACCTCCCGGCCCACAAGCCCATAAGCCTTTCCTGAATTCTCCTTTCCTGCCTCTATTGACAAACAAATCTTCGGATATCTAGGCCTTAAGTTCTTCCTGCCATTGCTCCTCCCTCCTCCTCTTCCTAAAGCATATTTCTTTGACTCAACTTTGTCACCATTTCTAGTTGTCTTTTCACATATCAATTGCTGGCCTGGAATGTTTTATTTGCTTAAGTGTTTTTTTCTATCAGAGTTGAAAGATACACAAAATATTTTAGGGAGAATTGTTCAATAACATGCTGCTCCCATAAAAAAAGAGCAAAATAACCGTCCTGCCGAAGGGTCTCGGCCCGAAATGTCGACAGTGCTGCTCCCTATAGACGCTGCCTGGCCTGCTGTGTTCCACCAGCATTTTGTGTGTGTTGTTTGAATTTCCAGCATCTGCAGATTTCCTCGTGTTTGCAAAATAATAATTGTTCGCCATATAGCTATTTCAAATTTATAGCACCAGCCATTTTTCTAATTTCAATGTAGGGTCAAACAAATAGCCTTTTGGTCCAACAGCTCCACAGCAACTATCAATTCCTAATTGTCTTATTACCGTATACAATTTAGTTCTCTCTACCTTCTTATCAGATTTCACACCTCACTAAACCCTTATTGAAGCTCTGAGATATTATCCGATGTTATAAAGCACTGTGGTAGTCAGGCTGCTATGCTCATGCCTAATGTCAGGGCCTGTGGCAGGAGCGATACCTCTCTCTCCCTTGTTAGTGAGAGGGAGAGCCTCTGGTGTTGGGATGAACAGTGGTTTTTAATGGGCTTTAGATCATGGCCTCTTTGGGGGATTTGCTAGTCCTTGCATGACAGGAGTTGGTAATGTGGGGGGGGGGGGCGGTGTGCTGATGCTTTTTGCAGAGTCAGGTGTGGGGGGGTTGAAACTTTTCCTGTTCCTTGTGCATAGGAGGGCCTTTGGGGTTTTAATGTTTCCTCTCACTCATTCTTTGGGGGCTTTTCTTCCATTTCGTGGATGTCTGCGGAGAATAAGAATTTCAGGTTGTATATTGCATACATTCTCTGAATGTGTTGGCGCGTGGCCAAGTGGCTAAGGCATTGGTCTAGTGATCTGAAGGTCACTGGTTCGAGCCTCAGCTAAGGCAGCGTGTTGTGTCCTTGAGCAAGGCACTTAACCACACATTGCTCTGTGACGACACCAGTGCCAAGCTGTATCGGCCCTTGCCCTTCCCTTGGACAACATCGGTGGAGACTTGCAGCTTGGGCAACTGCCGGTCTTCCATACAACCTTGCCCAGGCCTCAGTCAACATCAAAATCGATGGACAACCGAAGAAGAAGAAGACGTTCTCTGATAGTAAATGGAACCATTGAACCATTGAAAATGAAATCTGTTAATTTAAAAATATATCCATCCGTGAAGGAAAGGTGCTAGACAATAAAGCAATCAACTAGCAAAAATATAGGTCTAATATTTTGTTGTCTACAAGTGCACTCTTTAGACTTTTAATTGTAGAACAACACATTAATGACAATTTACAGTGGCCAAGACTTTGTGATGTGGGAGATCATCTGATCACCCACGAGTAAACTGATATGGTCATGGGGAGAATAAGCAAACTTCAAAGGGCCAGTTCTAACATCTGTTCAATCACTAGTCAGAGATCTCAGGAGCTCTACCGATGAGGAGGTGCCATTAACTGCAAGAGGTGACAGGGAAGAGGGGTATTAGTGTGGAGGTAGAAAAGCAGGTATAATGTGGTATGGAGGTGCGGGTGTAACCAGAGAGAATGGGTATGGGGGTGGGGGTAGGGAGCAACCGGATGGGTCAGATATTAGAGAGGAGTTAGACAAATTGGGTAGTAGAGATATCAGGTCAGAGGGAAGTCAGGCTGATGGGTGTTAAAGAGGAGTCAGGAAGTCAGGGGTTTAGAGGGATCAGACAAGTGGGCTATTAGGTGGGAGTCAGGTGGCTGGGGAATTCAGGGGAGGCAGGTGGGTGTTGGAAAAGAATCAGGCCCAGGGTTTCTAGAGGGTTGTCAGCCAGGGTGTTATTGGAAGGATCAGGTGGGGGATGGGTAAGGGTATAATGGAAATGAATCAGGGAGGGTCAAATCATTCAGGGCGTGATAGATGGAGGGAATTAGGAATTTCTTACCGTGAGCTCAGGATCACTGGGGGGGAACAGTACTTCTCTCCTTGTGTGGTGTTTTCACCACGTGCTCACACCTCGTTGCATCTGGTATTGATTTGGTTGTCATCGTGTTTGGGAAGGATTTTACAAACGAAGCAAATTTTAAACATAGCTTAGAAGTGGGTGCTTTGCTCATTCGCCAAAGCAGTCTGGTCACTTTTCAGTAACTTCATTCATTCAACAAAGATGTGCCGAGAAGTTAGCAGCTCTTCAATTCAGGTAGCACTGGAAAAGGAATGAACAAGCAGCCGCTGTAGACTTTGAGAGCGATAAAGAGGTGAATGATGATAAGGCCTGGAAACACACACAAAATGCTAGAGGAACTCAGCAGGCCGGGCAGCATCTATGGAAAAAACTACTGTCAATGTTTCAGGCCGAAATGCCAATTGTACTTTTTTCCATAGATGCTGCCTGGCCTGCTGAGCTCCTCCAGCATTTTGAGTGTGTTGCTTGGATTTCCAGCATCTGCAACTTTTCTCTTGTTTATGATAAAGTTTGGGTTGTGACCCTCAAACACATTCTTGTGACAAACGAAAGTTAATAACTATACATATTGAACTTGGAGTATGCATATTTTCCCTACTGTAATTAATTAGGGCTCTGGTCTGACCTGCACTGAAATTTTGTCACCAGGGCTGGTCTCCCTATGGAAGGAGCATGTGACAGAAGGATTGCAATGAAACATTGACAAATTGACATTTAGAATCAAGGGAATTATCCTCTGAGGAGAATTTTTAGTGGTGGGGAGGGCCTTTATAATCTAGAATAATGAGAGACCTTTCTGTTACAGACAGACAGACAGACAGACATACTTTATTGATCCCGAGGGAAATTGGGTTTCTTTACAGCCGCAGCAAGAGTAGTGAAGAAATATAGCAATATAAAACCATAAATAATTAAATAATAATAAGTAAATTATGCCAAGTGGAAATAAGTCCAGGACCAGCCTATTGGCTCAGGGTGTCTGACACTCCGAGGGAGGAGTAGTAAAGTTTGATGGCCACAGACAGGAATGACTTCCTATGACACTCAGTGTTGCATCTCGGTGGAATGAGTCTCTGGCTGAATGTACTCCTGTGCCTAACAAGTACATTATGGAGTGGATGGGAGACATTGTCCAAGATGGCATGCAACTTGGACAGCATCCTCTTTTCAGACACCACCGTCAGAGAGTCCAGTTCCACCTCCACAACATCAGTGGCCTTACGAATGAGTTTGTTGATTCTGTTGGTGTCTGCTACCCTCAGCCAGCTGCCCCAGCACACAACAGCAAACATGATAGCACTGGCCACCACAGACTCATAGAACATCCTCAGCATCGTCTGGATGTTAAAGGACCTCAGTATCCCCAGGAAGTAGAGATGGCTCTGACCCTTCTTGTAGACAGCCTCAGTGTTCTTTGACCAGCCCAGTTTATCGTCAATTCATATCCCCAGGTATTTGTAATCCTCCACTATGTCCACACTGACCCCTTGGATGGAAACAGGGGTCACCGGTGCCTTAGCCCTCCTCAGGTCCACCACCAGCTCCTTAGTCTTTTTCACATTAAGCTGCAGATGATTCTGCTCGCACCATGTGACAAAGTTTCCCATCGTAGCCCTGTACTCAGCCTCATCTCCCTTGCTGATGCATTCAACTATGGCAGAGTCATCAGAAAACTTCTGAAGATGGCAAGACTCTGTGTTGTAGTTGAAGTCCGAGGTGTAGATGGTGAAGAGAAAGGGATACAGGACAGTCCCCTGTGGAGCCCCAGTGCTGCTGACCACTCTGTCTGACACACAGTGTTGCAAGCACACGCACTGTGGTCTGCCAGTCAGGTAATCAATAATCCATGACACCAGGGAAGCATCCACCTGCATCACTGTCAGCTTCTCACCCAGCAGAGCAGGGTGGATGGTGTTGAACGCACTGGAGAAGTCAAAAAACATGACCCTCACAGTGCTCGCCAGCTTGTCCAGGTGGGCGGAGATATGGTTCAGCAGGTAGACGATGGCATCCTCAACTCTTAGTCGTACAACATTTTTACAGGGCTTGACTGGGGAGCTGGAGAGGTGAAAGGACTGTGCTTTCCTTGGCTTGAGGTCACAGTCACAAAACAAGGGTTTGCCATTCAGAACATGGATTTCTTCAGTCAAAAGGTAGTGACTCCTTGGAAACCAGCATCTAAAAGGGCTGTGGAGGCACATTGCTGAACATATCCCAAAGTAGAGCTCACCAGATTTTTGGATATTAAAGGAAACAATGGAAATAGGGTTTGTGCAGACAGTTGGTGCTGAGGTACAGGATTAGCCATGATCTTATAGAATCGTAAAGCAGGAGTGAAAGACTAACTGTTTCATCTGTGCCCTTATTTCATATATTTGATTTTCCTTCCTATCCATAGTGGATAGGAGTGATAATTACTCAACAACACATTCAATATTGGCTCAGTTGAAATGGAGAAATTGATGCTTACATAATAATGAGACAGCACATCTACTTTAAACTGGTCAGCCAAGTGCTTTATTAATTTTGTTTAGAGAGTGCAGACGACTCTCAGCTGACTGGGAAGAGGAGTTTTCACAGACCTGGCAAACCTGCTCCATTTTAAGTGCTGCAGATGAGATCGTTGCTTTTGCTTATGTGGCTGTCTGTACAGATGAAGTTTAACGAAGGACATTCAAATATACATTGAAGGACAAGAAAATTGGAGGTCAACGAGCCAGTTCTCATCTAGGCATCAGAGCTACAGAGAGTCAGCAACTTTAACTTTCTTGCTGTTACCATTTGAGATCACCCGTTCTGGGTCCAGCACATAAATGCAATTTTAAAGGACGCATGGCAGCACCTCTACTTCCTTAGGAGTTTGTGAAGATTCGGCACAACACCTAAAACTTTGACAAACTTCTATAGATGTGTGGTGGGGAGTATACTGAGTGGTGGCATCACAGCCTGGTATGGAAACACCGATGCCCTTGAATGCTAAATGCTTAACAAACAGATACGGCCCAGTCCATCACAGGTAAAGCCCTCCCCACGATTGAGCACATCTACACAGAGTGCTGTTGCAGGAAAGAAGCATCCATCATCAGGGTCCCCCACCACCCAGATCACATCTCTTCTCACTGCTGCCATCAGGAAGAAGGTACAGGAGCATCAGGGCTCACACCACCACATTCAGGAACAGTCATTACCCCTCAACAATCAGGCTCTTGTACCAGTGGATGACTTCCCTCAACTTCACTTGCCCTATCACTCAGACCTATGGACCCACTTTCAATGACTCTTCATCTCATGTTCAAGATAATTATTGATTAATTAATTTGTCATTTTTTTTTTCTTTCTTTTTGTATTTGCACAGTTTGTTGTCTTTTGCCTACTGGTTGTCCACACTGTTGGTGCAATCTTTTATTGATTCTATTATGGTTATTGGATTTATTGAGTATGCCTGCAAGAAAATGAATCTCAGGGTCGTATATGGTGATATATATGTACTTTGATAATAAATTTACTTTGAACTTTGGACTTCGAAGGGTGCCATTGTGCAGGACTCAGAGCCTTCAGAAGTTGGTGAGTCCTAGGCAAGGATGAAATGCCAGGAATTTGGTATTCTGTGAGAAGTACAGCAGCAGGTGGGCCACAAGCAGCAACACCTGATAAGAATTTTCAGGACTTTGCCCCAGATGTGTAGCTCCTGCCTCGGGAAATAGTTTCCTCAACTGGACTCTACCTTTATAATCTTCAGCACGATCATCCTCAACCTTCCAAACTCAAAGCAATAGACAACTCGTTTTATGCATTTTGCTTTATTAATTTCATACCAAACCCTGGTACAATTCTGGTGACTCCCCACGATAAGTCTATGATTACTTGATGAGTTACGTCAATGTCAAATATTGGGGCACCTATGTTTTCCAGCATAAGATCACAGGATGGCAGTAAACAGCCAGAACACTGACCAGCTTCGCCCCTCCTTCACTTGCTGGTCCCAGTAAAGTTAAGCCCTAGCATTGGCTGTGTATTTGTCCTGTTCGAAAACTGAGACAAGCTAACAGTGTGGACAAGACATAAAGCAAGGACTTCCCGTTTGGAAAGATTCAGCAGCACATCTGGTGATGCTGTGGTCCTTGGGCACTCCACGTTCTATAATATCGATTTCTTCCCATGGTCTTACTCTCATGAAGGGTCAGGCGATAGATATCAAAGCAGCCGACACACATCCTGTTCTGAATCTGCCGATAATCTGACACAACCTTTCTCCTAAGCAATGGCCCTCAATAAAACACAGAAAATTCCAGAAAAAGCACGCTGATGGGCAAGGCACAATGGCTTCTCTGTTCTGCCAAAGGGATTCCACACTCCCCTTTTTCCTGTTATTACCCTTGAAATGAAGGCCCAACACTTCCCTTGTGCAGCTCAAATCTCCAGTGAAAACATTCCCTATTGAATGGAATTTGATAATTTGGTCCATAGTAAAGTAACAATAAATGTTAGAAATATTTTCTTGAAATCTGCTTTGTAATCCTGGTGTTAAGGCTCTTCACAAGGATTAAAAAGTCAGAGAGTTACTAAATAACTTAATTATCCCTATAGTTTATTATTTAACATTGGATCTGTCCAGTTACCCTTGGCAGAGTTGTCTTTTGCTGAACATAACACTTAAGGGTTTCCAATGTTAGTTTAAACAGTGTGTCCCCAAGTTACTTTCTTCAATCTCTTTCACTGGGTGATCGTTGTTCTCTCCAGTTTTTGTTGTGGGATGGTATAAACTACAAGAGCTATGTAACAGGAGATGGCCATTATCAGCCAGCTACACATTTAATCCAAGAAGTAAATTGCTTCTAACTTGGAGCTACTTGGCACAAAATTCAGCTTTATGATTTTTTCACCGCCAAAATATTTTCCTGCGAGCCAATCCCTCCACCTTCCTCTCCAACATTCCTGAACTGATTTCAAGTCAGATTCGTAACCTACAGAAAATGCTTGTGCCTGTGATATTATAACTTAGTCATGATTTATAAATCAGTACTTCGTAAGTTCAGATAGTGGGATCAATCTCTTGCTTATTCAAAAGAGGATAACATTTTTAAGGATGGGCCAAGTGATAAAGTGACATCATTTAGCAACCTCAGAGATGATGCACGTGTTCGATGAAGTAATACAGTATGTCTTATATGTGATGCACAAATTCCAGTTCAAAATTTCCAGTGTGTTACATGCAGTGTGGCCAGCTTGGATGAAGATTAGTGCTGAGAAGCTCTCCTTTGGAATGATAAGGTTCTCTATAGCTCAATAAAACATCAGTGTTGAGAGAGTTTATTCTCATGCAGTCCTCCACTCTACCTCACCTCTCACTTGATGACGTATGTGATGCACCATCAATAACTCTCTGAGACGTGAGGCAAGATATCGGCTTTTACTGACTGGAAGAAAGAACAAGCAGCAATTGACCACCATGCTACATCCTGGAGACTGAGAGGCAGGGCTCAGGCCTCAATCGCCTTTATACCGGGGTCCGTGGGAGGAGCCACAGGAGCAGTCAGCAGGGGGGCGTGTCCAGACAGATATATGTAGTTCACCTCAGTATGATTAAATGTGACACTCATTGCTCCCTCGTTGTAAGACCATAAAACCATAAAATACAGGAGCAGAGTTCGGCCATTTGACCTGCTGAATCCACTCTGTCATTCCATCATGGATGATCCATTTTCCCTCTCAGCCCCAGTCTCCTGCCTTCTCCCCGTATCCTTTCATGTTCTGACCAGTCAAGAATCTATCAACCTCTGCCTTAAATATACCTAATGAGTCGGGCTCCACAGCCGTCTGAGGCAATGAATTCCACAGATTCACCACTCTCTGGCTAAAGAAAGGGTACGTGGCCCAGTGAGTCAACAGTAACTGACCTGTGCTGGAGTTCACGTTAGGATCAGCATGGGAGCCCATACATTGCCAGGCAGTCCCAGTATTGCTACAGAGCTGCCTACTTGAAGAGTAGATCCCCCGCCCTTGAACAAAACTCATGACCCTGTCAGGAAAAAGCTGACCTTTGGCACAAGGCACAGAGAAGTGGAGAGGCCCAAGGAACAACTGACACACAGTACCGAGTCCGACATGTTGCCCTCGGCCCACACCTGACGCCATGACACAGCATTATAATATGGTGGTTCACATGGCAATTCCCATTCATTTAGTGTTCTCCCACAATATTCCAAGAAAAATCTAGATGCATACAAAATGTAGCTCCCCAAAAGTGAACCAGGTCTTTTATATTGGAGCCTGGAGCTTCTCTTATGCCATGGTTTGTCTGTTCTGAGCTTCTCCAATATATATCCCATGATAGGTGTATGAGATTAATCTGTAGATAATTTTTCCACTAGTGGGAGGAGAGTTGTTTACCAGTGAATCGGGACCTGACACTGGTTCCTTAACAGCTCTTATTAAATGGATAGAAGTAATGTCCCCTCTGCTATGGACGTTATAGTGAGCCATTTCCAGCTTCGATGTGTTTAGGGTTTGGGTTGTGTGCTACTTAAAAAAGCAAACAAACAGAAGAAGAACTATAAAAAGAACTTAATTCATCAGACGCAAACAGGAGAAAATCCGCAGGTGCTCGAAATCCAAGCAACACATACCAAATGCTGGAGGAACTCAGCATGCCAGGTAGCATTTATGGAAAAAAGTAGACAGTCGACGTTTCAGGCCGAAACCCTTCGGCAGGACTGGCCAAATTATTCATCAGTCTTATTCATCGGGCTATAATTTTCAATGAAACAGTGTTTTCTGGCAAAACAATGTATCGAAGTCTGCCATAGAGTAAGTATAGTTCTTAAATAACACCAAGATGGGGGTGTAGTGAACAACGAGGAAGACTATCTTAGTTTGAAGTGGGACCTGACCAACTGGAAAAATGGGGTGAAAAATGGCAGATGGAATTTAATGTAGACAAGTTTAAGGTATTGCACTTTGGTAGAACCAACCAGGGTGGGTCTTATGCAGTGAATGGTAGGGCACTGAGGAGTGTGGTAGAACAAAGTGATCTGGGAATACAGATCCCTAATTCATTGAAATTAGCGTCACAGTCTAATAGAATTATAAAGAAAGCTTTCATAAATCAAAGTATGGAGCACGGGAGATGGGATGTTATGTTGAAGCTGTATAAGACATTGGCGAGGCCTAATTTGGAGTACCGTATGCAGTTTTGATCACCTACCTACAGGAAAGATGTAAACGAGGTTGAAAAAGTTCAGAGATGATTTACAAGGACGTTGCAGAATCTGGGCCGTTCCTTGGAACGTAAAAGATTGAGAGGAGATTTGATAGAGCTATACAAAATTATGAGGCATATAGATAGGGTAAATGCAAGCAGGTTTATTCCACTGATGTTGGGTGGGACTACAACTAGAGGTTATGGGTTAAGGGTGAAAGGAGAAAGGTTTAAGGGGAACATGAGGGGAAACTTCTTCACCCAGATGGTTCTGAGAATGTGGAATGGCCTGCCAGCACAAGTGGTGCATGCGAGCTCGATTTCAAAGTTTAAGAGGAGATTGGATGGTTATATGGATGGTAGGGGTATGGAGGGTTATGATCCTGGTGCAGGTCGATGGGAGTAGGCAGCTTAAATGGCTCAGCATGGACTAAATGAGATGAAGGGCCTGTTTCTGTGATGTATTTTTCTATGACTATATGTTATAAACAGGAGAATTAGTCTGCAAATGCTGGAAATCTGAAGCAACGCGTACAAAATGCTGAAGGAGCTCAGCAGGACAGGCAGCATCTACGGAAATTAATAAGCAGTTGACATTTTGGGCCGAGACCCTTCTTCAGGACTGAAAAGGAAGCGGGAAGGCGCCGGAATAAAAAGGTGGGACGAGGGGAAGGAGGCCAGCAGGAAGGTGACAGATGAGGACTGGTGGGTGGGGAAAGTAAAGGGCTGGAGAAGAAGGGATCTGATAGGAGAGGAGAGTGGACCACAGGAGAAAGGGAAGGAAGGTATCTATCTATCTATCTATATGTGTGTGTATGTATATATATACATATATATATACACACACACTGTACATATCTATCTATCTATATGTGTATGTGTGTGTGTATATATATATATATATATACACACACACACACTGTACATATATATATCTCTATCTATCTATATATCTAAGAGTGTATACACATACACTCTTAAAGAAGAAAAATTAATCCAGAAAATAGTTTTACATTTTTATCTATTTCCATGAAACTTTGGCTAGTTGGAGCAGCTACTTAATTGAACCAAAATGTACTAGCCTCGATGTGTCCCAATTAACTGGAATCCACGGAAAGTATAAAATTTGACATATTTAAGCATATTCACTCAGTATCTTCCTCATCATCCTCTGAACTCTTTGTAGCAAGCTGCACGTGACATCTGGCAGTTTTGGTCAAGACGTCTCTGAGCTGAGATGCCTTTCAAGGTTGTGGCAGAGATTTAGCTGTTTTTCAGGTTGTAGGGATGTTTTTGGGGAGAATACGGGGGTCAGGTTTGAGGGGGAGTTAGAGGTCAGGAGTAGTTAGTGAAGAATCAGTGACAGGAGCAGGTGGCCAGAGTGCGGGTGGAATGTTCCACTGTCGAAGCCACCAATCCCATGGATAGATGTTTGGTCAGCAGTCCCTGTGTACAAGAGGTCATGACCCCCAGGTCAGTGACTCCTAGGACTGGAGGTCTGCAGGTAGGAGGCTGGAGGGCCAGTAATACCCAGGTTGACGAATCTCAGGGTCGGAAATCTGAGCGACTCTGGAGTTCAAAGTCCTGTGATTGGTGAGTCCTGAGTTGGATATCGGAGGCTGAAGACCAAAGATCGAAGACTAACGTCGGCAGATCTGGAAGCCAAGGCCCGATGGCTGAAGCCCTCGGGTCGGCATGTCCAGAGTCGGAGGCCCACGTCTGCGAGGCCAGTTTGGCCAGTGACTGGAACGTCGGCGGCCTGGAGGTAACGAGTCCTGGTGTCGGAGGCCTGTCTGGCGTGTGAGAGGATGGGTGGGTGGGTGAGAGGGAAGAAGGGGGCTTGTTTTGCTGTTTTGTTTCATTGCTGTTGTTGTGTTGCTCTGCGGAACATTGTGGGCATGCTTTGTTGGCGCCGCTTTGCGGCAACACTTGCAGCCTGCCCCCCTCCACATGCTTAGATTGTGTCGGAGTCAGCACAAACAATGTATTCACTGTACGTATTGATTAACAGGACCCGGGATAAGTAAATGATCTGAATCTGATTCTGTGAAATACCCACTCCAGGCACAAATAATTCCAGTAGGGCACCTTTGTTGGCTTCGAACATATCTTGTCTCACCTCAAATGTTGCCTGAGCACAAAAGTTTTCATGCTTTTGATTACATTGCATTTCAGTCTTCTTGGTACCATCTTAAGCATTAAGCTCCTCATATAACAAAAATCTAAACAGAATCCAATAACTCAAGTCAATACAGTAACTACATTACTTACATTGTGTTTGGTACATTAACGGATAACACAGACTCAGCTGCATTAATTTCTACTTCGGTTGTTCTTTAAAGCTTTTCATCCCTCTGTCTCTGATATCACATTATTTGACATCTTATCTCCCACTCCGACTAGCCTGAACTTTCCTTTCTCTTTCTGTCTTTCTTGAAGGCACAGAATCATCTCTGATTCCCCCTTTCTGGATTGCATTCAATAGTTCGGACTCTGACACAGCTGTTTTTGGTTTGTCCTGTCTCATCCTGGTTGTGTTGTGCTGCAAGTCCATGCCCTCTGTGGCAGACCTCAGTAGATCTTCCGGGCTTGTAAGAGACTCCACAACGTGGGCATCAAATTTGGTCAAATTAGCAAATCTCTAAATCACTGATTCTTGTGGAAACCAAGCTTTCCTTTGGAACCCGCTCAGTCTCGTATTCTCTAACAGTATTGTCGCTTACTGTTGTCACCTCCCTGCGGCACTGTGTGCTGATCCTATTGCTTTTCATCTTGTCTGCAAACTCTTGTATTGACATGGTTGTTGCCCTAAGACACCTGCTGTCCAAGGTTGTCACAGTCTTCCTTTTCGAATTTTCTGCCTTTGTGGTTTGCCAGTAATCCTATCCTTCTGCATTTGCCAAGCCACTGTCAAAGTGATGCCTTGGTCTTGGACTGTTTGTTATGGCCTGACTTCCACTGGGCATGGGCCACACACCTTTTTCTCTGTGACAATTTATCCTGATCTGATTTTCACTTATTTCTCAACCTCTTCTTTGCCTCTCTGCATGCTCTAAAAATCAGTACTGCCTATCCTGGGAGGTTTCTGCCCTGTTCACATTATGCCTACTTCATCTGTTGACCATCTGTGGTCAATGCATGTTCATTCTTTACTGTTTGTCACCTGAACATTCGTTACTGCAAATGTTCCTCGAAGAATGCCTCCAGTATAATCCTTGCAAATCCAAAGGAATAGCCATTGCAAATCTTCTACATCGTTTTTGTAAGCTCACATATGGAGACATCACATTTCTGTTCATTGCCGTTGCTGGTTCACCACATCCTTTGGCTCACTGCCGTAGGTTTTTTTTATATAGTATGCAAGACATGCATGATTTAGCCAAACCACTGACCTTCCTCTTCTCAGAAAGGTCTTCATTTGACTGCACAGCATTCTCTCAGAGCCCAGATTCCATGCTTTCCATCAGAGGGGCTGTTTGTATTGGTGCAGGTGCATCCCAACTGTGTTAAAAAGCACCTTATCTTCTTTCATGGAAGAGTGATATTTCATATTTGGATGGATTTCCTCTTTCAGTTGCATAGTTGAACTGCAAACTTTTATAGTTACCTTTTTAGAACTGTAACCCATAAGACTGCTTGGGTCTGTAGATGGAGACTTTTTGATACCTTCCAAGTTCACCTGGACTGTAGCTTCCAACCCCTTCCCTAATCTTACACCTTCCCTGACGTCTAAAACCCATGGATAAATAGTCCGGTTGGGAAGTGCATCTGTGAGGTGAACTTCCATCCAATTCCCACCACACTCCATCTCTTCCATGATCAGATCAAGATCACCCATCAGCAGATACTCCACATGATCACAGATCTTCTTCCCCCTCCACAAATTGGATAAACCGAGATCAAACCTTGATTTCACCATCCACGACCCTAAAGGTCAGATGTGAAACCTCTGACCTGCACGCTTCCTAACGCACGCATGCTCAGTCAGCATTTGTGACGGGGCATCAAGGGCGTTACTGATCAAACAGCATCGCCTGTACCAGCGATGCCTCCTCCCTCCCGGTGCTCTAAACAACTTTTATTCACTCTTCGTGACGTGTAGTACAACGCTATCAAAGAAAGCTACTTCCCACCCCCCTTCCAGACTCTGTTTGTAACAGCAGCAGGTCTGAGAAGGACTCTGCAGAGAGTAATGCTGCTGGGCCAGACAACATCCCAGGCCAAGTTCTCAGGGAGTGTGTACGCCAGCTCACTGACATCTTCAGCACTTCACTCATCCAGACTGCGGTCCCCACATGCTTCAAATCAGTCACCATTATCCCTGTACCAAAGAACATCTACCCCTTCAGAACTAAATTAGTACTGCCCAGTGACACTGATGCCAATCACCATGAAAAGCTGGTAATGCCACAGGTCAAAAACTCCTTACCGGCCACACTAGACCATAGCAACACGCTTACCGACAGAACCGCTCTATAACAGATTCCACTGCATCTGTCACTCGCCAGGTCCTCCCACACCTAGAAAACAAGGATATTTACATCAGGATGCTGTTTCTGGATTTCAGTTCAACATTCAACACAAACTCCAGCTCATTGGTCTAAATACATCAGTATGCAACTGTGTGTTGGACATCCTAACAAACACATCTCAGAAATTCAGGATGCACAACTGCTCGCCTCTCCCCACCATCCTCAACATGAGCTCCCGCCCCAGGGTTGTGTGCTGAGCCCATTGTACACTCTGCTCACATGTGACTGCACGGCCAAACACCCGAGCAATCACATTGCTAACTTCGCCATTAAACACAAAGTACACTGCAGATGCTGTGGTCAAATCAACACGTACAACAAGCTGGATGAACTCAGCAGGCCGGGCAGCACCTGTTGAAAGGAGCAGTCAACGTTTTGGGCCGAGACCCTTCTACAGAGAGCATCCGAACATGACGCGCCACTGTTTGGTGAGGAAACCGCACTGCGGCGGACAGGAAGACTCTACAAAACTGACCAATGCATCACCGGCACCAGGCTACCTGCCATCAAGGATATACACGTATACAGAAAGGTGTCAGAAAAAGGCCAGCAACGTCATAAAGGACCCCACCCACCCTGCTCCTGGACTGTTTGTCCCACTCCCATCAGGGAGGAAGCTATGCAGCATCCACTTCAGGTACAGCAGACTCAGAAACAGTTACTTTCACCAAGCAGTAAGGCTAATCAACACCTTTACCTACCAACCCAACCCGCCACATCGACACCAGCATTTCTTTATCATTTTCTGTCAGAGTCACCTTATGTACAGACTCTTCAGTAACCAGTATCACTTTATGTACACACTGTCAATCTATGTGTATGAGCTATCGTATGCATTTATATGTATTGTGTTATTATTATTATTATTGTGTATTTTATCTTATTGTGTTTTTTTTGTTATGCAATGTATCCAGAGTAATAATTATTTTGTTCTCTTAAAATGACATTAAACGATATTGAATTTATTTTGGATTTGAAATACATTTAGGCAACCCCCCCCACCCCACCCACGTTTGCACAGCAAGTCGTTGGTCACAGATAAATTAAGTGGCCTCCTTCAGACCATTTACCGTTGGAAGGCAGCAGCCCGTATCAGTTGATCTGGTCTCCCTCTGCACCGTTCCATTGTGACTCCTTGTGTCAGTGCTTGTGAGGAAAAACACCCCAGCGGTGTTACTGAAGCCCACCTTACCCCCACAGGTTCACCCCTCCAGCTCAATACACGGTGATGAATGAAGGCATTAACTCTTCCCCAGGTATAAAAAACGGGTGCAAAGGCAAACACCTGTCTTTTAGAAGCTGAATAATAAATAATAATTATTAATATCACTAATAATTAATAATATTACTAATACTAATAATAATTGGGAAAGCAAACTGACAGAGAGCTTCAATAAATATTTTGAGCCTGACTTTACAGTGAAGGGCACAAAACAACCTTTTTGAGAAAAGTGAAGATAGAGGTAGGTTCTGAGAGTAATCATGGTTACTTGGAGAAGGAGTCGGTAAGTTCATGGGCTTAGAGCCTGACAGATTCCCCTAGCTTCTATTCTCAAGTTCAGTTGGAAGCACCCACAGTGACAACAGGTACACTGATTGTGATCTTCTAAACTCTGGAATAATTCCAGAGTAATCGAGGAGATCAAGCATGAAACTAGACACCAGTGAGCCGAACATAATTCATTGAGAATGCCAATATCAAGGATGTGGTTTTTAGAATATCATCTCATAAAACCATGTTAACTCTTCATAGGCTTTTGAACAGATCTCTTGCATGGTAACGATTAACTCTTGATGTCTCAATCTACTCCCTCATGACTTATGTACCTTGTTTGTCTACCTGCTCTGCACCTTCTCTGTACCAATAACTGCACGTCTATATTCAGCATTCAGTTTTTGTCCTTCCTTTTATATTACCTGGATGCACTTAGGTTTTTGACATGCAAAGCAATGTTTTTCATTGTACAGCAACACACACAAGATGCTGGGGAGCTCAATAGGTCAGGCAGTCGCTATGGAAATGAGTGAACAGTTGACATTTCAGGCCGAGACTCTTCGATAGGACAGAAAAGGAAATGGGAAGATGCCAGAATAAAAAGATGGAGGGGAGGGGAAGGAGGAGAGCTGGGTGAAGCCAGGTGGGTAGGAAAGGTAAAGGGTTGGAGAGGAAGGAATCTGATTGGAGACGTGACTGGACCGTTGGAGAAAGGGAAAGATGAGGGGCTCTGGGGGGAGCTGATAGGCAGGTGAGAAGAAGCAAGCCTGAGTGGGGAATGGAAGAAGAGGAGTGGGGGGGGGGGATTTTCACTGGAAGGAGAAATCGATATTCACGCTATCAGGTTGGAGGCTACCCAGACGGAATATAAGGCGTTGCTCCTCCACCCTGAGGGTGACCTCATCTAGGCGCAAGTGGAAGCCGTGGACCGACATGTCGGAATGGGAATGGGAATGAGAATGGGAAATAAAATGCTTAGCTATTGGGAAGTTCTGCTTTTTGCTCGAAGAAGCTGTCTCCCAGTTTATGACGGGTCTCACCAATGTAGAGGAGGCTGCATTGAGAGCACTGGATACAATAGACGACCCTAGCAGATTCACCTGGAAGGACTGTTTGGACCCCTGGACAGAGGTGAAGGGGGAGGTGAATGGGCAGGTGTAGCACTTTGGCGACTTGCAGGGATAAGTGCCTGGTATGAGATTAATGGGGAAGGATGAATGAACAAGGGAATATTGGAGGGAATAATCCCTGTGGAAAGTGGGGGGGGGGTAGAAGCTAAAGATATGGTTGGTGGTAGGAGCCATTTGGAAATGGTGGAAGTTCCTCCAGCAATACCAAATAATGCGGTCGAAGGGTTAGGCTTGAAATTTACCTTGAAAAGTACTGAGAAAGTTTGGACTACTTTCTTCCAGTGTCTTTCAAGGCTTGGACATGTCCAAAACGTGTGAATTAATGAAGCTTCTCCATTATTACATCTATCACAGAAAGGAGATATATCCGAATAAAAATGAGATAGCTTATCTTTAGACATGTGAGCCCTATAAACCACTTTAAATTGTAAAAGAGAATGACTTTATTTTGGAGACACCTGATTTGCATATTTTGGCTTTTACTTCTCTTATAGCTGGGAGGGTGCTCCTGCTTAAATGGCTATGGGATGTTATGTTATGCTTAAATTTAGAGAAGATCCGATGCTCAGTTTTTGAATCTAGCCAAGACTTTTATACATTGCGGGGACCATTTTTGAGTTATTTTCAAAACCTTTGAATTGTCGTAAAAGTACAGATGGTGGCTAATAATATATTTTATTATATGACAAGAGTATTTTTTTCCTTTTTTCTTGCTTTTCCTAACAGCTCTGACTTTGGTAGTTGGTTTTGTTATAACAAAATTATTATATTTCAATATTACAATTTAATTTAATTTTTATGAATACAGGGTTTTGTGATTGTAAATGTATTTTTATTACAATGTATTTGGTACTTTTTTTTTTCTTTTGACTTACATATCTTGTTGTACTCTGTATTCCTTTATGCAGAAACTAATAAAATATTAAAAGAGAGGAAATGGTGGAAGTTGAGGAGAATGATGTGTGGGACTCATGGGGTGATAGGTAGGGTCAAGAGGGACTCTCACTATTAAGGCAGCGGGAAGATGGCTGAGCGTGGATGTTTGGGAAATGGAAGAGATGTGGGTGAGGACAGTGTCAGAAATGGAGGAAGGGAAACCCCATTCTTTGAAGAAAGAGGACATCTCTGATGTCCTGGAAGGGAAAACCTTCGTCCTGGAAACAGATGTGGCGGAGAGGAAGGAACCCAGAAAAGGGAATAGCATTTTTACAGGAGATGGAGTGGGAAGGAGTACAGTCAATATATAAGTTTATAAAAGACATCGGCTGACTGCTTCCAGAGGTGGGGTTAGAGAGGTCAACAAAGGAGAAGGAAGTGTCAGGAATAGACCATGTGAATTTAAGGGCAGGATGGAAGTTGATGGCAACGTTGATGAAATTGACGAGCTCAGCATGGGTGCATGAAGAAGCACCAATGCAGTTGTCAGTGTAGTGGAGGAAGAGTTGGGGAGCATTTGGGGAGAGCTTGGAACATGGACAGTTTTACATAGCCAACAAAAAGGCAGGCATAGCTGGGACCCATGCATTGTTCATGGATACCCCTCAAGTCTGGAGAAAGTGGGAGGAGGCGAAGGAAAAATTGTTGAGGGTGAGGACCAGTTCTCCAGATAGAGGAGGGTGAAGGTAGAAGGGAACTGGTTGGTTCTTTTATTGAGAAAGAAGCGGCAAGGTTTAAGCCTTCTTGACAGGGGCTTCTTCCCTATATCAGTATTTATAAGAAAAGTAAACCTGTTACCAATTAAGCATAGTTCTATGAAAGGGACATTGTGTTTGACAAATTTTTAGCGTTCTCTAAGGATATAATCAGCAGCGTATATGTAAGGACAGTGGTGAATGTAGTAAATTAGGGCCCCAGGCTCTGTGACTAGAAGTGGTCAGGACTCTACCCCTCCTTGACTCAAACCCTCACTAAGTTAGTGCAACCACTCCACTGGGAACCTTTGGCCCATGGCCACTCGAGGTACAGAAGGAACATTTGGAATGTCATTGTGGACCTCAGGATGGCATCAGGAGCACGCAGATGCCCTACCTAAATGGCAAAAGGAGTGGACCACCTCACAGACAACTCGCCAGAGACCTCCTGCTCCACCTGTGGGAGAGTCTGCAGTCCCAACACTGGTCTCATCAGTTGCTTCAGAACCCAAAAAACCAGAGTCATCCTGTCCATGAAGAAGATTAGCAAAGACGAAGAACTGGTTAACTGTCAGAACTGACTAACAGAAAGGATAAATGGGTAACTCTAAGTTTGGCAAAGCTAAACTACTGTGGTGTTACTGTTTTAGTACTGGCAATCTGGGTTACTGTTACAAAGGGACTCTGTGTTTGATTGATGCTTTTTGGCAATTGAAAGAAAGGTACTTGTGAATGTAAGTTATATAAATAGATCAAGGAAGAGCAGAAAGTTACAACAGATATATAATGAATGGGAAAAGTGAGGTTATTCACTTTAATTGGAAGAAGAGAAAGACAGAATAGCATTTAACTGGCAGAAGATTAATTAACGCTGGCATTCGGAATAATCCGCCTGTCCTTGACCAAAAAGTGTAGAATGCATGCAGGTGGGATGTTGGCCTTTATTGCAAGAGAGGGAAACTTAGGTGCATTGTACAAGTCCCTGGTTACATCACACCCAAAGCATTGATCTCCTCTGATGAGAAAGTATGCATTTATCTTGAAGGCAGAGTTGAGGAGCTTGATCTCTGGGATGAAGATATTATCTTCTGAGGAAAGAAAAAAACAAGTTCAGCCTATCCTTTCTGTAGTTTGGGAGAATGAAAGGTAATCTTATTGAGATATACTGTATGGGGTCATGTCGGGGCTTGAACTTGTGACGATATTTCCCCCTGGTGAAGAGTCGAAAACTCAGCTTAACTAACTAGTAATAAGGGGTCATTTAAAGCAGGAATGTGGAAGAATTTCTTTCTTCAAAGCGTTGTGAAGTTTGCAAAGTGAATCGTGTCTTTTGAAGTAAATAAAAGCCTATGTGGTTCCTTGTGACACAACCTGGATTCATCAGTGGTATGGTCTTCATACTCTTTACAAAGTGTCAGTCTCAGACAGGTCAAAGACACATACAAATGCTGATTCAAGGTAGATGTCACACACGTGAACCATTTTTACAAGGTGGAAGATGTAAGGGAAGCACATTAATCCTTAGAGTATTTTAGAAAAAAAAATAGGATTAGTTGCTATAAAAGCCCCTGATAATTATAATTCACAGATAAACATCAGTCAGATTTTCATTCAAACAAATTTTCACTTGTCAGGATTGAGAGGTAACAGATGGAAAGGAAAAGAAGGACTTGGAAAGGAATTGAATTAGATCCAACATCCCTCACCCTGCCCTCATGTGGTTGTAACTTAATCCCTTCGCGCTCTCGAGCTCCATGAATCTACAGTGAAAGCTGTTCACTGAAAGAGAGGGATTGTTCAGGGGCTAAGGAAGGAGGGCTGGACTGAGAGCAGCAACTCCGGTGAAAATTTATAGAGGTATTACTGCTCTGTGAACATTTAGCTTTCCCATGCAGGCCTTCAGCACTTCAGACTTTAGACTCAACCTGTTCATCCCATAATGTTGGATCAGCCCCACTTAGACAAGTTTTTAATCAGAACCTACAATTCCAGCAGCCTCAGGAAAGTTCACAGTAGAATTCCATTTTTGGTATAAACGATGAAACAGCATTAGAAACAATTTTTACACCTATTGGACGAGATTGCACAGAATTAGACCCCATCTCCCAAACTCTGTACATTTATCAGGTCTGCTTTAGTGTCACATTGGCTGGTGGTGTAGTGGCATCAGTACTGGACTTCGGAGCAAAGGCTCCTGAATTCGAATCCAGCCAGCTCCCTTGCACACTTTCCATCCATGCTGGGTTGAGCATTGAGCTAGCAACTTGTCCTCGTAAAAATAAGAAAGCCTGCTAAAGATTGCCGTCACAATGCTGTCCCGATGACTCCACTTGGATTTAAGGGCTTTCTTCTAGTGTTTCTTTTAGTGTCACTGTCATTTTTGGTGGTTATTATGCTATTTGCAATGTAAAGTAACTTCTGAGATGTTCCCTGTTGTGTAATTTTCATTATATCCACTAGAATTTCTCTGGATTAATTTCATTGGTTCCCTTCTCAAACTTTAATACTATCTCCCTTTTTCCAAGGAAAACAAACATAACTTTCCTTGCCTTTTCTAACAGCTTAAGCTGATGATTAATTCTAAAAATTATCTTCATTATTCCCTCAGACCATCTCAAGAACAGGGAGATCATTGCTGTATTGAGGTGGTTGTGATGTCAGTGTGCGGCTCTTTGTGTTTATGGGGGAAAATGTCAGAATTTCGTCTTTTAGTTGACTCTAGAACTGTGTAAGTTATTCATTGCAAAGTTCACCTATGAAGTTTTCATCTTCTTAGCCGGTGTCTCAGAATGGAGGGTGACTTGCTTGCACCCTGTGGCTTCTGAGTTGACCGATAAGGCCAGTATGGGTGCCACTGAAATTAGTTGATGCTTTCCATTCCCTGTTGTCAAAATAGAATTATACATCCAAATGAGCTGAGTTTCACAATTCCCCACCATTGCAGATGCAAAGTCAACTCTGATATTTGGTATGTGTAGTCCAAATATATAAAGATGCTGTTGAGGAAACTTTCCTAATCATTAAGGAAACTTAAGAGACATCATCTGAAGAAGAGGTCAAAAGAAGGAAATTAAATCTGTTGCTTCTAAAGGGACGGCAAAGGCTTCCATTTTATTAGGGTAATTACCTCTGCTCCAGGGCTTTCAAAAGTCCTAGGACAAAGGCTGCACTTATTCTCCACAAGACTAATGATCTTTTACTGGCTTGATAACTGGATGTTCTGGAGCAGTTCCCAACACTTGCCCAAAGTCTATGAGGGTGAAAGGGGGAACTGGCTTAAAAAATACGTCTCGTGTATCTCGGCAAGAGAGATTGCTAACCTTCTGCAAATTCCAATTCAATGCATCCTTCTAAAATAAATAATTGAATATTTTGGTATCTTGTTGTGCATAATTGAGTGCTAGACATCAACAGAGGCTACCTTAAAGTGAATCAATAACTGTCAGATACTAGAAAAAAAGCCAAAACGTTGACTGTACTTTTTTCCATAGATGCCGCCTGGCCTGCTGAGATCATCCAGCATTTTGTGTGTGTTGCTTGGATTTCCAGCATCTGCAGATTTTCCCTTGCTGTCGGATAGCTGGTGAGATCTGAGATCATGAAAGCTGCTAATAAATGTTGTTCTTCCTAAGCATGAAATCAGAGTTTAAGCCTTAAATCTAAGATAAGCATAAATCTCAGGACTAAGCATAATCTCAGAGCTAAGCATAAATCAGAGAAATTAGAGAGGATTCTTTATTCTAATTTATCACAAATTCATTAGTGCGATGGAACAACTTAATTCCAGACAGACACGCAATGACAAATTGCATTTGTTTTGTGTGTAGACACAAGTGAGGGAGAAGATCGGTGAGGTCTCTGCTCTGCATACACTCAGGAAGCAGTCAACTGTCCTTGGTGACTCTTGTATGGTGCAGTTCGGATCTCCCCTCACTCCTTCCAAAGGCCACATTCACTGCACTGGGGGTCCGA
This sequence comes from Hemitrygon akajei, assembly GCF_048418815.1. Classification (NCBI taxonomy): domain Eukaryota; kingdom Metazoa; phylum Chordata; class Chondrichthyes; order Myliobatiformes; family Dasyatidae; genus Hemitrygon; species Hemitrygon akajei. Next base: position 38,721,509 of record NC_133131.1, read on the forward strand.
CCTAATCCCACTCACTGGAACTGCGAGACGGCTCTGGAGAGGCTTCACAGGCCATTGCAGTGACTCTCTCAGGGGCGTCTCACTCACCACAGGAACTGTAATGTAAAAGGAAGTGGCTCGAGGGAGCAAGATGGTGACATGAGTGGGCGTGAAAGGCAAAGGTTATACTTCCCCTGGTTTGAATGTGCTCCTCCCATTGCCCTCATCTTCATATTCCTGCACACTAAGCTTTGAAAGCTGTTAGTTAGACCATATGTTGACCCAGGCTTCTTGAACGGAGTCAAACCAGTTTTACACAAAGGGCCTCAAACAGTTTTTAGACACTTATTTGTTAGGCTCTAAAACAGCAGCAGGAATAGCATGACTTACAGGCTGTTTAATCTTGAGGTTTCTTTAGTGGTTTGTAGAAGCAGCTGAATCACTCAGTAAAGATCCAGTCTTATTAGTCATTCCCAGTCTCCTGACCATATGTACTAGATAAACAACTAATTCTCACTAATTCCCACCCCAACACATTGCTCAGTGACTGATCCACTAATAAAGCAACGTTACCGTTGCTAGGCCTCTTCTGACCCATGGCCAATGGAACTGGTCATATAGTGCACTGCAAGACTTTGAACCAATTCAGGCACTTGGGCCACATTTGTCCCCGCATGTCTAGAGTTCCACGCTAAAAGGGGTCAGCCACCCAAGTTAAACAATTGACAACAGGTCTCTCTTGAAATGTGCTGTGTGTATTGCCAAGGTTAACATCACTCTGATCATGGCCAGAGCAGGTGATCAGACATGGCCGATGTGATCTCAATGAGAAAGGTTCTGTCCGTGCATCAGATCTCTTATTGATTGCCTTGAGAGTCAGCATTGCTGTAACTGAAAGACTGGATGGTGGTTGAGATAGATCTGTAGACCGGTCGAAGTGTCTGCTTCCTTATGCAGGGATATGGAAGGTGAATCTTACTCTGAGAATGCCTGGTGGGCTGAGAGAATCTGACGTTTCACAGATCTCACAGGAAATGACCCTGAGGTCAGTGCTAGACCCATTGCTATTTTTCATTTATATAAAATTATTCAGATGAGAATGTACAAGGCGTGTTTAGTAAGTCTGCAGATGACACCAAACTAGGTGGTGTCGTAGACAGCGAAGATGGTTGTCAGGATTTGCAGAGGGATCTTGATCAGCTGGTTAGGTGGAATGGCAAATGAAGTTCAGTTTGGATAAGTACAAGGTGTTGTATTTTGGGAAGCCAAATCAGTGTCGGATTTACTCAGGGAACGGTTGGGCCCTAGGAAGTGTAAAAACAGGACAGGGCATTGAGTATAGTCCTGACGAAGGGTCTCGGCCCGAAACGTCGACAGCGCTTCTCCCTATAGATGCTGCCTGGCCTGCTGTGTTCCACCAGCATTTTGTGTGTGTTGTTCATTGAGTATAGAAGTTGGGATGTTCTACTGCAGTTGTGCAAGAGACTGGCGAACCGACATTTGGAATATTATGTTCAAATTTGGTCACTTTGACAGAGGAAAGATGCTATTGAGCTAGAAAGAGTGCAGAAGTGAATTGGAAGGATGTTTTCAGGCTTGAGGAACTGGTATAGAGAGAGGTTGGGTCTTTTTCCTTGACGTGTAATGTAATCCCAGGATTTAGGATTCAAGAACTAAGAGGACAGAGGTTTAGGGTTAGTCGGAACCAGAAGGGCAATGTTTTCACTCAATGAGTGGTCAGTGTATGGAGTGAGCTGCCAGAGGAAGTGGTTGAGGTGGTATATTAGCAATGATGAAAAGGCACTTGGACAGGTACAGTGGCAGAAATGATATAGAGGGATGAGGATAAAGAGTGAGCAAATAGGATGAAAATTTTGGTCAGCATGGACCATTTTGGGTGAAGAGCTTGTTTCTGTGTTGTTTGACTCTATGACTCCTATAGCTGTATGGAGAAACCGGGCAAAGAGAAGCCTTTAAGCCTCTACTATGAATTCTCAGGGTCATTTAAGTTTTTTTTCGTGGAGCAGTGAGTTGCCTTATTTATTTATTTAGAGATACAGTGTGGAACAGGCCATTCCGGCCCTCTGAGCTGCGTTGCCTAGCAACCCACACCAGCCTAATCACAAGATCAACAGACCTACTGACTGGTACCCTTTCTATGTCACTTGGTGCTCCACTATGAACTGGGTGGAAGGCAGGTGGAAATTTAAGTCCCTGTACCTCCAGTGTTTTGTGTAAACTGCAGAGGCCCTTATTAGACTGCGAGAGTTTCCTCCTTCCCCTATCCAGTGATATTAATGCATGAAATACTAATTGTGAGCTTAGGAATCAGAGCACCTGCCATACAGAACGATGAGAATGTCATCTGAGAAAGGCCTGAACAGATTGGATATGGCAAAGGGGGGTCTAGGACAGGAGAGCACAACTTCAGGGTTGATGGACATCCATTTAGAACAGAGATGCGGAGAAACTACTTTAGTCAGAGGGTAATAAGTCTGTGGAATTTGTTGCCACCAGATGCTGTGGAGGCAAAGTCAATGGGTGTATTTAAGGCAGAGATAGATAGGTTTTTGATTAGCCAGGGCATCACAGGGTATAGGGAGAAGGCAAGGGATTGGGGATGACTGGAAGAATTGGATCAGCACATGATTGAATGGCGGAGCAGACTTCATGGGCCGAACGGCCTACTTCTGCTCCTTTATCTTATGCTCTTATCATGAGGTCTGATCACAGGAACAGACCAGGGAAAATGCTCGTAAGCCAAGGAAGCCATAAACTAATCTATTTCTGGCAGTGATATGCTTCCTTGGATGAGCAGAAGATGAAACCCTCTATCCAAGGACATTGGGTACAAGCAGTGTAGCTGCTTTTGAAAGATAGACATAGAAAAATCATATATTGTAATTGCATTAACTCAATTATTTTAAAAAAATTATTTCAAGTTCCTGGATGCCAGCATCTCTGAGGATCTATCCTGGGCTCAACATATAGATGCAGCTAGAAAGAAGGCAAGACAACAGCTGTATTTTGAAGAGATGCCACCAAAGACACTCACAAATTTCTACAGGGGTACTGTGGAGAGCATTCTAACTGGCTGCATCACCGTCTGGCAAGGGAGGGGCACTGTGCAGAATCAATATAAGCTGCAGAAAGTTGTAAACTCCGCTAGCTCCATCATGAGCACTAGACTCCCCAGCATCAAGGAGCGGTGCCTTAGGAAGGCAGCATCCATCATTGAGGACCCCCATCACCCAGGACTGGCCCTCTTCTCATTGCTACTGTCAAGGAAGAGGTACAAAAGCCTGAAGGCACCCACTCAACAGTTCAGCATCAGCTTCTTCTACTCTGCCATCAGATCCCTCAGAATCAGATGTATTATCATTGGCATGTGATGTGAAATCTGTCAACTTAGCAGCAGCAGTTCAATGCAATACATAGTCTAGCAGAGAGAGAGAAAAAAAATAAAATCCAACATAATAAACGAGTAAATCAATTACGTATATTGAATAAAATATTTAAAAATGTGCAAAAACAGAAATACTGTATATTAAAAAAAAGTGAGGCAGTGTCCAAGGGTTCGATGTCTATTTGATGCAGAGGGGAAGAAGCTGTTCCTGAATCGCTGAGTGTATGCCTTCAAGCTTCTGTACCGCCTACCTGATGGAAACAGGGCATACCCTGGGTGCTGGAGCTCCTTAATAATAGATGCTGCCTTTCTGAGACACCGCTCCCTAAAGATGTCCTAGGTACTTTGTAGACTAGTACCCAGGATGGAGCTGACTAGATTTACAACCTTCTGTAGCTTCTTTCGGTCCTGTGCAGTCGTCCCTCCACACCAGACAGTGATGCAGCCTGTCAGAATGCTCTCCATGGTACAACTATAAAAGTTTTTGAGCTCATGAACACTACCTGACTACATTTTTTTTGCACTACTTATTGAATTTAACATTTATATACTTACTGTAATTCAGTTTTTATTGTTATTATGTATCGCATTGTACTGCCACTGCATAACAACAAATTTCACGATATATGCCGGTGATATTAAACCTGATTCTAATCCTGAACAGTGCTTGCTTTTTATTGCTTCAGCTGCTGTGTGTAATTATTCATTTGGTTATTCGTTAGACCACCAGAGGCTGATAACTTGTAGTGACTTGACTTCTTCCATGTGTTTATCCTAATGAATTTCATACGAACAAACGCATGCAGTAATAATACTTGGACTGGTATAGCAAGAGTTCCTCAATCACAAAGTTTGACTGAGGCACCCCAGCAGACTGGGTACTGATAAGATCATATCACGGTGCAGTAGAAATTGTGATGCAACAAAGGGTCTATTCATTTGTCGGCCATTTGTAAACAAACAGAATGTCGTCGTTTGGGAGTTGATTCAATGGTACCAGTATTTGCTTGATATTGTGAGATGAGACCGCATGCATAAGTGTATAGAGCACAGAATTTAAAAAATGAAAATAGAATTAGACCATTAGTTCATCATGGCTGCTCCACCGTCCAGTAGAATTATAACTGACTTGTTAGCTCAGTACCACTTTCCTTCACTAAGCCCACATTCCTTGATCCCCTAAATATCTAGAAACATTGATTTCTGTCTTAAATATACTCAGTGATTGAATATCCTCAGTCTTTCGCTGGGTGAAGAACATCCATCTCATCTCAGTTTTGAAAGGCTGATTCTTTATTTTAAGACTGTGATCCCTGGATCTAGGCACTCACGCCAGGGTAATGGTCAACCCCTTGGCTAACCTTTCAAGCCTCCTAAAGGGTTTGATATGTTTCACTGAGATCATCCCTAATTTCTTTTTTAACTCACGAGGCGATGCTGCATCTGCATAATCTCTCCTCCTGCAATCAATCTGCCATGCCAGAAATCAATCTGGTGAACCTTTGCTACATTCACTTCTAACTTTGTCCTTACTGGTAAAGGGAACTATCTGTACACAATATTCCTGATGCAGTTTCACCAGGGCTCAATTTAATTTGAGGAAGACATCTTTTCTACTTCAATGATCTTGCAATTAATGCCAACCTATCTGCCCTCATGTTCCCTTGCTTAATCTGCATATTAGTACAGAAGGTCACTTGGACCCCCTTGAAAGCTATAATTTTCAATTTCTTTGCTATAAAAATATTTTGTCTTTTGACGTTTTAACTAGCATATCATTGTCCATTCACTTAACCTGTCTCACCTTTGTGCTTCCTTTCAACCTCTTCCCTATCCCTGCTGCCATCCAGCTTTGAATGATTTATGAATTGTGTATACTGCACGTTACCCCTTGTTAAAATTGGTGATACAGATTGTGAGCAGTTGTGGCCCCAGCATCTTTCCCTGCAGCACCCCACTGATTGTTGCCTTACTACTAAAAATGGCCCGTTTATTTTTAATCAATTTTATCAGAATCAGAGTAAGAATCAGGTTTAGCATCACCGGCATATGCTGTGAAATTTGTTTTGTGCAGCAGTACAATGCAATACATAATAATAAAACTACAAATTATGTTAGAATATATATGTATAAAATTAAATAAGTGGTGCAAAAAGGAGGCAAAAGAGAAATGAAATAGTGAGGCAATGTACATGGGCTCATTGTCTGATGGCAGAGGGAAGAAGATGCTCATGAAACAGTGACTGTGTTTCTTTAGATTCCTATACCTTCTCCCTTGATGGTAGCAATGAGAAGAGTGATTGGGTCCTTAATTGAGCGGAGGACCCCTGTGGCCATTCCCCTTAGAAAACAAGTATACTGCTTTGGATGCTTTTGTGTGGGATGACCTCCCGGGGGAATGCCACGGCGACCGGGTTACAGACACAGCAAGGATCCGTGGTGCAGAAGGGAAAGAGAGAGAAGAAGGGAGTGGTAGTGATAGTGAGGGGAACAGAAAGGAGATTCTGTGGACGTGAACAGGACACTCAGATGGTAGGTTGCCTCCCAGGTGCCAGGGCCAGGGATGTCTCAGATCACGTCCACAACATTTTGGAGAGGGAGGGGCAGCAGCCAGATGTTTAGGTACATATTGGTACCAATGACTTAGGAAGGAAAAGCAAAGAGGTCCTGAAAAGAGAATTTAGAGAGCTAGGTAGAAAGCTGCGAAGCACAAACTCCTGGGCAGTAATTTCTGGATTGCTGCCAGTGAGGGTAGAAACAGGATGATCTGGCAGATAAATGTGTGGCTGAGAAGCTGGTGTAGGGGGCAGGGCTTCAGGTTCTTGGATCATTGGGATCTCTTCTGGGGGAGGTATGACCTGCTCAAAAGTGAGGGTTGCACCTGAACCCGAGAGGGACCAATCTTCTCACGGGCAGGTTTGTTAGAGCTGTTGGGGAGGGTCTAAACTAACTTGGCAGGGGGGTGGGAACCAGAGTGAAGGGACTCAGGATAGGATGGATGGTAAAAAAGCAAAGATAATGTGCAGTCAGATTGTCAGGAAGGGCAGGCAGGTGATGGGACTTAGTTGCAGCCAACAGGCTGAGTATCAAATCATTAGGGATGAGTGTGAGAAAGGACAGCAAATATGGTACTCAAGGTGTTGTATCTAATTGTGTGTAGTATAATCTAATGTAGTGTAGTCTAATTGTCTGTGGATTGTGTGTGGATGATCTTGTTGCAATATTACAGATTGCCAGGTATGATGTTCCGGCCATCACTGAATCGTGGCTGAAGGACGGTTGTAGTTGGGAACTGAATGTCCAAGGTTACACTTTGTATCGGAGGGATAGGAAGGTAGGCAGAGGGGGTGGTGTGGCTCTACTGGTAAAGAATGACATCAAATCAGTAGAAAGATGTGACATAGGACCAGAAGATGTTGAATCCTTGTGGGTTGAATTAAGGAACCGCAAGGGTAAAAGGACCCTGATGGCAATTATATACAGGCCTCCGAACAGTGACTGGGAGGTGGACCACAGATTACAACAGGAAATAGAAAAGCCGTGTCAAAAGGGCAATGTTGTGGTAGTCATGGGAAATTTTAACATGCAGGTCAAGTGGGAAAATCAGGTTGGTAATGGATCTCAGGAGAGTGAGTTTGTTGAATGCCTAAGAGATGGCTTTTTAGAGCAGTTTGTCATTGAGCCTACTAGGGGATCAGCTATACCAGATTGGGTGTTATGTAATGAACTGGAGGCGATGAGGGAGCTTAAGGTAAAAGAACCCTTAGGAAACAGAGATCACAATATGACTGAGTTCAACTTGAAATTTGATAGGGAGAAAGTAAAGTCTGATGTAGCAGTATTTCAGTGGAGTAAGGGAAATTACAGTGGTATGAGAGAGGAGTTGGCCAAAGTAAATTGGAAGGAGCTGCCGACAGGGATGTCAGCAGAACAGCGATGGCGTGTGTTTCTGGGAAAAATGAGGAAGGTGCAGGACATGTGTATTCCAGAAATGAAGAAATACTCAAATGGTAAAATAGTACAACCATAGCTGGCAAGGGAAGTCAAAGCTATTGTAAAAGCAAACAAAGCAAAAATTTGTGGGAAGACAGAGGATTGGGAAGTTTTTAAAAACCTACAGCGAGCAACTAAAAAAAGCATTAGAAGGGAAAAGATGAAATATGAAAGCAAGCTAAATAATATCAAAGTGAATAGTAAAAGTTTCTTCAAGTATGTTTAAATAAAAGAGAAATGAGAGTTGATATAGGATCGCTAGAAAATGAGACAGGAGAAATAATAATGGGGGACAAGGAGATGGCTGATGAACTAAATGAGTATTTTGCATCAGTCTTCACTGTGGAAGACACTAGCAGTGTGCCAGATGTTGTAGTGTGTGAAGGAAGAGAAGTGAGTGCAGTTACTGTTACAAGAGAGAAGGTGCTCAGAAAGCTGAAAGACCTAAAGGTACATAAGCCACCCAGACCAGATGAACTGCACCCTAGGGCTCTGAAAGGGGTAGCGTTAGAGATTGTGGTGGCATTAGAAACAATCTTTCAAAAATCATTGGACTATGGCATGGTGCTAGAGGTCTGGGAAATTGCAAATGTCACTCCACTCTTTGAGAAAGGAGGAAGGCAGCAGAAAGGAAATTATAGACCAGTTAGCCTGACCTCAGTGGTTGGGCAGATGTTTGAGTCAATTGTTAAGGATGAGGTGATGGAGTACTTGGTGACACAGGACAAGATAGTACAAACTCAGCATGGATTCATAGAACATAGAACATAGAATAGTACAGCACATTACAGGCCCTTCGACCCACAATGTTGTGCCAACCCTCAAACCCTGCCTCCCATATAACCCCTTACCTTAAATTCCTCCATATACCTGTCTAGTAGTCTCTTAAACTTCACTAGTGTATCTGCCTTCATCACTGACTCAGGCAGTGCATTCCACGCACCAACCACTCCCTGAGTGAAAAACATTCCTCTAATATCCCCCTTGAACTTCCCTCCCCTTACCTTAAAGCCATGTCCTCTTGTACTGAGCAGTGGTGCTCTGGGGAAGAGGCGCTGGCTGTCCACTCTGTCTATTCCTCTCGATATTTTGTATACCTCTATCATGTCTCTTCTCATCCTCCTTCTCTCCAAAGAGTAAAGCCCCAGCTCCCTTAATCTCTGATCATAATGCATACTCTCTAAACCAGGCAGCATCCTGGTAAACCTCCTCTGTACCCTTTCCAATGATTCTACATCCTTCCTATAGTGAGGCCACCAGAACTGGACACAGTACTCCAAGTATGGCCTAACTAGAGTTTTATGGAGCTGCATCATTACCTCACGACTCTTAAACTCTGTCCCTCGACTTATGAAAGCTAACACCCCATAAGCTTTCTTAACTACCCTATCTACCTGTGAGGCAACTTTCAGGGATCTGTGGACATGTACCCCCAGATCGCTCTGCTCCTCCACACTACCAAGTATCCTGCCATTTACTTTGTACTCTGCCTTGGAGTTTGTCCTTCCGAAGTGTACCACCTCACACTTCTCCTTCAGGGAAAATCCTGCCTGATGAACCTGGTGGAATTCTTTGAGTAGATTACAAGTAGGATAGATAATGGAGATGCAGTGGATGTTGTGTATTTGGACTTTCAGAAGGCCTTTGACAAGGTGCCACACATGAGGCTGCTTACCAAGTTAAGAGCCCATGGTATCTCAGGAAAGTTACTAGCATGGTTAGAGCATTGGCTGATTGGTAGGAGGCAGTGAGTGGGAATAAAAGGATCCTTGTCTAGTTGGCTGCCAGTGACTAGTGGTGTTCCACAGGGGTGAGTGTTGGGACCACTTCTTTTTATGCTGTGTATCAATGATTTAGATTATGTAATTAGATGACTTTGTTGCCAAGTTTGCATATAATACGAAGATTGCTGAAGGGGTAGGTAGTGTTGAGGAAACAGGTAGGGTGCAGAAAGACAGATTAGGAGAATGAGCAACAAAATGGCAAATGAAATACAATGTTGGAAAATGCATGGTCATGCATTTGGTAGTAGAAATAAATGTGCAGACTATTTTCTAAACAGGATGAAAATCCTAAAAACTGAGATGCAAAGAAACTTGGGAGTCCTTGTGCAGAACACCCTAAAGGTTAACTTGACTCAGTGGTGAGGAAGACAAATGCTATGTTAGCATTAATTTCAAGAGATCTAGAATACAAGAGCAAGGATGTGATGCTGAGACATTGTAAGGCACTGGTGAGTCCTCACCTTGAGTATTGTGAACAGTTTAGGGCCCCTCATCTTAGAAAAGATGTGCTGACATTGGAGAAGATCCACAGGAGGTTCACGAGGATGATTCCAGGAATGAAAGGGTTATCATACGAGGAACATTTGATGGCTGTGCGTCTGTACTCGCTGGAACTCAGAAGGATGAGGGGGGATCTCATTGAAACCTTTCGAATGTTGAAAGGCCTAGACAGAGTAGATGTGGAAAGGATGTTTCCCATGGTGGGAGAGTCTAGGACAAAAGGGCACAGCCTCAGGATAGAGGGGCGTCATTTCAAACCAGAGATGTGGAGAAATTTCTTTAGCCAAAGGGTGGTGAATTTGTGGAATTTGTTGCCACATGCAGCTGTGGAGGCCAGGTTGTTGGGTGCATTTAGGGCAGAGATTGATAGGTTCTTGATTGGACATGGCATCAAAGGTTACGGGCAGAAGGTCGGGAACTGGGGTCGAGGAGGAGAAAAAGGAAGGAACAGCCGTGATTGAATGGTGGCGCAGACTGGTGGTATGGTCTTACCAACAGATGCAGCCTTTTTGAGGCATCGCATTTTGAAGATGTCCTGGATGCAAAGATATCCCCTCTGTCCTCATTACATAGTCTCAATCTCTCCAAATGTAAAGTATTTGCCAGTTCTCTCAGCCACAGATTGTACGTAGGCACAGAGTCCATTTTCCACATTTGCAGGATTAACTTCTTAGCAATCACCATTCCAAACAATACAGCTATTTTTTCATACTTATTGGCTGAAGATAGGGATCTTGTTGCTCCAAGGATGGCTATGAGCGGGTCTAGATCCCACCACTTCCCAGTGAGAAATACTTTTCCAGTATGCATAAAGCTTTCAACATGACCAGAATGAATGTGACAAGCTACTGTTCTCAGATTTACATCTGTTACAAACTGGTGAAACATCAGGATAGAAGCTGTGCAACTTTTCTTTGGAATAATGGAGTCTATGCATTGTTTTAAACCGTTTAAATCTGTGTCTGACATTGACCGAACAATCATGTATACTCTATTATATCACTCATCCCAGACCTCCTCTGTCAGTTCTATATCCAATTCATCCACCCATGCCTGTTTTAGACCTGCAGTGTTCACCCGAGCTCCATTATGTAGGATCTGACTTAATGTAGGAGACCTCTTTGAAAGGATATGGGGTCCTGTATTGGACTTTCTTACGGGGTGAGGACTGAGGTTTTTTGGTGCGGTGCACCTCTGCTGTGTATGTTTACTTTTGCCTTTATATTATTCTCCCTTTTGCTGCTCAATATTTAATTTGATTTTGTTATGGTCGTGGTTTTTGTGGATGTGCTGTATTTCTTTTTGTTGTTTGTTTGTTAAAAAAAAAAGATGTCCTGGATGCTGGGGAAGCTGGTGCTCATGATGGAGCTGGCTGAGTTTGGAGCTTTCTGTAGCTTTTTCCAGTCTTGGGCAGTGACCCCGCCATACCAGATGGCGATGTAACCAGTTATAATGATCCAGCTGTAGAAATTTGCTGCATCTTTGGTCTCCTCAAACTCCTAACAGTAACTGACTGACATTGAGTCTTTGAACAGTGCCAGTGTACACTATCTCTGAACGGTGTGGGACTACATATTGTCAGTGGTTCACGCTGGTCTTCAGAGTGTCTGTGAAAGGGACAATTATGCAAAGAGACTATGAATGCTCTTGGTATAATTGATACTGCTGTAGAGCAGGACTGGGAATGGTGGAGGTGACTGAGACTGTGAGTCTGTGAATGATGCTGGCATGTGGGAATGGTGCCTTCGTACGGGTCAGATGTGAATGGTGCAGGTCTAAGTGGGACAGTCTCTGGCGCTGGTGCATGATTGAGTGGTGTCAGTAGATGGTGTGACTGTGATTGGTGCTGGTGTACTGTATAACCGATTAGTGTTGGTGTACAGTGTGACTCTGACTGGCACCAGTGTAACTGACCAACTGTGATTAACATAAGAACACAAGAAATAGATGCAGGAGTAGGCCATCTGGCCCATCGAGCCTGCCCCGCAATTCAATATGATCATGGCTGATCTGTCCGTAAACTCAGCTCCATCCACCTGCCTTTTCCCCATAACCCATAATTCCCTTACTATGTAAAAACTTATCTAACTGTTTCTTAAATATATTTAGTGAAGAAGCCTCAAATGCTTCCCTGGGCAGAGAATTCCACAGATTCACCACAGATTCTGGGGAAAACAGTTTCTCCTCATCTCCGTCCTAAATCTTCTCCCCTGAATCTTGAGGCAATGTCCCCTAGTTCTAGTCTCACCTACCAATGGAAACAACTTTCCTACTTCTATCTTATCTATACCTTTCAAAATTTAGTATGCTTCTATAAGATCCCCTCTCATTCTTCTGAATTCCAGAGAGTATAGTCCCAGGCGACTCAATTTCTCCTCATAGGTTAACCCCTTCATCCCTGGAATTAACCTGGTGAACCTCCTCTGCACTGCCTCCAAAGCCAGTATATCCTTCAAGTATGGAGACCAGAACTGCACACAGTACTCCAGGTGCAGCCTCACCAGTACCCTGTATAGTTGCAGCATAACCTCCCTGCTCTTGAATTCAATCCCTCTAGCAATGAAGGCCAACATTCCGTTTGCCTTCTTAATAACCTGTTGTACCTGCAAGCCAACTTTTTGCAATTCATGAACAAGCATTCCCAAGTCCCTCTGCACAACAGCATGCTGCAATCTTTCACCACTTAAATAATAATCTGCTCTTCTATTATTCCTTCCAAAGTGGATGATCTCGCATTTACCAACGTTGTATTCCATCTGCCAGACCTTGGCCCACTCACTTAACCTATCTTTATCCCTCTGCAGCAGCATCATGCAATGGAGAAATAGGCTATTCAGCCCATCCATAACCGTGCTGGCAATTGCATACCCATCTATAATAATCCCATTTACCAGCAACTTGGGCTGCAGCCTTCTGCTGTTTGTGAGCAAAGAGCTCACCCAGCTATGTTTGAAAGTTTAGAAGTGTTCCTACCTCTGACAACAACATGGGCAGTTTTTTCTACTTTCTGACCACCCCCTGGATGAAAAGATTCTTCCTTGTATTCTTCCTGAGCCTTAACCCCTTCCCTAAACCCGTGCCCTCTGCCTTTAGACTCCTTAACCTTGGGGATAAGTTTTCTACTGCTTACCCTATCTATGCCCCTCATCATTTTATCTACCTCTATCAGTTTCTAGCCATCATTTCCTCTGCACAAACCTAACCTCTGTAGTTCCTCTACATAAACGAGTCTGACTGGTGCTGGTGGTGTACAGAGAAGCTCCCATTTGTGCTGGTGTACTGTGAATTTGTGACTACTACTGGTAGACGCTGTATCTGTGAATGGGACTTGTGTGCAGTTGGTCACAGGTATACAATGAGTTTATAAATTGTGTTGGTGTGAGTAGGTGAACATTGACGGTCCACAGGGTGTCTGTGAATGGTACTGGTGCCTAGTTAATTTTATGAGAGGCACTTAACACCAGTGTGTGGAGAGTCTTTGATACAGAGTGTCTGTGAGTGATGACATACGTGAATGGTATTGATATATTGAGTGCTGATGAGTTATACTGATGTAGAAATGGTTGTAAACTATCATTGTGATGTCTGGATAAGTGCAGCTCCATCAACACTCAAGAAGCCTGACACCATCCAGTACAAGGCAGCCCACTCGATTGGTATCCCTTCCACAAGCACCCAATCCCTCCACCATTGACAAACAGTTGCAGCAGTGTGTACTGTCTACAAGATTCATGGCAGCAACACACCAAAGTTCCTAAGGCAGCATCTTCCAGACCCACGACCACCACCATCTAGAAGGACGAGAACAGCAGATAACGGGGAAGACCACCACTTGGAAATCCCCCTCCAAGTCACTCACCATCCTGACTTGGAAACATATCGCCGTTCCTTCACTGTCACTGAGTCAAAATCATAGAATCCCCTCCATAACAGCACTGTGGGTGTACCTGCACCTCAGGGACTGCAGCGGTTCAAGAAGGCAGCTCATCACCACCTTCTCAAAGGGCAATTAGGGATGGGCAATAAATTCTGGCGCTGCTGGTAAAGCCTGCGTCCCGTGAATGAATAAATATTTTAAAGAAGTGCTGGAATACAGTGAATCTGTCAATGGCGTTGACGTACAGTGTGCCTGGGAATAGTGCTTGTGAACGGGAGATGAATGAAGCTGTTTCAGAGTGAGTCTGTGAATCGTCTGCTGCATGGTTCTGAATGATGAGGGTCTACAGGATACAGAGTGTTGAGGTGCTGAGCTGGTGCACAGTGCGACTGTGAATGGTGTTTTTGTTCAAATCATCTCAACAGTGGTGTGCAGGACTCGAGGGCATCCACACAGTGTCTATGAATGGTACCGGTGTACACAGTGTCTGTTAACAATACACAGTATAATTCTCAACACAGCATGGTGAATCTGTTGATGGTCTGTGTATACTGAGTGTATGAACTGTGGTGAGTAGCGAGAGTTTTGGAACGTATTGGTCTACGGAACATCTATAAATCTTGGTCATGTAGACAGGGTCTCGGAAATTAACTGGTGCAGCCTATCCTGTAAGCGTTGTTGCTGTACCCTGAGTTCTTGCATGATACTACCGTACTATATACAGAGTCTTTGGTGTACAGATTGTCTGAACAAAGTCAGTTTACATTGTGTTTACGAATTGGGCAGGTTGTCAGAACGTCTGTGAATGGTGCTGTTGTACAGAGAGTCTGAGTGATGCCTGTGCACTGTGAGTGTTTGTTTGAATGCTGCTTGTTTACAGTTGCTCCGTAATTGTGTACAATGTGTCTGTAAAGGGTTTGGCTATACTGTGATGCATATGGTGTGAGCCAGTGTAGTAGCTATGATCTCTACTCCTACAGCAAATCTCTCTGAAAAATGTTGGTCACAAGGACATTGTGAATGGCACATCTCCAAAGAGCATCTCTCGTACTGCCATGCAGAGAATTAAAGAATTGTGCTGGAGTACAGAGGGCTTGAAGATGGTAGTCTGCACTATCGCTATAGTCCATGCTGATTTTCAGATACACCTGCACAATTTGAACATTGTTGCTGTGAAGACAGATGGCAATGTACACAGTCTGCGGGGAGTGAATCAGGATATTGTCAACTGTCAACAGCCCTGGTATATGTTGTGTCCGTGTTAGTGTACAGTGTGTCTGTGTTAGTGTACAGTGTGTCTGTGTTAGTGTGCAGTGTGTCTGTGTTAGTGTTAGTGTACAGTGTGTCTGTGTTAGTGTACAGTGTGTCTGTGTTAGTGTACAGTGTGTCTGTGTTAGTGTTAGTGTACAGTGTGTCTGTGTTAGTGTACAGTGTGTCTGTGTCTGTGTTAGTGTACAGTGTGTCTGTGTTAGTGTTAGTGTACAGTGTGTCTGTGTTAGTGTACAGTGTGACTGTGTTAGTGTTAGTGTACAGTGTGTCTGTGACTGGTGTTAGGGTACAGTGTGTCTGTGTTAGTGTTAGTGTACAGTGTGTCTGTGTTAGTGTTAGTGTACAGTGTGTCTGTGACTGGTGTTAGGGTACAGTGTGCCTGTGTTAGTGTTAGTGTACAGTGTGTCTGTGACTGGTGTTAGGGTACAGTGTGCCTGTGTTAGTGTTAGTGTACAGTGTGTCTGTGTTAGTGTTAGTGTACAGTGTGTCTGTGTTAGTGTACAGTGTGACTGTGTTAGTGTTAGTGTACAGTGTGTCTGTGACTGGTGTTAGGGTACAGTGTGTCTGTGTTAGTGTTAGTGTACAGTGTGTCTGTGTTAGTGTTAGTGTACAGTGTGTCTGTGACTGGTGTTAGGGTACAGTGTGCCTGTGTTAGTGTTAGTGTACAGTGTGTCTGTGACTGGTGTTAGGGTACAGTGTGCCTGTGTTAGTGTTAGTGTACAGTGTGCCTGTGTTAGTGTTAGTGTACAGTGTGTCTGTGACTGGTGTTAGGGTACAGTGTGCCTGTGTTAGTGTTAGTGTACAGTGTGTCTGTGTTAGTGTACAGTGTGTCTGTGTTAGTGTTAGTGTACAGTGTGTCTGTGTTAGTGTACAGTGTGTCTGTGTTAGTGTTGGATCCCATTTGCCAAGTCCTGAGCCGAGCTGACACCTGGCCACGATGCTGAGTGTACTCTCAGCCATACCTGTCCTGGGTCCCTGGAAACACACCCTTTCCCCAATTCACCTGTACGTCCGAGTACACCTGTCCCAGACTTCACCCCCACACCTACCCATAACCACCTCTGAATTCACCCCTACATTCATTCACACCCGTCCCTAAATTCACCCCCACACTCACCCACACCTACCCCATCCATCCTTGAATTCACCCACACCTACTCACACCTGTCCCTGAATTCACTCCCACACTCACCCAAACCTACCCACACCCATCACACTCACCCACACCAGCCCTGAATTCATCACCACACCCATCCCTGATTTCACCTCCACATCCATCTCTGAATTCACACCCACACCCGTTCCTGAATTCACCCCCACACTCACCCACACCTACCCCACCCATGTCCCTGAATTCACCCCACACCCACACATGAATTCACCCCCACACTCACCCACACCCATCGCTGAATTCACACCCACACCCGTTCCTGAATTCACCCCCACACTCACCCACACCTACCCCCACCCATGTCCCTGAATTCACCCCACACCCACACATGAATTCACCCCCACACTCACCCACACCCATCTCTGAATTCACACCCACACCCGTTCCTGAATTCACCCCCACGGCTGTCCCTGAATTCACCCCCACACCCACCAACAACACTGTGCACGTGAATACCAATCTGTGGCATTCTATGCCGTTTTGATTCAAATATTGTCTAGGTGATTCTTAAAGTTGTGAGAGTGTCAGCCCTCTTTCTCAGCCAGTAGCAGATTCAATGTCTCCGTGTGCAAACAGTCCTCCTCAGATCCCCACTAAAGCTTTGACCTCTCACCTGGTACCTGCGTCCTGTTGGCCTAGACATATCCGCTTTATGGAATTGCTCACTAAGGTCCCCCCTACTCATTAGCATTCCCTGGGGACCTCCCATTTACTCCCGTTGTTTGTCCCTCTGCAATGCATCACTTTGCACTTGTCAAGAACTAAATTCCATCTGTTATTGGTCCTTATGAACGTTCAGGTGATCTATAAATGCTGTAACTTTAGACAACATTTGACATTATCTGCAACACCTCCTATCTTTTATTTAATCCCCAACCTATTCATCAAACCTTCTTCACTCACATCCAGGGTGTTAGTGTGTATCACAAACAGAAGGGTCCGAACACTGACCTTTGCGAAATGCACCATGGTGCTCAAATTCACCTGGACCATCTCAGATACTTCTCTATTTCTTTCCTGGACCTTGGCATCTCCACCTCAGGAGCCAAACTTGCCACTGACATCTCTACAAACCCATGGACTCTCACAGCCATCTCAACTACACTTCCTCCTACCTTGCCTCCTGTAAGGACACCATCCCTTTAAATTCTCTTTGTGAGCCTGTCTACTCTCGGACGGCTGAAATGTCTTTCTTATGCAGGAATGTGGCTTCCTCCCAGTTGCAGTGGCTGGAGCCTGTGCCCACATATCCTCCATTCTGCAGACATCTCCTTTCAAGCTCAGCCCCCCAGCAGGTGAAGTCCCTTTCACCTCACCAGCTTCCGCATTCACAGTTCAAAGTGCATTTGTTATCAGAGAATGTATAAATTACACAACCTTGAGATTTGTTTGCTTACAGGCAAAGCAAGAAACCCAAAAGAACCCAACGCAATTAAAAAGAAGACCAACGCCCCAGTGCCCACAGAGGAGAGAAAAAAAACACACAAAACAAATCAAATAAACAATAGAAGTGAGCAACAGCATTCTGAACCAAAGCGAGTCCTTAGATCCAAATTCCTGGAGCAGCCCAGTTTAGGCCCAAAGCCTCTGTTATTTGTTTGCAGTGGAAATCTCTGCAAAGTTCACAGACACAAAGCACAATAGCCGAGGACAGGTCTCACAGCCTTAGCATCGCGGAGAGAGAAGCCCCCAGACTATATGGGCCGGTGTTGAAATTGTCTGACCCTTGCACTAGGACCCAGGCCCCGCGAATCACTCTGGGCCCAGATTTTAGAAACATAGAAACATAGGAAACCTACAGCATAATACAAGCCCTTCGGCCCACAAAGCTGTGCCAAACATGTCCCTACCTTAGAACTACCAAGGCTTACCCATAGCCCACTGCTTTTCTAAGCTCTATGTAGCCATCCAGGACTCTCTTAAAAGGCCCTATCGTTTCCACCTCCACCACCACTGCTGTCAGCCCATTCCATGCACTCAACACGCTCTGCGTAAAAAACTTACCCCTGAAATCTCCTCTGTACCTACTTCCAAGCACCTTAAAACTATGCCCTCTCATGTTAGCCATTTCAGACCTGGGAAAAGTCCTCTGACTATCCACATGATCAATGCTTGTCATCATTTTATACACCTCTATCAGGTCACCTCTCATCCTCCGTTGCTCCAAGTAGAAAAGGCCGAGTTAATTCAACCTATTCTCATAAGGCATGCTCCCCAATCCAGGCAACATCCTTGTAAATCTCTGCACCCTTTCTATAGTTTCTACGTCCTTCTTGTAGTGAGGCGACCAGAATTGAGCACACACAGTACTCCAAAAACATCGATATACAGTTTTTTGCTGTTTGATTCAGTGTGTTTTTCCAGTGTCCTGATTTTTGACTTACTTAATGGATATTGTTTTGCCTTCAGTGATTTCCAAACTAATTTCACCAGATCTCAAGTTATTGAAATTGGCCTTCTCTCAATTTAGTACTTTAAGAACTTAGAACATAGAACATAGACATTTATAGCACATTAGAGGCCCTTCGGCCCACAATGTTGTGCTGACCATGTAACCTACTCTAGAAACTGCCTAGAATTTCCCTACCGCATAGCCCTCTATTTTTCTAAGCTCCATGTACTTATATCAGAGATTAAGGGAGCTAGGGCTTTACTCTTAGGAGAGAAGGAGGATGAGAGGAGACATGATAGAGGTGTACAAGATATTAAGAGGAATAGATAGAGTGGGCAGCCAGTGCCTCTTCCCCAGGGCACCACTGCTCAGTACAAGAGGACATGGCTTTAAGGTAAGGGAGGGAAGTTCAAGGGGGATATTAGAGGAATGTTTTCACTCAGAGAGTGGTTGGTGCATGGAATGCACTGCCTGAGTCAGTGGTGGAGGCAGATACACTAGTGAAATTTAAGAGTCTACTAGACAGGTATATGGAGGAATTTAAGGTGGGGGGATATATGGGAGGCAGGGTTTAAGGGTCGGCATGACATTGTGGGCCGAAGGGCCTGTACTGTGCTGTACTATTGTATGTTCTATCTGAAAGGCTCTTAAAAGACCCTATTGTATCAACTTCCATCAGCGCTGCTGGCAGTGCATTCCACGCACCCACCTCTCTGTGTGAGGAAAACATACCTCACAGATCCACTCGGTACCTACTTCCAAGCACCTTAAAACTATGCCCCGTCATGTTAGCCATTTCAGCCCTGGCAAAAAGCCTTTGGCTATCCACACGATCAATGCCCCTCATCGTTTTATACACCTCTGTCAGGTCACCTCTCAACCTTCGTTTCTCCAAGGAGAAAAGCCAAGTACATTCAACCTATTCTCAAAAGGTACACCCTCCAATCCAGGCAACATCCTCGTAAATCTCCTCTGCACTCTCTCTATAGTATCCACATCCTTCCTGTAGTGAGGTGACCAGAACTGAACACAGTATTCCAAGTGGGGTCTAACCAAAGTCTTATATAGCTGTAACATTACCTCACGGCTCTTGAACTCAATTTCATGGTTGATGAATGGCAACACTGTTGACCTGCGCAGCAACTTTGAGTGTCCTATGGATGCAGACCCCAAGATATCTCTGATCCTCCACACTGCCAAGAGTCTTACCATGTATATTACATTCTGTCTTCAAGTTGGACCTACCAAAATGAACCACCTCACACTTATCTGGGTTGAACTCCATCTGCCACTTCTCAGCCCAGTTCTGCATCAATTGATGTCCCGCTGCAACCTCTGACAGCCCTCCAGACTATCCACAACACCCCCAACCTTTGTGTCATCAGCAAACTTACTAACCCATCCCTCCACTTCCTCCTCCAGGTCATTTATGAAAATCAAAAAGAGAAGGGGTCCCAGAACAGATCCCTGAGACACACCACTGGCCACCGACCTCCATGCAGAATACAGACCATTTACAACCGCCCTTTGCCTTTTGTGGGTGAGCCAATTCTGAATCCACAAAGCAAGGTCTCCTTGGATCCCATGCCTCATTACTTGCTGAAGGAGCTTGTGTATCATTATTACCTCTCTGCTCCCAAGTACATTGAAGCTTGCAGAACTGTGATCACTATCCACAAAATGCTCCCCCACCGACACTCCCGCTGCTTGCCTGCTTGATTTCCCAAGATCTATGTCCAGTTGTAGCTCCTTCTCCAGAAGGACTCTCTACATACCGGACTGTCAACAATTCCATCATAGAGAAAATTCCAGAGTAATCCAACTGCAGAGACAGCAGGATAAGTACTAACTAATAATTACTAAATAATTATTGGTTCTGCTTCTCTTCACTTCATGGGAAGCTTCTTGACAGGGTTGGGAGAAATGTACTTGGCTCTGGATATGTGATCATTGACTCTACCAAACTGTGCCTAAAGGAGAATTCAATGCAAAAGGAGAGATATTAATGGATTCCAGTCAGGCAGGTGGGAATTCAGACTGAATACATGGGATGCCTGAGGCACTAGATTGGCTCTCTCTACCACACAAGGGAGCTCAGTCAATGAGAAAATACATTGATATTGGAATCGCCATCTGTACCACATCTGGAGGTAAATTCAGGTAGTCCACAGCCCTTACCTTTGACTCAGATAATGCCTGCTTTAATTGAGTAATATTTGGATAATGCCTTGCCAGGATCCAGTCTCCAATTTGATCATTTCCATTGCTTTCTTAAATTCTGCTTCAAACCTATTCCCTCTACTTGTCTTATACAATTCAGTATTCCTCCTTTATTAATATTTATCCATTTCCATTTTAAACAATATTACAGTTCCGCTTCTGTACATTGTAGGCTGACACAGCAAGAGGTACTGCTGAAATGCTTAAAAGAAAGTTTAACCTCATTTCTGTATCTCAGAAATATGACTTACCTCCTTCTGAATACAGGGTACATCAGGAATAATGAAATTCATTGACCTGTTAGGGCTGGGTGGTATATCATGCACACGTACACATTTGTGCACAGTCACTGATTTGACACTTTTAGTTAGTAATTGATCAAATCTTATAAAATTTAAACCCACGAAATCCTGCAGATGCTGGAAAACTAGAGCAACACACAAGACAGGTGAAAGGTCTTGGTCCAAGACATTGGCTGTTAATTCCCCTCCATAGATGCTGACTGACTTGCTGAGTTGCTTAGAAAATTTAATTATTCAAATATTTGTTTTAACATTCCATTTTCCCTGGAGCTGATGCATAACAACTTCTTCAAAGCAAATCCCAGTAGTTGCCCAAATGAAATATTTTAGAATTAGCAACACACATAAAATGCTGGAGGAACTGAGCAGGCCAGGCAGCATCTGTAGATTTTCTCATGTTTATATTAGAACTATACCTTTTCAGTTTGAGTTTTGTCTTTATACTTAAGGTTGTGGCGAGATGGGATTCCTTTTCGTAGTCCATTGTCCATCTAATTTTGATTGACGTTGCAGGTGAAGTTAATGTATATAAATATGTAATGTAGGTGTGTAGAAAGTGTTGGTGAAGAACTGAGGAAGCCTGTTGCACTGTTCTCAGTACTACAGTTTTGTTTTTAACCACACACACACACACACACACACACACACACACACACACACACACACACACACACACACACACACACACACACACACACACACACACACACACACACACACACACACACACACACACACACACACACACACACACACACACACACACACTATTACCCCTATCTCTTACAAACAGATACTTATACGTCCTGTCTAGCTGTCTACCATGATGATTCCAAATGGCTATTTTACAGTATTTTTTCACAAGTTTACAATTGTTTCCTTTCTCTACAGCTCCTCCTACTGGTCAACATACAGTGAGTCATATCTATTTTGTAAAAATAGTTTTAAATCCATTTTACGCTAAAGTCACTGGAACTGCTCTCTAGAACTGGAAAGGTTCGGGGTGTCAGGAAATGAACAGCTTCCTTTAACCACAACTATTTTCCTTAGTGTGAGGAATGACTCCAAGCGAGGATGTGTTTCCCTGTTGATTCCCATTGTTTAAACTTCAAATTTATTATCGAAGTATATATACCACATAAGATCTTGAGATTTATTGCCTCAGATTTTATCAGAGTCTCCTTGATGGCAGAGGCCACCACTCTCTTCTCACAATGGAATTGAACTCTTTGACCCATGCTTGGACCAAGGCTGCTGGAGCTGAGTGGGGTTTGTGATACTAGATTGGGCATGGATGATTAGATAGTTGGTGAGTATTATTATAATTTCCTTACTTTCCCTTTCTTTTTGTATTCGCACAGTTTGTTGACTTTTCCACACTGGATGTCCGCCCAGTTGGTGTGGTCTTTCATTGGTTCTATTATGGTTATTGGATTTATCGAGTCTGCCTGCAAGTAAATGGATCTCATGATTGTATATGGTGACATATGTGTACTTTGTTAATAAAATTACTTTGAACTTTGACATAGCACTCCTGAGAATTTTTTCCATCACTTTGCTGTTGATTTTTGTGGACAGGGACTCCTGGACATGCATAAGCTATTTCCCCATTGTTGGATAGATGCCAGTAGATTCCAGAACAGTTTGGTTAGAGCAATGACTAATCCTGCAACACAAGTCTGTACCTGCAAGTTGTCTGGTCCCATAGTCTTCGCTGCATCTAGAGCTCTCTGGTGTTTCTTGGTCTCACTTCGAGTGAATTGCCTTCTCTGAAGAATGGCTTTGGCAATAATGTGGACTTTAGAGGATGCTGGAAAGAACCATCCACTCAACACTTGGCATTGAAGATGACTGCAAATGCTCCAGCTTTGCCTTTGCACCCTGTGATCTGGCATGACCGATCTTGGCTTGATATCGATGCTCATGTGAGGGATAAGCCGCACGAAATGATCGAGGAAAAAAGCTGTGAATTACAGTAAGTATATGTTAAATAAGCAGTGCAAAAATAGAAATACAAAAAGGCGTGAGATAGTGTTCATGGACACAATGGCAGCTGGGAAGAAGCTGTTCCTGGATTGTTGAGTGTCTCCCTTCAGGCTTCTGTACCTGTTAGACAAAGTTTAGTGGAAGTAAGATAACATCCTTCCTCACAGAGGAAATTTCCTCTTTCCTCCACTTCAGCTTGCCTGCAGGTCCAGCAGGGACTGGACCACACGAAGGCAGGTGGCCAGTGCCACGTGTGTCTCCAGATCCAAAGGAGGAATAGAGACCGTGGGCATTAATACCGATACCTCTCACACGCAAAGTGAGAGTTCATCGCACTCTTCTAAGTTCCCCTAGGGGCTGCCGGGAAAGGGTGGTGAGTCTGAGGGATTCGTTTTGCAGGAAGCTGTGGAGGCCAAGTCACTGGGTGCATTTAAAGCAAAGATGGAGAGGATTTTGATTGATAATGGGGTTAAGGGTTGTGGGGAGAGGGGATAAAAAAAAACTCAGCCATGATTGAATAGTGGAGCAGACTCAAAGAATTAATTGAACTAATTCTGCTCCAATATTTTATAGTCTGACAGCGAGCCGTCTAAACTGTGTGCTGACTGACCTGGTGTCTCCTGCGGATGGCTATTATTGTCTGCTTACAACCTTTCGCTGTGAAATATCCAACACGTGGCTCACAGCTTCACTGAGCCAAAGCATTGATTGTAACAAAAGATGGCAAAGAAGGGGAGGTGACATTGGATACTTCAGACCGGTAAGCGCCACAGCAGCAAAGCTCAGAGCTTCTGTGACCATGGTAGTTAAAATTGGAGGTTCAAGCTAATTTAGCAGAAGCTGGATACTTAACTGAAATCAGCTGCTCTGTGATGTACAGTTTGCTTAGAAACAGAGTTTTACATGGCAGGAAGTGAATGCTTCATAGGAATTCACTAATTGGACCTTACTGTAACCAGTCCCAATAAAATCAATTCACAGTAGATGCCTATAGTGCTTTCCCCAGTGTTTATTATCAGACTGAGGAATGAGCCTTGCAAAGGAAGCTGGTCACTTCAAGCTGCAAATGTTGACAAGAGTCCTATTCATATCTGTAAATAAAAAAAAAATTATTGCTTATTCAAAAAGCTATGTTTCTTTATTTTATTAATGCAAAATAAATGTTTTGGACCACAGGGTCTCAGTGAATCGATTATCCATCTTCTTTCCTGTAAGGTATGTCTGTCTCAGTCTCACTTGCAATTGATTAAACATCATTTGGCTGTGTGGCATCATGGTGAAATCATACATAGCCCTACAGACTCCTTTAAAGGGAAATTCACCATCATTATCCCCTTTACAAAGGTTTACAACACAAACCTTGCCCGGTCATATTTCAGAATCAGAATTAATGTCACTGCCATATGTTGTGAAGTTTGTTAACTTAGTGGCAGCAGTGCAATACATGGCAAATATAGGAAAAGAATTACAGCAAGCATATATATGTATGTTAAGCAGTTACATTAAAACAGGGCAAAAAGAGGAATAATATAAAAAATCCATGGGTTCAACATTCATTCAGAAATCGGAAGGCAGAGGGGAAGAAGCTGTTCCTGAATCGCTGAGTGTGTGCCTTCGGGCTTCTGTACCTCCTTCCTGACGGTAGCAGTGAGAAGCGGACAGGTCCTGGATGGTGGGGAACAATCCAAGAATAAACTCACCTGCCCCTGCTCTAATCAAGGCCCTGTGATTGCTTGTGCTTTACATTGCCCTCCCTTAAAAGGTGCTGTGTTCTCTGCCTCGTGTTTTCGGGGGTGCTGAAGTAGCCCGTGGTCCAGTATCCCAATATGCTGGAAAGTAGTTCTCCTCATTCTCTAAGTGGTAGTGTTAATTTGGAACCTTCATTACTGGGCTTCCGACCAAAGAACTGTTCGTAGATTTAGTCTGTCAAAATAGAAACAGGTCTTTTGGCCCAACTGGTCCAATCCAACCAAGATCCCTACGAAATTGAAGCCCATTTGCTTACATTTGGCCTTTGGATCTCTAAACTTTCCCTGTCTATGTAATTGTCCAAATGTTGTTTAAATGGTGTGATTATACCTGCCTGTACTATCTCCCCATATAGCTGCCAGCCTCTGCGTGAAA
The DNA here is from genome assembly GCF_048418815.1 of Hemitrygon akajei. Lineage (NCBI taxonomy): Eukaryota > Metazoa > Chordata > Chondrichthyes > Myliobatiformes > Dasyatidae > Hemitrygon > Hemitrygon akajei. The sequence continues at coordinate 38,746,513 of NC_133131.1, forward strand.
AACCTGCTCCTCAGGTTCTCCTTAAATCTTTCCTCTCATTCGCCCTGATTAAACGCTTCCCTTTTAACCAGTCTGTCTCAGTGGGAGTAACCTCAGGTCTAAGTTTGCTGCAGTGACTGAGGGGATTTCAGTGTCGACAGGGAGACTGGAACATGCAGCAGGGGCTGACTCATCAGGTTCCTGAGGCACTTGAGTTCTACATTGGATTGAATTTGGGAGTTTGTCCGCCCTTCCCCGTCATAATCAGGCCCAAAGTGGTGGATAGAATGCTTGGCACTGTGGTACAACGCACTGCTGCAGAACATATGGCATGTGTGCTTTCAGCCGGTGAATGAAAACGTCCTCTTCTACCACATGGCATAGAGGTGGCCAATGTAAACCTACCTGTCCTGTGTTGCAAATTCAGAGCTGATGCAGGAACACACACATAATGAACTGGCCAGGTAGCATCTACGGAAAAGGGCCGAGACCTTTCATCTGTCCTGCTGAAGGGTCTCGGCCTGAAACGTCAAACGTAATCTTTTCCATAGATGCTCCCTGGCCCGATGAGTTCCTCCAGTGCTTTTTGTGTGTTGCTTGATTTCCAGCATCCGCAGATTTTCTTTTGTTTGTGTTTGGACTAATACAAGAAATTCTGTTCAGATGGATACACAGAAATGGACAACATTCACTTGGTGCGGTAAGGGGTGCTCTACTAGGGTTGAGGTTGAACCTAAGACATATGTCTCAGTTGCACTTGAGTGGACTCTGGTCCAGTTTTGCACCTTTCATTAGGCACAGCTCACAGTGGCCTAGTCTCAGTCCTGACATCTGCTGCTGCTGTTCGTGTGAACTTCCCACCTTCTCCCGTGACATCTGGTGCTGTTCGTGTGAACTTCCCACCTTCTCCCGTGACATCTGGTGCTTTGCTTTTCTCCCACATCCCAAAGACCCCAAGAATGTGCAGGTTGATAGGTTATTTGGCCACTATGAGTTGTCCCTAGTCAGTGGTAGAATCTGGGGAAAGTTAATACGGAAATGGGAAGAAAGTGGTAACCAGGTGGGAAAACGGCAGATGGAATTTAATGCAGGTAAGTGTGAGATGTCGTGCTTTGGGAGCACAAACCAGGATAGCACTTACACTGTGAATGGTAGGGCACTGAGGAGTGTGGTAGGACAGAGGGATCTGGGAATGCAGATCCATAATTCCTTCAAAGTGGTTTCAGAGACAGATAGGGCTGTGAAGAAACGTTATGGCACTTCGGCCTTCATGAATCAAAGCACCGAGTACAGGAATCGGGATGTTATGTTGAAGTTATGTTGAAGTTGTATAAGGTGCTGGTGAGGCCTAATTCGGAGCATTGTGCACAGTTCTGGTCAACTATCTGCAGGAAAGATCTAAGCAAGGTCGAAAGAGTGCAGAGAAGACTTGCCAGGACTTGAGGACCTGATCTATAGAAAAAGGCTGAAGGAACCCAGCGCATAAAAGCATGACAGGAGATTTGAAAGAAGCATACAGAAGTATGAATAGGTTAAATGCAAGCAGGCTTGTTCTTTCAGTGAAGCTGGGTGAGACTAGAACTAGCGGTCAAAGATTAAGGGTGCAAAGTGAAATGTTTAAGGGAAACACGAGGGGGAGCTTCTTCACTCAGAGGGCAGTGAGAGTGTGGACAAAGTTGCCAGCTGAAGTGGTGGCTGCAGATTTATTTCAACATTGAAGAGAAGTTTGGATAAAAATGGGTGGGGTGTGGAGGGCGATGTTCCAAGTGCAATTTGATGGGACTAGGCAGAATAAAAGTTAGGCATGGATTAGATGGGCCAAAGGGCCTGTACCTGTGTTATTCTATAACTCTATGCCTCCATAATCAATAAAAATGGGCTAAAATAGGATTATTGGTGCTTAATGGTCAGCACAGATTCTATTTCCATTCCGTTTCTCCTTATGACTCCATGATTCTATTGGAAGACCATGAGGCCCAGCAAAAGCTGTTTATGGATTGTGGATATTTCACACTGTTCCCATGCCCCTTCTTAGTCACTCTTTCTTTTCCCCTTTCCCACGTTGCCGCCAAAGTATCAGCAGAATTTTATTTTGGATACTCGTTCTCAGGGAGCATGGATTCTACAGAGAGCAGGTAGTTAATTCCGGCCACAAAGACTGATATGGATCTTCAGAAGGCATTTGACAAGGCGTTGCACATGAGGCTGCTAAATAAGATAAGCACCCATGGTGGTAGAGACAAGGTACTAGTGTGGATAAAAGGCTGGTAGATTTTCAGGATGACTGCCAGTGACTTGAGAAGTTGAGGTTTGCGGATGATACCAAGATAGATTCTTTATTGTCACCAAACAATTGACACTAGAGCGTACAATCATCACAGTGATATTTGTTTCTGCGCTTCGCGCTCCCTGAAAAACAAATTAAAATAAATATAATAAAAATCTAAATTATAAATCATGATTAGAAAACAGAAAAGTGGAAGGATAGATAGAGTTGTGGAGGCAGGGAGTTTGCAGAACCTTTTGGGCAGGTTGGGAGAGTAGACAAAAAAGTGGCAGATGGAATATAGTGTGGGACAATGCACTTTGGTAGAAAGAATAAAGGTGAAATTGGAAGAAAATTCAGAAATCAGAGGTGCAAAAGGTCTTGTGAGTCCTAGTTCAGATTTTCCTCACAGATTGAGTCAGTAGTTTAAAAAAAAAGGTAGTTGCAATGTTAACAATTAATTCAAGAGGACTAGGTTATAAAAACAAGGGTAGATTGCTGAGGCTTTATGAGGTGTTGGCCAGACCACATTTGGATTATTGTGAACAGTTTGCACCCTGCATCTATGGAAAGAAGTGTTGACCCTGTAAGGAGTCTAAAGGGGGTTCACAAAAATGATCCTAGGAATGATAGTGTTAACCTATGAGGAGCCCTTGATATCTCTGGGCCGATACTTGACGGCGTTCAGAAGGAGAAGGGTAGATCTTATTGAAACATACTGGAAGCTGAAAGGCCTCAACAGAGCAGGGGTTCCCAACCTTTTTGATGCTATGGACCAATTAAAGAAGGGTCTGTAGAACACCTGCGAGTGAATATGGAGAGGGTGTTTCCATTTGTACAGCCATCTAGGATCTGAGGGCATAGCTTGATGTAAAGGGACATCTCTTTAAAAGTGAGGTGAGGATGAATTTCTTCAGCCAAGTGTTGGTGACCCTGTGGAATTCATTGAATAAGCCTACCAAAGCCAGGTCATTGGCAGAGATTGATTGGTTATTGACTGGTGAGGGGGTTAAGGGTTACGGGCAGAAGGCAGGAGAAGATGGAGTTAAAAAATCAGCCACGGTGGAATGGCAGAGAAGACTCGAGTGCCCTGTTTCTGCTCCTGTGTCTTATAGTCTAGAGTAGCCAAGAATCTCTGGGAGATTTAACAAACAGAGCATTTTAAGTAGAGATACTTTTGAGGCCAAAATGTTGAATGTTGTGTTAATCAAGGCACAATTTGTGTAGAATCAAAACCTTTCCAGTTTGGATGTTTATGAACTGACTATTTACAGGCAAGGTTGGCTCACTTCAATGATTTAGTGATGTGCTCAACAAATTGCGCAACACCAGTCAGGGACTGGTGGGGTGAAATGTCAAATGGCAACAGGATGATTGAACATTGTTGCCAGAGTAAAATTTACTGTTTGTCTGCTGGTCACAGAATTCCCTGGGCTGGAAATGGTGCTTGGATGCAAAAAATAAAATGAAGGATAACGTAGATACTAAGGTAAAGGAAAATCCAGGAGTAAAATGACCAGGAGTTGCCTGAAGAAGCTGATGTCAGCAAACAACGTGATCAACGGCAACATCCTTCAGACAGTTCACAAAACCGTTTCTTTCTCTTCTTCGTCTTTGGAAAATGATTCTGCTGCTGCTGGAGCCTGTGATTTACGTTGTGATGTTGCTTTGAGTCTCCAAGGGAGTCTGGTGAAGTTTGCAGAGCAGTGTGCGGCCTGGAGGCGGGGTGTGAGCCCGTGATCGACGGCATTTCTCACCGATCTCGCTGATGAAAGCGTCGAGCAGGATTGAAATCGACGAGGATGAGAGCGGAAGGCAAGCGGGTGCTCAGCGCCATCTGCCTGCGTTTGACGGATCTCTCTCTGCCTCTTGCTTGCCGCTGCTGGAGGAAGATGCCCGCGTTTGAATGGTCTCTCTCTCTCTCTTCTCGCTCAATGCTACTGGAGGATGGTGCCGGAGTCTTGGGTCTTGGGCAGGGTTTAATTGACGCTGTTTTCCAGTGCAGAAGCCTTGTGTAGGTGGTGGAAGTGGCTTGCAATCGAGCAGCCCACCCATCAACCTACCGTTGCAGTAATCTACCCCGTCTGTGGAAGTTTACAGCTCATTAGTCACCTCAGAACCCACAAACCAGGAGAGGAAGCAGATCACCCTCAGTCCCAAGGACTGTCCAAGGAGCTAGTCACACTGCTGTAAGCGCTCTGCCACTGAAATTCGTTCTGTTGGAAGCAGAATATAATGTGATTCCACCACTAGTGCATTTATCGCTAGTCCAGGGTTATGTTCTTTTATTTATTTTAGTTAGAGATACTGCGTGCTAACAGGACCTTCAGACCCAACGGACCCAGGCAGCCCAATGACACCCACGTGGCCAATTAACCTACTAACCTGTACATGCTTGAAATGTGAAGAAAAGCCGAGCACCCAGAGGAAACACAGATGATCAGGTGGAGAACGTATGCACTCCTTACAGACAGCGGTGGAATGGAGTCTGGATTGCAGGCACTGTAATAGCCTGGCACGAAGCACTACTCTGCTGTGTCACTCACTTTCTTCTAGAGTTCCAAACTGAGAATGGTTTTTGTTTGTTTTGATGCTATTTCTCCTAGAGAAGAAGTGAAGCCTTCAGGAGACCTCGTGAGGTTACTGCTTGACTACTTCACCAAAATACAAAAAACCTGGAACATAGGACATAGAGTGTAAAACTTTATAGCAAAGTACAGGCCCTTCAGCACACATTTTGAGGCCACCTTTTAGCTTACGCTATGATCAATCTAACCCTTTTCTCCTACATAACCCTCCATTTTCCTGTCATCCATGTGCCCATCTAAGAGCCTCTTAAATGTTCCCGATGTATCTGTCTCTACCAGCAGCCCTAGCAGCATGTTCCATGCACTCACCACTTCCTACGTAATTGACCAATCTCTGACAGCCCCCCCCCATATTTACCTCCTACCACCTTAAAAATTATGCCACTCTCTATAAGCTATTTCCACCCTGAGAAAAAGTCCTCCAATCAATCTGTGCCTCTTATCATCTTGTCCACCTCTATCAACTTGTAAAGTGTATGGTCATGCACTTTGGTGGAAGAAATAAACGGCAGACTATTAGTTAGATGGGGAGAAAATTCAAAATGCAGAAATGCAAAGAGATTTGGGAGTCCTTGTGCAAGATACCCTAAAGGCTTACCTGCAGGTTGAGTCAGTGGTGAAGAAGACGAATGCAATGTTGGCATTCATTTCTGGAGGTGTAGAATATAAGAGCAGGGATGTGATGTTGAGGCTCTATAAGGCACCTGTGAGATCATACTTGGAGTATTGTGTGCAGTTTTGGGCTCATTATTTTAGAAAGGATTTACTGACATTGGAAAGGGTTCAGAGAAGATTCATGAGAATGATTCCAGGGAATGAAAGAGTTATTGTATAAGGAATGTCTGGTAGTTCTTGGGCTGTATTCCCTGGAGTTCAGGAGAATGAGGAGGGATCTCATAGAAACATACCGAATGTTAAAAAGCCTGTACAGATTAGATATGGCAGTTATTTCCCATGGTAGGGGGTTTTAGGCCAGGAGGGCATGACTTCAGAATTGAAGGATGTTCTTTTAGAACTCAGATGTGTAGAAATTACTTTAGATAGAGGGTGGTAAATCTGTAGAATTTTTTGCCACGAGCGGTTGTGGAGGACAAGTTATCGGGTGTATTTAAAGCAGAGATAGATAGGTTCTTGATTAGCCAGGGCATCAAGGGGTATGGGGAGAAGGGAGAGGAGTGGGGGTGACTGGAAGAATTGAATCAGCCCATAATTGAATGGCGGAGAGACTTGATGGGCCGAATGGCCTACTTCTGCTCCTATATCTTATGGTCTTATGGTCTTAAATCACTGCTCATCCTTCTTTGCTCCAGACAGAAAGCTCACTCAACTATTCCTCATAAGACATTGCTCTTGATTCCAGCCAGCATCCTGGTAAATCTTCTCTGTACACGTTCTAAAGCTTCCACACCCTTCCTGCAATGAGGCATCCAGAACTGAACACGATATCCGAAGTGTGGTCTGAATAAACGTTCACCTGACTCAATCCCCAGAATAATGAAGACCATATACGCCTCCCAAGAGCCTCCGCATTCAATGCATCATTCTCTGCGACTTCTGCCATCTTCAACAGGCCATATCTTTACCTCTTGCCCCCTCCCATCTCTGCTTGCTGCAGGAATCACTCACTCCATGATTCCCTTGTCCACTCGGCCTTCCCCACTAATCTCCCTCCTGACACATACTCCTGCAAACGACTGAAATGCTGCAGCTGCCTATTTACTTCCTCCCTTACCTCCATTCAGTGCCCCTACTATCTCCTCCAGGAGAGAGAGGCAACACTTTACCTGTGAATCTGTTGGGGTCACCTACTCCATCCGGTGCTCCCAATGCGGCCTCCCCTGCAATGGTGAAGCCCAAAGTCAATTGGGGGACCGCTTTGTTGAACACCTCCACTGCATCCACCAAGAGTGGAACTTCCTAGTGCCAAACCATTTTAATTCCTATCCCCTTTCCCATTCCAAGAGGAGGTGATAGATAGGGACACGAGGAGGTAGAGTCACCCCTAAGTTGCAGGAGGCAAGTAACTTGGTGATCATCAGGAGAGGGAAAAGAAATGGGCAGCCAGTGTGGAACATCCTGTGGCCATTCCCCTCATTAATAGGTCTACCATTTTGGACATTATTGGGGGGGGGGGTGGTGGTGTGGAGACAAAAGGACAAGCAAGAAGGCAGAGAGATTGGTGTGACACTGTTGGTAAAAAATGAAATCAAATCCTTAGAAAGAGTTGATGTAGGATCAGAAGATGTAGAATCGTTGTGGGTTGAGTTAAGAAACTACAAGGGTAAGAAGATCCTGGTGGGAGTTATATACAGGCTTTAGAACAGTCATATACAGTCATGATGCAGGTTACAAATTACAGCAGGAGATGGAAAATGCATTTCAAAAGGCAATGTCACAATAATCATGGAGGATTTCAATACACAGTGCGATTAGGAAAATCAGGTTGGTGCTGATTTTGATCAGGGAGCTGAAGGCAAAGGAACCCTTTGGAAGAATTCACCTTGCAGTTTGAGAAGGGGAAGCTAAAGTCAGATGTATCAGTATTACAGTGGAGCAAAGGGAATTCCAGGGAGAAGAGCTAGCCAAAGGGGACACTAGCAGGGATGGCGGCTGAAGTGTCTGGAAGCTGGAGGACAGATACGTCCCGAAGAAGAGGTACTCTAAAGGCAGGATTTCACAACTGTGGCTGACAAGGAAATCAACATAAAAGCAAAAGAGAGGGCATATAATAAAGCAATAATGAGTGGGAAGTTAGAAGTTTGAGAAGCTTTTAAAATCCAACAGAAGGCAACTTAAAAAAGCTATAAGGAGGGAAAAGATGAAATATGAAGGTGAGCTAGGTGATACTATCAAAAATGGTACTAAATGTTTTTCTGATATATAAAGAATAAAAGAGAGGTGAGAGTAGATATCGGACCAGTGGAAAAGTAGTAATGGGGCCAATGAAATGTTGAATGAATTTATTAAGAATTTTGCATCATTCTTCATTATGGAAGCAGTTTGCCGGAAGTTCAAGAATGTCAGAGGGCAGGAATGAGTGTAGTTGCTATCACTAGTGAGAAGGTGCTTGGGAAGCTGAAAGGTCTGAAGGTAGATAAGTCACCTGAACCAGATGGACTACACCCAAGGTCCTGAAAGAGGTAGTTGAAGAGATAGTGGAGGCATTACTCATGATCCTTTAAGAATCACTAGATTATGACATGGTCGTGGAGGACTGGAAAATAGCAAATGCCATCCAATCTTCAAGAAGGGAGGGAGGCAGAAGAAAGGAAGTCATAGGCCAGTTAGCCTAACTTCACTGATTGGGGAGATGTTGGAGACATCTTCCAACATCTGTGGATGAAGTTTTTGGGTACCTGGAGGCACATGGTACAATAGGCCAAAGTCAGCATGGTTTCCTTAAGAGAAAGCCTTGCCTGACAAGTCTGTTGGAATTCTTTGTGGAAGTAACAAGCAGGGTAGACAAAGGAGATGCAGAGGATGTGGTGTACTTAGATTTTCAGAAGGCCTTTTACAAGGTGCTGCACATGAAGCTGCTTAGCAAGATATTACATGGTATTATAGGAAAGATACTGGCATGGATAGACGATTAGCTGATTGGCAGGAGGCAAAGAGTAGGAATAAAGGAAGCCTCTTTTGATTGGCTACTGATGGCTTGGGTCGGTGTTGGGACTAATTCTTTTTACATTATATGTCAATGATTTAGATGATGGATGATTGGAGGAAATTCAAAAATCTGAGGTGCAAAGTGACTTGAGAGTTCGTGCAGGATATCCTAAAGGTTAACCTGCAGGCTGATGAGGCGGAGAGGAAGACACTTGCAATGTTAGCATTCATTTTGAGAAGATTAGAATATAATAAGGTCAGAATCAGGTTTATTATCACCGGCATGTGATGTGAAATTTGTTAACTTAGCAGCAGCAGTTCAATGCAATACAAAATCTAGCAGAGTGAGAGAGAAAATAATTAATAAAATAAAATATAATAATAAATAAACAAGAAATCAATTATGTAGATTGAATATATTTTTAAAAATGTGCTAAAACAGAAATACTGAATGTTAAAAAAGTGAGGTGGTGTCCAAAGCTGCAGTGTCCATTTAGGAATCGGATGGCAGAGGGGAAGAAGCTGTTCCTGAATCGCTGAGTGTGTGTCTTCAGGCTTCTGTACCTCCTACCTGATGGTAACAGTGAGAAAAGGGCATGCCCTGGGTGCTGGAGGTCCTTAATAATGGATGCTGCCTTTCTGAGACACTGCTCCCTGAAGATGTCCTGGGTACTTTGTAGACTAGTGCCTAAGATGGAGCTGACTAGATTTACAACCTTCTGCAGCTTCTTTCGGTCCTGTGTAGTCATCCCTCCATACCAGGCAGTGATGCAGCCTGTCAGAATGCTCTCCACGGTACAACTATAAAAGTTTTTGAGTGTATTTGTTGACATGCCAAATCTCTTGAAACTCCTAATAAAGTATAGCCGCTGTCATGTCTTCTTTACGACTACATCGATATGTTGGGACCAGGTTAGATCGTCAGAGATCTTGACACAAAACAAGGATGTAATGTTTATGCTTTATAAGGCACTGATGAGGCCTCCGCTGGAGGAGTTTTGGGCCTGTTATCTATGAAAGCATGTTCTGAGATTGAAGAGGGTTCAAAGGAGGTTCACAAAAATGATTCCAGGAATGAAAGGCTTATCATATGAAGAGTTTTTGATGGCTCTGGGCCTGTACTTGCTAGAATTTAAAAGAACATGGGAGGACCTCATTGAAACATTGAATATTAAAAAGCCTAGATAGAGTGGATTTGGAAATGGGAGCAGAGGGTACTGAGCGGTTTCCTTAGCCAAAGGGTGGCGAACCTGTGGAATTCATTGCCCCATGCGGCTGTGGTGGCCAATTTATTGGGTATACTTAAGGCAGAGGTTGATAGATTCTTGATGCCAGGGTGTGAAAGGATAGGGGCAGAAGACAGAAGAATGGGGTTGAGAGGGAAATGGATCAGCTGAGATCAAATGGTGGAGCAGACTCAGTGGGCTGAATGGCCTAATTTTGCTCCTATGTCTCATGGTCTTATGCTAATCTATTTTGCCACGATAAGGCCACTCTCAGAATGGATGAGCAGCACCACATATGTCTGGGTAGCCTCAAATATGATGGCATGAATATGGAGTTCTCCTTCCGTTAAAAAAATTCTCTCTTCCTTCCCTGTTTTTTTCTCCCCACTCTTGTCTCTTACCTCTTCTGCTCATCTGTCTATCACTTCCCCAGGTTCCCCTCCTTCTTCCTTTTCTCCTATGGTCCACTCTCCTTTCCTATCAGGTTCCTTCTTCTCTCGCCCTTTGCCTTTCCCACCCTCCTGGCTTTATCTATCATCTAGCTAGTCCTCCTTCCTTCCCCCAACTTTTTATTCTGCCGTCTTCCTCTTCATTTCCAGTCCTGAAGAAAGGTCTCAGCCTGAAACGCCAATTGTTCATTCATTTCTATAGATGTTGCCTGACCTGCTGAATTCGCCCCACATCTTGTGTATGTTACACTATTCTTTACAATCCTTTCAACTTTCACAGCAATTTTGAGGGATTTATGGACGTGCATCCCAAGATGACTCTGTTCCTCCACAATGCTAAGAATCCTGATGTTAACCCTGTATTCTGTCTTCAAATTCAATCTTCCAAGGTGAATCACTTCACACTATTCTGATTGAACTCCATCTGCCACTTCTCAGCCAGCTCGGCATCTTCTCAATGTCATAAAAACATAGAAAACTTACAGCACAATACAGGCACTTCGGCCCGCAAATCTGTGCTGAACATGTCCTTACCTTAGAACTACCTAGGCTTACCCATAGCCCTCTATTTGTCTAAGCTCCATGTATCCATCCAGGAGTCTCTTAAAGGACCCTACCATTTCCACCTCCACCACCGCCATCGGCAGCCCATTCCACGCACATATTGTAACTCTCAAAAACTTTATATTATCTGCAACAGCACCAAACTTAATGTTATCTTCAAACTTACTCAGCCACCGTTTACTTCCTCATCCAAGTCATTTATAAAAATCACAAAGAGCAGGTGTCCCTGAACAGATCCCAGTGGAACACCGCTGGCCACTGACTTCCAGGCAGAATGGATTCCATCTACAACTCTCAGCCTTCTGTGGGCAAACCAATTCCGAATCCACGCAGCCAGCTTTCCTTGGATTCCATGCCTCCTAACTTTCTGAATGCGCCTACCATGGGGAACCTTATCAAATGCCTTACTAAAATCCATATACACCACATCCACTGCTCTACCTTCATCCTCGTCACATCCTTGAGGAATTCAGTCAAGGTTGTGAACCATGACCCACCCCTCATAAAGCCATCTGTCTCTCATCAGACGGTGCTACTCCAAATGATTGTTAATCCTGTGTCTAAAAATCTTTTCTAATAATTCTCCCACCACTGAAGTAACATACATTAGTCTGTAATTTCCAGGGTTATCCCTATTTGAACAAAGGAATTATATTTTCCAGTCACCTGGTACTACTCCAGTGAGTATGTAAAGATTATTGCCAAAGGTGCAGCAATCTTTTCCTTTGCCTTTGTAGCAACCTGGGATATATCCTGTTCGGCCCCAGGGACTTACCTATCCTGAAGTCTTTCAAAAATTCACGTATCTCCTCTTTCTTAACATGACATGTTCCAGCCTATCAGCCTGTTTTGGGTTGTCTTCACAAACAACAAAGTCTCTCTTACCTCCTCCAACTCCAGGCATGTTTCCTCTGTACCCCTGATTGTTCTCCCCCCCTTCCTCACTCCAGTCATCCCCCTGTTCTTCACATCCATGTAGAATGCCTTGGGGTTTTCCTTAATCCTAGATGAAAAGTCTTTTCATGCCCTCTTCTAGCACTCCTAACTCAATTCTTAAGTTCCTTCTTGGCTACTTTGCAACTCTCTAGATTCTGTCTGATCCTTGCTTCTAAATCTTGAGTAAGTTTACTTCTTTCTCTTGACGAGATGTTTCACATCTCTTGTCAGCCATGGTTCCTTCAATCTCTGATCCTTTCTCTACCTCAATGGGACCAACCTATCCAGAATCCCATTGAAGTGCTCACTAAGCAACCTCCACATTTCCATTGTGCATTTTCCGCTAAACATCTGTTCCCAGTTTACGTTCCCAAGTTCCTGCCCAATAGCATCATAACTCCCCCTCCCCTAATTAAATACCATCTGCTGCTATTCCTCTCCAAGGCTGTGGTAAAGGTCAGGGAGGTATGGTCACAATCTCTGAAATGCTCACCTTGTAATGCTTTGAGATTGAAGTCTTGAATGGAAAATATGATGTTTCAAAGTTCATCAAGTCATGTTCTTCTTTGCTCAATTTTTTTTCTGGATTGACACACCTCATTTTCAACAAGAATTGAGTGATTATTATTCCCAACACCTGGCAGTTCTGACTTTGGCAGAGCAAGAACTTTAATTTGTGTTTAAAAGTCTCTGATTCATTTCAATCAATCAATACATTTTCATTTTGTTTGCCTAAATGATGTAAATTCTTCCTGAAATGTCTGAAGAAAATGGAAGTTGTGTTCCATATTGAAACCATTTGCCCTCTGTACTCAGTTATTGGATGGAATATCTGTGTGTGTACTTTGCAACCTGTGGAGATGTCTGTGAGGAAATATTAATTTCTTGTATTTTCTCATTAGTATGATGTTATTTCTCTCATTATATGATGTGATTCTCTGCAAAGAATTTTTACCAATATGCTATAGAAAGTAGCCTATCTGGAAGTATAATGGCTAGTATGGTAATTGCTATGCATGTGATCACAAGAAACTGTACAGGATTGTAGATCATGGAAACTAGGCTCCATCTACACTTGTCTTTGCCTCAGTAAAGCAGCTAGCATAATCAAAGCAATACACACAAACCGCTGGAGGAGCTCAGCAGGTCAGGCAGCATCTATGGACATGAATAGAAAGTCGACGTTTCGGGCTGAGACTCTTCTTCAGGACTGAGAAGGAAGGGGGAGGATGCCAGAATATATAAGTGGGGGAGGGGATGGAGGTCAGCTGGAAGGTGATAGGTGAAGCCAGGTGGGTGGCAAAGGTCAAGGGCTGGAGAGGAAGGAATCTGATAGGAGAGGAGAGTGGACCACAGGAGAAAGGGAAGGAGGAGGGGACCCAGGGGGAAAGTGATAGGCAGGTGAGGAGAGGTAAAAGGTCAGAGTGCAGAATAGAGTAGAGGAAGTGTTGGGAGGAGACTTATTTACCGGAAGGAGAAATTGATATTCATGCCATCAGATTGGAAGCTACCCAGATGGAATATCTGTTGGGATAGCACGGTGACATAGAGGTTAGCACAACGCTTCACAGTGCCAGCGACCCGGGTTCAATTCCTGCGGCTGCCCGTAAGTAGTTTGTAGGTTCTCCCCGTGACCACGTGGGTTTCCTCCTGGTGCTCCGGTTTCCTCCCACAGTCCAAAGACCTACCGGTCATCATTTGTCTGTTGATCAGATGGAAATTCTATCATATCAATAGACTCTACAGGAGCATCTGCAGGTTTGAACCAAAGAGCATGAAACATCAATTCTGTTGGGTGACCACTGAACACGGACAATAGACTGTATGTATCAGCCTGATTTATCTATTGAACCAAATATTCTAATCAAGCAGCTTACTGGGCTTTACAGACGTATCTGAGGTTGAATATCCCAGTGCACAGAACTATTTAAAAGCTGTTCAGTATTGATGACTCAATTGCAAAACTGTCCCGTGATTAGGTTCAGATTAAATTGGGGGATCTGGGGTGCTATAGCTCAATAAAAAAATAAAATATAAAGTGTTGCTCCTCCATCCTGAGGTTGGCCTCATCATGGCGCAAGAGGAGGCCATGGTTTGACACATCAGAACGGAAATGGGAATCAGAATTATAGACTTCATCAACCATCGAATTCTCTCTTCTCCCCTCTCCCAGGAGATACAAAAACCTGATAGCACGTACCACCAGGTTCAGGGACAGCTTCCATCCTGCTGTCCTTAGACTCTGGAACGGATCTTTGGTATGATGAGATGGGCTCTTGACTTCATAATCTACCTCATTATAATCTCGCACTTTATTGCTTACTTTTTAGCTGTTATACTTTATTCTGCATTGTCATTGTTTTACCTTGTTCTGCCTCAAAGCGCTGTGTAATGATTTGATCCTCATGGACAGTGTGCAAGACAAGCTATTAAGGTACCTTGAGACATGTGACAATAATAAACTAATGCCAATACCAATGGGCCGGCTGGTGGCGTAGTGGCATCAGCACTGGACTTCAAGGCAGATGGTGCTGAGTTCAAACCCAGCAGGTCAGGAACAGTATCTGCACGGAAGAAAGGCCTGACAATCATCTTGCCATGAAAACCCTATGGTCCATGAAGAGTCGGACTCGACTTGACAACTGAACAACAACATCAACCAATAATACCAAAGTGGGATCTTCATTAGTTCTTGACTTAGAATGATGTCATTAGAGAAAAGCGTGTGTCCTCATAGGGTTAAACGGCTTGACGGAGGCTGTCACTCTCCCATTGGTTCATCTGCTGCATTTTGTGTAGCAGTTCTACCCAGACTGAAGATTATCAGTTTGCACTTCACACTCTGTGCGCTTAAGTTAACTAGCCTTGGCTGCGCTGAAGTTAGGGGCTTGCAGTGCCCCCTGAGTCAGATGGGATAAATCAAACTTAATTGCTGCTCCGTGCCCCTGCAGGAAATGTTCCTGCTTCCAGCAGTCAGTAAGGAGCAGGGTTGGATTAGGTGGTGTCATCACTCAGAATCAATAATCTGCTGATGCTGACAGTCATGTAGCGAGGGGGTGTCGGAGTGTAACTGTGACAGAGTGACCTGACGTGAACAAGGGTGGGGAGGAAAGGATGGAAGAGCAGAAGGAAAAGGGAAGCCTTTAATTCAACAGAACCATTTTTAAGTTTGACATTTTTTGTCCTGAAAGTGACAGAGAGCTGAACAAAGTCAAGTTCTTTTTGTAAAGTTTTTGGAAAATTAACCCCAGTAACATTATCCCACTCCAAAGAACAAGGAGCTATATTGTATCCATGGATAAATACGGGCAGCCAAAATGGCATTTTGTATGTTTTCTTTTTTTGAAGAATTAGTACATTATAGAGCTGCTTGTTGGGCCAAAGAGAAATCTGTTCAAGCAGTAACGGGCCTTGAAATTCAGAGTCGTAGTAAATTGCAGCAATTTAATCATTCACACAGGCTGGGCTCTATATAGGGAACTAAATGAAAAAGGCTTTTGAAATGACACAGAATGAAGTCTGAACCATACTGGAGATCAGGAGGCCAAAAATAACAGGGACTGAAGCAGGAGTCTGGCTCCACTGAAAGAATTCCTTTATTTCTCATCAGGAGTCTGGAAAATTATCCCAGAGCCAATCTGCTCGTGTTTATCAGATGTGAGAATTGCTGAAGGTGTCTGGAGCCTGGAAAAGCAGCTCTACAAGTGGAACAGGGAAGTGTCAACAAGGTTCACGGATGATTGGCTGGGTCAGGTTTGAAAGTGCTTCGGTCTGGACTTCTCCATGTATCTCCTGACATCATCTGGCCATCCCGAGCCTCACTTCAGTTGCAGTGTTGAGCGCTGCCTTCTGACAAACGTCAGCTCTCAGACGATTAGTTCTGAACACGTTGACAGCTTATTTTCTTTGGCATTCGGTGCCGGCATGTAGCAAATAATATTGCACCACGGGGAATGTTTCCTGGAGGACTTACTTCTATACCGACCGCTAGAGTGTGTGAAAATTCCCGGGTGCTTCAGGGCCAAGGGATCCCCCAAAATCTGAAGCTCATAATGAAGCTCATTTGGTGATATTTCATACATTGATAACAAAAAGGGAAAGAACCTAATGTATCAGGAATGATTTTTGTGTGGTCCTAGTGCTGTTCACAGTGAAATCCTGTTTGTAAAGCTGTCGAATAAAGTCGCCTAGATTTCAAGTTAGGTTCAGTTCTATAAGGAAATGAGAGTTATATCACACTCGGAGTGCTGGACTCAGTCTGACTCCTCGCCCGAGGAAGGACGTGAGGAGTGATACATAAACCAAGTACTCAGCAGACCAGGCAGCATCTGTGAAGAGAGGAAGCAGAGTAGATATTTTAGGGACAATGCAAGTTCATCAGAACTGGAAAATAGAACAACGAATTATGTTTTAAGATACAGAGAAATGTGAGCAAGAAGAAGAAAAAAGTCTATGAGAAACACAAAATGCTGGCAGAACTCAGTAGGCCAGACAGCATCTATGGGAGGAGGTAATAACGACGTTTCGGGCCGAAACCCTTCATCAGGAGTGAAGTCACCCTTAACAATTTCAATTTCAATTCGTGTGTCTATGAAAGTTCACTGAAGGAAAGATTTAGTGAATGAGGGATTTATTAGTAAAAGGGATGATGCTACATTATTTTATTCTAACTTCAGGTCATCAGTGAGAAGCTTTAACACTGTCTCTTGCTCTCAATGTGTTCTCCGACCTGGAGTATTTCCAATCTTATCTGGTTTGTAGTTTAAATTTCTCAGATTTGCATTTCCGTTTGTCTTATTTGATATTAGGGATAAATTAAGAAAATATGACACTTGTCATAGAGTTACAGAAAAGTACAGCACAGAAACTGGCCCTTTGGCCCATCTAGTCCATGCCGAACCATTTAAACTACCTACATCCCCTTGACCCACACTAGGACCATAGACCTCCACACCCCTATTATCCATGTACGTCTTCAAAGTTCTCTTAAGCATTGTGATTGAGCTCGCGTGCACCACTTGTGCTGGCATCTCATTCCATTCTCTCACAAATCTCGGAGTGAAGACACACACACTGGCAACGGCCCATCTTCAGCACTGAATATTCTAGCCTTCTGTCAAATGCCTGTCTTGCTTCAGTGAGGATCACTCTCGCCTCTGAGTTGGGGAAAGTGGCCTGAAGAATTAGTCTTGAAGATAATTTGTTCACTTATAAACTCCTCCAAGAGGACCCCAACCTTGACACAGGGCCCAGTGCTAAACAGGGATCATTTGCAGCTTTAAGGAATACATTAGTCATGGCTTTGAAACTAATTAAAAGAACTAACATGGATGGGGAGTCCAGATCAGGGGGCAAATCCATGGGAAAGCAGAATTGAGAGGCTGAATTGTCTCCCTATTGTGAGGGCCATTTGGGTAAGGGGTGTGCTAAGCAAGGTGAGTACCCTATATGGTGAAAGTCCATTTCTACACCATTGTGATCTCTTCTTCTCTCTCGTTAAACCAGCCTCCATGTATACGGGTATTGTGACAGCGTAGGAGGTTTCAACAGGTACATTTAATGCCGGAGAAATGTATACAATATACATCCTGAA
Organism: Hemitrygon akajei; assembly: GCF_048418815.1. Classification (NCBI taxonomy): domain Eukaryota; kingdom Metazoa; phylum Chordata; class Chondrichthyes; order Myliobatiformes; family Dasyatidae; genus Hemitrygon; species Hemitrygon akajei. Next base: position 38,763,720 of record NC_133131.1, read on the forward strand.
ATTCTTTCTCTTCGCAAACATCCACAAAAACAGAGAAGTGCCCCAAAGAGTGAATGACAGTTAAATGTAGGAACCCCAAAGCCCCCCCGTTCCCCCTCCTATCCATAAGCAGGAAAGCAACGACCCTCCACCATGTGCAGCAAAGCATCAATAGAGACACAGACTTGCAGTACCCCAAAGACTGCTCATTCACCCAGTATTTGACACACCACAGGCTCTCTCTCTCCCCAATAAGGGAAAATGAGGTGACCCCATTTCCCAGCGAGAGGGGAGGTATCACAAACAACTCGCTGATTCATGGTGTTAAGAGTCTGTTGCGTTGCTTTTCCTGAGCTCTGTGCCCGAAGAACTCGGGTCTCCGGGCACACCGCCAGCAGCCAGCTCGCTGCTTTCGATCTTCTGTCTCCCGCGACACGTCAGGCGGTGACACTGACCTCAGATCCCCCTGCCTCCAGAGCCAAGAAAATCCAACACCCTGAAGGTGGGCCACGTCCTTGGTATATTGAAAAACAGCGGCTGGTCGTGAGGCCCTGATAGCGGGTCCCATTCCTGCAAAGAACCGAAGTCAGTGTGTAACTCCAGGGCAGGGAGAACCCTGAAAAGAGAAAACAGAGATACTAAAGATAGAAACAGAGCTGCTTCCGAAGATGCGAGCAAAGGAGTCGCCATTAGGCACCATCATCCTACGCTCTGCCCCTCCTGAGATTGACAGGATGTTGCCTGGATTAAAGGGGGTGTATGGAGTGTCTAGGGAGGGGTAGCACCTCTGGTGGAGGGGGGGGGCCTGCCGTGCCCTTTTCAGGGCAGCTCGCCCACCTTTGGTCCCCACCTGGCGCTCAGTTCTCACCTGTGGCTCCAAGTAGCTGTAACACGTGCAGCAGCCACACCCCGGTAAACCGTCTCGGCAGACGGGCCAAATCAGATGAGGGTAGCCGATGGGTCTTCGACCCTCGGTGAGGTAGCGGATCTGTCTGTCCCAGCGTGTGAAGTCTGGCCTCGGCAGATTGAGCAGAGGAGACCGATCAATGATCCAACGGTCAGGTAGCCAGGCCCAGCAGATGTTGTGGAGCGCTAAGGGCACGACAAGGCACTTAGACGTCCTGGTCATCCACCGCAGCAGGAGAGGTCTCCGGCCGTAACGGTTGTCCGTGCCACTGGATTAAGGTCTCTTCTGCTGAGAGAGTGGGATTGCCCCGTGCAACGGCTGTTCCACTGAAAACTCCATCACGCACAGGTCTTCTTCGAATCCGAAGGACTACCACAAAGTTATAAGCAGAAGGCAGATTAACTTGGATTAATTTCCTGGAGCTTGAGCGGCTGAGGGGCGACCTGATAGAAGAATATTAAACATGAGAGGCAGAGTTTGGATCGATGGTGAGCTTTCTCCCTGGGTAGAAGAGTCTAATATTGGAGGAAATAGTTTTAAGGTAAGAGGAGGAAGGTTTAAAGGAGATCTAGAAGGCCAGTACTTTACACAGACTGTGGTAGGTGCCCGGAACGTGCTGCCAAGGGAATTGGTGGAAACTGATACAATAGCAAAGTTTAAGAGTCACTTAGACATAGACAGATAGGGAATGGAAGGATATGGACCATGAGCAGGAAGTGGTATTGGTTTAAGTTTTCACGGTGGTTAGTGCAGATACGATGGGGCGAATGGCCTGTTTGTGTTCTGTACGGTTCTAAGTTGTTCAATATAACGAGCCTTGCCGTACCATAGTTTCAGCTATTGTGCAGACATTACCATGCCCCACATGATGGCGTGCATTTTTATCCTTGGATTCCCTGCGGACTGTGCTGGAGCTTTGTGAAAGTCCATCCGGTGATGGGAGCAAAGGTGCTGGCATAGAAAACTTCATGTGCACATACTACTCTGAGATTGGCCCCATTGTAAACCATCGTGTCATCCATTATTTCAACCCCCCTGGCCATTTTAGCTGCTTTTTGACCCACTCACCCTTGCTAATTGTGGACTCAGCCTTGATTTCAACTTCCTTGTTAAGGTGGGTCCCCTGTACTTAACAATGTACTGCAACGTAAGCATAAATTCAGGATTTCTAACATTCTAATCACAGCCCAGCTAAAACAGAACTGTTTTATCTCCTTTGGAACCTTTTAGGTGTGACTCAGTTAAATTGGAAACATTGGACTTGATGAAGGAGATGCGTACAGGGTAACAAAGGGGCGGTCACCCACCCTCGAGAGTAAGCTGGGTAAGGCTCTCCAACAGTAACAACACTGGTGATGATTTCACTACCTGATTGTGTATCTGCCTGGATTAACGAGCTGCTATTTTTCCCACTTCACTTCTTCATGATGTAATTCTCCAATGAAGTATTATTTGATGAGGCACTGCCTCCGTTGGCAAAAAATGCCAAAAAAAAGAGAGCCAGAGACCGAGGGGAAACTCTCAGCATGAAAGTACAGATCTGATGTGCTATTCTGAAAATGTCCTTGGTAGAACAAGTCTCTACCAATAACTTTTTCTTTAGGAGCAATATCTTCAAGTCTTCTTCCAGTTAATGTTTGCTTTCTAAGTAGGACCTCTTATCAAGACTCTCAGTGGCAGGATCTTTCATATATAACAGATTTATATAACACTCTTAGTAAAGCACTTTGATCATAAATGTACTTTGAAAATTTGAGAACAAAAAAATTGACAGAGATATTGTGGCAGGTGACTAAATTCCAGGTGGGGTAAGGTTGAAGGAGGAGAGAAAGTTGAAGAGCAGCGAGGCTTAAGGATGGAATATCGGAGCACAGGCAGTGAATCACGTTCCTTTTTGACGGAGAGTGATGGGAGCAGAAGAGCCAAGAACTGATGGAGAGTTCTCCTTTGGGGAAAATAATTCAAAGACTCAAAGTACATTTATTATCAAAGTATGTGTTACTGCCTGGTGTTACCACTGGTGCTTGGGGCAGCAATGAAGGTCCTCCATCTCTGGCAGTCTTCATCATGTCAGTGGCTCCCTCTCGGTTTTCGCTACTGTCAGTCATGCAAGTCCCAGGTGGAGACTCAGGAATACTGTCGCACTCGGGTGTAGAAGGTTTCCTCATTGCTGTTTCCATAACAATTTTGTTTTACCAGTCAAAGTTGTTAGCCCTGAGCTAAACCCCCGAACCTGGAGGACTGGTAGACCATTCTTAATCTGGCCTCTACCCTTGGACCTGTTTGGTGTGGGCGAACCTACCAAGAGCCAAAGGCATAATGCCTTGACTGCAGCCATCAAAGCTCTCTGGGTCACTGAGGTTGTGGTTCCCTTGGAGGATAGATGTGGTGTAAACCCCTGAGATTAGTCTTCCCACAGAAAGCCATGAAACACAAAAAAAAAATCGTGGAATGATTTTAAAACAACCAGCTATCAATAAAGTTGAATTTCCGAGGCAGTGTTTAATGCTCAGCCTGTACATGAATGGACAGAAAAACTGACTCATATGAATCAAAGCATTTAAGGCGATAACTTTTGCTTCATTGCTATATAAATGCTGACAATACAGAGGCAGTCAATTTCTTCAAGGTATGGTTGTGTGTTTGCAGCCTTGTTGTAGACACAGTCGATCACACCTCACCTCTAGGATTCAGTTTAGGTCATGTCTGGGTCAAAGGTGTAATGTGATCTGGAGTCCAACGGACTAGGTTAACCAGCTTGATCACCAGAGGCATGTTAATTACTAAATGTGTGCTTCACTTTACCATTGTCAGCAGCATCTTCTGTCATTGTGTTGGTGATTTTCTTCATTTCTAAACAGACTGCAGTGTTTGAATTCACTGAAATAGTTTGGCTAGAGGCTCAGTCAATTCTAGAAAACAAATATTCAGCGATACACGTGGGGTGCTTTCTGGTCCCAAAGCCTTCGCTGTATCCAGTTGCTCTTGGCCATGTCTTGATATCATGTGGTGTGAATTGAATCATGGAACCATAGGATTAAAGAAAAGTACAGCACTGAAATTTGTCCTTCTGGCCCACCTCATCCATGCCAGCTGTGATGCCTAATGCATATCCAATTTGCCTGCTTAGACCCTTCCTTATTTACATACTTGTCCAAATGCCTTTCAGGTGCAGCATTTAGGTCTGATTCCTCCATTTCTCTGGCAGCTTGTTCCACATAACCTCACCCTTCATGTGAAAAACGTAACCCTCAGATCTTCTTTACATTCATTCCCTCTCACCTTAAGCCTGTGCCCTCTAGTTGTAGGTGGGAAAGGGGCTCTGACTATTTCTCCAGCCTAGCCCCTTCATAATTTAATAAATTGCTCAGCCTCCGACCTTCCAGTGAAAATGAAGCCAGCCCATTAGATCTCTCCTCATAACAACTGCCCTTCATTCCAGGCAACATATTGGTGAATCTACAGATCTTCTCATATTTGTGATCTCGGTGAATCTCTTCTGTTACCACAACTTTCCTGCAGGTGATGGCCAGAGATGACTTGCAAGATAGCTCCTCTGCACAAAACCACCTTGGCTCATCCTGATCAGTCCTTGCTTTTCCAGTTTGCTGCAGAATGGCCACTGGGGCAGTGGGGATCTCGAGATGGAGATGAGTGGATGGGCTTATTCTTGGAACCTCTTCCTCCCATTATTAGTTTGCCCATCAGATTGTGGGAAAGAAAGGGAGAAAACTACTGGGGCCTTGGCAGAGATACTCATATCAACATTAGCCATGGGTGAGGTGCTGGAAGACTGGAGGATGTCTAATGTTGAGCTGTTATTTAAGAAGGGCAGGAAGGACAAACCAAAGCACAGACTGGTGAGCCTAATGGCTGTGGTGGTAAAGAGATTGGAAGGGATTCTGAGAGCCACTATCTACTAAGGTAAAGGCTGATGAGTGAGAGTCAAAATGGCTTTGGATGGTAATCGTGTCTCATGAACTTGATAGAGTTTTTTTTCGTAGATGTGACCAATGAATTGATGAGGGCAAAGTGGTAGAAATTGACTACGTGGACTCGAACAAGGCCTTTGACAAAGTCCTACATCGTGCGTAGTTCGGCCCAGAAGGTTTGATTGAATGGGACCCTGGGTGAGCGAGCCAATTAGAATCTAAGTTGGCAGAGTGGAAGGAGTCAGAGAGTGCCAGTGGATAGACCTGCATCCATGCTACAAAAATCTATGTCTTCATTTGACCCATGTCCCTTTAAACCAGGGGTTCCCAACCTGGGGTCCATGACCCCTTGCTTGATGGTATTGGTTCATGGCATAAAAAAGGTTGGGAACCCCCGCTCTGAACATTTTCCTTCCGTGTACTTGCCTAAAAGCAAGATGGCGCCAGCTTAGACCACTAACAAACAGAAGCTGTTTCTGCAGACGCTTCATAAAATTGCTTCTCTTCTTTTAAATATACTATACTACTGATATACTACTGATCGGGGTGTGATTGCCGCCTGTAATTTACAGTATGACGGTGTTTTTACTAATCGGGCTGTGATTTCCGCCTGTAATTTACATTTTGATGGTATTTTTACCGATCGGGGTATGACTGGATCCTGTAGTTTATATTTTGATGGGGTGTTTCTGGGCTGACTGAGCGATTTGGTGCCTTTGCTGTCCCTGAGGGAATTCGTCGTGGTTGAAAACTAAGCGTGTGGCCTAATGGCAGAACTTAAACCCACGTTCGGCTCTATTTTTTGCCAATCTTACTGATGAAAGCCTCGAGCAAGATTGAAATCAATGAGGATGAATGTGGAATGTGAGCGGGTGTTCAATGCCGCCTGCCTGCGTTTGGCTGGTTTCCCTCCCCCTCTCGCTTGCTGCTGCCGGAGGAAGGTGCAGCCATCTTGGGTCTTGGGCAAGATTTGATCTGCACAGTTTGTGGTTTGGACTCATGCTTCGCAGTTCATGTTATCTGTGTCTCTGGTTACTCCTTTTTTAAATGCTAGTTTGCATGATTTCGATTGGGCGGACTGGCTCTGCAGACTCCTGTCAACAAATGACCCAGTGTCAAATTGAACTGAACTGAACTTTCCTAAACTGTTTCAAGGACTCTAAGGTTTGAAGTTGTACTGAAGCACATTTGCAGGTTCGGTAAGTGAGACTGCGGCTATATACAACAAATATTTATTCACAAGCAAGCGACAAAACAGTTGGATGCAATTTGAACAAGCACCAACCAAGTCACCCAAACTATAGAAACTACAACACTAAGCATGCAATATATTTACTGAATCTGCCCAAGTTATACAACAAGATTAAACAAGTGATATACAACAACTAGAAGAAACACAAGCTCCTCCACCACTAACTGTAACGCACCTTACAAATGGCTTCTCCGGTGCTGCCCGCGGATCACAGCGCGGAGTGACTCGGAGACGTGGAGAGCGTACACGTGTGTTCACCTTTATACACCTGAAGACTGGAAACCGGTCGCGGGTGTCGCAGTGTGTAACCTGGGACCAGAAACCGGTGCCGCAGGGCACGGGAGCTAGCCAATGGGTAGGTGACTACCTACCTCGAGTAGGCCTGTCCTTAACCAGCACGGTGGAAGCGACTTTCAGAACAAAGTTCAATCAGTAATTGAGTTAAGCTTCCATATTACATTTCAGCCCTCTGCACCGTGCCAATACGGCCCTTAAACTAATTTAATCCCTGGGGATGTCCCACGAAACTACATACAAAACGCAAAGGTATAAGCCCAACCGTTAATCCCCAGTGTACTGCACTCATCTACCGATGTCCTATCACCCCGTAAAACCGCCCCCCCGCCCCCCGGAGCACAATGATTATGAAACTGGTTTCTCTACTTTATGCACCGACTCTTGGATGTGATCAGCCAGCCGGGTGATGTTCGCCGACTCGCCAGGAATGCCAGTGCAGCACTCCTGACCAATAACAGCACAAGTGCCGCCTTTCTCTGCATGCAAGAGGCCTAAGGCCATCCGATCTTGCTGAGCCACCACTCGAACCGGCATCATCTTGGCCGACACTCGGGCTAATGCGTCCTCCGCGTGCTTGAGAGCCGCGGTTGCCTCATTGGCCAGCGTCTCCATCACGGGGAGCGCACGCGCCTGTTCCTGGGACAAGTGGGATGCTCCGTACTGGGGAAAGGTTAGCATCCAATATCTCTCTGCCTCCATGATGGTCCTCTTACTGCGCTGACCATCGTAAGTGGGGCACTCACCAGGGTACTGAGGCGGGATATGTACGGCGCCACATATCCCGCATAGCAGCAGCCGTACCACCCCACGGGGAGCCTCAGGTGGGACCGGGAGCCACACATCTGTCCAGCGTGCAGGGAGCACCCTCCTTCACAGCACCATTCTGCATAGACACCGTGCCGTGGGATTCAGCTCCTGCTCACTCTCGCTGTGTCCCACTGACTGGTTGGACCTGTGTCTATCACACCGTCTGCACCAACATACCCTCCATTCCCTGTCGGCTGTGGAACCACTTTCAGAGTCGGGACCTTTGTGTTCCACAGTTTGTACACAGTGAAGAACCAGCCCTTAAAGCATGTGCTCCACCGGGGGTCACAAAGGCCAAGAATCTTTCAGGCTGTTACCATACTATAGGGCGAGGTTGGTTGGAAGAGACTAAGCTCTCCTGATTTCGCCCAGATCAGAACGCCAAAATCCGAGAAGCCGGACAAATTCCCCTAACAGTCCTGTCCTTTGCCATCGAAGGGAATTGGTGTTGACAGTCCGTCTGAGGCCTGGGCAGGAGTCCTGACACAAATCTAGCAATCTGACGTGTTGGCCTTCTTTGAGTATTCATTGGCCATCCACTGCAACGTGCTATAGGACTTCCCATCACAGGTCAGAGTCACCACCGCTGCCAACAGCACCAGCTATTCTGTTATTCAGCAATGTGGAGACACACAAACTCACTCTTCCTGGTTAGTCGTCGAGTATTCATGCACGTTATTCCCGGTTTCCCCGGCAACGCCACACGCCGGATTTTCCCCAGTCAGTGTGCCTCAATACCCCCACCCCCCCCCGACCTGTTGGCCCCTGTGGCTGCTGTGCCCAAAACTTCCCAGATTCCTTCTCCAGCCCCACCTCCTGCGACTTGGGAGGGTCCGACACTGCACGATGCCGGGACGTTGGAGACCCACCCAGACTCGCTGGCCAAGCGTTCAGGCGACTCACAGCTTGCTGCAGCACACCCAGCCAACCCTGACGGCTACGGGTCAGTTGCTGTTTCAGCAGCCCATTCATGCATTTAATCAGCCCCAGGTTGATATGGAATGAGTAACACCCACAAAATGCTGAATTCGGAGGCCCAGCCTTGGACCTTAGCTCCAGTGAAATGAGAGCCCTTGTCTGATTGAATCTCCCATGGGACTCCATACATGGATGACAAATACTCTAACCCCTCGGTTCTGTTTCCCAGGTCAGCATGGTCACATGGCACTGCCACCAGGACCCCGGAGCATGGTCATGGCATACCACCTTCTATTTTGTCGCGGCAGAGGCCCAATGCTATCGATCTGCCAGATCTGACCAGCTCCTGTACCCCTCTGAATGTGTCCCGAAGGACCCAATGGTCCTGGTTGGCAGAACAGAGACTTAACAGTTGCCGTTTTGACCTCGTCTCAGCCTCCGCCCATTTTCCTGTTCCGTCCACTCCCAGATGCCCACCGTTCTGGAGCGCCCAGACTGCCAGGCAACCGCTGTCCTCTTCCCCGGATCATGCCACTCTACCTACAGCAGCGTTACCCGAGAGGTGTTGGCACCTACACGGTGGACTATAATCTGCTGCTGGTGTGCATCTCTCCAAACATGTTCCCAACAGGAGCACCCCCTGAGAGGTTGCCCATGTACCTCCTGATCTATCTCGTGCTGCTAACACAGCCATACCACCATGCTGGTGACCACTGCCTAGGAGTCAGTATAGACTCTAATAGGCCCGGTCACCTCTCAGAGGGGTAGGGTTATGGCTACCAACTCAGACAATTGGCTGGATCCCTTCTCTCTCTCCTGTGTGACAATTTTACCTGTCACAGGGTGAAGAGGGGCAGCCCTCCACCAGTGCTTGCCACCTCCCTGACGGCTAGGATGTTCGTGAACCCAACTTGTTTCTCCTCAGGGGTCAGATTGTCAAACGGTTTACCCCACTGTCTGGGTGAGGGGTCAGTGGTGGAGACTTCTTTGAGTGTGTTGTGGTCATTATTGGGCAGGGGTGTAACCTGTTCATGGAGACAGCTTATCCCAGCAGGACCTTTCTCTGCAAATATACCATTTCCATTTAACAATCGAGGACCGTTGGACATGGCCCTCGTCGTGAATCGCATTCTCGGATTTCACCCACTGTAAGATAGGGAGGTTCAGTCGCAGCACACCTGCCTCAGAGGCTGTCTGGTGTTCTGTGGCTGGGGGTGGGGGATGCCCAACAGCAGGCCAATAACTGCCTCTTGAAGGGGCTGTATTGGGCTGCCGCCTCAGGGAGAGTTCTGGTCCAGAGCACCAAGGGGATGTGATGGCCCTTCACCACTTGCCACTCCTCACTTGTCCCTGTTCCTCTCCCTCAAGGGGAAGAGGCAGAGAGCCTCCATGCTGGGCATGGGACTGCGCGATCACTGGTCTGGTTTGAACAGGGTCGGGTGCGTAGGGAGGAGGGCAATTGAAACTCTGCTCTACTTCCTCTTCCACATCCTCACTACCTAGGCAGATGGATAAGCCCATTCCCCATACAGGTGTTGGTGTCATCTCCCCGCAGTATCGCAGCTCCGATCTTAATGAACTCTGGTTGCCAGTTAGACCATCAGGCAGCCTCTAATTGCTGCACCTTCACTAGCTGGGAAGCTATCTTCATGCCCTCACTGTCTTGCTCCCTAGCCCAGGTCTGTGCCAATGGGCAGTTTGTGGTACAGAGCTGTTGCAGCACCATTCTTTCAACTTGTTATCTCCTGCTCTCTCGTCTTATGTTGGTGCCTTAGGAAGGCCACCAGCGGTCAAAAAGCACCCCTTTGGCTCCCCTTACCATCTGGGACCCCTGACTCAGTTAGCAAGGACACGATGTGGTGTCCAATTATTTCCTTGTGGACATCCAAGCTGGTTGACCAAGAGGCTGGCTTGCCATGATTCGCCAGCAGGCTGGTGACACTACAGAACCCAGCACTATCATCGGTCCATCCCAGGACTCGGCGCTCTCCACATGTGGAACTCTTTTGCCCTCACTTACTGCTGAACATTTGAACTCCTGTTACACTCACTGAACCCTGCTCGCAGTGCCAAATGATGTACGGAAGCAGATTTGCGGGCTCGGTAACTGAAACAACAGACACTGCTTGCAGGTAAGTACGACCGTTTATTCACAAGCAAGAAGTGAAACACTTTACTTGCATGCAAGTCAAACGAGCAGTCCGGCTGGTGGCGTAGTGGTATCAGCACTGGACTTCAAGGCCGATGGTTCTGAGTTCAGACCCAGCTGCAGTATCTGTGTTGAAGAAAGGCCTAGCGGTCTACTTCCGTATCTTGTGATGAAAACCCTATGCACCCTCTGGTCCATGAACTCACGAAGAGTTGGACTCGACTTAACAACTAAATAACAGAGTCAAACGAGCGTTCATCCAGGTCACCCAGACTATAAAAGCTACAACACTAAACGTTCAATATACTTGTTAAATCTGTCCAAGTGATAAGTGTGCACTCACAACATGAGCCCCTCTCCTCCCAAGCACATTCCAAATGGCTTCTCCAGCGCTGCCCGCGGATCACAGCGTGGAGTGACTCGGAGACGTGGAGAGCGTACACATGTGTTCACTTTTATACACCTGAAGACTGGAAACCGGTCGTGGGTGTCGCAGTGTGTAACCTGGGACCAGAAACCGGTGCCGCAGGGCACGAGAGCTCGCCAATGGGTAGGTGACTACCTACCTCAAGTGGTCTACGGTGGAAATAACTTTCAGAATAATGTTCAATCAGTAAGTAAGTTAGCCTTCCACAGTACAGATGTTTGATATTCCGCATGTTATTTGCTCATTTTTCGTCCGGTGCACAATCTGCTCTTTTTTTATTGCATTGAGTTTTTTGAATGGTTTCTTTGTTTCGTGGCTGTCTTTGGGAAGACAAATCTCAGGGTTGTATACTGCATAAATACGTTGATAATAAATGTATTTTGACTTTGACTTTTAAACATTGTAATTTATCCACCTCTGCAGCATCATTTGGCTTGGTGGTGAAACCAGGGACGATCTCCAGTGCAGATTCAGCAAAACTAGAAATGACTTCAGGTCAATAAGCAATATTTGGGAATCAACCAAGTACAGTGCCCTCACCAAGGTGAAGCAGAGCTGTACCATAGAAAACTTACAGCACAATACAGGCTCTGTAAGCTGTGTCCACAAAGCTGTGCTGAACATGTCCTTACCTTAGAAAATACCTAGAGTTACCCATAGCCCTCTATTTTTCTGAGCTCCATATACCTATCCAGGAGTCTCTTAAAAGACCCTATCGTTTCTGCATCCACCACCATTGCCGGCAGCCCATTCCAGGCACTCACCACACTCTGCATAATATTCTTACCCCTGACATCTCCTCTGTACCATAGAACCATGGAACACTACAGCACAGTACAGGCCCTTCAGCCCTCCATGTTGTGCCAACCCATATAATCCTTAAAAAAAGTACTAAACCCACACTACCCCATAACCCTCCATTTTTCTTTCATCCATGTGCCTGTCCAAGAGGTTCTTAAATACCCCTAATGTTTTAGCCTCCACCACCATCCCTGACAAGTCATTCCAGGCACTCACAACTCTCTGTGTAACAAACTTACCCCTGATGTCTCCCCTAAACTTCCCTCCCTTAATTTTTCACATATGCCATCTGGTGTTTGCTATTGGTGCCCTGGAAAACAGGTACTGACTATCCACCCTATCTATGCCTCTCATAATCTTGTAGACCTCTATCAAGTCCCCTCTCATTCTTCTACGCTCCAAAAAGAAAAGTCCCAGCTCTGCTAACCTTGCTTCATATGACTTGTTCTCCATACCAGGCAACATCCTGGTAAATCTCCTCTGCACCCTCTCCATAAGCTTTCACATCCTTCCTATAATGAGGTGACCAGAATTGAACAAAATACTCTAAGTGTGGTCTCACCAGAGATTTGTAGAGTTGCAACATGACCTCTCTACTCTTGAACTCAGTCCCCCTGTTAATGAAACCTAGCATCCCATAGGCCTTCTTAACTACCCTATCAACCTGTGCAGCGACCTTGAGGGGTGTATAGATTTGAACCCCAAAGTCCCTTTGTTCATCCACACTCTTAAGTAACTGACCATTAATCCTGTACTCAGTCTTCTGGTTTGTCCTTCCGAAATGAATCACCTCACACTTGTCCGGATTGAACTCCATCTGCCATTTTTCTGCCCAACTCTGCAGCCTGTCTATATCCTCTTGTAACCTTCAACCAACTATAGCTCCATCCACAATTCCTCCAATCTTCGTGTCATCTGCAAACTTACCTCACCCATCCTTCTGCCTCTACATCCAGGTCATTTATAAAAATCACAAATAGCAGGGGTCCCAGGACAAATCCCTGCAGCACTCCACTAGTCACCGACCTCCAGGCAGAATACTTTCCTTCCACAACTACCCTCTGCTTTCTTCCTTTAAGCTAATTTTTTATCCAAACAGCCAAGGTTCCACTTATCCCATGCCTCATGACTTTCTGGATGAGTCTCTCATGAGGGACCTTGTCTAATGCTTTGCTAAAGTCCACGTAGACCACATCCACTGCCGTAGCCTCATCAATTTCTTTTGTTACCTCTTCAAAAAACTCAATCAGGCTCGTGAGGCAAACACCTACTTCCAAACACCTTAAAACTGTTCCCTCTTGTGATGGCCATTTCAGCCCTGGGAAAAAGCCTCTGACTATCCACACGATCAATGCTTCTCATCATCTTATACACCTCTATCAGGTCACCTCTCATCCTCTGTCGCTCCAAAGAGAAAAGGCCGAGTTCACTCAACCTATTCTCATAAGGCATGCTCCCCAATCCAGGCAACATCCTTGTAAATCTCCCCTGCACCCTTGGCCAGAAAGAATGACAATCTACAAATCAGTGAATTCAGATGAATTGAGGACAGTGGAAGCAGACAGACTAATTGTCTTTGTTCTTGCTGCATGCTTGGGGATGGTTTTGTGAAGACACACTATTCTCCATTTTGTGAGCTTAACATGCTGGGCTAGATCAATGTTTTAAAGAAGACGCAATGATACTTCAGGTAATCTGGTGGACTGGAGATAATTTCCAAATAAGAAGTTATTTGTGAGATGTTCTTTGGTTGGCTATAACATGCAGGTTTGTGAATGCTGGGGTTGATGCCTGCCTGAAGGGATTTGAGCTCATTGCTGATTGAGAACAAAGAGCCATAAATTATCGACTGTCTGTTTCTGGGAAGAGGGCAATAAATGGATGCTGGCTTGGAGCAGAACCAATAACCAGGTGTTAAAGGACAGACACATGACCTGTGGCCAATGACACTGGAATGCAGTATTTGAATCGACAAGGAATGGACATAAAAGTAGATGCTTCGTATGTGCTGGCAGCAGTAACTTCAAAGATTAACCATCGCAGATACAAGTGTGAGCAACCTTGCATGAAACACATGACGAGTGAATCGGGACAACAAGGAATGCCTGGCCAATGCAAAATCCTTGCCTGGGTAAGGTGAGAGGTGAAAGATTTCATAGGAACTTGAGGGCAACAGTTGGTATGTAAGTTTCATGAGCTGCCACAGGAAGTGGCTGAGGCAGGTTTAGTAACAACAATTAAAAGATGCATGGAAAGGAAAGGTTGAGAAAGTTATGGGCCGAAGGCTAGTGCATAGGACCAGCCTGGATGGACTTCCTGGTTGGTATGGAGTGGTTGGCCCAAAGTCCCGTTTCTGTGCCGTGAGGCTCTATGTTCCAACAACTCACTTTGGAACGAGAGACTCAGGCCTGGAGACAAAAGCCTATCATTGTATCCAGGCCATACTAGCCATGGGAAGTTACCTGCTCTCACCTCTCAAGTGTGAACAGCAATGGCAGAGAAGTTCAGTCGGTTTACTTACACCGGTGTGGTGAGATGTTAGAGACCGAGTTGGTGAAGTTCACACAGGCAAGGAAAGGTCAGCACGATCAGTGTCAGCCAGCCGAGAGTTCAAATATTTCAGTATGGGTCAGTGGCTGAGACCTCACTTCATTTTGTGTGCTACACTTTCCAAGCTCAACAAAACGCAGTGAGACTTCATGTGATCCGCACAGCCTGTAGGCTGATTTTGGCAGCCTTCCGCATGTTTAACTGGTGAATACTCAGAGGATCCTGGAGGTGGGAGGTGGCACCCTACGGCATGAAATACACATCTGGTGAATGTGTGTGAAATATTGTATGGGGACGACCCCTACAGAAGCAGCCTTTGACAGCAGTGCGAAACCTGCTTTTGCTTGGCTCATTGGGCAGTGTCAGAATGGTGTTCCAAGTTCAACCTAGGAAGGTGCCTACCTGGCATTTCTCTCTACGAAACTTCTCTTCAGTCATCATATCAGAATCCACCACCTCGAATCTGCCTGCTCTTAACATTACCTGACATGACTCTGTCCATTTCAGCAGTTTATCAACACTCAGATATTGGTCGGTGAATGACAAGCAATACTGCAACACAAAAGTAGTAGACAATGACTTCCACCAACAAGAAGGGGGTCAAACCATCTATCTTTGATAGACAAACATGAGGAAATCTGCAGATGCTGGAAATTCAAGCAACACACACACAATGCTGGTGGAACGCAGCAGGCCAGGCAGCATCTATAGGGAGAAGCGCTGTCGACGTTTCGGGCCGAGACCCTTCCTTCCTTACCCTTCATCAGGAAGGGTCTCGGCCCGAAACGTCGACAGCGCTTCTCCCTGTAGATGCTGCCTGGCCTGCTGCGTTCCACCAGCATTTTGTGTGTGTATCTTTGATAGACAATAGTATTACCGTAACCAATTCCCCATCATCATAAAATCAGCATCTGGACAAAACACATAGAAGGTTCAAAGTGTTGTGTGTTCAGAGATGCTCTTCTGCACCCACTGTTATTAGATACAGGATTGGAACCTGGTGCGGTCCTCTGCTGCTGTCACCCATCCACTTCAAGGTTCGGTATGTTGTGCATTCTGAGGTGTTGTTCTGCACACCACTGTTGAAAGGCATGGTTATTTGAGTTACTGTCACCTTCCTGTCAGCTTGAACTAGTCTGGCCATTCTTCTCTGACCTCTCTCATTAAAAAGGCGCTTTTGCACACAGAACTGCTGCTCACTGGTTGTTTCTATTTTGTTTTTCACACCTTTTTCGGTAAACTCCAGAGAATGTTGCATGTGAAAATCTCAGGAGATCAGGAGTTTCTAAAATACTCAAGTCACCCCATCTAGCGTTGACAGTCATTCCACAGTCGAAGTCACATTTCTTCCCCATTCTGATGTTTGGTCTGAACAACAAGTGAACCTTTTGACCCTGTCTGTATGTTTTTATGCATTGAGTTGCTGGCACATGATTAGCTGATTAGATATTTCCATTAACGAGCAGGTGCACAGGTGTACTTAGTAAGATGACCACTGAGTGGAAATCCCATGGCTTCGAGAGCAGGGCAGAGTCTGAGTATCCTGCCAGGAGTGACTCACTCCAAAACCTTTCCAGCATTTGTGAGGCGACGGATAACTCCCTGCTTATTTGGTTGGGCAACACACAAAGAGCTTTGCACCGTCCGGGTTGAAACACACCACCTACCCTGAACCTCTACCCCCTCCTCCAACAGTACATCATGCCTGCAATGTATATCGTCTACAAAATGTGCTGCAGTTCCTTGTTTAGGCAATAGCAGCAAATTCCAAGTAATGATAAGATTCACATAATTTCCTTGTAGTTGAAAACTGAAGATTGCTTTAAACTTTGCAAATGATTTTGCTAAATAAGCGATGTCATGTCTAATGTTCTTCTGTTGATTACTGAATGAAACATTTGAGTCTTCCAAGAATTTTACCAGTTTCAAAAAGCATCTCAGGCAGTTTCCTTTTGAGAGCCATCTGAATTCTGTGTACAACAGCAAGTGTTCAAACTGGTCATCATTCCCAATACAAAGCTCACAAAATAGTCGAGAATTGAAAGCATGGAATTTGATTCTTATTTACCACTGTGAAAATAGCTTTTAATGACTTTTTTGCAGCCAATCGCTTTAGCTTTTTTTGCGACAAGATGTTATCTGTGAATTACATAGTGGATCGTAAATACGTTAGGTACAGCTTTCTTCAAGAAAATAATAACCCCACGGTGGCATCCTGTCATTGATGGTGCCCCGTCTGGTGTACAAGCAAGAATGTTGGTGAGCAGAACGTCTTTCTCTTTGAAAAATTGCTCAACAACTTGTTATATTGACCTCCACCTTCGTATGCTTCTTGTCCCCTTGCAAATAACAACGCTTGAACCATGCTTTTATCTTTTATGAAGTGAACATAACCAAGAGGCAAAGATTTGTTGCTGAGCAAAGCTGACTCGTTCAACTGCAGAGCAGATTCTGTTGTCCCAAGTATTCTGCACAATGTGCCTTCCATGTCCTCAGATATTTCATCTATCTGTCTTTGAACAGAGTTGTTGCTGAGTGCAATCATCTTAATTATTTGGTCGGGTGAATTATGCAAAACAGTACGCGGAATCTCCCCTCCAGAAGGAAAAACCTGCTCTTCTCCAACCTCACGGGGATTTCTAGCTTTAGCAGTGTGCAATGAAATGTGTGAAGCACAGAAACCATCACTGTTTTGTTGTGAAGTGCCGGCAAACACGTTTTGAAGTGTTTTCTGCTTCTGACAGTTCTCATGAAGTGACTGAACATAAGCCAAGTTTTGTTTGCTTCATCAGAGTGTATTCTCTTCAAATGTTCAAGGAGCCTGGACAGGTTAATTGCCTCCTTTGAAAAAACGTTTTCACACAACAGACACATTGGCTGCTGTTGGTTGCTTGGTGCTGATATAAATCCATCTTTTTGATACTCCACACTATACTGTCTGCACTTCTTTAATTTTGGTCTTCTTCTTATTTCCTTATGGATTAATGACTACAGTCAATCACTTGTTGTTTAAGTCCAACCTCAGGCACTGCAGTCAGTAAAGGGGAAAGTTATGCCATCATCATAGCCCAGGCAAAGTTTGATTCTCTGCCTAAAAGTATATAAAGTAGGGCACAAATATCTCAGTTGGGCCATGGGCTAGAGAAATGTGATCAAGTTATTTGAAAGGCAGATTTTGAACTTTACCCTGATGAATGCCACACCCTAATTCACAGAAACTGCGTCACATTGTTATTAGAGGATGGAATTGTATTTACTAACACTGTGCTACAGTAGTGAGTGGCAATAATGTGCAGGTCAGGCTGGGAAATATCACTATTTCTTCAATCTAGATTCCTCATGATATGTCAATACAGAAGTGTCCCTTTACTTTTCAACAAGTATAATGCACTTTGAGTAAAGTCTAAAAGAACGGTGGGTTAGCAAGAGTTGAGGCGATTACGTGATTACTCTAATCGATTATGAGGCACTGAAGATCAAATACTTACAATAAGTAATTTATTTCTTAAATTAATCCAGTAATCTCCCCTTGCTACTAACCCCTCACCACCACTTTTATCTTTTGTGCCTCCTCAGAAACTCTCACCAACATGGGGCAGGGTGGGGGGGTGGAATTTCACCCACTTTGGAAACCACCGAAGGATATGGGCCAAAAGTAGGGAAGTGGGACTAGCTCAAGGAGCCAATTTGGGCAGCATGGATCTGTTGGACTGAATGGCCTGTTTTCGTACTACATAACCACATAACTCTATGACGCTAACTAGCCTCACTCATTTGCTAACGTTTGGTCAGTTCCCTGAGTCCAACATGACTACATGTGTTGGAGTGGGTAGACTTATAGGATGAGTTCAGCTTGGTTCAGACTGGCTGTATTCTGCTCAATTTCAGGTCAAGCTTTAACCGGTTTCCTTGAGCAGACCTCTAATGAGTTCCGCACAAGTAATTGGCCAGTCGGTGTGTAGTCTTCTCAGAAGGGAGTAGCAAATGCAGTACAATGAACTTCAAAAAGTTCAAGTAGGTCATTGCTTACAGGGAAGGAAAGGTTGTGGGGAAGGGAGAGCCTTTGCACCTCCTGTAGTTGCACAGGAAAATGCCGTGGAAGGGAAGTGGGTATTGGTGGAGATGGAAAATTTTCCTGGAAGGAAAAACCCATTCAGAATGCAAAGAGGGAGGAGATGATGGTGGCATCACTTTGGAGAAACAGCAGAGAATGGTTCATTGATGGGATACAATCCCTCCACATTAATCAGCCATATCTTCCTTTCACATCCCATGCACTAATAAAGCATGTTGGTAGTCTTTTTAGTTGATCCCTTCATAAGTTCATTTACAGCTCTCCATTCTCCTCAGCTCTGTTTTTAAATCTCTGTGCTCATTTTCCATTTCTCACTCTTTCTCATTTTAGCTCCAGCATCTTTAGAGGAGCTTCGTCTTCAGGTGGCCCCAACTTTCTATTGCAGTGTCAGCTCTGTAATGGTCCCTACAGTGTCAGCTCTCTGATTGCCCCTACTCTCTATTACAGTGTCAGCTCTGTAATGGTCCCTACAGTGTCAGCTCTCTGATTGCCCCTACTCTCTATTACAGCGTCAGCTCTGTAATGGCCCCAACTTTCTATTGCAGTGACAGCTCTGTAATGGTCCCTACAGTGTCAGCTCTCTGATCGCCCCTACTCTCTATTACAGTGTCAGCTCTGTAATGGTCCCTACTCTCTATTACAGCGTCAGCTCTGTAATGGTCCCTACTCTCTATTGCAGTGTCAGCTCTGTAATGGTCCCTACAGTGTCAGCTCTCTGATCGCCCCTACTCTCTATTACAGTGTCAGCTCTGTAATGGTCCCTACTCTCTATTACAGCGTCAGCTCTGTAATGGTCCCTACTCTCTATTGCAGTGTCAGCTCTGTAATGGTCCCTACAGTGTCAGCTCTCTGATCGCCCCTACTCTCTATTACAGTGTCAGCTCTGTAATGGTCCCTACTCTCTATTACAGCGTCAGTTCTGTAATGGCCCCAACTTTCTATTGCAGTGTCAGCTCTGTAATGGTCCCTACAGTGTCAGCTCTCTGATTGCCCCTACTCTCTATTACAGTGTCAGCTCTGTAATGGTCCCTACAGTGTCAGCTCTCTGATTGCCCCTACTCTCTATTACAGTGTCAGCTCTGTAATGGTCCCTACAGTGTCAGCTCTGTAATGGCCCCTACTCTCTATTACAGTGTCAGCTCTCTGATTGCCCCTACTCTCTATTACAGCGTCAGCTCTGTAATGGCCCCAACTTTCTATTGCAGTGTCAGCTCTGTAATGGTCCCTACAGTGTCAGCTCTCTGATCGCCCCTACTCTCTATTACAGTGTCAGCTCTGTAATGGTCCCTACTCTCTATTACAGCGTCAGCTCTGTAATGGCCCCAACTTTCTATTGCAGTGTCAGCTCTGTAATGGTCCCTACAGTGTCAGCTCTCTGATCGCCCCTACTCTCTATTACAGTGTCAGCTCTGTAATGGTCCCTACTCTCTATTACAGTGTCAGCTCTGTAATGGCCCCTACTTTCTATTGCAGTGTCAGCTCTGTAATGGTCCCTGCAGTGTCAGCTCTGTAATGGTCCCTACTCTCTATTACAGTGTCAGCTCTGTAATGGTCCCTACTCTCTATTACAGTGTCAGCTCTGTAATGGTCCCTACTCTCTATTACAGTGTCAGCTCTGTAATGGCCCCTACAGTGTCAGCTCTCTGATCACCCCTACTCTCTATTACAGCGTCAGCTCTGTAATGGCCCCAACTTTCTATTGCAGTGTCAGCTCTGTAATGGTCCCTACAGTGTCAGCTCTCTGATCGCCCCTACTCTCTATTACAGTGTCAGCTCTGTAATGGTCCCTACTCTCTATTACAGTGTCAGCTCTGTAATGGCCCCTACTTTCTATTGCAGTGTCAGCTCTGTAATGGTCCCTGCAGTGTCAGCTCTGTAATGGTCCCTACTCTCTATTACAGTGTCAGCTCTGTAATGGTCCCTACTCTCTATTACAGTGTCAGCTCTGTAATGGTCCCTACTCTCTATTACAGTGTCAGCTCTGTAATGGCCCCTACAGTGTCAGCTCTCTGATCACCCCTACTCTCTATTACAGCGTCAGCTCTGTAATGGCCCCAACTTTCTATTGCAGTGTCAGCTCTGTAATGGTCCCTACAGTGTCAGCTCTCTGATCGCCCCTACTCTCTATTACAGTGTCAGCTCTGTAATGGTCCCTACTCTCTATTACAGTGTCAGCTCTGTAATGGCCCCAACTTTCTATTGCAGTGTCAGCTCTGTAATGGTCCCTGCAGTGTCAGCTCTGTAATGGTCCCTACTCTCTATTACAGTGTCAGCTCTGTAATGGTCCCTACTCTCTATTACAGTGTCAGCTCTGTAATGGCCCCTACAGTGTCAGCTCTCTGATCACCCCTACTCTCTGTTACAGTGTCAGCTCTGTAATGGCCCCTTCTTTCTATTACAGTGTCAGCTCTGTAATGGCCCGTACTCTCTGTTACAGTGTCAGCTCTGTAATGGCCCCTACAGTGTCAGCTCTCTGATCACCCCTACTCTCTGTTACAGTGTCAGCTCTGTAATGGCCCCAACTTTCTATTGCAGTGTCAGCTCTGTAATGGTCCCTACAGTGTCAGCTCTCTGATCGCCCCTACTCTCTATTACAGTGTCAGCTCTGTAATGGTCCCTACTCTCTATTGCAGTGTCAGCTCTGTAATGGTCCCTACAGTGTCAGCTCTCTGATCGCCCCTACTCTCTATTACAGTGTCAGCTCTGTAATGGTCCCTACAGTGTCAGCTCTCTGATCGCCCCTACTCTCTATTACAGTGTCAGCTCTGTAATGGCCCCTACTTTCTATTGCAGTGTCAGCTCTGTAATGGTCCCTGCAGTGTCAGCTCTGTAATGGTCCCTACTCTCTATTACAGTGTCAGCTCTGTAATGGTCCCTACTCTCTATTACAGTGTCAGCTCTGTAATGGTCCCTACTCTCTATTACAGTGTCAGCTCTGTAATGGCCCCTACAGTGTCAGCTCTCTGATCACCCCTACTCTCTGTTACAGTGTCAGCTCTGTAATGGCCCCTTCTTTCTATTACAGTGTCAGCTCTGTAATGGCCCCTACTCTCTATTACAGCGTCAGCTCTGTAATGGCCCCTACTCTCTATTACAGTGTCAGCTCTGTAATGACTCCTACTTTCTATTACAGCGTCAGCTCCGTAATGGAATTCTCACTCAATTCAATGGCAGTTTTGACCTCTTATTTTTAATTACAAATTAGATGGGCCTGATCTACTTCCAGCTTCTAAAACCCTCCTGTTGTGTGCGTTTATATGAGGTCGCACATTGTCCTTTTCCATAACTTTCCCAAGCCTGGTTATGTTACAGCTCCCTCTCTCCACTATCCAGTTTTATCTGTGAAAAGATCCAGTGACTATTGATTGGCTGGAACTAGAGTGATCATGGTTTCACTCATCATTGTGCGAGAAGCACTGATCAAGGAAGTTCACTTTGTGCATTTCCTTGCCCTCTTTGATCTTTGCACCTTCAGCATCTTAGACTGGTAGTGAATTTCCTCCTGACCTCTGTTCTGTGGTTGTTCCAGCACGTTGCCTGCAACTTTCCTCCTCTTTCCCTTATCCACTGGTCTCTTCAATAACTCCTATCTCTTCCCTTGAATCTCAACAGCTAATTGTCTGTGCCCCACCTGTATCCCTCTCCCTTGCAAGAATAGTTCCTTCCCTGAGTTTGATATCTCCTTCTGCTCCCGTTACCCTGTCAGTCTTAAATATCTTGCAGTAGGGTGATCAATCCCTTCATCTAATTACTGCCGCCATGTCATTAGCCCACATGTTGACGTGTGCATTCAGCACACCCACCTCGCCTGCGCGTACGCTCCTGCACTCACATGCCGTCCGGTCCCACTGCAGGCCATCGATTTCTCTCCTCGTCTGATCACCTCTCCTCCTCAGCTGCTTGGCCCACCTCTTGAAGTTTTAAACGTTTTGCAGGAACTACAACTGGAATTATTTTTTCCTATATTTTTCTGCAAAAAAAATGCTGCTTTACAAACTGGTTGAGAGGTAAATATTAGCTCGGAGACTGGAGTGGAAGCTCTACCTTTCTGTGAAGTGGTGCCATGTAATCTTTAACGGCCACCTGTGAGTGCAGCCACCAGCATAGCCCACCGGGATCGAATGCTTGTCTCCAGGCCTTTAACCCCCAACTGTCTGCTTCAGAGTGTGTCGTCCTGCTCCCAGGCGCTTCAGATCTAGCTGGCGTGCTCAATAGATGCAAGTGTCAACGCGAAATCACCTCCCATTAACCCAGAGCGAGGTGTCAATTTTCCAGCTTTTGGGAGCTAAAAACCTCAGGATCATTATCAGCTGGATCCCTTCTCCTGCTTTTGGTTCCAGTTCTTATCAAGTGTAAGCTTTGCAAGCTCCCTGGGACCTATAAAACTGCCCCTGTTCCTTGTTATATACATATAAGGCTACCAAGCACAGAAAGAGGCCCTTCGGTCCTCTAAGTTTATTCCAATCCTTTTAGCCGTTTACTCCAATCCTACAGCAACTCCATTTTATTCTCCTCGTATTCCCACCAGTTACTTCCAGGCTCTATTGCTCGCCCATACCGTAAAGACGTATTACCGAGGACAATTCGCCTACCGTGTTATGTGGGAGGGAGCTGGAGAAGCAAAAGAGACAAACACCGTCGCTGGGGGATCGTGCGGACTCCACACAGACGAAACTGGAGGTACCTGGGTCGCTGAGGCTGTGAGACAGTGGCTGTGCTTGCTACACCTCTGTGCCTCTCACCGGAGCCTGAGAAACTCTCCGAAGTTGAGCAAACGTGCACTTTGCAACCGTTCATTCGCGGCTCAACCTCCGGCACCGGGCATCTACCCCATCTACAACGCTGGTGCCCACAGGCACACAGACCTGCACTGAAACCCCAAGCACCATTGCTATTAAACAGTGTAGACGCCAGCCTCTTCACTCGGTCAAATGCCAAAATTGGCACTGATTTCAGAAAGCAAGCATCATTGCTAACAGTTCTGGTCACCCCATATAGGAAGGACGTTGGGGCTTTGGAGAGGGTGCAGGAGAGGTTTACCAGGATTCAGCCTGGTTTAGAGGGCATGTGCTATCACGAGAGGCAGGGCAAACTTGGGTTGTTTTCTCTGGAGCGGCAGAGGCTGAGGGGAGATCTGATAGAGGCTTATAAGATGATGAGAAGCATAGGTAGACAGGGAGTATCTTTCTCCCAGAGTTGAAATGTCAAATACCAGAGGGCATGCATTGAAGGTGAGAGGGAGTAGGTTCAAAGGGGATATGAGGGGTAAGTTTTTTACTCAGACAGAGGCAGTTGCCTGGAAGGCACTCCCTGGTATGGTGGTAGAGGCAAATCTATTAGAGGCTTTTAAGAGATGTTTAGATAGGCACATGGATGTGAGGAAGATGGAGGGATATGAACATTGTGTAGGTAGGTAGGAAGGATTAGTGTTTGGGTGTTTTTGATTCGCTTTTTAGCTGGTACAGCACAGCTCAGTGGGCTGAAGGGCCTGTTCCTGTGCTGTACTCTTCCGTGTTCTATGTGTTATGTTCTGCTTAAGCTATTGCTGTAGTAGAGTTTGTGCAAGGCCAGTAAAGAGAGCCTGACATAGTCAGAGAGGTCCCCTCCATCTTTACCACTCTTCAGAGCTGAGATCCAGATCAATTATTCTTCTTAAGTTATCTCTCAGCTTGCCAGCGAGAAGTTTAGACTCAGAACCTTATGAACCGACACACCTGTGTGAGTGGAAGGGAGGTAAAGGTGGCACCTGCTAAGTGGATCAGAATCAGGTTTAATATCACCAGAATGTGTCGTGTACCTGGTCTTCGCAGCAGCAGTACAATGCAATACATAGTAATAGAAAAAAAGTACATTACAGTAAACATACATATAAATAAACTAGCTAAATTAAGTTAGTGCAAAAACAGAAGTAAGGAAGTAGTGAGGTAGTGTTCCTGGGTTCAATGTTCATTCAAACATCAAACGGCAGAGGGGAAGAAGCTGTTGCTGAATCATTCAGTGAGTGCCTTCAGGCTCCTGTACCTCTCTCCTGATAGATAGATAGATAGATAGATAGATAGATAGATACTTTATTCATCCCCATGGGGAAATTCAACTTTTTTTCCAATGTCCCATACACTTGTTGTAGCAAAACTAATTACATACAATACTTAACTCAGTAAAAAAAATATGATATGCATCTAAATCACCGTCTCAAAAAGCATTAATAATAGCTTTTAACAAGTTCTTAAGTCCTGGCGGTAGAATTGTAAAGCCTAATGGCATTGGGGAGTATTGACCTCTTCATCCTGTCTGAGGAGCATTGCATCGATAGTAACCTGTCACTGAAACTGCTTCTCTGTCTCTGGATGGTGCTATGTAGAGGATGTTCAGAGTTATCCATAATTGACCGTAGCCTACTCAGCGCCCTTCGCTCAGCTACCGATGTTAAACTCTCCAGTACTTTGCCCACGACAGAGCCCGCCTTCCTTACCAGCTTATTAAGACGTGAGGCGTCCCTCTTCTTAATGCTTCCTCCCCAACACGCCACCACAAAGAAGAGGGCGCTCTCCACAACTGACCTATAGAACATCTTCAGCATCTCACTACAGACATTGAATGACGCCAACCTTCTTAGGAAGTACATTCGACTCTGTGCCTTCCTGCACAAGGCATCTGTGTTGGCAGTCCAGTCAAGCTTCTCGTCTAACTGTACTCCCAGATACTTGTAGGTCTTAACCTGATGGCAGCAATGAGAACAGGGCATGAGCTGGGTGATGGATGGATGTCAGCTTTCTGAGGCACTTCTCCCTGAAGATGTTTTGGTTACTACGGAGACTAGGGCCCATGATGGAGCTGACTAAGTTTACAACTCTGCAGCTTATTTTGATCCTGTGCAGTAGGCCCCTCCATATCAGACAGTGATGCAGCCAGTTAGAATGCTCTGTAGAAATTTGTGAGTGTCTTTGGTGACGTACTAAATCTCCTCCAACCCCTGAGCTTGTTTGCAGAGATGCTTATCTGTTGAAAGCAAAGTTCTGAGGTCTGACACTTGATCTTTATGGTTGAAAATCTCATTTGGCGAGAATAGTCTCGCTGTTAAACCAAACTAGGATGTATGGGGTGTCCAGGGAGGGGACGCACCTCTGTGAAGGGCACTTGTTGTGTCCATTCTGGGGCAGCTCTCTCGCCTTTGGTCCCCATCGGACACTCAGCTCTCAGGTAGCTGTTTATATGTGACAGTGGCCACGCGACTTCAACAGGCAGGCTAAACCGGGTGAGGGTGGCCGGCAGCCCTGTGCTCTGGTGAGAAAGGGGCATGCGAAGTCAGCTCTGGCAGACTGGGCGGATGAGATCGACAGTCGGATCCAGCGGCCAGGAAGGCGGCTCTGCAACGCTCCATGGAGAGCGAAGGGCACGATCAGGCTCAGAGGAAGTCATAGCTGTCTACTCAGCCAAGGAAGACCCCAGCTGCGACGACTGCTTGTAACACTGGACCCAGACTTCTGAGGCCAAGTGAGCGGAATTGCCCCAGAGTATCGGTTTTTCCACTTTGAAAACCCTCCTGCACAGGTTTCCTGCCATCGTCAGACATGGTGAACGACCATACCAAACCAAAGCACCATCTATATGGAGGGTCTGGTTCATCCAAACACAGCTTGCAGGGGCATCCTGTGAACACCAAAGGGAAGGGTCTGGAGGAGGGTGGGGGTTGTGGGGAGGGAGGGGAATCACACGGATGTGTTGCTGAGGCTTTATAAGGCACTGGTGAGGCCTCACCTTGAGTATTGTGAACAGTTTTGAAGAGATGTGCTGGCATTGGAGAGGGTCCACAGGAGGTTCACAAGGATGATTCCAGGAATGAAAGGGTTATCATACGAGGGACGTTTGATGGCTCTGGGTCTGTACTCGCTGGAATTCAGAAAGATGAGGGGGGATCTCATTGAAACCTTTCGAATGTTGAAGGGCCCAGACAGAGTAGATGTAGAAAGAATGTTTCCCTTGGTGGGAGAGTCTAGGACAAGAGGGCACAACCTTGGTATAGAGGGGTGCCCTTTCAAAACAGAGATGCGGAGAAATTTCTTCAGCCAAAGGGTGGTGAATTTGTGGAATTTGTTGCCACATGCAGCTGTGGAGGCCAGGTCGTTGGGTGTATTTAGGGCAGAGATTGATAGGTTCTTGATTGGCATGGCATCAAAGGTTACGGGGAGAAGGCCAGAAAATGGGGTTGAGAAGGAGATTAAAAAAAAAAGGATCAGCCATGATTGAATGGTGGAGCAGACTTGATGGGCCGAATGGCCGAATTCTGCTGCTACATCTTATAGTCTTGTGGAATTTGGTTTCCATCAGAAGTGTGAGATGGAATTAAATGGATTTTCTCCTTTGCAGGGAAGACGATTGGGGTCAAGTGAGTGCTAAACCAGGTGAGTGCTGAACCAGGTGAGTGCTAAACCAGGTGAGTGCTGAACCAGGTGAGTGCTGAACCAAATTCATGCAGATGCAGGTGTCCAGCAAACACCTGCAGTAACCTGGTCTGACCTGTTGGCAGCTTGATGGCGTCTCCCAGGTCAGTCCCAATGCAACTCCTGAACCTAACCAAGGAAGAAGAGGGCAGCACATGCACAGGAACACCACCAGCTGCAGAGAGTGAACAGCAACCTGAGATTGAGATATTTCGTTATCACTGGGTCTAAATCCTAGAATTTCCTTCCCAAACAGCACTGCAGGAGCACCTTCTCCAGGAAGACTGCAACTGTGCAAGAAAGAGGCTACCTCTACCTTCTTGAGGGCAATTACGAACAGGCAATAAATATTACTCTGAGAGGAATTCCCAAATCCCAAAAAATAAGCAAAAAAAAAGCTCTTGCCACTGAAACTTATTCAGATCATGTTGTAGCTGTCACTACCCAGAGTTCATCTGAAGTTTCCATCTTTGATCGCCACAGGGCTGGATTTCAGAAGCTTAGGCTTTATAGCACTCCAATTGGCCTCTGTGAGGTTGATTAGTTAGATAGTCAGCCTTGGGACTCTCTCTCACCCCTGGAGGGAATGGGGAGTACAGATATTAATTGGTGGTATGCTCCGAGACAGCTGCTGTGCCCTTCCTAGCTGTGGGCATCCTGCTCGGTACCTCAGGTGAAGAGCTGTTCTCCGGGGGAAAGGTATCAGATTCCTAGCTGCAACCTTGGAATCTGATCAACTTGGTGCAAAGAAGACAGTTCTCTGTTGACGGTGCTGGCTCATTGGAATATCGGCGGTGATTTGTCTCAAATTGGGCATTTGCTCTCTGATCCTCTATGTTCTTTACAGCCACATCCAAATGCCTCTCGAGTTATTTATGGAATCAGTGTCCCGAGGTTTGTGGTGTGGTACTGATTGTACATTTACCTTTTTTTGAGACTGTTGGTAATATTATTGGAGTCATTTTTTCCACTGTAAATTAATCCCAGTGATTAAACTCCAGCAGCCAAGTAGAAAATCAGCAAATAAAGCAACAATTAGATGCAGAAATGATAGATTTGGACGCTGACTGTGTCTCTAACATAGACAAACTTGCGGTAAGGTGGGATTCTTTCTCTCTTTAATCGAAACCTTTGGTCATTAGTGCTGTCAGGTTGCTCTGCTGCAGAGGAATTCAAGTCTGGCGGTGCTGTGCAAATATCAGCACATTGTTTAGTAGCAAATCACGTGCTTGGGATGAATCCCCGCTCTGAAAACATTAACTTGCTGAGAAGCTGGCATAGCCACATGGTAGTGTTCTACTCCTTTCTCTTTTGTGACCTTTGTCCTAACATTTCACTCACTGGCTTGCCTTAAATCACACAACACCTCTAACTTGTAAAGGGTGAGAGTGAGTCAGAAATTCCTAGCATTCACCTGCTGAGGTGGTGGTAATTGACCAGCTGGCTCCAGAGAACATCCCTCACTATAGCATGGTTTCTCCGAACTATGTGCTGAAAATGTTTTCCCTTTTCATGAACAGAGCTGAAAATGACAATCGCTCCAAATTAACCTACATGAACTGACTGTGTCAGCCACTTCTTACTGGTAAACCAGCCCATACTGGCTTCCCTTCACCTCTGTTTAATAGAGTAATGTGCTGGAAGGACTATTGTTGTCTGTCTTATTTGATTTTTGTGTGGGATGGCATGGTAGCATAGTGGCTAGCACAACGCTGGGTTCAATTCCCGCTGCTGCCTGTAAGGGTTTTGTATGTCCTCCCTGTGACCGCGTGGGTTTCCTCTGGGTGCTGCAGTTTCCACCCACAGTCCAAAGATGTACTGGCTGGCAGGTTAAACAGTCATAGTAAATTGTCCCGTGAATAGGCTCGGATTAAATTGGGGGATTACCAGGTGATTGGAAAGCCTATTCTGTGCTGTATCCAATAAATAAATAAGAGAAATGATAATCGTCTTGTGCACCCACAACTGGAAAAGGATGTGTGTTAAACAACCAATTAGAAAATACCTACTGAAGAGTTAAAATGGCTTTCCATTTCCAAACTAGCATTTGACTGCTCCTTTCCATAGATGCTCCAGCATTTTGTGAGTATTCCACTAGTGCAGATGTATCTTGATTTAGGTCAGCGAATTATTCAGATATATTTTGGAATGTTTTTCTTGTTCTTATGTTAAACTTGGCTCTCTATGTACAAACGTTTGTAGATGCCTTCCCTTCGAGGCTGGGTAGGAGCACAAGATCTAGGAAGACCTTTCAGTGATGGAGTAGCCTTCTATGAGAGGTACACTCTTTCTGATGAAACCCGGGTAACACAAGGTTCTCTTAGCCTTGAAGGATATTAAGGAGTTATTCTTCATTTCCTGACCAATATCTATCACTCTGCAAGCATATATTTAAAAATATATAGGGTAAAGGTATAAAGATTGATTTGGTCATTGTCACATTTCAATTTCTGGAATCTTGCCACATTTCCCATCGTACAACAGTGACCTCACTTCTAAAATACTTCATTACTGCAATGTATGGGGTTCTGAGTTGGATGATCAGCCATGATCATACTGAATGGCGGTGCAGGCTCGAAGGGCCGAATGGCCTACTCCTGCACCTATTTTCTATGTTTCTATGTATCTTAGGATGTCCTGAGTTTATTAAAGTCTATTTGTAAAGGCCAGTCTTTCATCTTCTTCACTGAATATTAGAGGAGTTTTCCTGAAGTGTCAAAGGCTCCCATTTAGTGTGGACACAGCCCCAGTTGCCCTGCTGTATGAAGGCATTGATTAGGATAACTAGGAACTAGGGGGAGGTCAGGTGGGAGGGATGTTATTGTGAGGGACAAACTGAGTAAACCAGGAGCTAGAGGCTTTGAAGTCATCTTATTACCAGGGAGATTACAGTTTTAATAAGTGAACTGCTACTGAGTACCTCCACCAATTTCTGATTTTATTGGTTTAGCGATCTTACGGCTCCACTCTGAAGTAATTGTTAACTTATTAGTTGGGGCAGAGGTTTATGGTGAGGGGGAAAGATTTAAAAGGAACGTGAGAGGCAACTTTTTCCACACTGGGAATGGTAAGTATATGAAATGAGTTACCAGAAGTGGTTGAGTCAGGTACACTACTATAATTTATGAGGCACTTGGGTAAGTACAGGGAAGGCAGGGTGGAGCAAACAGGAGTGGGGACCCAGCTCATTTGAGAGGCACGGTAAAACAGAGGAGAGCCGGCGGTGCTCTGGCTCATCCTGGCCAATCAATGCCTGTGGATCAACCCCCCGCTAGCTGGTGCAGGCAATCCTGGGAAGCGTCACGCTCCGGGCAAAGTGGAGGACCTCATCCTGGATTATTACAACCACTTCAGAATGAGAGTCTCATCAGGCCAAGCTACATCGAAGTGGCACTGGCCGGAGGTCGGGGTCATCACATCTCTGTGACCCTCTTTGTCCAGGCAGTGAACATGATTGAAAAGCCTGCCAAAGCAGAGTATGGCGGCCCCCGCTCCAAGTCCTCTGTATGGCAACCAGCCTTCCTGGATGACCTGACAGTCACCAGGGAGTCTGTGGCTGGAGGTAGGTGGATTCTGCAAGGACTGGAGAAGCCCGTCAACTGGGCAAGGGTGAGTTTCAAGCCCAAAATCAAGATCTTTGGTGTTGAGGAAGGGCAGAGTCACCAACAGATTCCACCTTAACGTGGCAGGAACACTCATTCTGACCATCTCTGAAAAGCCAGTGAAGAGCTTTGAAAGGTGTTTGACAGCAGCCTGAAAGACACACCATCAATCTAGGCAACCTGTCAGGCGCTGGACGGCTGTTTGAGAGCAGTAGACTGTCAGGGCTACCTGGCACGTTCAAAGCGTGGATATACCAGCATGGCAGCCTACCGAGGATTCGTTGGCCATGCTGGTATATGAAGTTTAAATTTCCACTGTCAAGAACCTAAGGAGAAAGGTCAGCAGCTTTCTCTGGAGGTGGCCGGGAATGACCAGGACTCTCAGCAGCAGTGCCCTCTCTGAAAGATCACCAAGCTGTGGCTGTCCTTGAACTGCTTGGAGGCGGAGTTCAAGGTGATAAGAGCTAGAGAGGTGATGCAGTATGGGGAATCCAGCAAACCAAAGGTGGCCCGGGCAGGGGTCATGGTGACAATTAGGAGAAAGCGCAAAGTGGAAGGGGCCATACAGGAGGCTGAATCTTGGTTGTGCCTCGATGTCCTGGTGGGAGGGGTGACCCAAGGAAGGGCTGGACTGGGAAGCTGCCCAGTCCCCAGGTATGACATGGCTAAGGGGAGGGAGAAGCTCAGACTCATCCAGGAGGAAGTGAGAGCAGCCGTGGATGAAGAGAGATCCAGCACGAAGCAGCAGGGAGCCTGGACCAGGTGGGAGTAAGCCGTGGAAAGGAGAGTGACATGGACCGGTCTCTGGAAAGCAGAGCCCCACCGAACCAAGTTCCTTCTCCAGGCGGTGTTTGACAACTCACCCAGTCCATCAAACCTGCATAGCTAGGGGACGGTTGATGCCCCCGACTGTCTGTTGTGTTCCAGGAGAGGAACCTTGGAACACATCCTGAGCTGCTGCCCAAGAGCTCCTGGATATGAGGAACTGGTTAGCGGCTGTCGGAGGCAGGGATGGAAGGCAAAGTGCATGCCCGTGGAAGTGAGCTGCCAGGGTTTCACTGGACAGTCCGTTCACAGAGCCCTCGGTGCATTGGGCATCGTTGGTACAAGGAGTCAGAGAGCCATCACCAAGGCAGCAGAGAAAGCGTCAAGATGACACTAAACAAAGAGAGCAAGCCCAGGGGACTTGCTTTATCTCCCCATCTTGTAGACTTTATCAGCTCCATCGAGGACAGCTTGTAGAGGCATCCATCAATAATCGCTCACCATCCAGGACACGCCCTCTTTTCATCACCACCAGCGAGGAAGCACAGAAGCCTGAAGACGCACACCCAAAGTTTTAAAGATAGTTTCCCTCATCCACCAGATCTCTGAGTGGCCCATGAACCCGTGAACACAGCCTCACTATTCCTCTTTCACACTGTTTATTCATTTATTGTCATTTTTTAGGCTTTGAACTCTACTGCTGCTGCAAAACATCTTATTTCATGACATATGCCAGTGATAACAACTGACTCTGATTCTGCCTTTGATCTATCCCATACTTACTTTAGCTCAATCCATTAAATGCCACCTAGAATTTTGCTTAGTTTACACAATGATATTAGGATCGAAAGGCATGTTTGATTCTTGGTAACACTAATGAACCAACTGAGTAGTTTCAGTTAGATTTTCTGAGTGGCTTGTCATTATGTTCTTCTTGTTACAGTAAGAAACAAAGCAGAGGCCAGGTATTAAACTGATCTGCCTTTGGTGGCTGGGTAGGAGTCCTCTGGTTTTCTGCCAATTGGATCTCACCATCTGAGTTGAGAGAGAGAGTCAAAATGTCTCCTTGGTGTCCCCACAGATCAGTGTGGTCAGGATTTAAAGAGCCGCTGTCTTCCAGACAAATTGACCTCCAGCTTGGTGACGTGATGCTTTCACAACGTTGTTGAAAGACCTGCATGTTAAATGTAACACCCTGGTTCACATTTTTTACTGCTATGCTGTAGGCATTTCACTTTGGCAGCTCTGTTCTGCGTTCAGCCTGTTTGGGCTTGTGTTGACGATAAGGGACGCTGAGGAATGTGTGACATCCAATCAGGAAGGTTGGTCTTGGGTTTTTCTTTGGCAGCAGAGGAAGAGAGAATCCACTGGAGTGAACCAATCATAGGATACGGTGATTCGAGGGAGCTGGGTGCTGAGATCGACTGAGAGTGGGTGAATTGAGCTCCAACTGGTGCATATTTGACTGGTTAATTATAATGGGCCCTTCTTGTTTTTTTTCTTTCTTTACTAACCCTTTAGTTAAGATTCACAAATATAAATCCTTTAATTGTATGCAGTGTGCTGTCTGTTGTATCTTGGCACTGAGTTGTAACATGGTAACAAATTACACAGCATCCCCACAGACCGGGGTTTGGGGTGGGAGAGCTGTCTCAATTTCAGTGGTTTGGCGGAACTGAAGTGTGTCTTCCCTCGACTTATGCAGCCGAGGAAGCCAGCGGGGTTTCATGAACAGAGCGACTAAAGGGAAAGAACAAACATATCTGTAAACAATTGAAACCATTAGTAGGAGTTCAGAGCTAGTTTTCACTGTAAATGCAGACAAAGTGGTTGCTTGCACTGGTGTTTAAGTTAAACTGAACCAGAACTGTTTTGGTGAGACGTAAGACTGTTTCACGTGAAACTGAACCCTTCATTCAATGATCAAAATCTCGGCAGGTTATCAGCTGTCTTCATTCTCTTTTTGTGTAGATTTGCTGTTGGCACATGGGAGCTTGTGTAATGGATCCTTGAGCCTCAGCTCACATGCTCTCTCGGCAATAATCTGTGATTTGGAATTTGTTAATTCGCTTCAGTAAATAAAATGCTATTTTTCCAGTCCCTTGGCCTATACTGCACTTGGACACAACATTGACATCTCCTACTGGACAGTGGTGATGAGATGAAGGAGTCACCCTGAGAATTCCTCGAGCAGATGTTGAGTTCCAGCTTTGTTATATTACTATGATGGCGATGCTTCTAAGGTTCTCCGTTGAGTGAAATTATTGGGAAAATATTGAAGTAAATGTAAAATGCTGGTGGCTGCCTCCGCGGTCTTTAATATCCCAATGGATGATATGCTCACTTGTTCACTTCATAAAGATTAGGGGGAGGATTTTAAACTTAAACTCCTTAAAAGATCATGAGACTAGGAATAGAATTAGCCACCCAGCCCATTGTGTGTGCTCTGCCATTCACTCAGGGCTGTTTTTTCTAAACTCCATTCTCCCACTTTTTCCCCGTAACTCTTAACTGCTTTACCAGTCAAGGGCCTATCATTCTTGCCCTAAAAGCACCCATTGACCCCGCCTTCTCTGTGGCAATGAACTCCACTGATATACCACCCTCTAGCTGAAAAAATTCCTCCTCACCACAGTCTTATAAGGATTTTGAGACCTCGTGTTGGGTGTGTCTTGGGATTGATGCCAAAGTCTGAGGTCCGAGGATGAATCGGACGTCTGGAGGTTGAAGCCCCGATGTCGGTAGGACTGAGACTGTTTTCACTGGAAGCCGGAGCTGGAGGCCTGCCCTGGAGTTGGAGGACTGTGTGAATGGGAGGGAGGAACAGGGCCCGTTTCTTCCTGCTCCTGTTTGTTGCTTTTTATGCCTGTGTTGTTCTGCCGAGCATTGTGGGAAATTTTTCTTTCAGTTGCTCCCTCTTTCTTCAGATTTGAGGGGCAGCCATGAGCAACTGCATGGGCCCCAGCTCTGCCTGCCTTTTTGTGGGCTACATAGAAAAGTTCATGTTCCAAGCCTTCCCTGGTAATGCCCCCCAAATCTTCCTTGACAACATTGATGACTGCATTGCTGATGCTTCATGCACCCCTGCTGAACTCGTCAATTTCATCAACTTTGCCTCCAACTTCCACCTTGTTCTTAAATTCACTTAGTCCATTTCTCACACCACCCAGCCCTTTCTTGACCTGTCTGTCTCCATCTCTGGAGGCAAACTGCTGACCGACAACTTTTATAAACCTACCGATTCCCATGGCTACCTTGACTATATCTTTCCCCACCCTGCTTCCTGTAAAAATGCAATTCCCTTTTTCTCAGTTCCTTTGTCTTGATCACATCTACTTGCAGGATGAGGCTTTCCTTTCCAGGGCATCAAAGACATCCTCCTTCTTCTTCAAAGAATGGAGTTTCCCTTCTTCCACCATTGATGCAGTCCTCACCTCCATTTCCCGGACATCTATGCTCATCCCAACTACCCACCGCCTTAACAGTGATAGAGTTCCTCTTGTCCTCACCTACCACCTCTTAAGCCTCCGCATCCAACACATCATTCTCTACAACATCTCCAAAGGGATCCTACCACCAAGCACAGCTTTACCTCGCTCCCGCTCTCTGTTTTCCACAGGGATCACTCCTTCCATGATTCCCTTATGCATTCATTCCTCTCCGCTAATCTCCCTCCCAGCATTTATTTTTGTAAGCGGCCAATGTGCTACACCTACCCATTCACATCCTCCTCATCTCCGTTCAGGGCAGCAAACGCTATCTCCAGGTGAGGCAACACTTCATCTGTGAATCTGCAGGGGGTCGTTTATTGTGCCCGGTACTCTCAATGTGGCCTCCTCTACATTGGTGAAACCTGTCGTAACTTGGGGTGCTGTTTCATGTAGCACCTCCACTCCATGACTAAAGACATAACTTTCCGGTGGTCAAACATTTTCATTCCAATTCCCATTTCTTTCTGACATGTCGGTGTGTGGCCTCCTCTCGTGCCATGATGAGGCCACACTCAGGGTGGGGGAGCAACACTTCCACCTGGGTAGCCTCCAACCTGATGGCATGAATATCGATTTCTCCTTTCAGCAAAAAAAAAGCTCTCCTCCCTCCCTTCTTATTTTATTTCCCACTCTGGCTTCTTACCACTTCTCACCTACCCATCATCTCCCCCTGGGTCCCCTCCTCCTTCCCTTTCTCCCATGGTCTAGTCTCCTCACCTATGATTCCTTCCTCTCCAGCCTTTTACCTTTCCCACCCACCTGGCTTCACCTATCACCCTCCAGATATGATGACAAGTGCAATTCAAAATAAGTTACAAAGGCAATGCCCAGATTAAGAGCCAGTGCACTTGGCTGTGGTTTACATGCAGACAGACAAGTTAGTTCTACTCTGAAATATCTATATCATTAATATAGGGCGATACATCATTTTCTACAATTTTAAAATTAGCTACACATTGCATCCCTTCTGTAAAAGTGGAAAAAAACAGCAAAAAGCAAACTAAAACAATCTATACTTTGATCAAGCAACTGTATGTCCTTGTCATAGTCCTAACCGACCTCGGTGTCCAAGGGCTTGTTGTTGAGCTGTGGTGTTCTCAATCTACTGGGGAAGTGTTTAAACTCTGGTACCTTCTCATTGACTTCTGCCAATCAGCGTTTACCCTGGTCTCCTGAGTTGCCCCTTGTTCTTCCAATGACATGTTCATTCATGACCTGGGGTTTGTTTACCCAGCTCTGCCTTCTGCAACATTTATTGGAAACTTCACTCTCACTCTCACTGACTCTTGTAATGAGTGGGGGCCTGTCCTTGGCATTTCTGCACCTCCGGTTATCTTCTTGCTTTTTTGGACTTCGGTTTGGAGTAGATTTTCTGTTGCTGTGAGGAATGTTTCATTTCACTCACCCACCTCTCTGCACAGGCCGTTTGTCCTCCCGTGGGCTGGGGTACTGTGGAAAACAAGGGCCTGTCTATCTGATCACTGATCCTTCTTCAGCTCAGCAGTCCGCTATCCAGCTGCCTTTCCAGTTCACTGTGGGAGGTGATCAAAATGCTGGTCCATACAGGTCCTCACGCAGTTAACAGCTGGAAAGTGTGGCCCGTGGTCTATGATCCATGGCACCCTGGAGTTCTGATCTGGAAAACTGTTTTTAAATAGCTAGGAATTAATTAGCAATGTGAAGCCCACACTCCTTGAATGAATACTGAAGAAAAACATTCTCTGTCCCCCAGCAACTTAGAAAATAATTCACCTGTCACCAAATAGATTTTATCATCAGGTGGGATTGATGAGAATGAAGTGTTTCCTTTGGCTGGTTTCTTTCTGGAGATGTGTACATGGCCCTCGATCTGCTTGTTTATTTCTGACCTCTCTGGGATGTAATGAATGATGCTTTTTTTTGTAATGTTGCATCTGAGGAATGCTGAAACCATTATTCTTTTACCGCTAAAGATCTGATCACCTTGAGGGCACAGTTCATTTCTTACTTGGGCGGAGAACAAGCTTAACTTGAAGCTGACTGAATGTCTGTTTCAGACTCTGCATAGCCTGATCTTGTCTAACACCCTCTTCACCATCAGCAGCTGAAGGGCTCGAGTACGTTTCACCATGTTATCTCCAGCTCAATATCCTCAGCATCTTGTGTTTGTGGGATAATCTTAGTTGAATGTGTTGACTACTGACATGTCTTTTTCTGCAAGGGACCACATCTTTCCGCTGTTTGGCCTCAAAATTACTGTCTGAAACCTGGGAAGAGCTGAGCAGTAAGTATCTCCAATGGCTTGTGAACACTTAGCATTTATAGAACTCTTCTGTAAGTACATTAATGAAACTTAATTAGTCCAAGTAAGACATGAGTAGTTTCGTCTCTGCTGGTTTTTAACACGTCTTTATATCCGTCAGAGTTCTGTATGTGTATGCTATAGGTTGATACCCCTGCAGGATAAGAGCAGGAAACACTCAGGAAGTCAGGAAACATTTGTGGAGAGAGTGATAGTTAATAACTTGAGTTGACAACCCTTCCTCTGCTTAATGAAATTGCAGTCAAAGTTTCACTGACTGCTATTTCATAAATTGGTTTCCTAATGTAAGACTATTGCTCCAAAAATCTCATCTGAGTTGATGTCCGTAACATCAGTGTTAAGAAAATATCAAAGGATTCCTCCTGTTGGCTGTGAGTAAAATGCAGGCACTAGGTGATTGCAATGTGCTTGTTAATCATTTCAAGCATCTCCAAGGTCTCATTTGAGGGCTTTATTTATAGTACAGAACATTTCTTTCCTTTTCTGCCACTGTAATGCAATGACATCTTAACTTTCATCTGTTCTAATTCATCTGCCTTAGCAAATCAAACTATAATACAAAATTTTTTCTCCATTCCTTGGAAATCTAGAAACTCAGGGATTTTTATTTGTTCCTTCTGTGTTGACTGGGAGACTGTTTCGCTGAACACCTACGCTCGGTCCGCCAGAGAAAGCAGGATCTCCCAATGGCCACACATTTTAATTCCACATCCCATTCCCATTCTGATATGTCTATCCATGGCCTCCTCTGCTGTCAAAATGAATCCAAACTCAGGTTGGGGGACCAACACCTTATATACCGGCTGGGTAGCCTCCAACCTGATGGCATGAACATTGACTTCTCTAACTTCCGTTAATGCCCCTCCTCCCCTTTTTACCCCATCCCTGACATATTTAGTTGCTTGCCTGTTCTCCATCTCCTCTGGTGCTTCCCCCCCTCCCCCTTTCTTTCTCCCTCGGCCTCCCGTCCCATGATCCTTTCCCTTCTCCAGCTCTGTATCACTTTCGCCAATCACCTTTCCAGCTCTTAGCTTCAGCCCACCCCCTCTAGTCTTCTCCTACTATTTCGCAATTCCCCCTCCCCCCACCACTTTCAAATCTCTTACTATCTTTCCTTTCGGTTAGTCCTGATGAAGGGTCTCGGCCCAAAACGTCGACAGTGCTTCTCCTTATAGATGCTGCCTGGCCTGCTGTGTTCCACCAGCGTTTTGTGTGTGCTGAACAAGTTGCTTCTAGCTTTCAGTTACCTTGTCGTGAATAGTATCAGGTCTCTCTTGTTTTGAGAGCCCTTGTGGCTTGTTACTTTGTAGTTTATTATTGAAGTTAGCGCTCACTGCTAAATTGTCTCGGCTGCTCTGCATTTGGATGAAGCCTCCTCTACATTTCCTGACAGGACGAGCGATCTAGTGGAGTGTGCTTGCCTAAAGGAAGTTGTCTGTCAACATGAGCACACTATCCAGAGCAGAAGGAAGCTATTGTCCATCTGCTTGCCACTCTCTGACTTGGTATAGCAACCATGCAATCGTTCTCCTCCCTCTGCCTCCCGATCTCCTCCAGATATTTTGTGGTGGAGTTGGACGCATCTGACATGGGTGCCAGGTCCATCCTCTCCTGGTGAGGACTGAATGGGAAGACGCACCCTTGTGCCTTCTTCTCAGACAAGTTCAAGTCTACACAACGCTGCTATGGAGCAGGAGATGGGAAGCTACTCACCATCAGATGGACCTTGGAGGAACAGAGACATTGGCTGATGGAAAACATCAGGCCCTTCCTGATCTGGACTGACCACCAGAGCCTCAGTTGGACCTGCCATCTCAACCCATATCAGGCTTTCTGGGTCTTCTTCAAGCAACTCAACTTCCTCATCTTCTACTGACCTGGCTCCAAGGACACTAAGATGGATGCCCTTTCATGACAGTTTCACCCAGCTAAAAAGGAAATTGAGCTTCAGCTCATCATTTCACCCTCACAGATCCTCTTCCCGATCTGGGAGCTTGAGAACCAGATCTGCCAGGCTCTACATCACCAGCCTGCTCCGGCCAACACACCTGACAACCGCATGTACGTGTCACTTCACTGTCGCCTTCCGGAAGGAACTTTGTGTAAGCTTTATTCTCACAGGTGTTCTGACGGCTCACTCCTCAGCAAACTGGGAGTAAGTCTGAAAGGGGGGGGGGGGGGGTGCTGACTTTGTTGTTTAATGTTCATTCTCCAAATTGGCCGATACACCTTCTTCAGTCAGAAAGACTTGAAGGTGCTCAGGCAACAACAGCTCCCACAAAAATCCAATTTATCCTTTAATTCCCTTATTATAGAAAAAAACTTTTGTTTGAGTAACTTCAGCAACTGAAGCTCTATAGTATTGAAACCCCCCGGTTTCCTTGGCTGTGTAAGTCTAGGGAAGACAACCTCCAGCCCCGACAAACTCATGAGATTGAGGTGCTCTCACACCCCAAATCTCTGTGTGGGTGCTGCATAATTTGCTAACCTGTTACAAATTAGTGCAACAAAATAACACAGTCCACCACATACGATTAAAAGATTATATTTATGAATCTTAATTTGACTGAAGGGTTAGTAAAGAAAAGAACAAAAAAGGCCCCATTTTAATGGAACAGTGAAATGTGCACAAGTTGGAGCTCAAAGTTTCTCCATAGTCACCAATCCTCAATCGATCTCGCCCCTGCCTTCACTGAATCACAGACACACTCTGAGTTGAATCCTACAACCTCTTCTTGCCTGCATCTTCCCTCTTCACCTCCTCCTGAACAAATCCCCAAGCCCAACCTTAGCGTCCCTCGCCAGAGAAACCTCCCCTTAATTAGACCATTTCTCCTCATCTCTCATCTCCAACAGTAACCTGAACAAGCTGAAAACAGGCTGCTCTTACAGAACTGCTAAGTGAAATACATACAGCATAACAGTAAAAATATGAACCAGAGCATTACAGTATTTTAAAGATTCACTGCCTTGGGTTAAGAGTTTCTTTCATTTTAACCCTGAATGTCCAACCCTTGAGTTTGAAATTGTTTGTCTAGTTCCAGACACCACACCCAAGAGAAACACCATCCCTGAATCTATCCTGATGGGCACTGTAAGAATTTTATATGTTGCAATGAAATCACCTTTCACTCTTGTAAACTCAGTCTGCACATACAGCAAAACAGCCATGCCAGGAATTAATCTGAGGAAGAATAGGTTCAGCTGGTGAAGATCTTTCTTAGGTAGGAAAACCATATTGAACATAATATTCCTGATGCAGTCCACCAGCTCCTATATAATTGCAATGGGATGATTTTTTTAAACTTTTATATTCATGTGCTTTTATAATCAAGGACAACTACCATTGGCTTTCTAATTGCTTGTTGTGCCTGCATTCTAATTTCTAGTCATTCATTTACAAGGATCCTTGACTATCCTTTTAGGATGTAGTCATATCTTTTACAAGAAAGATATCCAAGTCCTTCTGAACACCACTGTTCAACCCCACACTATTTCAAGAATACTTTGCCTTTTTAAATTTCCGTCCACACTACATTCCATCTGCCATGTTCTTGCCCATTCACTAAGTCTGTCTTTGACTTTGAAGGAGATTTGTGTTCTCCTCACAGCTAAACAGTTACCTAGGTTTGTATTTTTAGCAAAATCAGATATGTTACCCTTGGAGGAGAAAATCTGCAGATGCTGGAAATCCAAGCATCACACACAAAATGCTGGAGGAACTCAGCAGGCCAGGCAGCATTTATGGAAAAGAGTACAGTCGACGTTTCGGGCTGAGACCCTTCATGGAGAGTCCTGCAGTCCTGATGAAGGGCCTGGGCCTGAAATGTTGACTGTCTACTCTTTCCCATTGGTGTTACCCTTGGCCTGCTTATCCAAATCATTGACGTAGACTGCAAACTGCTGGGGTCCCAGCACCCACTCATGACATATCTCCAAACCCAAAATGACTCATTTATTCCTGCTCTCTATTTTCTGCTCAGAATCAATCCTCCTTCCATGCCAGTATCAAGTTCAAGTTCCGTTTATTGTTATTCAACCATACATGTATACCACTAAACGAAACATCATTCCACTGGATCAACACAGTACACATAACCCACACTTATAGCACATAAAGTAATATATTCTCAAATAAATTAACAAATGATAGGGTGCATATGCAATACAAGTTAAAAAGTAAACTGTATAATACTACTGGTGCTTCATATGCGATGAGACCTGGTGGTTGCAGGAAGTTCAGTAGTCTTATGGCCCGGGCGAAGAAGCTGTTTCCCTTTCTAACAGCTCTCGTCCTAATACCAGCAGGTGAAGGCAGGTCTAGTACCTTCTGCCTGATGGTGTGGGGGGTTAAGCCAATTGCTGGACGGATTGGGGGAGATACACACGCAACGCTCCTGATAGATATCCCTAATGGGTAGCAGAGCGAGATGCTGCTCTTAGCAGTCCTTACAATCTTTCATAGGGACTTGCAGTCCGATGCCTTGCGACTCCTGTACCAGACGGTGATGGAGTTGGTCAGGACACTCTCGAAGGCGCTCCTGTAAAAAAATAGTTAAAATGGGGGTAGTGGGGAGCCTTACCTAACCTCAGTCTCCTCAGGAAGTGGAGACACTCCTGTGCTTTCTTCACCAAAGAGGTAGTGGTGAGAGACCAGCTGAGATTGTCTGTAACGTGCGCTCCCAGAAACTTGGTGCTCCAAGATCTCTCCACGGAGAAACCATGTAAGTGTAGTGAGGAGAGGTCAGCTTGCACCATTATGAAGTCTACAGTGTTCATTTTGGTCTTGTTTAAGTTGAGACTCAGGCTGTTGTGCTCGCACCATTCTACCAGCTGCTCTACCTCCTCTCTGTATCCTGGGTCATCCTCATTGTTGATGAGACCGACCACTGTTTTGTCATCAGTGAGCCTGATGATTCGATTTGAACTCTATCTACTAGCGCAGTCATGTGTCAGCATATATAACCTCCAATCCAATAACCTACAGTGTTGCATCTTATGGATGGTCTTCAGAAAGTCTAAATGCTCAGTATTTATTGAGTCATCCTTGTCTATTCAACCTCAAAAAATGCTGACAGAGTTTTCCAAAATAGTTTCACTTTCTTCATTCCATATTGGTTCTGTTCAATCATATTATTATCTCTGGTTGGAGATGGTCATTGTCTGGCACTTCTGTGCCACAAATCTTGCCTTCCATCTGTTAGTGTATGTGTTCAAACCAGATCAACAAGGGCTAATATTAAGCTCCTTAAGTTCAAGTTCAAGTTAATTGTCGTTTATCCATGTATGCAGCTAAACAGAACACTGTTCCTCCAGGACCAAGGTGCAGAAACACAGTGGATACTGACACACACAGCACATATAGTTATGATAGCACACACAGTAACAAAAAATATTAGCACAAGTCCCTGAGTGGCATGGATGACGACTGATGGTGCTTGGGATGTCGTCTTGGAGCCACGTTTCTGCAAGAACAAGCACGCAGCAGTTTCTCATCTCATGCCAGTTCAGCAGGTGAAGGCAGGTCAGCTGCAGACGTTCCAGTTTTTCCTCCAGGGAGTGAATACTGGAGAACAACACAGGCTGGAAGGGTCAGCCCCCACCCCAGCATGGATGATATTTCCAGAGCACCCGCCATGCCTCAGTTTCCCCTCCCACACTCCCTCTGGCACCTCCTCCCCTGGGTGGCTGGTCCGTGCAAAACCTGAGGCCACACAGCTACTCAGCCATCCATCACACCAATGAACCAATAAATCCGACACAATATTTTATATTACCACTGTCCAGCAGGGTCTTGCAATCACAAAAAATGTTTAAGACACCCATTTGCACCATTTGTTGGACCTGGAGTGCCCACTGCGACCAGTCGTGCCGCCATCTTATCAGAAACATATGATTCAGAATCAGAATCAGGTTTATTATCACCGGCATGAGTCGTGAAATTTGTTAACTTAGTAGCAGCAGTTCAATGCAATACATAATCTTGTATTGAGAGCATCCTGAGCAACTGCATCACTGCCTGGTTCGGAAATTGCACCATCTCGGATCGCAAGACCCTGCAGCGGATAGTGAGGTCAGCTGAGAAGATCATCGGGGACTCTCTTCCTGCCATCACAGACATTTACACTACCCGCTGCATTCGCAAAGTTAACAGCATTATGAAGGACCCCATGCACCCCTCATACAAACTCTTCTCCCTCCTGCCGTCTGGGAAAAGGCACCGAAGCATTTGGGCTCTCATGACCAGACGATGTAACAGTTTCTTCCCCCAAGCTATCAGACTCCTCAATACCCAGAGCCTGGACTGACACCTTGCCCTACTGTCCTGTTTATTATTTATTGTAATGCCTGCACTGTTTTTGTGCACTTTATACAGTTCAGTGTAGGTCTGTAGTCTAGTGTAGCTTTCTCTGTGTTTTTTTTATTATGTAGTTCAGTCTAGTTTTTGTACTGTGTCATGTAACACCATGGTCCTGAAAAATGTTGTCTCATTTTTACTATGTACTGTACCAGCAGTTATAGTCGAAATGACAATAAAAGTTGACTTGACTTGAGAAGAGTAAGAAATAGATTAAAAATCATGCAGAAACAGAAATAATATATACTTAAAAAGTGAGGTAGTGTCCAAGGGTTCAACGTCCGTTTAGGAATCGGATGGCAGAGGGGAAGAAGCTGTTCCTGAATCGCTGAGTGTGTGCCTTCAGGCTTCTGTACCTCCTACCTGATGGTAACAGTGAGAAAAGGGCATGTCCTGGGTGCTGGAGGTCCTTAATAATGGACGCTGCCTTTCTGAGACACCACTCCCTGAAGATGTCTGGGTACTTTGTAGGCTAGTGCCCAGGATGGAGCTGACTGCATTTACAACCTTTTGCAGTTTCTTTTGATCTTGTGCAGTAACCGCCTCCCTCATACCAGACAGTGATACAGCCTGTCAGAACGTTCTCCACTGTACATCTATAGAAGCTTTTGAGTGTTTTTGTTGACATACCAAATCACTTCAAACTGCTAAT
Source organism: Hemitrygon akajei (assembly GCF_048418815.1). Taxonomy (NCBI): domain Eukaryota; kingdom Metazoa; phylum Chordata; class Chondrichthyes; order Myliobatiformes; family Dasyatidae; genus Hemitrygon; species Hemitrygon akajei. The sequence continues at coordinate 38,807,425 of NC_133131.1, forward strand.
GAAGTACAGTCACTGTCTTGCCTTCTTCATAGCTGCATTGATATGTTGGGACCAGGATAGATCCTCAGAGATCTTGACACCCAGGAACTTGAAGCTGCTCCCACTCTCCACTGCTGGTCCCTCTATGAGGATTGGCGTGTGATTCTCACCCCAAAGAGGTGGGTAGGTATACACCAGAGTAATTTTCAGACTCTTCTGTCGGCAGCTCAAAGCAGCGGCCAGGCCAGGCATGCATTTCGTTGAGAGGTCTAACACATATACTTGGTGGCCACTTTATTAGATACAGTACCTCCTGTACCTAATGTAGTGTCCACTGAGTGTATATTCATGGTCTTGTGCTGCTGTAGCCCATACACTTCAAGGTTTGACGTGTTGTGCATTCTGAGATTCTCGCCTGCTCACCACTGTTGTAACGTGTGGTTATTTGAGTTACTGTTGCCTTCCTGTCAGCTTGAACCAGTCTGGCCGTTCTCCTCTGACTTCTCTCATTAACAACGTGCTTTCGCCCACAGAACAGCCGCTCACTGGATGTTGTTTGATTTACACACCATTCTTCATAAACTTTAGAGACTGCTATGCGTGAAAATCCCAGGAAATCAGCAGTTTCTGAAATACACCAAACCACCCCATCTGGCATCACCAATCCTTCCACAGCCAAAGCCACTTAGATCACGTTTCTTCCCCAATCTGATGTTTGGTCTGAACAACAACTGAACCTCTTCACCATGTCTGCATGCTGTTATGCATTAAGTTGCTGCCACATGATTGACTGATTAGATAATTGCATTAATGAGTAGGTGTGCTAATAAAGTGGCCACTGTGAGTATTTTCATATCTCCAAAACAACACACACAAAATGCTGGAGGAACTCAGCAGACCAGGCAGCATCTATGGAAAAAAGTACAGCTGACGTTTCAGGCCGAAACCCGAAATGTCGACTGGACTCTTTTCCACAGATGCTGCCTGGCCTGCTGAGTTCCTCCAGCATTTTGTGTGTGCTGCTCAGATTTCCAGCATCTGCAGATTTTCTCTTGTTCATACCTCTTTAGTTGGATTTGGCAGAGTTTAAGATGCCAAGTAGTGTTTGTCACTGAAAGGTATAGATTTGAGTGCTATGTTATAGTGACGTGGAGCAAGACAGATCCACAACGTTCTCATTATCTCTGAAATAAACTGCCCTTTTTCAACAAGGACATTCCAGCCAATGCTTCCTCTAACTTAGTTTTAATCATTACAGTGTAGGATTGTTACTAAAAAACAGAAACAACCTTGGATTAAAACACAGGAATTTAGCATCTGATGCCCAGTGGGCTGAAATGATTGTATACCTGACACCAGGCTACTGAAACAGATACTCTGTTCTGAGCATCGTAGTGGGAGGATACTACCAGGTGGATAAAGTAGATTCAAGGATTTGCAATAAGCTTTCTTGAAGAAGTGTGAGTCTCCATTGCCGGGAACATCTGGCCTATGGTCGTTCAAAGTGTGGAAAGAACATCTGCAGTGGTATTAAGGAACTCAAGGCTATGCTTTGGAAACACACAGAAACCCTTCACAAGTGGAAGGAGGATTGCATCAGCTCACAATCTACCGACTCTGTTGGCTTACTGCCATCTTCTGGCCCATTTTGTGAAGAGTCTGCAGTTTATAAATTGGGCTCATTGGTCACCTTAAGAATTCATGGAACAAAATGTGTCATCCTTGATCACAAAGGACTGCCTTAGAGGCTTCGGTTTAAGGTAAACAGAGGGTAAAGTTGAACATCTATTAACATGGAAAGGAAGAACTGCTGCTTTTTGAAGGGTTAGGAATTAACTGAAAAACTGATCAGGAAGAGGGAGGTGGTTGGACAAGTTAGTGATGAAGGAGGATACAAAGTAAGGCGTAGAACAGTTTGTTGGAGGATCAGTAAGTCATGGAGACTCTGGAGGTGAAATTCAAAAATAGACCATGATTTTAAATTGTATTGAGCACTCTTCAGCCATGATGTGATAGAATGTACAAATTAGACAAGTATCTAGTAGAAGTGGAAGGGTATTAAGGAAGGAGTTAAATTTCCATTTGGATTGGATAAGCAGATACGTGAATGGTAATGAGTTTTTTGAGGCCATTCAGAATATTCTCTCACACAATATGTTGGAGGAAGTCAGCAGGTCAGGCAGCATTTACAGAGGGAAATAAACAGTCGAAGTTTAGGGCTGAGACCCTTCATCATCATTCTGATTCAGAATCATTTATTTATCACTTGTACATCAAACTTTCAGGAGTTTGTGTGCTTTGCTCAAGATTTCCAGCATCTGCAGAGTTTCTTGTATCTTGAGAAAACCTTCTTTAACCACATACTCTGAAATAAACAAGGGGTTAGACAGGATAATTATTAGCAATAATTAGTTAGCTGGGTCGAATTGACTGCCTAATATCACCTGAGCATTTATCCAATAAAGTTATTCTGAATATGCTCATTACAGCATTTGAATGCTAATATCATGAAACCAAGATTCTGGATTTAGATAATGCTGTGATCATCCGTAATAATCAAGACAATGGGTAAAATGATAAAAGATTAGTGGGAGACATTCATTAGGGGGTGTGATACAAAACAAAAATACCCAACAGCAAAGAGAAAGGGATATCATGGAAGTCACAAAGAATATATAAAATCTACCAGAGATTCTTATGAATGGGAGAGAAAGAAGTGTCAAAATTGACAGAACAGAAACATGAAGTGAGTGAAAGTAGTCAAGGAAGGGTGTCAAAATGAATACAAACTAGTTTTATGATTATATCAGAGTCAGTGAACTCTGGGTACTCTGAAAACTGTCAATGAAAGTAAGGGCTGATATTTTGTGAACTGCCTACCCCAGAGAACATTTGATCTGGCTTACAATTCAGGAAAATGATGGCAAACCTAACATCCCGAGGGACTAATCTAGAAATGGGCATAAGCAAAATAAAAGTAATGAAGAAAATAGCTGGCCTCAAGAGTGACTAATTCTCAAGAGCAAACCGTTCATAACCCAAAACTTTAACCGCAATGTGACAATATTTTTTTTTGATTTTTGCACCGATCTGTTAGATTGGAAAATGATGCGTGTCACTCCATTATATAACAGAAAACAATAAATTTCAGAAGATTTATCCAAAAATTTGCTGCGAGGAAACTAATTGAATCTGTATATATGCAAGAGTAACTTCAGAACATACCAATCTCCACTGATTGGAGGGAGTCAATATCAATTTGTAAAGTGTGACCATGTTCCCTCTAATTTGTAATGACCAGTGTGCACAAAAATTGTGCTGTGCAATTTTTTTTGCCCAGTGACAACAACGTGTGTGCACTGAATTTTTAAGTGGAAGTAAATCTGAAGCGATTCTAAGGATAATAAACTATCAGGTCCAGTTCTTCACACTTCTTCACTCCATTTCTACCCACTTGCAAATTCTCCATCAACTTTTGCATTGCAACAGCACACCCAGGTTACACCAGTTTCTGTATTGTACATAAACATGTCTCGCAGCTGCATGTTCCTGACCTCATGAGCTTTCGGTGTAGCAGTCTCTGCTGTTTCATCAAGCCATTCTGTTTTAAATGAACTAGCAGATCTTTTGTGCTTCGTGCTCTTTGCTTCTTTGGAATTCGACATAGTGAATCAATAACTTCTTCAATAAAAACAGTATAAATAAGCCAGTTCTAAAATCTGCAGACAAATCATCGCAAACCCCAAGTTGTCAACACCGTCCACATCAGAAACTGGAAAAGGAAATGCCATTGTGTACGTCGTGAAATATACTTAACATGCCAACGAGGTAGAGGGTGAGCAGTTTAAATTCCTTTGTGCACACCTTAGAGAGTGTTTAAATGAGCCTGATTGAACTTTTGAAGAGATATTGAAAGCAATTCACTATGGTATTGTCATCTTTGAGGGCTAACAGAGGTATTGGAGGAAGTTCTTCTCAGGAGATTAAGCTCATAGACTCAAAGCAAATTATGTAATAGTATAGAAGACTGGCTGAGTGTAGGAGACAGTAAGAATGATCTAGCTGGTAAGATTTGATCAGTAAAATCTTGCAAGGATATGAGGTAGAAAGCTATACTTTCTCATTTAGCAATAACATTATGATAGGTTGTATTGTAAATGTCACAGAGGTAACTAGTAATAGTTTAATAGGTGTATCACTGCCTAGTCTGGAGGTGCACAATTGAAAGAGGCTGCAGAGGGCTGTAGACTCAGCCAGTTCTTGTTCATTGTAGCATAGCTCTCCCCATCATCGAGGGCATCTTCAAGAAGGCAACATCTATCATTAAGGACCTTCAGCATCAGGGACGTGCTCTCTTCTCATTGCTACATCAGGGAGGAGGTACAGGAGCCTGAAGAGTCACATGCAACATTTAAGGAACAGTTTCTTCCCCTCAGACATCAAATTTCTGTATGGTTCACGAACACTACCTTGGTATTCCCCTTTCACACTATTTATTTATTGTAACTTGTAGTAAATTTGAACTGAAATTATAGTCGCTGTGTGCATACATCTACTGATACCTCTGGACAAATCTTCAGTGATGTTCCTGGAATCATCGGGTGTTTCGGGTCTTTCAACATCATACACCCTCCTCCAGGTGACCCAGCCGGGGCTGATCAGACCCCAGCTTGTGTCCAGATGGCTGGCTACACATGACTCCATGGCTCCCCTCTCTTGAGCCACAGCCACCCTGAGGCCCTCTCTGCCGCATTGGTGGTATTGCGGATGGCTCTCCTCTTCCTCTCCCCCTCGATGCCCAAATTGCTGTAGGCTCTGGCTAAGGAACAGGCTGTGAATCCCCTACAACCAACTTCCAATGGGAGACACCTCGCTCTCCATCCAGCCTACTGGCAGTTGCTGACCAGTCCTGCATACTTAGATAGCTTCCTTTCAAAGGCCACTTCCAAGTGATCTTCCCATGGGACTGTCAGCTCCAGCATCACCACCTGCTTCGTAGACTCAGACACAAGGACAATGTCTGGTCACAGGGTGGTGACTGTGTTATGGTTGGGGAACCTCAGCTGCCGTTCGAGGTCCACCAACAGCTGCCAGTCTCTTGCAGAGGTCAGGATGCCTGCCGATGTTCTTTTGGAGGGTATTGGCTGCTCCCCAGCTCTGACAAGGCAATGGCCTGTTTAGAGTAACATAGTAAATTTGAATTTAATTTTATGTATTGCACTGAACCGCTGCCACAAAACAATAAATTTCACAACATATGTCGATAAGGATTTTGAAAGGAATCGTCAAAAATGTGACAAGATAGGAAAATATGAAGTCATCCAATAAAATGTTTTATTATTTAAAAAGTCATCCAATAGAATATTTTCAAAATGGTGAAGAACTAAAAGTGGTGGAGAGCCAGAGACTTAGAGAACCATGTAGACAGATCATTTATGGCCAGAAACTGGAAGTAATCAGAACAGACCAACAGAATGATGTCAAAGATACCTGCTGGGGTGGAATGCAAGTTATGCCACAGCCAAACAAGTCCTGTTTGAATCATATTGCGATTACAGGGAGCTGCTCCACAGACTGCACATTCGGAGGATGAACTGTTTGACAAATGTACAACTAAGGCGTGGTCTCAGAATTTGAGGTGGGGTTCTCCATTTTCACCTTCTCTAGGTTTTTGTTTCCTTGAACTTTCATCCCTTTACTATTTAACCTTTCCTGCCTCTACCCTCTCACAGATCTTTCACTTTGTTCTCCAACTTGCCTCCGCCCTTTTCTAAATCTTCCAACCGTTCTGTTTCTTTATTCCAACCTGTGCTGAAAGGTCTTTAACCTGATCATCTCTGACATTTTTGCATACACTTATCGTGAGCGGCATGGTAACTTAGCGGATAGTGTCAACACTCTAGAGCAGCCACTTGTGACATTGGGATTCAATTCCTGCTGATGTCTGTAAGGAGTTAGTATGTTCTCCCACTGACCATCTCAGTTTCCTCCACATACTCCAGTTTTCCCCCAAATTCCAAAGACATACCTTTAGGGTTAGTGAGTTGTAGCCATGCCTTGTTGGTGTAGAAGCATGGTGACATTTGCAGGCTGCCCATCACAATTCTCACTGATTTGATTTGATGCAAACAACGCATTTCACTGTATGTTTCAATGTACATGCGACAAATAAAGTCAATATTCTCTGATCTTAAACAACATGTCGTCCAGAGACATAGCATTGCCATCAAGTGATTATAAATGTACAGGATACATACACCATTAGCAGAGAATTCCTTGATGTTAGAGTAAACACCTGTTACAAGAAATAAAAACACAAAATGCTGGCAGAACTCAGCAGGCCAGACAGCATCTATGGGAGGAGGTAGCGACGACACTTCAGGCCAAAACCCTTCATCAGTTTCGGCCCGAAACGTCGTCACTACCTCCTCCCATAGATGCTGTCTGGCCTGCTGAGTTCTGCCAGCATTTTGTGTTTTTATTTATTTCCAGCATCTGCAGATTCACTCGGGTTACCTGTTACAAGAACGTGGCGGTGGAACAAACCCAAGTGCTGAACACGGGCACGGAGGCCAAGTAAGGAGGCGTTGCAGTCACAGCGAGCGCAGAATTGGTGCCCGGGGAGTCTTTACCCGGAGACTTGGTTTTAGTAGAGAATTCAGGAATGATGCTAGACTAGAACTGATAGTCCTAAGAACCATGGAACAAGGTTACTTGTACACAAGTCAACCAATGAACTGGCAGCTCCTTGCTGTGGTCACAGGGTTTTTATACTGCATTTGCTGATAGAAAGCAGGTGTGTGTAGTCAGTGGAACCTGGGAATGATTGGAACTTAACAAGGTGATTGAGGCTCAATTCCTGAGATAAATAGCCAGGTGGGCGATTGCTAGCAGGGACTGTGACAACACCTTGTTTGAAACTTCTGTGTCTAGTAGCTCATACTGCATGTAAAACCAATAGAACCCCATCAGTAGGCAGTTTGAATGATTTGGCATGGACTAGATGGGCCAAAGGGCCTGTTTCTGTGCTGTACTTTTCAACGACTCTAGTAGCTGAAATAGAACTTTGCCTTCATTGTTTAGTTTGAGCTCATAGGAGGAGATGTTTCAATCCCTTTGATAAGCAGATCCTAACTTGGGTCATAGCACAGAGGTCTTGAGGTGGGGCTTGGTGGCTGGCAGATGAGAGAACAACTCTTATGAGGAAGCTAATCTTTTCCCATAAGTCTTTCCAGCTGAATTTTCTTTTGTCAGTATTTTCCTGCCTTGTCCACTCTCTCTGTTTTGCCTGAGACACTGCTCCTGTATATTTCATCTGCTCCTCCTGTCGCTGTACTTCCTCCACCACAATAGCTTGCCTTTGCTTTTGTGTTGTCACCTTTTGCTAACTGGGCTAGTTGAGCCTGTGCCAAGGCCCCTCTTCCAGATTGCACCTGGCCCAGCATGTTTGCCATCCTGAGTACTGCTTTTGCCTGATTTACTGGCTCTGCTGGACTCCAGTTTCTCCCTGTTAAGCTCCTGGGTGCAGTATCCTGGACAACACCATCACGGGATTCCCAGAGAGTCATCTCAAGCCTCACCTAGGCAGACTTGAACTCTTCAATCAGCCCCGTGACAGGCAACTCCAGAGCTCCTTTGTCATACAGGTAGATGTTACTTGGTGATACTGATAGGCCCATCCACTTCTTAATGAAGGAACTAGCTGTCCTCTGAAGCTTTTCAACATGAGTGATGGGGATTTCATACAGAGTCAGTGGTCACAACACCCAAGGGAGCAATCCAAACTTTTCTATGACTCTAGCAGCTGAAATAGAACTTTGCCTTTATTGAAATGATTCTTTCCATTCATGATGCCTGATTCTTTGAGTCTTTCCAACACATTTCCCTTGTTATGGTGTGTATAAGAAATAATACTAAATCATTCAAAAGAGATGACATAGGATTGGAAGGTGTAAAGCCTTTATGGGTTGAGTTAAGAAATGGCAAGAGTAAGAGGACCCTAATGGCAGTTAATTACAGGCCTCCAAATAGCAGCCAGGATGTGGATTACAAATTACAGCAGGAGATAGAAAAGATGTGTTGGAAAGGCAATTTCATGATAATCATTGGGGATTTTAACATGGAAGTGACTTGGGAACACCACATCAAGACCTCAAGAGAAAGAATTTGTAGAATGTCTGAGGGATGACTTTTTAGAACAGCTTGTTGTTGAGCCCACTGGGAGATTGGCTGTGCTGGATTGGGTGTTGTGCAATGATCCGGAGGTGATAAGAGAACTTAATGTTAAGGAACCCTTAGAAAACAGTGATCACAATATGATCGAGTTCACGTTGAAATTGGAGAGGGAAAAAATAAAATCCAATGTGTCGGTATTTCAGTTGCATATAGGAAATTACAATAGCATGAGAGGGGAACTGGTCGAAGTTGACTGGAAAGGGACACGAGCAGGAAAGACAGCAGAGCAGCAATGGCTGGAGTTTCTGCAAAAAATGAGGGAAGTGCAAGACAGATATATTCCAAATAAGAAGAAATTTTCAAAGGAAAGAAGGACATTACTGTGGCTGCCAAGTGAAGTCAGAGCCAAAGTAAAAGCATAAAGAGCGAGAAGCCAGAGCGAGCGGGAAGATAGAGGATTGGGAAGCTTTTAAAAACTTGCAGAAGGAAACTAAGAAGGTCATTAGGAAGGAAAAGATGAATTATGAAACGAAGCTAGCGACTAATATCAAAGAAAATACCAACAGCTTTTTTAAGTATATAAAGGGTAAAAGAGAATTGAGGGTAGATATAGGAACAGCAGAAAATGACACTGGAGATATTGTAATGAGAGACACAGAGATGGCAGAGGAGCTGAATACATATTTTGCATCCGTCTTGACAGTGGAAGACATCTGCAGTATACTGGACATAAGAGTGTCAGGGAAGTAAAGAATGTGCAGTGAAAATTATGACTTAGAAGGTGCTCAGGAAGCTTATTGGTCTGAGGGTGGATAAATCTCCTGGACCTGATGGAAAGCACCCTCGGGTTCTGAAGGAAGTAGCTGGAGAGATTGCGGAGGCATTAACGATGATCTTTCAAGAATCAATAGATTCTGGCATTGTACTGGATGACTGGAAAATTGCAAATGTTACCCTGCTATTTAAGAAGGGTGGGAGGCAGCAGAAAGGAAACTATAGACTTGTTAGCCTGATATCAGTGGTTGGGAAGTTGTTGGAATCGATTGTGAGCGATGAGATTACAGAACACCTGGAGGCACATGACAAGATAGCCAGCATAGTTGCCTGAAAGGAAAATCCTGCCTGACAAACGTACTGCAATTCTTTGAGGAAATTACAAGGAAATGACAAAGGAGATGCAGTAATTATGGTGTACTTGGATTTTCAGAAATCCTTTGACAAGGTGTCGCACATGAAGCTGCTTAGCAAGATAAGAGCCCATGGAATTACAGGGGAGTTACTAGCATGGGTGGAGCATTGGCTGATCGGCAGAAAGCAGAGAGTGGGAATAAAGGGATCCTATTCTGCCGGGCTGCCAGTTACCAGTGGAGTTCCACAGAGGTCAGTGTTGTGACTGCTGCTTTTTACGATGTATGTCAATGTTTTGGACTATGGTATTATTAATATCCATTTAGGCCAAGAGGTAGGTAATGACACCTGAAATGGTTGCCACAAGAGGACACAGTTTTAAGCTGCTTGGAAGCAGGTACAGAGGAGATGTCGGGGTAAGTTTTTTTACGCAGAGAGTGGTGAGTGCGTGGAATGGGCTGCGGGTGACTACGGTGGAGGCAGATACAATAGGGTCTTTTAAGAGACACCTGGGCAGGTACATAGAGCTTAGAAAAATAGAGGGCTATGGGTAACCCTAAGTAATTTCTAAAGTAAGTACATGTTCAGCACAGCTTTGTGGGCCGAAGGGCCTGTATTGAGCTGTAGGTTTCTATGTTCTATTTCAAAACAATGAGGCCAAATCATTGAGTATATTTAAAGCGGCAGTTTAGAGGTTCTTAATTAGTCAGGGTGTCAAAGGTTACGAGGAAGAAGCAGGAGAATGGGGTTGGGAGGGATAATAAATCGGCCATGATGGAATGATGGAATAGGTTCAATGGGCTGAATGGCCAAATTCTGCTCCTACGTCTTATGGTCAGTAGCAAGTTCTAATGAAAGTGCCCCACCATCTCCCTGAACAGCAGAACACCTAAGGAAAGGAAGATCCTGCTGTTCCAACATTCCTTTGTGAATGGAAAGTGCATTCATCACAATTGGCATCTGTAGCATTGAAAGCAGAAAAAAAGGAGCTTGCAAAAGCAGTTGAAACACAGGTCAGCTATGATCTCATTAAATGGCAGATAAAGTTTTGGAGCAAAACAGCCTGCTCTTGTACCTCAGAGAAATTAATAAAAGGACAGAAACGAGCCTCACTCCCTTCAGCAGAGCTTGCCACCCTCATAATAAAGATAACATTGGAGTTTTACTGTTCAATTGCACTGTTATGGCTTGTTGAGTTGCAGTAGATTGAGTTCCTAAGCCAATGCATAGCTCTCATTAAATCAGGTATTTGGTTTCAAATCCCTGTCTAATCACGGTCATTATTTTTCAACCAAAAGAATGTGCAGTATGAGTTTAACATTGGTCTTCAATGAGAGCTATCATGGTCCAAAGTCAATTTCTGAATTAAAGAAAGTGTTTTTAACATCAGCAGCTTTGGTTTCTCACCTACCTGTGGGCCTCTTGCGGTGCTGTGTTCCGATAGTGAGTGGATGTTTTAAGCAAAACCTAACGGGAACTATATCCAATCTGATTATATTGCTTCCGATTTGGCAGATGGCATTGTTATGCTTAGCTTATAGGAAAACATAGGAGAAATTAAAAACATGGAAAGGATGTGTTTTTGCTTCGGAAGGACTTAATAGGGAAGAAATCTGCCACTAGCTCTGTCATGAAATTCAAAACAGATTTTAGCCCCACTACTATTCCAAGGTAGAGTGATTTAAAATAAGACATTCCAGATGAAAGTGTTTGTCGGATAATCGAAAACTACAGATCTGAAGGAAAGAGAAAGAGTTTCTTTTCATCCTCTTTAATTGAGAAGGCTGTGTTAATGAGGCTGTAGTGCTTTAATGGCGGACTTAATTCAACAGGTTAGATAAATCTGGGTCTGATTGAGTAATAAGGAAATTACTTGCTCTTTGCCTTCTAATCCACACTGCTGCAGATCAAGGCACAGAATTGTAGAGAGTTTATGTCAGACAATAACTATTGTGTCCATGCTAGTTGTAAAAATGTTACCAACTCATCCAGCACTCAGGTCCAGAACGCCAGAAGTCACAGCTCTTCAAGTACAGGCCCAGGTACCAGCTAAATGTGATGAATGTTTCCTCAAATAACACTGCTTCAGGCATTGTGCAGATTCCCGATTCCTACCACCTTCTGACCATAAATATATATTTTAACTTACCCTCAAATCCTTCTACAAATTTATTTAAATCTATACCCGCTGGCTTTGACCCCACAGCCAAAAGTAGTAGTCTGTTTTGTCTAGGCCTCACATTTTTTTTCACCTTGATTATGGCCCCTTGATTAAGAAATGTTGATAAAAGTTCTAGTGTAACCTTAAGTTCAAGTTTAATTATTATTCAACCATACATGAATACACCCAAGTGTTACAATGTTCCTCAGGGCCAAGGTGCAAAACACAGTACCAGCAGCCCTTGCACATAGCACAAATTGCACATATGGTTAAAATCTATGGAAAGCATACAGTCACAAAGAAAATAGTTATAGTCCAAGTCCCTGAGTGGCATTACTGTAGATTCATGGGATGTTGTCCTGGTCTACCATGTTCTTTCACTGAGCGAATACTGGAGAGCAGCATCAAGCGAATTGCCTGCTCTTACGATCAATGTCACAACTAATAATAGAAAGCCGTCTGCAAACCTTTTCAGCTTCCTTATATAACTGTGCTATTATCCTTAAGGGCCTATGGACATGTTCTAATGACTTCCTGTTCCTCCACGTTTTCAATATTTTTAATATTCTCCATTCCCCTGCCTTGTTTCACCATTTGAAAAGGAGAACATGAAAATGTATGGCCTCAGCTGTTGCAAGATTTGCAAAACTCCAGTTTCCTGAAGATTCAGTATCTAGTTGTAGCATAGGTTGTCATTGAAGAGATACCTTAACAGACGACATAATTAATTTTTGAAAAAACTGATGCAATTAATTAGTCTGCTCTCCATGCTTTGCAATGGGATGAGATATATGGTCACCAGCCTTACAACTAACATATTCACTGATGAGTATGATGTTCAGCTTGAGTTCTGACCTCACCAGAGGCTTTCTTCAAATATGGACCAAAGACCTAAATAACAGAGGTGAGCAGAGAGTGACTGAGAAATCAAGGCAGCAATTTGAATGTGGTTAAAATGTGGCCAGTGGGCATTAGGAGAAAATACTACAAAGCAGGTCAAGGATAACATAAAATCAAACAGTAGGGCAATGTAGCAGAGTATAATGGCAGACCAGAATCTGGAAAGTTTTCTGGAATCAGCAGTGAAAGGATTAAAGGTCATAAGAAGAGAGTATAATGACTTCTAGTAAAAAAACTATCAAAACAATCAGTGTAAGTTTCTGTGGATATATAAAAAAGGCAGAAGGTGATTTACATTGGTGTGAAACATCTAGAGAATGTGGAATCAGGAAAGAAGGAACCAAATTTCTATTAGTTTTCATCATGGAGGACACTTTAGATATTCCCATGATGATAGATGGGCTCATTCAAGTCGCATGGAGGAACTTGTAAAAATTTCAAACACGAGGACAAGGTGTTAGAAAGCTCATGGGTCTGAAGGCAGATAAGATGACGGGAGCTGATTGCCTGCTCCTAATTGCTAAAAGGAAGAGGCTGCAGAGAAAGTGGACACATTGGTCGAAGTTTTTCAAAACTCGCTGAATTCCAGGGGAGTATCAGGGAACTGGAAAATAATACGACTCTCCTGTTCCAGAATCAAAGAAGACAAATGGTGCGAAGTAAAAGATAATATGACGTCTGGATGCTAGAGTCTATAATCAAGAAGGAAATGGTTGATCACTTAGAAGCTTAATATAATCAAGACAAGACAACATGGTTTCATAAATGGTAATAATGTTTGACAAATTTACTTGAGTTCTTTGAGGAGTAGAGTAGGTAGAGGGGAACGTACTGGATTTCCAAAAGATACTTGACAAGAAGGTTGGTGCAGAGTTTGAGAACAAATGGAAATGGAGGAAACGCCTCAGTGTAGATTGAAAGTAGAAAATGGAATAAATGCTTTTGTATTTCAAGATTGAAGAATGTAAATGAGAGGTAGTTCTTGGCTCTCAATTATTTACTGTTTATTTTAATATCCTGGAGGAAGGAATAAAATGTGACGTTTCCAAATTTACCAATGATACAAAAATAGATAGAAGGGCTAATTATGAAGGGAATGTTTTGACTGCAGCAGGGTTATAAATAGACTGAGTGAATGGGCACAGACTGGGCAAATGGAGCTTAAGGTGGGGATGTGTGAGGATCTGTACTTTGTAAGAGAAATCAAAAGGCAGACTGTTATCTAAATGCAAAGAGAATGTTAATACGTGGAGTTCAGAGGGATCTAGGTGTCCTAGTGCATGAATCACAAAATGTTAGCTGTCAGATCCAATACAGTTAAGAGGCCAGATGGAATATTGGTCTTCATTTTAAAGGGTTTGGAGATAAATAAGAAATAGGGAAGTTCTACTAAAGATGTACAGGGTATTAGTGAGGCCCTTCCTGGAACACTGTGTATAGTTCTGTTCCCTTTGCCCAAGAAATTATATAGCAGCATTGGAGAAAGTCCTGGGTAGATTTACTAGGCTAATTCAAAGGAGGTTAAACAGGTTGGATCTATGTTAGAGGAATCAGGGATGATATTATTGCAACATGTAAGGTTCTACAAAAGGCCTTGACAGAAAAGAAGCTGAGATATTTTCATTAATTGGAGAATCTTAAATAACTGGACATAATTTTAAAATGAGGGACTGTCATTTAAAACTGATGGCCTTCTTATAGAGGGTAATGAATATATGGAATTTTCTACTTCGGAGAGTTATGTAGACAAGCACATTAGCAGTGTTGAAGGTGAAGGGATATTTTGGAAAGCTCAGGCAATTGAGTAGGAGTTGAAGCCTATGGTAGATCAGCCATGCTCATATCAAATGCTGGAGCGAGCTTGGGGAGCCTGCTCCGATTCTTCTTGTGCTCTTGTGTGAAGTCATATCTTGCACATAGGAGGTTTGGAGGTCAAACAACCCAGCCGCAGGACACCACTACAGGTATTCCCCAGCTCGCTATACCCGCGATGATGTCCACCAAGCTAGTCACATTTGCCTGCTACTAACCTGTGTGCCTTTAAACCTCTCCTATCCACGTACTATCCAAATGTCCTTTGAATGTTGTAATCACAGGGTATTCAAGATAAAAGATTCAAGTTTTTTTAATGTCATTTCCAGTACACAAGTGTAAAAGAGAACAGAATAATTTTAACTCTGCACAAAAAATAACACAATATAAAGAACACAATAATAAAAAAAATACACAATAAATATAAGCACGTAGGATAGCTTATATACATAGATGACTGCAGGTCCATAAAGTGATGTTAGGCACAGGGGAGTCTATACATAAGGTGGGTGACTTTCTGGAAATGATAAAGTAGTGGTGGTGAGGGGTATGGAAGGCTGTATGTCTGGTACTCTGCCCCATTGCACTAAAGATTCAACCCCCCCACCCCGCCACACAGTGTTCAGCCTCGACAATAGGTACCGCAATAGGTTACTCAGTCGACACCTCCCTAACCTCTACAATGAGGAAGGGGTGATGGTGACAGATACAAAGGAAATCCTCTATCTGACCTCTAGCACTGGCAAATATATTGATGTTCTGTTATTGATGCTAGGTTTATATGCTGGATCTCCCTCTCCATCAGCACTGAGGGGGTATCTTCACCAGAGGGAATGGAGCAGTTTGAGAGCTGGCAACCACCTTCTGTAGGGCAATTAGGGAGAACCAGCAACATCTATCACCCTAAAAATAAAAATAAGCAAACCCTCCTGTACCCTTTTGCCATTGGCAAAGGGAGGATATATGTTCTATGGTTTCTTCACTCCATCGTTTTAAGTGTATTTCTGAAGGAAGGTTGGAAGTAGAACTTCAGACATCTGGTGGGCAGCTGTAACAATAGACCGCCCCATTTGATTCGAATGAATTTGTAGATTGTCATAAAATGTCAGGACTTGCTGCTACTTTGTGTTCTATCTATCTACAGGGCCCGACTGTACTTAATTCATTCTTCCCTTACATTATGATGCAGCATGTTGTTGAATCTCACCAGTGTCGGGAATCGCAGAGGGGGTTTAACTCCAAAGTGAAGACAAGTTAGCAGTAAGCGATCACTTTGCTAATACATGGCAAAATAACAAGCCACAAGGGGCCACAAAACAAGAGAGACCAGAAACTAACAGGCAAAGAGGTAAGCTTTAGGCTGGGAGAGTGAAAACGAGGAGCAACTGCTTGGGGCCAGCTGGGTCACTGAGTGAACAAGGACTGCAGGTGAAAACTGGGGTTAAATAGGCTGCAGGTGATGAGTCTGGAATGAGCAGCGGGTAAATCTTGTTACCTGGGTGGAGATTGGAAGGTGCTTGCACGTGGAAGCTGAAAGGTGTTAACAGGAGCAGGCCTGACAAACAGCAGATGAAGCATGTTTCAAAATGTATCACTGGCGGTTGAAAACAGTGTCTAAGAGAGAACTGATTTGGAGCTGACTCTCGTCAATGGTTGACGAATACTAATTAACAAAGCAATATATATGCAATGAATTATGATGTTGTGGAAACAGACTGCTTTGAAAATTGGTACTAGATTTTATTGTAGTTGTAAATTAATTTTTAAGACTAACCAATACTGACATGTTTGTATTTCAGGTTTTTAAGGAATGAATTAGGCGTTCTCTTGTCCTTAACACCCTAGATGTCTGTATTAATACTCTGCATTACCAGTGTCTGAAAATGTACAGATAACAGAAACACTTTATATCATAATTCATCGACTTGTTGGTGCTGGAAGCCAGCTCCTGAAATACTGCAGCGTGTACAGTCTCAAGACCCTAAAGGGAAGGCCTGTTCCTCAGAATCACTGCAAAACATTCAAGATGAGAAACAGTATTTCAGAAAGCAGTGCCAGAACAGTCCCCTACTAAACACTACATAGTGTTCCACTGACATGACTTTATATACATTATGTGTTATGACTGGCATCAATGGTAACAGGCAAACAAATTCTCCCAGATGTGGAGTCTGACTTCTACTTCACGCAGGAAGATGGAAATGCAAATTATAGATTTTTTCCTCGCCAACTTCTCCCGGAGTTGCTGACTGTACTGTAGGAGAGATGTATGGTGGCCACATCTAATCCCTCACCCCACAGCTTTTTGTGCACATGTTGAGCGAAGTTGATAACGGGAAGTCAACCAAGGTGCCCCTTCCACCAAGGGGCGTAGGCAATATTCAGAAATTTGAAAACAAAGCCATAATCATTGTACTTCTAACCTCAAGCTTACCAGATTGCTGTTAAGATTCATCTGGTTAACCACAATCCTTCAAGGGAGGAAGTCTGCTGACATATCTCTGTCTGACTTCAGAGACTCAGCCCTGCGGCTGACTCCGAAATGCTAGAGCAAGCCACAGGGTCAATTAGATATGGGTAATAGATGCAGTCCTGAAAAATAAATCTTTAAATACTAAAAGGTAGGTATTTCACCTTTTTCTATCGGTTGAGAGAGCCTACTGTTTTTGTCTCCCTATCCACTGGTCTTCCCACCATTGATTGACACCATTGAACAGAAGAAGCCTTGTAATTTCATACAGCTCTCTGAATGATGGCAGGGCATCCCAGGGTGTGTTAGTGCCAATCAGGTGATTCTGAAGTGAATCACGTTATCATATCATAAGTTGGAGTAGTATGACCAATTTATAGCAAACAGACTCCCAGAAACCATAATGTGATAAATGACCCGAGAAGGATTTGGGTGTTGTGGAGTTGGGAATAAATGTTGGCCAGGCTATTAGTAGTAACTTATGCTCTTTTTCCAAGTACACCATGCAGAGAAGCAGACAAAAAGTCAGTCTAATTTCTCTGAAGGCCAGTCCTCCCTCAACACTCTCTAAAGTAGCTGACTTGGACACGCTACCTCCTGCTCAGAGACGTGCTACCAGCCGGGTCTCTGTTGCCAGGACTGTGAGTAATGTCTCTCCCTGGGCCCCTCTACTCATCACTAACCCACAGTCACAGAGCTGAGGTTAGAGTGTAAGCGCTTCGTAAGAACTGCTTGTGTCTTTGAGTGGGTGTTGTCAAGGCCTTGCCAGTAACCACTGAACAGGAACAAGAGAATTGCTCAGTCATCACATGGATGAATCCTCCAATTAATGTGTTTAATCAATTCAGCAATCATCTGCTGCTGAAAAGAGCTTGGCATGATGGATTGGATTAGTTTCGAGGCGGCGGCCTACATTTCAGGCTGTGCTTCCATTCTCATACCTCAGCATCTTTCCTTCAGATATTCAAGTCGTCAACACGAGTTCAACAAAGAAAACCACGCTCCTGTCCCTGCAGTCGTGTATTGACTGAGAGATGCAGGGCCAGGCTCCAATGGCTGCTGGCAGGGTTGACTCATACCTGTGCACAATGTTGATTAGCTCTCAGCCCATTCAGCCAGAACTGTTTGAAGTTGTGTGGAGCCTTGGTGGGAGAACTTTCGGGGGAACAGACAGCCCCCATGTGAAATGAAACTGGCTCCGATAGAAAAACAAAATTGCCGCCAGCTTGTGCATCAAATGAGATGCTTTCTCTATAAACATCCTAGCTTTTCGTTTCACAGAAATATAGTTAAACAAATACCAAATGTCCCGGAATCTGAAATGTTAATTCCATTAGATGGTTTGCCGTGGTTCAGCTCATTGTAATCCTGCCTCTGGCTTTTTCAGCCACCTCAAGCACTTGAGCATGGAAAGTTAGATGCATGGTCTGTCTCCACAGAGACGGGGAGAGCAGACACAAGAGGCTTCGGGCGCTGAAGTCTGGAGCAGGACATAATCTGCTGGAGGAACTCGGCAGGTCAGGCATCATCTGAGGAAGGAGAGGAACAGTCGACACTTTGGGTCAAAACCCTGCACCGTGATGAGTAACACTGGCTGAGGTCAAATGCTCAGCTTCCTCACGTGTGGAAATTTCCTCGGTACTACTTCACAAAAGAGCGTGGGTGCTCACCTGCTTAGGTTATCACTCAGCACGGCTAAATACAGATCATCCGGACACTGCTACTTTCAGAAGCTGTGTCCAGTCTGACTCCTGTGGTTTCAGTATTTCAGGGGTAACATACTGGATGTGTCGCAGTTCAGAATGATGTGAGGGAGCTCTATACATGAAGCTTTTTTATCCAAAGGCAGTAGCACGTTGATATCTGTACGATAGAGTAGAAGAGAGGTTAGATACTCAGAGTCCCTTTGAGTGCTCCTGAGCTATACAGATCAGGAGTCCATGTGCAATCTTTTGTCTGTGCAGACCCACTTGATCTCAGCTACATCTGCAACAAGGCTTTTCTCCACGATAAGGTAAGGGGCCCAGAACCACTCACAATACTCCGAGTGAGGCCTCAGTAGTACTTCATAAAGCCTCAAGGATGTTACATTGAGGCTTTATAAAGCACTGTTGAGGCCTAACCGGGGGTACTAAGAGTGGTTTTGGGCTACTTATCTTGGAAAAGGGTGTGCTGACACTGGAGACGGTTTAGAGCAGGCTCACACAAATGATTCCAAGATTGAATGGCTTATCATATGAAGAGTGTCTGATGGCTCTGGGCCTGTATTCACTGGAACTCAGAAGCATGAGAGGTGACCTAATTGAAACCTATCGAATGTAGAAAGGCCTCGGTAGAGTGGATGTGACGGGAGAGTCGAGGAGCAGAGGACACAGCCTCAAAATAGAGAGGTGTCCTCTTAGAGTGGAGATGAAGAGGAATTTCTTTAGCCAGAGAGAGGTGAATCTGTGGAATTCACTGCCACAGGCAGCTGTGAAAACCAGGTCTTTAGGTATATTTAAGACAGAGGCTAATAGATTCTTGATTGGTCAAGGGCATGAAGGGAAATGGGGAGAAGGCTGGGGACTGGGCCGAGAGGGAAAATGGATCAGCCATGATGAAATGATGGAGCAAACTCGATGGGCCAAATGGCCTAATTCTACTCCTATGGACGTCTGGTCTTAAAAAGTTGTGGAGATACACGATAGTTCAGACAGTACCTGTGGAAACACAGGCCAGTTTCCTCAATAATTTAGCAAACTATCTACCCAAAAGTTACTGCTCAAGTCTCTGGTCAGAGCTAAGATGAAGCACTGGTGACCATGGCCAAGTGGAAACAGCTGTCTTTTTCATAGTTACGGTATCAGTCCTGTTGAGCTGTAGGTTGTGTTTGCTTGTGTTGTGGACGTCAGGAACTGTGGGATTGTTTTCATCCTTGAGGGAGCTGCCAGAGTCAAAGTCAAGTTCATTGTCATATGCTCAAGTACATATATGCACAGGTGTAATAAAAAGCTTACTTGTAGCAGTATCATGGGTAGCATCTACCACACAATGTTCACAGAAAAAAATAAACATATTGTATAAAATTATACAGGAAAAATTGTAATGAGAACAAGAGCACAATGTAGAATTAGGTATATAGTGGTCATAGCATTGCTAATCTCTGTTGTTTGGAGTTGTGCAGGCTGGCTCAGGAGCCGAATGGTTGAAGGGAAGCAGCTGTTTTTATGGTTTTTTATGGTTTATGGTTTTAAGACCATAAGATGTAGGAGCAGAATTAGGCCATTTGGCCCATCAAGTCCACACCACCATTTCATCGTGGCTGATCCAACTTTCCTCTCAACCACAATCTCTACCTTCTCCCACTTCATACCCTGACCATTCAAGAACCTAGCAGCCTCTGTCTTCACTAAACATAAAGACTGGCCTCCACAACTGCCTATGGCAAAGAATTCCACAGATTCACCACTCTCTGGCTAAAGAAATTAATCTTCATCTCTGTTCTAAAAAGATGTTTTCTATTCTGAGGCTGTGACCTCTGGTCTTAGACCCTCCCACCATAGGAAACATCCTCTCCACATCTACTCTATCAAGGCCTTTCACCATTCGATAGGTTTTGGATTTCTATAAGACCATAAGACATAGGAGCAGAATTAGGCCATCTGGCCCATTGAGTCTGCTTTGCCATTCAATCATGTCTGATCCTTTTTTTTCTCCTCCTCAATCCCAGTTCCCAGCCTTCTCTCTGTAACCTTTGATGCCATGTCCAATCAAGGACCTATCAATCTCTGCCCTAACTGCACCCAACATCCTGGCATCCACAGCCGCATGTGGCAACAAATTCTACAAATTCACCACCCTTTGTCTAAAGAAATTTCTCTGCCTCTCTGGTTTGAAATGACGCCCGTCTATCCTGAGGCTGTGCCCTCTTGTTCTAGACTCTCCCACCATGGGAAATATCATTTCCACATCTACTCTGTCTAGGCCTTTCAACATTCGAAAGGTTTCAATGAGATCCCCCTCATCCTTCTGAGTTCCAGCTAGTACAGACCCACAGCCATCAAACGTTCCTGATATTTTAACCCTTTCATTCCTGGAATCATCCTTGTGAACCTCCTGTGGACCCTCTCCAATGCCAGCACATCTTTTCTAAGATGAGGGGCCCAGAAGATTTCAGGTTCTTGTACCTCCTGCCTGATGGAAGCTGTGAGAATGTGATATGGCCTAGATGCTGGGGGTATTTAATGATGGATGTTGTCTTTCTTGAGGCAGTGCCTTCTGTAGATTCTACTGATGGTGCGGAGAGATGGGCTCATGACGTTTTGGGTGGAGATCATACTCCCTAAAGTTCCTTACGTTTCTGCACGTTTGAAGTGCAATACCAGTGAGGAGAGAACATTTGTAAAAGTTTGCCAGAGTGTTTGCTGACATGCTGAACCTTATTAGCCTTGTAATAAAGCAGAGATGCTGGTGAGCTTTCCTGATGATTACATCGACAGCACGTGCTATGCCCAATGCAGGTCATCCAATATGTGAATGCCCAGGAATTGAAAGGTGGCTACTGGAGGGTTGCCAGTACTCCTGGAATTACATCCCACCTTGAGTTGATGTATCCTGGAGTGGGTTAACTGCTGGCGAGCTACACCCCCCTGGGAGCATTCTCCAGATTGGGTTAAGCTTTGGAGGATGGCCAGAGCTCATAAGTCATAGCCCGAGTCAGCGGCCTCAGAGCAGACGAGAAATGGGAGTACGGGCCAGCTTTACGAACTTGTACTTTAGTCATCTTCCTGCTCCTCATTCGTGAGCTTTCAAACTGTGTTTGTGTTACTGCTCGCTGCAGTTTGCACCTTAGAGGCCTCGCTCCT
This sequence comes from Hemitrygon akajei, assembly GCF_048418815.1. NCBI lineage: Eukaryota > Metazoa > Chordata > Chondrichthyes > Myliobatiformes > Dasyatidae > Hemitrygon > Hemitrygon akajei. Next base: position 38,828,894 of record NC_133131.1, read on the forward strand.
CAGTTAACGGCGACTATTTCTGCTCTTCCGGTTAAGATGGCGTCTGCAAACAATGCTCCCACCAACAAGACAAAATCTGCAGATGCTGGAAGCCCAAGCAGCACAGACAAAATGCTGGAGGGGCTCAGCTGGCCTGCCGAGTTCCTCCAGGGTGTGTGTGTGTGTGAGTGTGAGTGTGAGTGTGAGTGTGAGTGTGAGTGTGAGTGTGAGTGTGAGTGTGTGTGTGTGTGTGTGTGTGTGTGTGTGTGTGTGTGTGTGTGTGTGTGTGTGTGTATGTGTGTGTGTGTGTGTTGGAGTCTGTGATTCGGAGATCGTTTGGGTGATCCAGCGCTTCGCTATCTCCCAGAGGATTCTGGGAGGCAGAGGCAGCGGGTGAGAGCCTCGTGGCGAGGAGACTGTGGGACGGGGTGTGAACTGACTCCATTTTGCCGATTAAAGCTTCCGTTGTTAAAGCGACAGGGGAGATTGAAACATTGAACCAAATATGGAAGGTGAGTGCCAGCTTGCCAGCTGTCTGCCTTTTGATCACTGGTGGGATCGCTCTGTTGCCGGAGAGGGGAGACTGTGGCCCGCCACTCTGCCCGAAGAATGCTACCTAGGTTTTTCTGTGTTTTGGATATAGATATGGATATAGATATGGACTTGGACAATGGACTATGGATTTTTTTCCCAGTTTTATAGTTTTTTTTATATTCTGTGTTTTTCGCCTGACCTTTCTTGTTTTTTTTTGTGTGGGAGAGGGGGATGGTCCTTGATGCACCATCAATAACTCACGCTGAGACTTAGGAAGTGAGATATCGGCTGGTGCATCAATTTTATTGACTGAAGAACAACACTACATCCTGGGAAAATGAGGGAGAGCAGCAGACCACAGTCGCCTTTATACAGGGGTCTGTGGGAGGAGCCACAGGAGCAGTCAGCAGGGTCTGTGGGAGGAGCCACAGGAGCAGTCAGACAGGTATATCTAGTTCACCACAGTCCTGTTCCATGTTTTTTCTTGTTTTTTGTTTGGGGCGAGGGATTTGGGCGTTGATGATCACATCGTCCTTTTCTTTCTTGGTTTCTTGGCTATCTGGAGAAGGAGAATTTCAGAGTTGTATACTTTGATAATAAATGAATCTTTGAACCTTTCTGAACCTTTTCATTACGGAAGTTGCACTGCACACTAGGTCCCAACTTCAGCCTGGATTCCACAGAAGGATCTGGACTACTATTGAAGTTTTTGAGTGTATTTGTTGACATGCCAGTGGGATGAGTTCCAGGCCAATAGAGGCGTGGTGCAGTTAAAACAAAAAGCAACAAATACTGGACGGAAAGTGTTACATTTGAATGCACGCAGCGTAAGGAAAAAAATGGATGATCTTGAAATTCAGCTACAGATTGGCAAACATGACGTCGTGGCCTTCTCTGAAACTTGGCAGACTATGAATCTCCTGGTTCATTCACAGCGCTTGGTTTGGATATGTCCAGTATGTTCTCATCCATTGCAAGTTTTGGTGAAGTCAGTGACAGCTGTGGCATTACATTCAAATTCAAAAATGAATCCCTGAATATTGTCCAGACCACTGACTCAATGCAGTCCTTTAAGCCTTCCTCTGACTCCCTTGACCATATGTACTTGGTCCTCACAACTGGTGCTGCGGTCTTTAGTCTCTGCCTGTAAGCTGGGTGTAGTAGTACTGCCAGGTGATCAGACTTACCAAAGTGTGGATGTGGGATGGCACGGTCAGCATTCTTGATGGTGATATAACAGTGGTCAAGTGTGTTGGCTCCTCTGGTTCTATCGGTGATATGATAGTGGTGATTGTTCAAAGACTTCAAGCTGGCCTGGTTGAAACCACCTGCAAAGATAGGGGAACAACAGGGTTTTGTGCCTGCCGATCTTGGTGCTCAGCTCCTCCAGTGCCTGCCCAATATTGGCCTCAGGTGGAATGTACCAGGACGAGGGCAGAAAACTCCCTCAGCAAATAAAAAGGACGACACTTGACTGCTACACGCTCCAGGTTGGATGAGCAGGACTAAGAGAGAACTATCATGTCAGTACACCACGATGAATTAATCATAAAGCACACTCCACCTCCTCTACCTTCAGCTGTCCTGTCTTTGTGGGCAACGGTGAAGCCATCGGGCTGCAATGTTGTGTCCAAACTAGTGGTTTCCATGTTTCCATGAAGCAAAGTACGCAGCAGTTCCTGATGTCCCTGTGGCTCTGAGGTCTTCAGTTTTATTTTCCAGCGACTGTACATTTACCAGCAGGATAGACAGGAGTGGGTGGGTCAAAAAGCTTCTCATTTCATACTTGCGGACTGGTGTGCCAGCCCCACTTCTGTTTTCCTAAAGGGGAACTGCATGAGTGGCCCAAGTCTGCCCTTCAGGGGCTGTTGATTTTGAGGATCAATAGATTTCTTATACTAGGTTGCTTACTGATGTACCTATGGCTGTGACTGTGGATTTCAGATGCCCCAAACAGGAATATTTGATTCCCATTGGAGCTGCAGGCCAAGAGTTGCCACTTTTCTGCACCATCTTGAGTTTGTGAATGTCATACACTTAATGGCTACTTTATTAGGTACAGGAGTGGAACCTGGTGTGATCTTCCGCTTTTGTAGCCCATCCACTTCAAAGTGCAATGCGTTGTGCATTCAGAGATGTGCTTCTGCATGCCACTGTCGAAAGGTGTGGTTATTTGTGTTACTGTTGTCTTCCTGTCAGCTTGGACCTGCCTGGCCATTCTCCACTGACCTGTCTCATTAACAAGTCATTTTCACCCACAGAACTGCCACTACTTGCTTATCATACTGTTCTTTGTAGACTCCAGAAACAATTGTGGTATGAAAATTCCAGGAGATCCAAAGGTTCTGAGATACTCAAACCACCCCATCTGGCACCAGCAAACATTCCATGGTCTGCCACTTAGATTACATTTCTCCCCCAGTCTGATGTCTGGTCTGAACAATAGCTGGACCTGTTGATCATTGAGTTGAGTAGCTGCCACAAAATTGGCTGATTCGATATTTGTATTAACGAGCAGGTGTACAGGTGTACCTACCAGAGAGGCCACTGCGTGTAGAAACAGCAGGCCGCTTCGTCACAAGGTTCACAGTGTAATGACACACTGACACTGATGTTGTTGGTTTCAGTGCAGCAAGTTCTACTGATGTGCTCCAAGGTCGTCCTCAACTCCAAGTCCAGCAGTAGAGATATTTACAGGAGTTCGTCACACCACAAGGCAAGCACCACCCTTCTAGTTACAGCCACTGACTCAATGCTGGAGTGACAGGAGGGGGTGGAACTGTGCTCACAGGCAGAGAGACCAGGCAGGAAGTACTTTCTTTCTGGAAGGGAGCCATGAAGACCCTCCAGGGCTACACACTCCTGCTTCTGACTGGAAAAAGCCAAGGGGTTCCTGCATGTGGGGTTTCCAAATGCCTGTATGGCAGGAAAAAACCTCCACCCACTCCTGCAGAACACATTAAATAGGACCAGGAGTAGGCTACTCTGTGCCTCGAGCTTGCCCTGCCATTTCAGTATGATCATGGTCAATCTGCTTTAGGCTTCGGCCCTTCTCTGTCAGTTACTCATTACCCTCAATTGTTCCATCTTTCAATGCCTCCTGTAATTTAACCTCCACTATTCTTGAGGATATTAAATTTCAGACTAACAAGCAAACAGCTAGGGCAACTCAGTGTGTCCAGCAGTATCTGTGAGGGGAGAGGAATTGCTGAAACCCTGAGGCAGTACTGATCGTTTGCTGCTCTACTTTCCAGCCTCTCCTGTGGCTCCAGAAAAGTTCAGAGATTCCACAAATCTGTAAGTAATAGATGGAAAAAAATCTGTATAAGAAATTCCTATACAGTTCATCTGTAAATAGCCAACACTTATCATGTCACTATATCTGCCTGATCAAGTATCTTCTACTGGTGGAAACATCTCAGCATCTCCTCTGTCATGGGCTTCTGATGGCTAGATCCTCATTATTCCAAACACCAAGGAATACAGACTCAGATCCTTCAGCTGTTCATGGTAAGACAACACCTAACCCCAGGAATTAGCTTGGTGAATTGCTTCTGGGCTTGAATTGTTGTGAGCTGTTTTGGGCCCCTTATCTAAGAAAGATGTGCTGGCATTGGAGATGGTCCAGAGGAGGTTCACAAGAATGATTCTGAGAATAAATGAGGAGCGTTTGGTGGTTCTGTGTCTGTAGTTATTGGAATTTAGAAGAATGGAGATCTCATTGAAATTTATTGAATATTGAAAACGTCTAGATAGAATGGATGTTGAGACGATGTTTCCTATATTTCGGAGGTCTAGGACCAAAGGCACAGTCTCAGAATATATGGATATCTCTTTAGAATGGGGATGAGGAAGAAGTTCTTTAACCAGAGGGTGGAGAATTTGTGGAGGCCAAGTCATTGGGTATATTTAAAGTGGAGGTTGATAGGTTCTTGATTAGTAATGGTGTCAAAGGTTATGAGGAGAAGCCAACAGAATGGGTTGAGTCATGATAGAATGGTGGAGAAGACTCAATGGGCCAAATGGCCCAATTCTGCTCCTATGTCTTATGGACCAATTCCAATAGGGCAAGAAAATGTAGTAGGGATCTTTTCGCCTGAATTATAGGATTGGGTGACCTTCCCCAGTGTGGCAGTGATTAGGAAGCTGTGAGCTCTGTTGGTGTATAGCAGCAGTCTAGGATGAAAGTGAAAGGGAACACAGTCCTGGGCACGTAGAAAGCAGTCCAGGCACACAAGTGGGTTACACAAGCTGAGGGATCTCATGTGAGCACAAAGAAAATCGTCCATGTGTTGTCCTCTGGTGTCAAGGAAACGGAGGTAGTTGAACCTAGGTATCACAGATAGAAGAGCCACTGACTGACAGATCCAGCAGCCTGGGTTCAATCCTGACCTCCGGTAATGTCTGTATGGAGTTCATGCATCCTTCCTGTGGTTGTGTGAGCTTCCTCTGGACCCCTCTCTCCAACGTTCCAAAGACATGCGGCACGGTAGGTGAATGAACCTAGTGTGTAGGTTAATGGCAGAATCAGGGGGAGAGTCGATGAATATGTAGGCCAAATAAAAATATGGATTCCAATTTAGTTGTTCAATTGGTCTCACTCCCACTTGCTTGAAGCCGCTGGAGGACGGTGCCGGAGTCTTGGGGCGAGGACTAATTGGCACAGTTTGTGGATTGGACTCCGTGCTTCACGTTGTGACATGTTTCATCACTCACAACCATGCCTGAAAACCTCGGTTCTTGTAACAAACCTGCACTAAGTGAGCCGTGAGTTCTTTGAGAGACAGAGCTCTGCTCTGCTGCCTACAAGAAGAAGAAGAGAAAGCCCTTAACTCCGAGTGGAGTCATCGGGACGCCGTCGTAACGGCGTTTTTTTTAGCAGGCTTTCTTATTTTTACGAGGCCGAGTTGCTAGCTCGATGCTCAACCCAGCACGGATGGAAAGCGTGCAAGGGAGCCGGCTGGATTCGAACTCGGGAGATTTCACTCCAAAGTCCGGTGCTAATGCCACTACGCCTCCAGCCAGCTACTGTGTGTGCAAGGGCAAGGACTAATGTACATATAACCTTACATTCCGGAAGGATTTTCTGTCTCTAACAGTCAGTTGGTATCAGAGGGACACACTGTTCTATCATCACCAGCTGCGTTCATAGGGATTTTCCAGTGTTTATTCACTCCATGTAAATAGATTCATTGTAAGTCCTTCCAGAGGGCTGCCAGGATCTACATGGACATGTTTTGCTACACCAATAGAACCTGCGAGCATTCCGTTGGAAAGCTGTGAATCAGTGACTTCCAGCGACACCACGACACGTTGGTGCTGGCTTGCCTGCTTACTTGACCGTCTATTGAGGTGCAAATCTGAGCCCGACAGAATCTCTGGGTCCAGTGAGCCGTGAGTTTGTATTGCACAGAGATCGCCGAAGATCAGCTAGGTGAAGATAGCCAAGCCATGAGGCAACATTGCAGATAATGGGGAAAACCTAGTTGTCCATCTTTGCTGCTGTGGTTAGCTAATGTAATGCAGCAGAATGTGTATCGTGATCTGTGAAAGGCTGGAACACATCAGGGTATTTCACCTGAAGCATCAGCTGCAGTGATATAAAATTATGAAAAAGAAGGCACAGCCAAAAAGACCAGAAAGACCATTTAGGTCTACCCTCTTTCAGGCCAGCCAGCCAATCTTTCCTGTCCCATCACTTCAGAAGTGATTCTCTAATGTTAGGAATCGAAATTTAATAGATAATATGATAATGATCCAAAGTTGTATGTTAATTGAGAATAGAGGTTGCTCAGGAAAATAGGGCAGACTATACTCTCAGAAACAGGAATGTTTACATCTGTGCCAGAGGAAAGGTGGAGGCTTAGTTTAATGACTGGGTAAGTCTCTTTCAGCTCAACACTGGCTTTTTGCCAGTGACTGTGGAGTGAGCTTCCATCGTCAACAGGTCTATCATCGAGCTGCACCTAACACAAGTTAATTAGGATTCCTGGTCACTGTCAGAAGAGGATCTTTCAGAACTCTTTCTTACCATTTCTTCTCCTTTAGTTACAAGAGCTTACATGAGTGGTCAGGAGATTGAGCTGAAGGGACTGTGGAGAGACTGCGTTTCGTCTGCAGGGTACCAGTTAGTTTCTTTGTAACAGTTCCCATCTGTAAATACAATGCTTCCTTGGAAAAGCTCTACGCAGTTATAACCCAGCAAGAGGATAACATTTTTAATTGAATTTAAGGGATAGTGACAGACAGCTTAGAATGTGGGTTGGCACACTGGCATAGATACAAACTCCTGTCGGGTTTGATTAATATTCATTCCAAGATTAGTTATTATTTTTTCTGCCATTCCCACTGCCTCAGCTTCTGGACTTCCTCAGGGTTGCTTTGCAGTGGTCTAGAACATCTCAACGCTTGCTTAACAATCAAGAGCTTTGAGAGAAAGATCAGACCTTAAGGGGATGGAATAGCGGAACCAATCAGGAGAGCACTCTGAACTAATCACTCTCGACACACACAACAGAAGAATGTCCCTACTGGGAGAAAAGGAAGCACATGAAGAGCTTTTCTTTTGGCAAAAATACATAGATATCCTTTTGTATGTACAAAATAAACATCTTCTGCAAACTATAATCAGATCAAACTCAACATCTGGAAAGCACTGAAGGATGGAACATGTGAAGAATTCCAACAACACTGAGGCCCTCAACAAGGTCAAGAGGGACCATCAAGATGGTCAGGTCAAGGGCTAGTGATTTCAAGAGCTGATTTACCTTTTACCAGCCAAATGAACAGTAGTGAATGTTTGAGGGATTGTGTTATAAACTAGCTAAAGGCTTCTGTAAAATATCAGCAAAAAATATATATTAAATAAAAAGCAGTTTTGTTTTGCACAGTCAATTTCTTCTAGAATGGGTTTCCAGAAAGCTCGTGAGTATTATGTTCATTATTATCTTGCAAAAGGAAACTACGTATTTGCAAGGATTAGAGGCAGGGTAAACACTCAGTCCTGTTTCCAGGTATATCAGTCTCCTAGAGTTTCATATCTTTGGAAGTCAAAGGATGGGATCTTTCAGAATCCTTTCCCACTATATCTCCTCTTAATTATATGTGAGGTGGCAGAGACTGTAAGCTGAGGGTGGGTGGGGGGGTGGGCGGAGGGACTACATTTAGTCAATGTGGTGTCTTCCTAACTCTTCCTATATAGTCCTACATACAGTAGTTCATTGGCAAGTGACAATGCTCTTGAATAATAAAGGTAATAAGATACTAGGAGACCATGTACAGAATGTGTACTTGTTTTTGTTGCTAACGTAGCATGCGTTCTCACCTTGGCACATTTCTCTGTGCCTCATTACTTGAAAGTGTTGAGGCCCTGTAAGATATGGTCTATTTGAAGTCTTCCAGCTCGTCACCTGCAAGGACTACCACTCTTGGGAAAGTTGTGAAAGAAGACATCCAAATCTATCCCCGGTGAAGTCCAGGTCCTCACCAGGTTTCTGGGAAAATTCAGCTGTTCAACCAGGAAATACTGGCCTCATTCTTCATGCCAGGACATGCTCTCTTCTCACTGCTATCATCAGGAAGAAGGTACAAGAGCCTTAGGACTCACTGCAGCAGACTTAGGAACAGTTACTACCCCTCAACCATCAGGCTCTTGTACCAAAGGGGCTAACTTCACTTGACCCATCATTGAAATGTTCCCACAGCCAATGGACTCACTTTCAAGGACTCTTCATCTCATGTTCTCAATATTTATTGCTTATTCATTTATATTAATGTTTGCATTTGACTATTTGTTGTCTTCTGGTTGAAAGCTCCAGTTTGGTGATTGATTCTGTTATAGTTACTATTTTAAATGTTTGTTGAGCGTGGCCACAAGAAAATTAATCTCAGGGTTGTATATGGTGACATATAATGTACTTTGATAATAAAATTTACTTTGAACTTTGGAATAAGTACTTGGTACCTAGCCAGTTGTTATCTCTCAGTTGTTGCTACTAAGACAGGTTACTTTCTCCACTTGTAGGACCTTGCTGAGTAGAAATTAACTACTTACTCATTTACATCAGAACAGCAACTACAGTTTACATTTACTTTGCTGCAAAATCTTGAGGTTATGAAAGGCTCAATATAAATACATCCTTTCTTAGTCTGTTACAGCTGTAATCAGTTAACCCAGCACATTCCTGGGACGAAGGCCTTCCTGGTATAGCGTTACTCTGTTACACTCTAGATAAACTTTCTGAGCCACTTTGGGAGCTTTATGTCTGAATGGTCTCTTGTTGGCCCAATTTTGATCCTAATCCTTATTAATCTGCGTGCTCTGTTCCTTATTATTTGTCTTGGGTTCTGCTTTGCCAAGATATTGAGATGGAGAATGTTGCTGGAGTTGAAAGCAATGTGATGTGATTGAGTGGAATGGGGGACATTTGGGGAGAAGAAAGACAGAGACATCGAGATCAAACAAAATAAAGAGCTTCTTTGAAGCTAATATATGGGTCTTTTTTTCTGAAAGTAAAAAGAAACAAAGTTTTCAGATATCTGAAAACAGAAGGTGAGATTTGTTCAGTTAAACAGATTCATTCCAGAGCAAAAATATTGGGTTGTATCCCAGGATACCAAAGAGACTGTTCTTTGTTACATGAACATTACTCTATTGGTCTTGGATGCTGGGTCTCCACCTACAGGACAATAAGGTGTATTTCTTCAATCAAATGGGAGACTTCATCCAACAAGTACCTGGCAACTAAGTTCTGTTCTCCTTAAAACAAGCAACATAAATGGTTCCCCTGCCACTTAGTAAATTGATGATCCTCACTCTAACTACATCTCCAGAGAAATAACATTATTAACCAAAAGGAAAATTTCTAAGCAGGCTCGCTACCAGTATAATTATGATCATATCCTCCGGCTCTGCGCAAATATGTCCTGGCAGATGTAAAGCAGTAATCGGGAAATAGACTGAGCGACAGCTTCAGGCTTCTCTCTGTGAATGTCTGCCTGTTACATGTTACAGGTTAAAGAAAACCCCAAGTGGGGCAAACGTGATCCTGGTAGCAGTGTCAACCACTGGAGACTCCTGACCACAAAGCCCTAGCCAGTCAGGCACTATAAGCTTCTGATGTACCCTCCATCAGAACTTTTCCTGAAAGGCACGACCTGGAACTTCCAGTGAGAAAGTCTGTCATCTGAAATTCCTTCCATGAATCGCCTGTGGCAAAAGGAGCTCATCATTGTGGAGGTGACAACACCTGGCTGTGCTACCTTGGCAATGTCGCATGTTGTAGGCAAGACAGGAGCATAACCTGAACCGAGACACACACAGGATGGAGTGGACAACAGGACAGTAACACAGGATGGAGTGGACAACAGGACAGTAAAACCAGATGGAGTGGACAACAGGACAGTAACACAGGATGGAGTGGACAACAGGACAGTAACACAGGATAGAGTGGACAACAGGACAGTAATACCAGATGGAGTGGACAACAGGACAGTAACACCAGATGGAGTGGACAACAGGACAGTAACACAGGATTGAGTGGACAACAGGACCCTAACACAGGATGGAGTGGACAACAGGACAGTAACACAGGATAGAGTGGACAACAGGACAGTCACACATGATGGAGTGGACAACAGGACAGTAACACAGGATGGAGTGGACAACAGGACAGTAACACAGGATAGAGTGGACAACAGGACAGTAACACCAGATGGAGTGGACAACAGGACAGTAACACAAGATGGAGTGGACAACAGGACAGTCACACAGGATGGAGTGGACAACAGGACAGTCACACAGGATGGAGTGGACAACAGGAGCCTAACACAGGATGGAGTGGACAACAGGACAGTAACACAGGATGGAGTGGACAACAGGACAGTCACACAGGATGGAGTGGACAACAGGACAGTAACACAGGATGGAGTGGACAACAGGACAGTAACAACAGATGGAGTGGACAACAGGACAGTAACACAGGATGGAGTGGACAACAGGACCCTAACACAGGATGGAGTGGACAACAGGACAGTAACACAGGATAGAGTGGACAACAGGACAGTCACACATGATGGAGTGGACAACAGGACAGTAATACAGGATGGAGTGGACAACAGGACAGTAACACAGGATAGAGTGGACAACAGGACAGTAACACCAGATGGAGTGGACAACAGGACAGTAACACAGGATGGAGTGGACAACAGGACAGTCACACAGGATGGAGTGGACAACAGGAGCCTAACACAGGATGGAGTGGACAACAGGACAGTAACACAGGATGGAGTGGACAACAGGACAGTCACACAGGATGGAGTGGACAGCAGGACAGTAACACAGGATGGAGTGGACAACAGGACATTCACACAGGATGGAGTGGACAACAGGACAGTAACACAGGATGGAGTGGACAACAGGACAGTAACACAGGATAGAGTGGACAACAGGACCCTAACACAGGATGGAGTGGACAACAAGACCCTAACACAGGATGGAGTGGACAAAAGGACAGTAACACAGGATAGAGTGGACAACAGGACAGTCACACAGGATGGAGTGGACAACAGGACAGTAACACAGGATGGAGTGGACAACAGGACAGTCACACAGGATGGAGTGGACAACAGGACATTCACACAGGATGGAGTGGACAACAGGACAGTAACACAGGATGGAGTGGACAACAGGACATTCACACAGGATGGAGTGGACAACAGGACAGTAACACAGGATGGAGTGGACAACAGGACATTCACACAGGATGGAGTGGACAACAGGACCCTAACACAGGATGTAGTGGACAACGGGACCCTAACACAGGATGGAGTCGAGAACGGGACAGTAACACAGGATGGAGTGGACAACAGGACAGTAACACAGGATGGAGTGGACAACAGGACAGTCACACAGGATAGAGTGGACAACAGGACAGTAACACAGGATGGAGTGGACAACAGGACAGTCACACAGGATGGAGTGGACAACAGGACAGTAACACAGGATGGAGTGGACAACAGGACAGTCACACAGGATAGAGTGGACAACAGGACAGTAACACAGGATGGAGTGGACAACAGGACCCTAACACAGGATGGAGTCGAGAACGGGACAGTAACACAGGATGGAGTGGACAACAGGACAGTCACACAGGATGGAGTGGACAACAGGACAGTCACACAGGATAGAGTGAACAACAGGACAGTCACACAGGATGGAGTGGACAACAGGACAGTCACACAGGATGGAGTGGACAACAGGACAGTAACACAGGATGGAGTGGACAACAGGACAGTCACACAGGAAGGAGTGGACAACAGGACAGTAACACAGGATAGAGTGGACAACAGGACAGTAACACAGGATGGAGTGGACAACAGGACCCTAACACAGGATGTAGTGGACAACAGGACCCTAACACAGGATGGAGTCGAGAACGGGACAGTAACACAGGATGGAGTGGACAACAGGACAGTCACACAGGATGGAGTGGACAACAGGACAGTCACACAGGATAGAGTGAACAACAGGACAGTAACACAGGATGGAGTGGACAACAGGACAGTCACGCAGGATAGAGTGGACAACAGGACAGTAATACAGGATAGAGTGGATAACAGGACCCTAACACAGGATGGAGTGGACAACAGGACAGTCACACAGGATAGAGTGGACAACAGGACAGTAACACAGGATGGAGTGGACAACAGGACAGTCACACAGGATAGAGTGGACAACAGGACAGTAACGCAGGATGGAGTGGACAACAGGACAGTAACACCAGATGGAGTGGACAACAGGACAGTAACACAGGATGGAGTGGACAACAGGACAGTCACACAGGATGGAGTGGACAACAGGACAGTCACACAGGATAGAGTGAACAACAGGACAGTAACACAGGATAGAGTGGACAACAGGACAGTAATACAGGATAGAGTGGACAACAGGACAGTCACACAGGATAGAGTGGACAACAGGACAGTAACACAGGATGGAGTGGACAACAGGACAGTCACACAGGATAGAGTGGACAACAGGACAGTAATACAGGATAGAGTGGACAACAGGACCCTAACACAGGATGGAGTGGACAACAGGACAGTCACACAGGATAGAGTGGACAACAGGACAGTCACACAGGATAGAGTGGACAACAGGACAGTAACACAGGATAGAGTGGACAACAGGACAGTAATACAGGATAGAGTGGACAACAGGACCCTAACACAGGATGGAGTGGACAACAGGACAGTCACACAGGATAGAGTGGACAACAGGACAGTAACACAGGATGGAGTGGACAGCAGGACAGTAACACAGGATGGAGTGGACAACAGGACATTCACACAGGATGGAGTGGACAACAGGACAGTAACACAAGATGGAGTGGACAACAGGACCCTAACACAGGATAGAGTGGACAACAGGACAGTCACACACGATAGAGTGAACAACAGGACAGTAACACAGGATAGAGTGGACAACAGGACAGTAATACAGGATAGAGTGGACAACAGGACCCTAACACAGGATGGAGTGGACAACAGGACAGTCACACAGGATGGAGTGGACAACAGGACAGTCACACAGGATAGAGTGGACAACAGGACAGTAACACAGGATGGAGTGGACAACAGGACAGTCACACAGGATAGAGTGGACAACAGGACAGTAACACAGGATGGAGTGGACAACAGGACCCTAACACAGGATAGAGTGGACAACAGGACAGTCACACAGGATAGAGTGGACAACAGGACAGTAATACAGGATGGAGTGGACAACAGGACAGTAACACCAGATGGAGTGGACAACAGGACCCTAACACAGGATGGAGTGGACAACAGGACAGTAACACAGGATGGAGTGGACAACAGGACAGTAATACAGGATGGAGTGGACAACAGGACAGTAACACCAGATGGAGTGGACAACAGGACAGTAACACAGGATGGAGTGGATAACAGGACCCTAACACAGGATGGAGTGGACTACAGGACAGTCACACAGGATGGAGTGGACAACAGGACAGTAACACAGGATGGAGTGGACAACAGGACAGTAACACAGGATGGAGTGGACAACAGGACAGTAACACAGGATAGAGTGGACAACAGGACAGTCACACAGGATAGAGTGGACAACAGGACAGTAATACAGGATGGAGTGGACAACAGGACAGTAACACCAGATGGAGTGGACAACAGGACCCTAACACAGGATGGAGTGGACAACAGGACAGTAACACAGGATGGAGTGGACAACAGGACAGTAATACAGGATGGAGTGGACAACAGGACAGTAACACCAGATGGAGTGGACAACAGGACAGTAACACAGGATGGAGTGGATAACAGGACCCTAACACAGGATAGAGTGGACAACAGGACAGTCACACACGATAGAGTGAACAACAGGACAGTAACACAGGATAGAGTGGACAACAGGACAGTAATACAGGATAGAGTGGACAACAGGACCCTAACACAGGATGGAGTGGACAACAGGACAGTCACACAGGATGGAGTGGACAACAGGACAGTCACACAGGATAGAGTGGACAACAGGACAGTAACACAGGATGGAGTGGACAACAGGACAGTCACACAGGATAGAGTGGACAACAGGACAGTAACACAGGATGGAGTGGACAACAGGACCCTAACACAGGATAGAGTGGACAACAGGACAGTCACACAGGATAGAGTGGACAACAGGACAGTAATACAGGATGGAGTGGACAACAGGACAGTAACACCAGATGGAGTGGACAACAGGACCCTAACACAGGATGGAGTGGACAACAGGACAGTAACACAGGATGGAGTGGACAACAGGACAGTAATACAGGATGGAGTGGACAACAGGACAGTAACACCAGATGGAGTGGACAACAGGACAGTAACACAGGATGGAGTGGATAACAGGACCCTAACACAGGATGGAGTGGACTACAGGACAGTCACACAGGATGGAGTGGACAACAGGACAGTAACACAGGATGGAGTGGACAACAGGACAGTAACACAGGATAGAGTGGACAACAGGACAGTCACACAGGATAGAGTGGACAACAGGACAGTAATACAGGATGGAGTGGACAACAGGACAGTAACACCAGATGGAGTGGACAACAGGACCCTAACACAGGATGGAGTGGACAACAGGACAGTAACACAGGATGGAGTGGACAACAGGACAGTAATACAGGATGGAGTGGACAACAGGACAGTAACACCAGATGGAGTGGACAACAGGACAGTAACACAGGATGGAGTGGATAACAGGACCCTAACACAGGATGGAGTGGACTACAGGACAGTCACACAGGATGGAGTGGACAACAGGACAGTAACACAGGATGGAGTGGACAACAGGACAGTAACACAGGATGGAGTGGACAACAGGACAGTAACACAGGATAGAGTGGACAACAGGACAGTAACACAGGATGGAGTGGACAACAGGACAGTCACACAGGATAGAGTGGACAACAGGACAGTAACACAGGATGGAGTGGACAACAGGACAGTAACACCAGATAGAGTGGACAACAGGACAGTAATACAGGATAGAGTGGACAACAGGACCCTAACACAGGATGGAGTGGACAACAGGACAGTCACACAGGATAGAGTGGACAACAGGACAGTCACACAGGATAGAGTGGACAACAGGACAGTAACACAGGATGGAGTGGACAGCAGGACAGTAACACAGGATGGAGTGGACAACAGGACATTCACACAGGATGGAGTGGACAACAGGACAGTAACACAAGATGGAGTGGACAACAGGACCCTAACACAGGATAGAGTGGACAACAGGACAGTCACACACGATAGAGTGAACAACAGGACAGTAACACAGGATAGAGTGGACAACAGGACAGTAATACAGGATAGAGTGGACAACAGGACCCTAACACAGGATGGAGTGGACAACAGGACAGTCACACAGGATGGAGTGGACAACAGGACAGTCACACAGGATAGAGTGGACAACAGGACAGTAACACAGGATGGAGTGGACAACAGGACAGTCACACAGGATAGAGTGGACAACAGGACAGTAACACAGGATGGAGTGGACAACAGGACCCTAACACAGGATAGAGTGGACAACAGGACAGTCACACAGGATAGAGTGGACAACAGGACAGTAATACAGGATGGAGTGGACAACAGGACAGTAACACCAGATGGAGTGGACAACAGGACCCTAACACAGGATGGAGTGGACAACAGGACAGTAACACAGGATGGAGTGGACAACAGGACAGTAATACAGGATGGAGTGGACAACAGGACAGTAACACCAGATGGAGTGGACAACAGGACAGTAACACAGGATGGAGTGGATAACAGGACCCTAACACAGGATGGAGTGGACTACAGGACAGTCACACAGGATGGAGTGGACAACAGGACAGTAACACAGGATGGAGTGGACAACAGGACAGTAACACAGGATAGAGTGGACAACAGGACAGTCACACAGGATAGAGTGGACAACAGGACAGTAATACAGGATGGAGTGGACAACAGGACAGTAACACCAGATGGAGTGGACAACAGGACCCTAACACAGGATGGAGTGGACAACAGGACAGTAACACAGGATGGAGTGGACAACAGGACAGTAATACAGGATGGAGTGGACAACAGGACAGTAACACCAGATGGAGTGGACAACAGGACAGTAACACAGGATGGAGTGGATAACAGGACCCTAACACAGGATGGAGTGGACTACAGGACAGTCACACAGGATGGAGTGGACAACAGGACAGTAACACAGGATGGAGTGGACAACAGGACAGTAACACAGGATGGAGTGGACAACAGGACAGTAACACAGGATAGAGTGGACAACAGGACAGTAACACAGGATGGAGTGGACAACAGGACAGTCACACAGGATAGAGTGGACAACAGGACAGTAACACAGGATGGAGTGGACAACAGGACCCTAACACAGGATAGAGTGGACAACAGGACAGTCACACAGGATAGAGTGAACAACAGGACAGTAACACAGGATAGAGTGGACAACAGGACAGTAATACAGGATAGAGTGGACAACAGGACCCTAACACAGGATGTAGTGGACAACGGGACCCTAACACAGGATGGAGTCGAGAACGGGACAGTAACACAGGATGGAGTGGACAACAGGACAGTAACACAGGATGGAGTGGACAACAGGACAGTAAAACCAGATGGAGTGGACAACAGGACAGTAACACAGGATGGAGTGGACAACAGGACAGTCACACAGGATAGAGTGGACAACAGGACAGTAACACAGGATGGAGTGGACAACAGGACAGTCACACAGGATGGAGTGGGCAACAGGACAGTAACACAGGATGGAGTGGATAACAGGACCCTAACACAGGATGGAGTGGACTACAGGACAGTCACACAGGATGGAGTGGACAACAGGACAGTAATGCAGGATGGAGTGGACAACAGGACAGTAACACCAGATGGAGTGGACAACAGGACAGTAACACAGGATGGAGTGGACAACAGGACAGTCACACAGGCTAAAATGACACAAGTAGTGTAATCAAGCAGGAAGAAGTGTATTATATAAACAATAGTGATAGCAGCTGCAATAGGGTGATGTAGGAACATCATGTGGACTGGAGCAGGACAGAAAGCAACAAACACAGACAGAGTAATGGGAGATGGATGTGTGGAGAATAACAATATAGACTGGAGTGGGACACACCGTTTCGGAAAGCAGGGTGATATGTGTTATACACATTAGGGTACCGAAGTGGGACACAGCTAATGTAAGCTAGGCAGTTAACTCACTGTATAGTCATATGGGCTGTGATGGGATGCATAGGGAAGTGAAATCAGTCCAGAATGCATTGAACTCAGAATGACAGAGAGTTTGCAGGATTCCAACTGCAGTAAGAGAATTTTAACATAGGATATATGGAACGACGTCCATTGCAAGTAAATGCACCGGCTTCCCACATACCAACACAAAGATAGCAGTGTGAGTTATGCTCAGGCAAGCTTGACTTGGAGTATCTTAACATTTGAATGGAGTGTGCCGTGTAAAATGCTCTGAATGAAGTTTATTTTTATCATTTTGTCCTTCCCAGAAATTTCAAGCAACAATTCAGAGATGACTATCACATAAAAGAATCACTGCTATCTGCATCTGCTGGTGTTCAACAGCGCAGTCATATGAAAAATGGATGTTTTTGAATATAGGGGCCTTTAGATCAAAGCAATGCCTTCAGAGAGGCACACTTCACCTTAAACATTGTTTCACCCTGTTTCGCTTGGCTCTGAGTTTGCCTAACAGAGGAAGCACGTTTCGGCAGTCTCCAAGTCTCTCACAACTTACTCTCCGGATGATATTGAAGTGTTCAGATCTCATTTACGGGACAGTCTTCTACCCTTTGGAACTGTGGGACTTCACTGACACAGAACGCATCTTAAATGGGATTCAGAAGTTAAACTAAAATCCCCCAGAAAAGGGGATTTTAGTTTTCAAATTCTGAATCCCATTCCACACAATATAGCAAGTGCTCCTCATGTTTTTCTTCCAATTTTCGGGAACTGATTTTCCATTTCCTCTTTTGCACTAATCACCTAGTTATTTCAATAGGTTTCAAAGGTACATTTAATGTCAGAGAAATGTAAACAATATACATCCTGAAATTCTTTTCCTTCTCATGCACTTCACACAGCTTATTCCCTGGTTATATTGCATCCTCCTCTGATTACATCCAACACAATTTATACAACTCATCCCCTAGACACATGCCTCCGGCTCCTCATATTTCATCCACAGACACGGAGTGTGGGATAGATCCAGGGGGTAAAACAGACAGGGAGTGTGGGTGGATCCAGGGGGGTAAAACAGACAGGGAGTGTGGGGTAGATCCAGGGGATGAAACATATAAAGTGCTTGTGATTTGACCAAAGAATGAAGACATACTATAAGTTAAGTATGCTATATGTAGAAGATTAAATAAAACAGGATGTTATGATCTAACCAAAGAATGAAAAATACGATGGTTGACAGGAATGAGTATGAGAACAGTGTGTCAGATAATCAGTGGATGAAATAAGAGCTCTTGTGATATGACCAGGAGATGAAATGTATTGACTGTATGTGTTATAATCAAAGAATGTAATCGAATAAACTGTGATACATCCTGAAGATGACACCCATAGAAAATCCGATATAATCCCCTGGATCCACCCACACTCCCTGTCTGTTCTACCCCCTGGATCCACCCACGCTCCCTGCCTGTTCTACCCCCTGGATCCACCCACACTCCCTGTCTGTTCTACCCCCTGGATCCACCCACGCTCCCTGTCTGTTCTACCCCCCGGATCTACCCTACTCTCCCTGTCTGTTTTACCTCCTGGATCTACCCCACTCTGCCTGTCTGTTTTACCCCCTGGATCCACCCACCCTCCCTGTCTGTTTTACCCCCTGGATCTACCCCACTCTCCCTGTCTGTTTTACCTCCTGGACCTACCCCACTCTCCCCATCTGTTTTACCCCCTGGATCTACCCCACTCTCCCTGTCTGTTTTACCCCCTAGATCCACACCACTCTCCCTGTCTGTTTTACCCCCTGGATCCACCCACCCTCCCTGTCTGTTTTACCCTCTGGATCTACCCCACTCTCCCTGTCTGTTTTACCCCCTAGATCCACACCACTCTCCCTGTCTGTTTTACCCCCTGGATCCACCCACCCTCCCTGTCTGTTTTACCCTCTGGATCTACCCCACTCTCCCTGTCTGTTTTACCCCCTAGATCCACACCACTCTCCCTGTCTGTTTTACCCCCTGGATCCACCCACCCTCCCTGTCTGTTTTACCCTCTGGATCTACCCTACTCTCCCTGTCTGTTTTACCCCCTGGATCCACTGCATGCTCCATGTCTGTTTTACCCCCGGCATTATCACACTTTCCTTGTAAAATGTGCCATCTTGTTCCATCACTCACTTTATTCTCTGGTCATCTCACATGATCCTCAGGTATTTCAGCACCTTGGGTTATATTCCATGGATGTCACATTACCTCATACTGTGGTCAATCCATGCACTCAGTTTCTGGGCATCTGAAGCAGTCTTCATTTATGCATATGTTACAGGGGAATCATTTCCTCATCACTTATCATGTGCTCTTCAAAATTTTCAGTCACTGGTCATTTCACACAAACACAGAAATGACTTTGGTTTCACTCCCAACGAAACTCTTCATTCATTTCATTCTGTGACGATATCACGTATTTTTCCTGTACACCAGTCACTGGTGTATCGGACCCATCTCGTGATTTTCATAACCTTTTTAATTCATGTTGCATTTTGAATTCAATTGACTTTATTTCTTACATCCTTCACGTACATAAGGAGTAAAAATCTTTATGTTACGTCTCCATCTAAATGTGCAATGTGAAATTTATAGTAGTTTGTAATAAACAGTATGTAGAACAGGACAGTCAATATAACATAGAAATACAATTGCGTCAGCGTGAATTAATCAGTCTGATGGCCTGGTGGAAGAAGCTGTCCCGGAGCCTGTTGGTCCTGGCTTTTATGCTGTGGTACCATTTCCCAGATGGTAGCAGCTGGAACAGTTTGTGGTTGGGGTGACTCGGGTCCTCAATGATCCTTTGTATGCCCTTGTCTCTGTAAGTATCCTGCATAGTGGGAAGTTCACATCTACAGATGTGCTGGGCTGTCCGCACCACTCTCTGCAGAGTCCTGCGATTGAGGGAAGTACAGTTCCCATACCAGGCAGTGATGCACCCAGTCAGGATGCTCCCAATTGTGCCTCTTCTGGCCATAGAATATAAATTCAATGGGCATCTAAGAGGAAAGATGAATGTTGGAGTCACACTTTGCACATAGGACAATGGTTGTAGCTGGAGAAACATCATCCCATCACCCTAGCCTCAGGACCTCATGGCAGGAGTTGTTCAGGTCAATGTCTAAGGCAAAGCCACCTTCAGCTGCTTCATCAATGACTTTTCTTCCATTATAAGGTAGAAGCAGGGATACTGAATTATGATGGCACATCGTTTGGTCGCATTTGCAACTTTTCAGTGAAGAGGTTTACCAGGATAACGTGTGGTTTAGCGGGCGTGTGATATCACGAGAGGCAGGGCAAACTTGGGTCGTTTTCTCTGGAGCGGCAGAGGCTGAGGGGAGATCTGATAGAGGTTTATGAGATTATGAGAGGCATAGATAGACTAGACAGGGAGTATCTGTTTCCCATGGTGGAAATGTCTAACACCAGAGGTCATGCATTGAAGGTGAGAGGGGGTTAGGTTCATGGATGATGTGAGGGGTAAGTTTTTTACTTAGAGAGTGGTGGATGCCCTGAATGCTTGGAGTAGTTGTAGAGGCAAATATTTTAGAAGCTTTTAACAGATATTTAGATAGGCACATGAAAATGAGGAAGATAGAGGGATATGGACTGTGTAGGTACAGGGGATTAGTTTTTGGGGCTTTTGATTTTTTTTTTAGCTGGTTCAGCACAACATTGTGGGCCGAATGGCCTGTTCCTATGCTCTACGTCCTAAATGCAGCACGACCTGGGTAACCTTTCAGGCTGATAAATGACATGTAACCTCGCACCAGTTAAAGGCCATCACCAACAGGAAAGTGTCTCACAATTTACTTTTCATATTCAATGGAGTTACTGCTAGCAGGACCCTGACAATTAACATCCTGGGGTCACCGGAAACCCCAGCTGGAACAGTCACATGAACATAATGATAAGATTAGGTTGGAGTCAGGGCATCCTCTAACATGTGATTCACTTCCTGAACCACCAAGGCTTTGCTGACGAGGATGGCCCACGTGCAGAGGGAGAGCAGAAGCAGATTGACAGCTTTTAATAAGAACTGTGCGGAATTAAAAGAAAACGATATATACGCTAGGCCTAAAACTCTCAAACTGAAAGTTAACGTGGACACCGCAGCTCGGAAGCAGTAACCTAACACTAAGTAAATACCACTCCTTCGCGACGTTATTCTAAGCAGGAGCTTTCTTTCCTGGAATAAGGAGAGAGGTAGGCAGGGAGCGTTGGCACTGCTGTGCTTGTGGTTAAGATTCGACAAGGCTGAAATGAGAGGAAGGGAGTTAAATGCCATCACAATGAAACACTAATTGGCTGGAACGTGCATACCCGTGAGGGAGATTGCTGTTCCAATCCTGTTCCCAGCCTGCCTGGCCTGGCTGTTAGATTGGGGGGTGGAAACCAGATGAGATGCTGGCTGAGGTTCCCAAAAGGGAACAGAAGGCCTTCCAAACACAGGATGGGAAGTGTGGTCCTCGATCCGACACGACGTCCCGAGGGAAGCCGTGCAGCCTGAACGCGTGCTGAACCGTGAGGGTGGCAGTCTCACGAGCTGACGGGAGCCTGTGGAGAGCGGTGAAGCTGACAGCCCTGGAGAACTGGTCCACAACCACCAGAACAGTAGCGTTTCCATCTGAGGGAGGCAGACCCAGAAATCCACCGAGAGGTGGGACCAGGGGTGGGGAGGCACAGGCAGCGGGCACAGCGGACCAGCAGGGCACCGACAAGCCAACACTGACTGACGTTCTGGGCACAAGTGGGACAGGCAGAGATGAAGTGGTGGACATCCTGGGACGTAGGTGGCCACCAAACTGATCTCGTTCTGAATCCTAGGGTCCGTTGAATTCTGGATGGCCAACTAGATCAGAAGAGTAGCTCACTCAACACTGAGCGGTGCACAATGGCAGGGACAACCAGCTGGTTGGGAGGTCCACCACGTGGACCTGGGTCTGACTGGTGGGCTGCACCTCACCTCTGCCTTTATTCCCCAGATCACTGAAACAGCAACACATGAGTGAGGAAGGATGGGTTCTGGATTGGCTTTGTCCTCAGAGATGTCAAACTAGTGGGAGAGAGCATCTTGCTGCCAGGATGATAGACGGGAGTTGAATTTCTTGGCATCTTGAATGTAGGAGAGGTTTTAGTGTTTCGTCTATACCAGGAAGGGTTGCTCTGCTCTCTCTAGCCCGCGTTGCCATGCTTTTAGAACTTCCTTGGTGGCCAGAGGCTCTTGGCTCCTGACATCGTAGTAGCAGTCAGCAGGAGTCAAGCGACAGGAAAGAAAGGCACAGGGGTGCAGATGATTATTCACAGATGAGTGCTGGGAGACACAGCCCCACTGCCGAAATCCGCTGCATCAACCTCAACGATGAATGGACAGGGATGGGTCTGGATTTTGCAACGCTGGGGCAGTGGTGAAGTATCGCTTTAGTTCTGAGAGTATTTGGTCTGTTTCAGTTGTCCTTGGGAATTCTGCCGAGGTCTTCTAGGTGAGTGCATCTATGGGTGCTGTAGTGGAACCGAAGCTTCTGATGAGGTGGTGATAGAAAGTTTGCTAACCCCATGAAGTGCCTCACTTGTCTGTTCACAGATGGTTTGGGCCACTCTGTGACTGCCTGAACTTTACGTGGGTCCATCTGAACAATGGAGGAAGTCTATATATGTAACCCAACAATGACACCTGCTCTTCACGGTTCTCTGGCTTGGCGTAAAGGTTGTTCTCGGGGTGTTGGCTGAGTACCCTCCAGATATACCCGACGTGTTCCTGGTGAGAGCAGGAATAGACTAGAATGTCACACAAAAACGAACTGATTCACCATGTTTCAGAGCATATCATTGACCAGGGCCCGAAACACAGCAGGAGCACTGGCCAGACCGAGGGGCACTCAAACCGGACAGGTTATCGTAGTGGGCAGTGGAATGCTGTCGTCCACTTGTCCCCTTCTTGGACACGACCCAGGTCATAAGCATTGCGCAGATCGATCCTGCAAAACACGCTTGCTCCTCGGAGACATTCAAACACGGAGGCAAGCAGGGGAGGAGGGCAGCGTTTCTTCACTGCGGTGTTGTAGATGGGCCGACAATACCTGCAGAGACAAAGCTTGCCATTCTTATTGTTCATGAGAAAGAAGTCCGCCCCTGCTGGAGAGATTGACAGACGGATAAACCCTTGACGTATTCTTCCACGGCCACAGTTTTTGGACAAGAGAGGGAAGGGAGCCAGCCCCAGGGAGGACTGGTACCAGTTAAGAGATTACTATGGCCTGCGTGGAGGCAGGGAGATGGACTTCAGGAAGGTCAGCAGCTTCAACCAGAACACCAGCCAAGTCCACATTAGCAGTTGACACAGGAGGAGATACGCTGACAGGTGCCTGAGCTGGACACGGACAGGTGGACAAGCACATGGTCCCCTCTCCCGGAATGTCTTTAGGGACCAATCAGCCTATGGGTTGTGTCAAGGTAGCCAGAGAAGGCCAATCACCAGCGGCAGTCCGTGCGAATCAGCAAGGTGGAAGGAGAGCTGTGGTTGCCTCCCAGCACAAAGATGGTGGGGTTCTGCAGAACAGCGGATCTTGTCGGTGACCAGAAACCATCCACAGCTTTGACATCGATATCCTCTCTCAATTGCTGAGTCAGAACTCTCCATCTTTGAGCCAGAGAGAGATCCATGAGGTTCCCGGCTGGCCCGGAGTCAATAAATGCCTGAAGCCCATGGGTCCGAAACCCACATAGCATGGAAGTTGGGAGCATTATGCAATTGGGGAAGATGCCTACGGGGAGACCCAGTGTTTCAGAATTCCCCTTCCCGCTGATGGGTAATCTCTTTTACTGGGTGCTTGGGACTTGATGCCCAAAAAAGCTCTGGATTGCCACAGTAGTAGCAGGAAACTGTTCTCCTGAGGTAGATGCATACTCCCCTCCTTCACAGGCTCCCCGCGGACTGCGTGCTGGGTAATGTAGCAGGGGGTGATCTAAGGACCATATGAAGCTTGGGGCATTCTTTCTGTGCAGAATTAAAGGGGAAACAGTAAATGCCTGGTCAACAGGACCGTTAAGTAAAACTCTCAACTGAAAGCTAGCACTGAGACTGTGGCTTTGAACCAGTATCTCAACAGTGAATAAATACCATTCTTTTATCACATCAATCTAAGCAGTGGCCTTCTTTCCTGGACGAAGAGCAAAGGTAAGCAGGGAGAGTGGACATTGCTGTGCTTTTAGTCAAAACTCAGCAAGATTGAAACAAGGGAGAAGGGAGTTAAATACCACCACAATGAAACACTCACCATTGGAACACGCATACCCACGAGCGTTGTTGCCGAGCCTGTTCCACAGCCTTTCTGCAAGAGCACCCAGACCCTGTGGCAGAGACCGTGGCTGTGACATTTTCTGCCGTGTACGAGCTGCATGATGGAGAACTCTCCATTTGCTCGGGGGAGTGCAGTGCCAGCAAGCCACGGGGAGTGGTCTTCCAGACCAGCCCACCTCAAACGCTCATGTCCTCTGCCGGCGTCATTTTGTATGCTATGTACTGCAGTAACTCTAACAGTTCCCAAATCTTGTGACCTCAACCCCTGAGAATGACAAGGATAGCAGGCGTACGGGAGCAACCCTATCTGCAAGTTTCCGTCCTTGTCACACGCCCATTCTGACTTGGACAAATATTGCTGCTCCATAGGGTTTAGATGATGGGCTCCTTACCCAACAGCACTGAGAGCATCTTCACCAGTAATAATGCGTGGTTCACAAAGGTAGTTCAGCATCAACAGCTCAAGAACAATTAGGAAATGGCCTCAAATGCCATCCTTGTCCCAATGGCCAGATTCCCAAAAGTCACTAACTGTTCACATTTCTCACCCTTCAGCCAAATCATACATCTTATGCACCCAGAGCCCTGGTTACATCACAAGGCCATAACGTAACTCCTGACATATAACAGCATCTGTGGGGTGTATGGGATGTCCAGGGAGGGGTAGCATCTCTGGTGAAGCGGCTTGTCATGTCCATTCTGGGGCAGCTCACTCTCCTTTCACCCCCACTGGACTCTCAGCTCTCACATACGAACGTAAGAAATCGGAGCAGGAGTGGGCCATCTGGCCCATTGAGCCTGCTCCACCATTCAATAAGATCATGGCTGCTCTGGCCATGGACTTACCTCCACCTACCTGCTTTTCCCCATAACCATTAATTGCCTACTATGCAAACATCTATTGAACTTTGTCGTGAATATGTTTACTGAGGGAGCCTCACCTGCAGCTCCCAGTGACTGTTTGCATGCGACAGTGACCACACCCAGTACAGTGCTTCGACAAGTGTGCTAAACTAGTTGAGGGTAGGTGGCGGCCTCATACCCAGTGATTACCTGCCCAGCATGTGAGGTCAGCTGTGGCATACTGTGCAGGTGACCCGACGGCCAGGAAGACAGTTCTGCGACACTCCGTGGAGAGCGAAGGGCAGGACAAGGCACAGAAGACGTCATGGTCATTTACTGCAACCAAGGAAGACCCCAGTTTGTGATACTTGTCCGTACCACTGGACCCAGACTTCTGAGATCAAGAGAGTAGGAACCGCCCCAGATCAACGGCTTTTCCACTTTAAAAACTACCCCCACAGGTTTCCTGTCAACTTTGGACACGACAGAGAACCACCACCATAGCATATGCACCTTGGGTTCTTTCCTATCTTCCCTGGCATTTCATTCTCTAGTTATGGGATACTCCAAACGTTTTTAATCCCACGGTTGTAACACACAGCTGTCATGGATATGACCCTGGACGTTCCTCATTCAGACTTCCCCAGCTGCAGGATAAACACCTTTAAACAATGTCCGAGCAAAAGAGGCGGTAAATTTCTTTGTGGACAGTAGCAGACACACTTCTTAGATTTATAATGATTATAATCTTGATTATCACTCCTTGGAGGGTAAATAAATTATAGTGCCCTGCCTGAGACAAGCTAGAATATAGAAACTGCAGCTGACACAAACTCACCACCTTTATTCAGCGTTTGAGAGTCACCACCCATTTTATTATAAACAATTTTCAACTGATGACCTAATCTTAATGCAGTCTATGCTTTCAAAAATAACTGAGAAAGGGAAATTTAACTCTGCGACTTTTGAACTTAGAAAGAGGTGCTAATTAAAATCTTACTCAGAAAGAGCCTGTGCAGATTACCCGAGATTGTTGGGCTTTGCAGGATATTGCCCTCTGGAGAGTTAATGTAGACATTCCAGCGAAGGCTTTTGCATTGGCTGCAGATCTGGCCCTTCTCTCTGAAGGTGATTGTTACCGGTGTTGCGTGATCTCTTGGGAACCGGGCTGCAATTTTCACGAAATGCTTACATTACTTAATAAAGACACAAACCAGGTGTACAACCTATCATATGAGCTAAGCATGGTCAACGTTGTACAACACGAGGTGGGAACTCCCCCTTCACATTCTGCCTCTCCCTGAAACAGTCACTCAGCCACATTGTACAAATACGCCCCTGAACTTCTGAATGCGATTTACCAAAACTGGTTCTTTAGTGTACCTGTCTTCAATTTACAAACCTATTTCTTGTTATAATAAATAACGTCTCATTCTCCACCTGTGGGGATACACTGTACCAAAATGCCCACAATACATTTTACTCCTACCTTTTTGATTTATGAAATTCTACAAAGCTACTTAAGAAAGAAATAACACGAGGAAATCTGCAGATGCTGGAAATTCAAACAACACACACAAAATGCCGGTGGAACGCAGCAGGCCAGGCAGCATCTATAGGGAGAAGCACTGTCAACATTTCGGGCTGAGACCCCATCGACAGTGCTTCTCCTT
The DNA here is from genome assembly GCF_048418815.1 of Hemitrygon akajei. Lineage (NCBI taxonomy): Eukaryota > Metazoa > Chordata > Chondrichthyes > Myliobatiformes > Dasyatidae > Hemitrygon > Hemitrygon akajei. Next base: position 38,856,082 of record NC_133131.1, read on the forward strand.
ATAGATGCTGCCTGGCCTGCTGTGTTCCACCAGCATTTTGTGTGTGTTGTAAGAAAGAAATGTACACTTGGAAAAGAAGGAATAGCTGTGAGAAAAATCTCAATTCCAAGATAGTAATTGTGAGACGAAGAGACAGAAATATGGATCTTTGGCAAAAGCAAAAGGAATTGTGGGGTAGAGCTATTTTACCAGCTCTCTGTTTAACAGAGGGGGCCTATGTGTGGAGGTTCCCTTCGTTTTGGTGTCCCAGTGATAGAAATGGAAGATATTACTTTGAAAACCACTGTGATGGGTAATTCAGAGGTATGGTGAACTCCCTACTAAATATAAGAGAGACACCAATCTTCACAATAGTCCATAGCTCATATGGACTATGGCAAGGTCACAAATCCTCGTGCCAATTTCTGCCCAGTGCTTGAAGTGCAAGACTTTGACTTGGCATTAAATATCAAAGAAGGAAGGACAATGCAAAGTTAGCAGCACACAAGAGACGCTGGAGGACTACAGTTGACTACCCTCTTTTCCATGGATGCTGCCTGGCCTGCTGAGTTCCTCCAGCATTTTGTGTGTGTTGCTGGGATTTCCGGCATCTACTGATTTTCTCTTGTTTGTGAATGCAAAGTTAGCATTCATTTCGAGAGAACTGGGATATAAAAGCAAGGATGTAATGCTGAGGCTTTATAAGGCATTTGGTCAGACCGCACTTGGAGTTATTGTGAGCAGTTTTGTTCCCCTTATCTGAGAAAGGGCCCCTTTTCTAAGAAAATGCTGGCATTGGAGAGGGTCCAAAGGAGGTTCAGATCCTAGAAATGAGAAGGTTAACATATGAGGAGAATTTGATGGCTCTGAGCCTGTACTTGCTGGATTTTAGAAGAATGAAAGGGGATCTCATTGAAACCTACCGAATATCAAAAGGCTCACATTGAGTGGGCATAGAGAGGATGTTTTCAATAGTGGGGGAGTCTAGGAGAGCCTCAGAATAGAAGGACATCCCTTTAGAACAGAGATGAGGAGGGATTTTTTTTTAGCCAGAGCATGGCGGATGTATGAAATTCATTGCCTCAGATGGCTATGGAGGCCAAGTCACTGCATATATTTAAAGTGGAGGTTAATAGGTTCTTGATAGTAAGGTCATCAGAGACTTCAGGGAGAAGGAAGGAAAGTGGGGCTGGAAGGATAATTAGTCAGCCATGATGGAATGGAGGAGCAGATTCAATGGGCCAAATGGCCTAATTCTGGTCTTATATTTTTGAGATTCTATAGCAAATGACCGTGGTTATTCAATATGATGTACCTCACTACTATAAAGCCATCTTCTACCTTCGTTACTAACTTCCAAATGGTTTTGTCAGCTACCCAAGGTAAAACAATGGAACACAAAGACTGCAGTTATCACAGAAAGATTTTGCTAATGTTGACAGTGGAAAGTACACAACAGTAAATCAACTGAAGCTGGGAAAGTTCAGGAAAAGTATACACCTGCTGACCCCAAGACTCTGTGACAACTTGATACGTCAATGTGTGTCAGCCTACACCAAAGCTGTCTTTCTTTAACTCTACACAGTATGTGGGTGAGGCAGACGATTGCCAATAACCTGAGAAAGTGGAAGCCGCCCTTTTCAGTGCAACAGCCCATCAGACGCCCACTGCAACATCATGCAATTGGCTAAAACAACTTGAAACATTGCTAAGGTATTTTATACATTTCAGAATCTGTGGGGTTTCTGATGGGACCACACTCAATTGGACATAGCTACTGACCAATCACCAAAGGGTATCAGCTATCAAATGCACACTCCCCATGGGAGCGAAACACTAGTGGCACACACCATGGTGGCAATGGAGAAACGTTGGTTCACAACGGACATGGATGCGAGCATTCAGCGTTACTTGTCATGAAAATGGCATCCTGGTTCAAGAGACAAGAGGCCAGGGACAATGCGTTTTGTCTGCCAGAGTTGACCATCTGGGTCTGGCATCAGAAAAGCCAGGTATCAATGGGTAAGTAGATCTCAATAAGTACATTTAACGTCAGAAAAATGTGTGCAATACACATCCTGAAATCTTTTTTCTTCGCGAACTTCCACGAAAACTGAGGAGTGCCACAAAGAATGAACGACAGTTAAACATTAGAGCCCCAAAGCCCCCCCTGAACTGCCCCCACCCGCACACAAGTAGCAGCAAAGCAACGACCCCCCCACCCCCACTAGCAAAAAGCATCAGTGCCCCCCCACTGAGCGCTCAGCTGTTCAGCAAAGCATCAGTGAAGACACAGACTTGCAGTACCCCAAACACTCTCTCTCTCCCTAATAAGGGAGAAAGAGGTGTCCCCGTTTCACAGTGAGAGGGGAGACATAACAAATAACTCGACGATTTACGAGGTTAAAAGTCTGTTGCGTCGCTTCTTCCAACCTCTGTGCCCAGAGAGTCGGCACCAGAAAGGCGCAGCTCTCCACACCCTCTTGGGTGGCTGAGAAGAAGTTAGCCAGCTGGACGACCCTTCAAAGTAGAGAGCAATGCTGAAAGAGATTTCATGACCCTACCAGAGGGGTCGAAGTGAGTCATAGACACACAGATATACTATTCCTTCCAGTTAGCTTTCTTAACATTACACGACTCATCTCCTACATACCTTGTCCTATGCTATGCTCCCCTTCAACCTCACTCCACCATCGACCTTCACCAATACCCGCACTGGGGGATGAAAACTAAATGTTTGTTCTATACATTGTTTAAATGTAGCGCAGGGGTAGAGGGCAATGTGTGTCTGAAAGTAGAATAGGTGAGAACTGCTCCATGGGTTTAAACAGCATGTAAGTAAGGGGTTCAGGGAAATTGAAACCATAGCAGGAGAGAGAGAGTGTGGAATGTTTAAATCAACACAGAGAGAAGCCAAGAGTTTAAAGACAAGGCTGTGGAGCAAGGCTGGTGAATTTTATAGCAATTTTCTCTTTCCCCAGAGTTTGATGTAAGATATTAAATTTCTTCCCAATTACAAAGTTCAAAGTTCAAAATAAAACAAGTTAAAATTTATTATCAGAGTACATACGTGTCACCACATACAACCCTGAGATTCTTTTTCCTACGGGCATACCCAGCATATCTATAGAACAGTAACTGTAAACAGGATCAATGAACAACAAACTCTGCAAATGTAAATCAATAGCAATAAATAACGAGGATGAAATAACAGGAGATAAAGAGACCCCTAAAGTGAGACATTGGTCGTGGGAACACCAGAAATACAACAAGTGTGGTTATAAATGAGAGAAAGTCTGCAGATGCTGGAAATCTGAGCAACACACACAAAATGCTGGAGGAACTCAGCAGGCCAGGCAGCATCTATGGAAAAAGTACAATCCACTTTTTGGGCTGAAACTCTTTGGCAGGACTGTAGTGTAGTGTAGTTATACCCTTTTGTTCAAGAGCCTGATGGTTGAGGGGTAGCAAAAAATGCATACCACTTAAGATAAAGAATAAGTCTATGAAGATTCTCAGTCATCCAGGTCATTGAATGTCAGACAGGAGTAAATCAAGGCAACGTCTTCAGGACAACATAAGTCCAGTCGCCTTGATATACTTCTGCTTGATAGTTAAGATAAAGAAGATTATCAAATTGATCGAAGACTACAAATAAACAAAATAACAATCTAAATAGGACTTAATCAATTACAAATGGGCCAAGGGTTGAACACAGTGAACAACACAAGGCTGAGCAGTGTATAGAGAGTGGAAGGCAGCAGGTTATATCTTACCTGAAGAATGTTGACAAGCAGGAAGGGTATTAGATGGTGACAAGTGAAATTTCTTTTAAGTTTTTTTTAATATTTATTCATTTACGGGATGTGGACATCGCCAGCTAAGCCAGAATTTATTGCCCATCCCTAGTTGCCCTTGAGAAGGTGGTGATGAGCTGCCTTCTTGAACCACTGCAGTCCCTGAGGTGCAGATACACCCACAGTGCTGTTAGGGAGGGAATTCCATGATTTTGACCCAGTGACAATGATGGGATGGTGATATGTTTTCAAGTCAGGATGGTGAGTGACTTGGAGGGGGATTTCCAAGTGGTGGTGTTCCCAGGTGTAGAAATATAGAAACATAGAAGAAATCGCTCCCCCTCCTTTTTTTCCTCTATTCCCCACTCAGGCAGGTGAGAAGAGGTAAAAGGCCAATCACCTCACCCTGGGCACCCTCCTCCTCTCCTTTCTCCCATGTTCCACTCTTCTCTCCTATTAGATTCCTTCTTCTCCATCCTTTTGCCTTTCTCACACACCTGGATTCACCTGTCACCTTCTCCTAGTGCACCTTCCTGTCCCCCTACCCCTTTATGCGGCTGCCTTCCCTCCCCCCATTCCTTTTCAGTCCTGGAAAGGGTCTCGGCCCAAAACATTGACTGTTTAGTTTCTACAGACCCTGCCTGACCTGTTGAATTCCTCCAGCATTTTGTGTGTGTTGCTCTGGATTTCCAGCATCTGCAGAATTGCTTGTGTTTATCAAACACTAAATTACATAAACTGTAAGTGGCAGGGATCTTTCTGCATTGATAGACGGAGGAACCTTGGGGTGAAAGTTCATCGCTCCCTGAAAGTGGTGACGCAGGTTTGCACATGTCAGTGGAATAAGGAGGAGAATTTAGTCTCCAGTTTGTTGACTTTCAATTAGAAGCTTTAATTGAAAGTCAACAATGGAGTAACTGACAGTTAAAAATGGTCATTATCAGCTGTAGGTTAATTGTGTTAGAATATCACACTTTTTGAAGGCACATATTTTAAATGAATGCTGTAATTGCAGACCAAGCAATATTGGTAATTGCTTTATTATGGGTAGCAGAGAAAAGCAGGCTACCATACCTTAAAAACTGCTGCCCAGTGATTCTGACATCCACTGTCAGGGAGTGCTTACTTGCCTCGCAGACAACCTTGACCCAATGCAATTCGCCTGCTGCCAAGATGCAGACCCTACCTCCTTGGCCCAACGCTCATCTCTGAGCATCTCGACAGTAAAACTCTGACATTACACAATAACTTATTGACTACAGCTCCACCTTCAAAGCAATAAATCCATGCAAACTCATCACCAAACTCTGATTCCCTGGGAGTCAACGCCTCCCTCTGCAAGTGGATCCTCAGCTTCCTGACGAACAGACCACAATTAGCAAGGACAGACAGCGACACCTCTGCCATGATTATTCTAATCTTTGGTGCTCCACAAGGCTGTGTCCATAGCACCCTGCTCTACTCCTTGTGCACTCATTAAAAACTTTTTGATGACTTTGGTGGTCCTCAAATGGTATATTTTCTAGACTATTGGATGGTATTCCAATTAATACTCCAACACTCTTTTAATTCATTTAATTTAAGATATTAGATGATAATATCAAAAATTTTCCAAAGAATCTGGTGGGCTTAAAGAATTCATGAACAGAAGCCCCAGTGAGTTACAGGGCGAGTAGGGATTGGGGTCTCTGGTGTGTAATGGGTAGTGTGGGAAATGGGTCCCAGCTGGGTTTCATGTGAATGTTGTAACTGGAGCCCTAGTAAGTGTCAAGGGACTGTGAGGATTGAAGATCCATTGTCTTCAAGGAAATGAAATGTCATTGTGTTAGAAGTAGAGATGAGAGCTGGGAACATGATGTGTGAGAAAGGAGATCAGGAATCAGCTCCTGGTGAGCCAGATACTGAACCCTTAGGATTTCTGAACAATCAGATAATGGATTATCTGGGCTATACTGTGTGCTATGTTAGACAGATGACTGATAGGAGGCAGTATGCTATAGACTAGATTATTGACTTGAAGAACTCATGCAAAATAAACCTATTTGCATTACTTGGGGGAAAAACACACATCCCAAGTGGATTTTCCAAAGGGACTTGATGTTTCCTTCATAAAGGATAGCTGGTAAAATTAAAGGAACTGTGGTAAAATTATTAAACTGGTTTGTAGTTTTAACAGCTGCTGAGATAGTGGGCAACAGTACAAATTGGAAGGAAGTAGCTGGTAGTGTCCAACAAAGGACCATGCTAGAGGGCAGCATATCTAATTGCAGTCAACCTTCACTAATCTGACTACCTATAACCCGGTTCCTTCAAAAATCCGGCACTGATTTCAAATTTTTCGCGTAACTGTAATTTCAAATTTCCCGGGCCACCATACCAACCTGCTGCGCATTGTTTTGGTTGTGCTAGATCTGTTCACGTGTTGGCGCGCTCTCGTAAGCACAGACAGGTGATTCCTGCTTGTTTTTCTGCATTTATTAATATCATTTGTGTGAGGCGCGGCCCCCGGCACCCACCCGTCTCACCCGTCAGCGGCGGGGAAGCTGGTGCACGCGGGGTTGGTCCACTTTCTCACCCGCCTGCTGGCAGTCGCGCACTGCCCTCCAGCATCACCTGGCCGGTGCTCTGTTCTCTTCTGCCTATGACCTCAGATCAGACGTGGTGACCCGCTGAATTTAAGCATATTACTAAGTGGAGGAAAAGAAACTAACGAGGATTCCCTCAGTAACTGCGAGTGAAGAGGGAAGAGCCTGGCGCCGAATCCCCGGCCACCTGGTGGTTGCGTGTTGAAGACCTCCTTTCTCCGACTTCTGCTTCTGCTCACTCAGATGTGCTGCCACAAACATCAACAGTTTTTGAAGAAACTGTTGTGCCAGTTTCAGTACCAGTTCCTGATGCTTCACTCATTTTTAAGATGAAGATGTCGATGATCCTGACAACCCCACACTTGCAGACATGTAACTTTGCCTGAAGGTATATTAAACGTCTCACTTTAGAAGCAGAAGTGCTCAACTGTTCTGTATAAGTTAATTCCTGTACATTTACCTGTACCCTTTATTTTACCGGTGCCTGTACAGTATATTACTCTATTAAAATTTCACTTGCTGCTCATTTAACATTTCTGTTTCATTGTTATCTAACTTGTACTGATTTACATGATATTTTAAAGGTATGATGAGGGTTAGCTATTGCTCAATGTGATCCTTCTATAATTCAGCATTTTCACTAATCTGGCACTCTTCAGATCCCAATGGCGCCGGATCATAGAAAGTCGACCTGTACTTAATAATGACCTGGGGTGGTTTGGGGGCGAGGGTGGAGGGTGGTTGTTGGGTGGAGGTGTGGGGTGGAAACACAGAAACACTAATGGTTGTCAAGTATGGCTGCAAGGAGATTTTGGAGGTAGTTTCTTGGCAGATGAATGTCTTTCACCTTAGAGCAGTGGTTCACAAAGTGGGCGATATCATCCTCCTGAGGGTGGTGAGAGTTTCTAAGGGGGCATTGGGGAGGGACAGTAGCAAGGGGAGCAGCTGAGGAAGTACTGGTTTATTTTAAGAAATGAATTATTTATTATAAGCATGTCTTGCTAATCTATCATTCTCTTAGACTTTGTTTGAAGCACATTATATTTATTGAAAAGCAATGTGACACTTATGTATTTGGCACAATCTAGCCTGAAGAAACCATGTTATTTTCGTGCTCAACCCATGCAGTATTGCTGTTCACTACTATAGTATAGTGTTAGCTAGTACAATTCCCTTACTCTAATCATGCATAATGCATTTTCTGTGTATTAGGGTATAGTGTTCAATGGGCTAATATTCTGAATCCACCCTTTCAAGTGGTCTTGACTGCCTTTCTCCAGCACGTGGACCAACCGAGATATCACTGCCTCACTCCATGTATCTTCAGGCAGAGAAAAGTTTTGCCTGGGCTATGATGACGGCATAACTTTCCCCTTTACTGATTACAGTGCTTGAGGTTGGACTTAAACAACAAGTGATTGATCATGGTCATTAATCCATAAGGAAATAGGCAGAAGCAGACTGAACGAAAATGAAGTGTAGACGGTATAGTGTGGAGTATCAGAAATATGGACTTATACCAGCACCAAGCAATGTGACAGTTGTGTGTAAACGTTTTCTCAAATAAGGCAATAAAACTTCCCAGGCTCTTTGAACATTTGAAGAGAATACATTCTGATGAAGCAAACAAGACTTTGGCTTACTATCAGTCACTTCATGAAAACTTTCAGAAATAGAAAGCACTTCAAAACATATTTGCCAGCACTTCACGACAGAACAGTGATGGTTTCTGTGCTTCGTACAACATCTCGTTGCTCATTGTTAAATCTCAAAAGCTCCATATAATTGGAGAAGAACGGATTCTGCCAGCAGTAAGGGAGGTTCTGAGAACGGTTTTTCATAATCCACCAGACCAATAATTAAAATGATTCTGCTGAGCAACAACTCTGTTCAAGGACAAAAAAAATGAAATGACCGAGAATGTGGAAGACACATTGTGGAACGTACTTAGGACAATACGATTTGCTCTGCAGTTGGATGACAGAACCTTGCCAGGCAACTTTGTTTCTTGATTTTGCCTGCTTTATAAAAAATGAAACCAAGGTTCAGGAGTTGTTATTTGCAAGGGGACAAGAAACAGAAACAAAGGGGAGTCAGCATCTTGGGCTGTTGGTGCAAATTTTCAAAGAGAAGGACATGCTGTTCACCAACCTTATTGCTTGTGCAACAGCTAGGACACCATCAATGACAAATTACCACTATGGGGTTATTACCTTCTTGAAAAAATACCTAACATATTTACCATCCACTGAGTAATTCACAGGTAACATCTTATTGCAAAAAAACCTAATTGATCAGCTGCACAAGTCATTAAATACTGTTATCACAGCAGCAAATAAAATCAGGTCCCATGCTTTAAACTCTTGACTATTTTGAGAGCTTTGTATCGAGAATGATGAACAATCTGAACGCTTGCTGATGCAGACAGCAGTCAAATGGCTCTCAAGGGGAAAATGTATGAGACACTTTTTACTTACTTACTCACTTCAGCCCGTCACCCCTACTGGGGCATAGGCTGCGGATTGCAGCTCACCAGGGTCTTCTGTCCTGGGTCAGTCTTTCAAGTTGGCTGCAGGTGTAGCCCATCTTCTTGGTGCATCTTTCTTCTCCCAGGTATGAGGTCTTTGGAGCTTCAGTAGCTCTGGGTTGCTAGCCCCATGCCCAACTCTCCTCCTTTTGCAGCTGGACTTGGGAATATCCATGGTGGAGTTATGCACTTCTTGAAACTATGATAAAATTCTATGAAGACTCGAATACTTCATTCAGTAATCTACTCAAGAATATTAGGCATAGCATTGCCTATTTGTCAGAATTATTTGCAAAATTTAATGAAATTAATCCAAATGCAACAAAATGATGTGAATTTTATCAAAGTCAAATCAGTCATCTCCTCATTTCAGGCCAGTGTTAACCATACTTAGATGCAATATTGGCTATCGCGACCTTATCCAATTTCCAAGCCTCTCAGCTGGAAGAGATAGAAAGAATACCAGATGATGATCTTCAAGTATACTGTGCCCTCCTGGTGAGCTGCATAAAGATATGTCAGAGAGATTTCAGGATTTTGTCTCGATCCAAATTCTATATTGAGTAATAAAACCATTCCTGAACACTTGCAGTAAGAAATTAACATGTAGGATGGAGGAAGAACTGATCTCAGGACAAAATGATTTTGAGCTGAAGCCGAGCTTCAAAATTCATGTGACGACTTTTGGTTGCAGAAAGAAATCTCTGAATGCTATCCTGCACTGTGGAAAAATGCCAACATGTTCTTTATTGCCTTTCCAACATCATACAGTTTCAGTGCAGTCGCCCAACTTCTTTCAAAACAATGAAACAGTCTGTAAGCTACTGAACATGGGGATCTGAGACTCCTAAGTGTCATTCAGCCTGATGTTGAGAAGCTGATATCAATACAAGTCCATCCATCTCACTGAAAGATGAAAAACCAATGAAGTAGTCAATATTTGGGCTACTAATGTACGCTTTAAAAATGTTGATGACAATTGTTTTTACTGTAATTAAATAAAGAAATAATTTTGTTTGAAGCTTTAAGTAGATTTCAATAATTTGTCACTGCTTTGAATTTGCAGTTTCTATTTTCTTTTACTGTGTAAATCAAAGTTCTTTTTAGTTTTTACATAATGGCCAGAAAGGGAGGTGGGGGCACTTGGGATGTGGTCAGGGGGCCAAGGGACAGTTACCCAAAAAGCATTAGGAGCTACTGCCTTAGAGTATGGTAAAGCCTATGCGGTTGCTGTATTTTTGAATAGCGGAGCAGACTTGATGGGTTGAATGATCTGATTCTGCTCCTATATCTTACCATCTGGTCTAAACATGTTGCCTGCGGTTCCTCAATCTTTCTTCTTTCTTTCTTCTCAATCAAATTGTTTTGTATTTAAGGTGCAGAACGCTTCGCTGCCTGATTCTGTCTCCAAATCAGCAGCTGCCTTTTGGAAGTCCATTACACCCGGCAGCTCACTGATTACCAAAACCCCACTGCTTGCATGCCAGTTAATTTCTCCAGCCTGTGAGGCACAGTTGCCTGTTCCTACAGTTCAAAGTCATTACCTAGCTATTTCACATAAGCCTCAAGAAACAGCTCAATGAATTGATTTCTCTGTCTCATTTGTTAAAATTCAGACATAAAAAAAGATAAAACTTTTTTTATATAGTTATCAAATTTGTGTCCGATTTATAATTGTCTAATTTATGATTGTCTAATAATTTTTAAAAATGAGCAATCATTTTAATTTCTGACTGTTTTCCTCTGCAGTTTAATTGGAATTATTTTTCATCAGGAGTTGCTGATAGTGAGTGAATAATCTACTCATTCTGGGGCTTTTCCTCCTGTCTGTCAACCCCTTGATATGATGACGGCTTTATCAACGTTTGTCATCGTGCAGAGTTCCTGAAACTTCAATGAAGCCATATCAAAGAAGCACACAATCTAACTTCCAGGGCTACCTTTATTGTGTGAATCTACATTTTTATTTTTGATGGAACACAGCTAAAGAAAATGTTGCGCTCTCTGAGCTTGAAAAGAAATTAATTTCCAAAGTATGTTCCCTTTTATTTGCTTTTGGGTTTTGTGACGGCAGAACGTAGCGTGGGCTGAGTGGAGGAGGCTGTTTGTTTGTTCTCCCTTTATCCACAGCCAGGCTACGAGATGTCTATCACCAGACAGAAATTCCTGAGCGAGCCCCTTGGTACTGGCTGCACAATATGAGCTAGGTAGGAGCGTGACATGAAGACTTGTGGTTTGCAATTGAGAAATCTTTCCGAAGCCCACATGATGCTTATCACGCGGTGGAATTAATGTTGCATGGAGCAGCTGTGACGATAAAAGCCCACCACTAATAAACATCGTGCCGTGCACACATTCTGTTTGGCTCATTGTCTAAATTCTTATGCGTCCCAGCAACCCTTTGATTACCTTGACTAGTCTGATGCAGAAGCACCCTCAGTCCTCCCGATCCTTATTCAACATCCACACTTGCCAGAGACTGAGCAGCACTGGAAATAGTCGTCAGCAGAAATGCAGGCCAAAGGACCCCTTCCTTCATGCGGAGGCTGTGTGCCCAATTGCTCCAGCCCAATCCAAGCCGTACTAAACAAGGAGATTGGCCTGGTATCACTGAAATGCACACTTCTACACTCACCAGTGGAATTCCATTAACTGTGGTGATGACAGCTGCAGAGTAGGAAGATTTCATAATTGGTCCATTCTTTTACTCACTTGTGTTCCTGAGCAGTCTCCTCCTATGTAGACTCTGTCTGACTTAACCTTCTTCAAACTTCACCCCGAATCTCACAGATAACTCAAGCAATGCCCCACAGTGCTCCCGTACATAATTCGCATAAAATTCTGTAAAGTTTTCACCTCCATCAGCCCTACTTCCTCAACCTTTGAGATTTTTTTAAAATGAGGGAGGACTGCCTGTGTACTCCCTCTCCAGAATTGTGCTCCATGACTTCCCACCGAATAGTGGTTCAAGGATATGGAGATGAAGTTTGAGGCAAATCTGCCAGGGTCGTGATGAATGACAAAGCAGGCTTGACGGTCGAGTACTTCTGTTCCCAATTCTTTATGTTCTTACGTTCTAAGACAATGCCTCACGACTTCCTATTCAAAGGCAATCTCCTCTGTGGCGGTGTGCTGGGGCAATGGCATCCACATGGGTGATACCAACAGGTTCAATAAACTGATTAGAAAGGCTGGCTCTGTTATAGGAGTCAAACTGGACACACTGGAGACTGTGGTGGAACAAAGGACACTACAGAAAATCCTGGCAATTCTGAACAATGTTTCTCATCTTCTGCATGCCATATTGGCTGAACAGAGGAGCACTTCTAGTAATAGACTAAGACAACTGTGCTGCTCCAAAGAGTGCCGTATGAGGTCATTCTTACTCTCGGCCATTGGGCTCTATAATGAGTCAACCTATAGCTGGGGAAGTGATGACCCCCTCCTTTTAGACTGTTTGTGGAAACTTAGTTTTTATTCTTTCTACTTCTCTCCTAATATTTATATCTGTACACTTGTAATGCTACTGTAACATTGTAATTTCCTTTGGGATCAATAAAGTATCTACCTATTTATCTATCTATCTAAGTGCTATCTTTGTCAATGATAACCAGTTCCTGAAACTAAATTAAAGACTTCCTGATATCTGAAGGATTCAGTCTATTGGTTTCTTTGTTGCTTGTCTAAAACCCATGACTAATGAGACAGCACGGAGTAAGTGCAGTTTTATAATCCCTTCTCCCAACCCAAAATGGAGTCATCCTCAACTCCGTCTTGCCCCTGACATGCACAGAGTCACAAGTTCCCTTACGGAAAGCACTGGGAGCTTGCTTCAGGCCGCACAGACCCTTGCCTTAGTAATCCAATCCAGGGATAACATTTTTTCAGGAGTATCTGCTTGTTATTACATTGAGGAATCAAAGTGATGGACTAAAATTCACAGCAGGGACAGACTGAGGACAGCGGAGTCCTAGAAAATAAAGAATTCTGCACTGTATTACTAAATAAAACTAAATACGTTTAGAGAGTGAGAGTTATTTTAATTTTAATTTATTTGTTTTCCAGAACCTGGACATTGCTGGAAAGACCAGCATTTATTGCTCATCCCTAATTCCCCATAAGAAGATGCTTTCTCATATCTCTGCAGTTCTTCAGATACACAGGAAAGATTGATGATCCAACAATGAAAGGTCATAAGTTGGTCCTTGTAGGCGAAAAAGACCTGGGGTGTCAGGGGATGAGTCAATCACTGCAGGATACATAACCTCTGACCTGCCCTTGTAGCCACAGTGTTTAAGTGATTGGTCCGATTATGTTTCAGTTAATGGGGACCGTTCTGTGTCCCTCCCTCCCCCAGGTTATTGTTGGTGAGTAACCCAACAATGGTAATGCCCTTGAAGTATACGCGGTTAGGTTCTCTCTTGTTGGAGATTGCCATTACCTGCCACTGTCATAGCTCTATGTGTCAGGCAACACCAATCTCAAGTTTTCCTGCCATTTTGTGTCCATGTCTGAATGTTCTCTATGTATTACTGTCTGCAGGAACTGATACTTCATTGGTGAAGTAATGCAAATGGCACTGAACACTGTGCAATATATTACAAACATCCCAGCTTCAGGCCTCATGATGGAAAGAAGGTCATTGATGAAGCAGCTGAAGACAGTTGGGCCAAGGGCCACTGCTCTGAGGAACTCTTGCCCCTGGGCTGGGTTGAACGCCCTCAACCAAGCACAGTCATCTTTGTCTGTGAGAGGTACGACTCCAGCACTGGAGTGTTTTCTCACTGAATTCCATCAGTGCTCCGTGAACCCACCCTCAGTCTCTGATGACAAGGGCAGTCGTTCTCACCTCTCTTGTCGTATTCAGTTCTTTCGTCTGTGCTTGGACCAAGGTTGTGAAGAGATCAGGAGCCAGCTGGCACTTGCAAAACTCAAACCCAATACTAATGATTCAGATATGCACATCGCACATAGTATTGGGCAATGTGCATTCCTGCCACCACCGCTGCACATCGGCTACAGTGTGCATCACCTGTAAAATGCACCGTAGATCTATTTCAACAGAGTTGCCAAAGCTGAGAAGGCCAGCGGATGGTGGTCTACACACAGGCTCCCTCCCCAAATCACACACCATCCTGACTGGAAACATGTGTCCTCCATGGTCACGGGGTTGAGATTCTGAAATTTCTTACACAGCTACGCCATGGGGGCAGCTTCACCACAATGACTACGATGGTTCCATAGACTGCTCATCAACCCCGACTCAAGGGCAACAGGTAATGGGCAGTAAACGTTAGATTGAACTGAACTGAAAATGTGTGGACTGCTTCGATTTTGTGGTTTAAACTCTGTTTTACATTTGATTTTTGCCTTTTGCACAATTTGTTTTATTTTCCGTGGGGGTTGACATTTTTGTTTGAGCAGGTTCCAGGGTTTTCTTTGTTTTGTGGTTCTCTCTGTGGGAAGACAAATCTCAGGGCTGCTGGGTGCATACTTACTTTGATAATAAACGTACTTTGAACTTGAACTTTGAGTTTTGACACAGTGCTCCTGAAAATGAACATAGAAAAAATTTATTGAGTATTTTACGTCATAAAGATGCATAAGTAATCATGGGCCAAATGGCCTAATTCTGCTCCTATATCTTATGGTCTTAATCAGACAAGATGTTTATGTAAATGCATATGCAAATACATGCAAATGTATATGCAAATATTTATGTACATGTAATTATATATGTACATATATATGTGATCATATATGCAAATATATGTATATGTAAATGTACATGTGCACTGCATCATAACATTGAACTCCTGATTAGAAGTTCACATTTCTCCTGCATCATCCCACTTGCAAAGTCATCCCAGGTGTTTCATTTCTGCTTGAAGAAGTGCTTTAGTCCTGAACTTGCCCTAAACTAACCCGAAGTAAGATTGCAGTGGTTCTGGAGTTGTAAGAGGAGGGAGAAAAGGGGTAGGTTTCCTCTCATGTTTGGATGCCAACGGTTACCTGGGAGGTCATTGAGAAAAACCGTCCTTGATGTGATACAATAAGACCACTGTTGGCGATCGAGAACAACGGGGGAACGGCCACTGCGGGATCCTGAGCTAGGTCTTAAGGAGTGTTGGTTACATTGCCTGATTTCTTCAAACTGAAAGAACCGCTGTCAAACTCTCCTGGCAGTGAAGAGGCTGAGAGACTGCAATTCAGACTGATTGTTAGGATAATGTGGAAGGAGCTCTGCACTGCGTCCAACAAAAGGCAAGACCACATCAGATGGAAAATCTGATGGCTTTCCCTTGGCACTTGTTCACCTCATTTTCCTTTGTTACTCTTTTAATTACCTTTAGTGATCTTTTCATGTAGAACTCGCACAACATCGGTTTTCTGAGTGACGTTGTCACAATGAACCACAGTTCCTGACATGGCATATTCTCAGACAAAGTGCTGTGCCACACAGGAAGGCGGGGAAAACAGATCATTTCCACGGTGTGGTTAGAATATGGGATTTTCTGCCACAATCCTTGATTGAAGTAGAGTCCAATCATCAATTTAGATTAGATAAATACTTGAGAATAAGTTCTGACAATGTTCTTTGATCTGAAACAGTGTCTCTGCTTCTCTTCCCTTGGATGTGACCTAATCCAGGGAGGATTCTCACAATTTTCTCTTTTCCCTCAGAAGAAAAGGTTAAAGGATATAAACAGGGGTTTCACATTTCTCCTGCATCATCCCACTTGCAAGGTCATCCCAGATGTTACATTTATGCCTGAAGAAGTGCTTTAGTCCTGAACTCGCGCTATGCAGAATTGTACCTCTGTCCTCTTGGTGTGGTATCTTTCAAGTTATGTTGTCTTTGGATGTGGTTTACCCATGGAGCAATCACCAGTGTTGTTCAGTCCTCCTAACATAATCTCAGTTAA
Source organism: Hemitrygon akajei (assembly GCF_048418815.1). Taxonomy (NCBI): domain Eukaryota; kingdom Metazoa; phylum Chordata; class Chondrichthyes; order Myliobatiformes; family Dasyatidae; genus Hemitrygon; species Hemitrygon akajei. The sequence goes on from NC_133131.1 coordinate 38,871,896, forward strand.
TGCATGCCCAGGTCATAGTTAAGGCAGAGGAAAGTAACCTGCTTTGAGACCACATCATATGGATTGTGATCGGATACTATCAAGGTATCTTACACCGGTGGTGCACCTGGCCCTGGAATGTTTGATTGGACAGAATAGAACCTTTTGTATGGAACATAGCCATGTGTTAATACTGCCATTAAGGCAAAGTGTTGTTTTGTGTGGCATGGGAGAGGCAGACACGAGTCTGTCCGTTCGGGAGCTGGGGTTCGATCAATCTTCACCTGGCATCTTGTCCACAGCCGTTCCAACATGGGTGGGCCTGAGTTGGTATCATCTGATGGAGTACTTGAAGCAGACAAGCCTCCACACGACATCAAGTAACACAGGCAAAATAATATAGTCCAAGATCAGAAATGGTCAGTCAGGTTTTTGATATGAGAGAGAACATAAAATTGAAATAGAACAAGCCCTTTAAAGTCAGATACCCAACCCTACCAGGGAATCAATTCTTCATGCTCCCCTCCCGCCCTGCAGGCCCAACTCTTACTTAAACTGCTATTCTAGCTAAGAGGTAGCATTTTCATCATGGGATCAAGTCTCATTGCACAGGATGAAACTTTCCAGAAACAAAATGTTAAACCGATATGTTGTTTATATGCGGGTTAGATGTAAAAAATAGCTCTGCTTGAGGAATTGGCCAACAACCTTTAGAGCAGCGAAATAGCAGCTCATTTGTTCCTTTTGCGAACTGGGATCTTGCTGTGTGTTCCCTAAGCATGTGATTCGATTACAAGGTAAAGACTTTCACTGCCTGCATGATCATATTATTTGGTGGAGGTGGACGTAGCATTCTGAGCTCCAATGTGCAAAGTGTTTATTCTATTAATTAGTAGGTTTAATTCAGCAGCTTGGAGAATAGTGTGTATTTGTCATTAAAAAATTCCCTTGGTCCAGAAGGCCCCACAGAAACTTGATTTATACTTAAATCTACTCTCCCCTTTCTTGACCTCTCAAAGGCACCTCTTTCCAACCTGTTCCATTCCATTCTCCTAGTTTTGCCATTTCCATTGTATCTCTTCTGGTGAAGGGATTTCTATCTTGAGTGTCCTTTTTTCCTTTATCCTCGGCTTTTCTCAGTAGGAATATGCTGCAAGTCCGGCTGGTTGAGTGGTGTCACAACAGCCACCTTGCACTCAGCGTCAGTAAGAGCAAGAAATCGGCTGTGGACCTCAGGAAGGGGAAGCCAGGAGAACACACACCAGACCTCAATGAGGGATCAGCAGTGGAAAGGGTGAGCAGCTCAAGTTCCTGGGTGTCAACATCTCAGAAGATCTATTCTGGGATCAACATATTGATGCAATCATGAAGATGGCACACGAGCAACTATTCTTCATTAGGAGTTTGAGGCGATTTGGTATGTCACCACAGACTCTGGCAAATTTCTCCAGAGGTACCACGGAGAGGATTCTGACTGGTTGTGGCTCCAATCCACAGGATTGAAAAGAAGACGCAGGAGGTTTTAGACCTGTCCTGCTCCATCATGGGCAATAGTCTCTCCAACATTCAGGACATTAGGGCAGTCCCTCAAGAAGTCAGCATCCATCATTAAAGATGCTACCCCACCATCGAGGACATCTTCAAAATCCGGTCCCTCAAGAAGTCAGCATCCATCATTAAAGACGCTACCCCACCATCGAGGACATCTTCAAAATCCGGTCCCTCAAGAAGTCAGCATCCATCATTAAAGACGCTACCCCACCATCGAGGACATCTTCAAAATCCGGTCCCTCAAGAAGTCAGCATCCATCATTAAAGACGCTACCCCACCATCGAGGACATCTTCAAAATCCGGTCCCTCAAGAAGTCAGCATCCATCATTAAAGATCCTCACTATTGAAGACATCCCTCTCCTCATTACTACCAGCAGGGAGGAAGTATAGGAGCCTGAAGATGCACACTTAACATTTTAAGAACAGCTTCCTCTCCTCTGATATCAGATTTCTGAATGGTCCATGCATCCCTGAACACTACTTTACTCTTCACTCTCTCTTTGCAATATTAGTTCTTTTTTATATTTCTTTTTGTAACTTTTAGTAAATTTTTACGCATTGTACTGTCCTGTTGCCACAAAATGACAAATCTCGTGACAATGTCAGTGATAATAAACCTGATTCTCAATGCATGGACTTCGAAATGATAATTTGGGCCCAGTGGTAGGAGGGTTGGAAGGAAATAGAGAAATGGACGATACTGGAAGGAGAAGTGAATAATTGGGGCCATGGGGACTGTTGCTACTAAAAACCGAAACTTGCAGCCTTTGTTTCTTAAAAAGAAATGCTGCTGAAATGAAGGATGAAATACAATTGCAGAACAGGGTGAAAGTGAGTCAAAGTTGGTGGTGTCGAAGAGTAAAGTGGTGAGCATGCATAATCAAAGATCCCACCCACCCCAGACATTCTCTCTTCTTCCATCAGGCAGAAGGTACAAAAGCCTGAAAGCACATATCACTCCCTACTATTATAAGACTACTAGATAGGACTATTATATAGTTCCCTAGACCGCTAAGATGGTCTCTTCAGTTGGAGCCTACTTCATTATGTTCTTGCATCTTATTGTTTACTTACACTACACTTTCTCTCTAGCTGTTACACTTTGTTCTGCATTGTTGGTCTTCCTCAATGCATTGCGGAATGATCTGATTTGTATGAGCAGTATGCAAGACAAGTTATTCACGGTATTTTGGTACACGTGACAATAATAAACCAATTCCAAATTGAATACACAATGACTAAGCTCAAGGACCAGTATTACAATTTCCCTTTTTCTTACATTTTTCCCTTTATCTGCTTTGAGTCTTTTTCGCATCCCACCTTTTCTTTTCCTTTTCTCCCTCTTTTCTTCACACCATTTTGGTTACCTCTTTACTTCTCCAGTGTGTGGTGTGTGGTCAAGTGGTTAAGGTGTTGGACTAGCGATCTGAAGGTTGTGAGTTTGAGTCCCAGCTGAGTCGGCATGTTGTGTCCTTGAGCAAGGCGTTTAACCACACATTGCTCCAGTACCATCTGGCTGAAAATGGGTACCAGCAAAATGCTGGGGGTTAACCTGACGATAGACTGGTGTCCTATCCGGGGGGAGAGTTTTTGGTTGTTTCACGCCACGGAAACCAGCATAAGCACCGGCCCGATGAGCCTAAAAGGCTCGGGACAGAACTTAACTTTTACTTTTCCAAGTCAAAAGTCACTGAATGAAATTTGTTTCCCTCCCCACCGATGCCGCCAGAAATGCTGATTATCTCCAGTGATTTCCATTTAGTTTCACATTCCCAGCATCTCTTGTATTTTACTTTAACGTCAGAAAGAGGCGTGCAGTACCTGATTTGCCAAGTTTCCGTACCATTTCCCCAGACAACCAAACTCTCTGTTTGTGGATAATGTGCAGCCAGGTAAAAGACACAAACAACTGTGGATTTTTCAACTTGCTGGAGGATAAAGAAAAGTTGGTTTTGTCTATTGTGGTGGCTGCAATTTATCTACCTATTGACGGAGATGACCCACAAGTATTGCCCCTTCCTACTGACTAGAAGATGCAATATTTCTTTTGGAGATGTTGATCAAGACAATCAATATTGGATGTTTGCCTACACAACCAGTCACTCCCTTTTTCATACTGTGATGAATCCCAGCCGGTTGCAAGCTGCTGACTTTGCCAGTATGGAGAACTGGCTGAAAAAGAGAAAAGAGTAGGTTGTTTCATGATTTACTTGGTGTTTGTAACCAAGAAACTAACAAACTTGTGTAACTACTGATACAGAAACCTCTGCTGCACTTTTTATGGGATGCCTATGACTAAGTTCAATCTAGAAAAGTAACAGGTTTCATATACTTTGACATGTTTCTTTAAATAACTTTTAGAAATATTACAATGGTTGAGCATGACAATAGCAACTTTTCTCTTGATCAGAGAACTCTCAGCACTATGTTGACCTGCTGAATTGGAACAATTATTGTCAACAGTATTATCCTGAAGCAGTTTGAAACATCGACTGCTTACTCTTTTCCATAGCTGCTGCCTGACCCAGCATTTTGTCAGTGCTGCTCTGAATTTCCAGCATCAGCAGACTTTCTTGTGTTTAGTATTAGCAAATTGACTGGACTTGAAGTTTCAGAGAGGAGACATGGGAGAGACAAATGTTGGAATCATGCAAAGGGCTGGAGGAACTCTACGGATGAAGTTCTCAACCCGAAATATTTGACCGTCCATTTCTCTATGAGACTGAAGATTCATCTATTTGCCTCATTAGCATAACTGATAAATTGATGATATAGGAAACGATAGAGAAGAGCAAACTGATAGTAACGTGATCAGGCACGGAACATGCTGAAGCTCATTCCTAGAGACCACGTGGTAGATCAGGAGAGACAGAGAGCATGAATCTCTGCAAATTACAATATGTCGGAGAATTTTCAGCACTGTGAAGCATCATTAAAGTTGGCATCGCACATAGAGCAGCCAGTGTGTGAAGAAAAATTCTCATGATCATCACACCCTGCCTTTTGAATCCATCTCCCTTGGTGTCTTGTCTGTGTTTATGAGTTTTGCACATCAGATAATGTGTTCCAAACAAGTACAGTTTATGCTCTATGAGTGCATGGCCAGTGTACCAAAAAATGTTGTGCTTGGACCAGAGTTTTCTTTGATTCTTGGAAATGACCTGTTTGTATAAATTGCCTCATACTATTCAAACAGCCATTTTGTAACTGGCTCAAAATTCAAGACAATATAGTCTATTTTGTGGAAGAAGCAAGCTGCTTTCTCTACTCCCAGAAGGCACTAACTCTTGCCTCTGATTGCCCATCATTCACTTACGTGTGGACATGGGCACAGAGTGCTGGCAGGGAGTACAACCACTGGCACTGCATCATAAGTCTGTCCTAACCTGACCTTCTGCTGCAAAGGGGTCAGCAGCCTGAGTTAATTTCAGTCTCCCGTACTTTGCTAAATGATTTTCTTCCCAGCTAACAGTACACGGAGCTAATTCAAAAGTAAACAAGCCATTGCAGCTCGCTGCATCCACACTTATTCACATTCTGGCTTGTAATCCATTCAGTTAGAACAAAACACTATTGTCCCACTGACCGCGTGTTAACTGGCTGCCTGGGGTAAGTCGCACTGTGCGAGGAGTGCTGTGGTTCGATAAATTTAGCAGCTTAGAAATCTGGAAGTGAACCAAAGACCTTCACGCATGTCACCGTCAGCTTAGAAAAATAAAACGGTGGTGCTCAAGGGGACTGCAGGCTGGCGTTGCTTCCTGAGGCAGGACCTGTTGGCAACTTTAACTACCCAAGTGGAGAGTGGGGCTCTGCGCCCCAGACCCCTGAATCTGAGGGGCTTTGGCTGCATGGAACACAAAGATTTGCCCTTCACTGCTCACTCCCAGCCTGTTAAAACTTCCAGTTTCTCTTAACCAGTTATCAGTGAAGTAACTTGTAAATTACATCTGACATATTTTCCACTCTTCCCCTTACATGTTCCTTTACATTATAAACCACTTCTGTTTTCCCGAACAACTATTTTTAGCCGGTTAGGTTTGATGTTAACCATCCACTTCCACAGTGTAGGTATTAAATTTATGGTCTCTATTATTCAAAGCATTCCTTTTTTATTTGATGGTTTTCCCCTCTCGTGTATTTTCTAATATATTTGCACTGTTTTAACTCCCATGGTTTTAAAACAAGCTTTTCTGAGAGCTGCTCTGTTCATTGTGTTCTCGCTCTTTATTAACACTGTTCAGTGCTGGAGTTTTTCTAAGGTTCTGTTACCACAGGACCACCTCTACTGGTAATTATGGTGCGAATCTCCACAAGCTGAACCCTCCACTGAAAAGACTTAAACATGCAGTGGTGATAACATTTCAGCACTGCAATTTCCTGAGGTAAACGGAAGACCAAAGCCGATTTCACACGAAGTTAGGTTGCCGGTATAAGATTGCCTTAGTTTGTCAGCCTAAACACTGTCGGCTTGTAACTGTATGAGTCTTACTTCCGCTGGCTGAGGTGTTTAGAGCGAAGGGTCACAGTCTCAAAACAAAGGGCCATTCAAGTCTGAGATGAATTTTCACCCTGGGGGTGGTGAATCTTAGGAAGGCTCCGTGGAAGTTCAATTGCTGAGTAAATTCAAGACTGAAATCAAATCTAGTTTCAGATTAGGGAATAATCTGGGAAATAAGGCTGGTAGAGGAATATGACATCAAGGTAACCAATAAACCTTGGGATTGAATAATACAGCAGGCATGAGGAGCCAAATGGCCTACCTTCTCCAAATCCTTGCATTTTCATCTTCTTAACTTTATAATACACACCAACTCGAGAAAGGATTTAAACGCAAGGACTCTTACTTGTCTGCTGTGCTCTTTCACAATCCTTCATTTAACTTCTAATGCTGGCCCACCTCCTTCTGAACAAGCACTTCTCCTGATCTGTAGCTTCACTGCCCTCTGTGCTCTCTTGTGTTTCCAGTTCATTGCCTTACCTGACTTTCCTATCCTCTGCTACTTCTGTTAGGAAGTATTCTGGAAATATGCAATATAGCAAACATCAATTTCAACAGCAACCAGTCTTCAGATCTGAATATAGATTGTAGGTTGAATTTAAAATGCAGCTCAGAACAATGGTAAGGCTGAAACTGATGTCTTCCTAAGGCTGCATTTTAGAGTAAATTGTAGACCAATTGACTGAGATGGCTGCATAAGCACGAATGCAACAAATACCGTTTTGTCCTAAGATTCTGCATAGACATGAATTCAACTTGGAGACAACAATAATTAACACTCATTTTGGGTGTATTGGTGGGAAGATTCAGGCATTTGAAAAATTACATATAACTCAAAATAAGCATTATGAAGGCATCATAACTACAGAAATTGACCTGTTACCTTTGTTCTTTTACATATGAAAATATGTTGTAATGTTGGGTTGGGGAGTCTCTCTCTCCCTCTTGAGTTACTCCAAAGGCTGTCAGCTTGTGTGTGGCCTGAGTAAAGATGTTTATATCAACCAGCTGCATCTCCCTAGTGACTTCATTCACAATCACGACACCTCACTCAATCATCTTCCACAGTGTGACCTCCCTTATTATCTGTTGAGGCTTCTTCTGGCTGGGGCCTCCAGAACCAGGAGTCACAGTTTAAAAACAAAGGGCCACCACTTAGGACCAAGACAAGAAGAATTTTTTTTTGTCTTGGAGGGAGATGAATCGTTGGAGTCCTCTGCTCAAGAGCTCTGGGGAGGCTTAATTACTCTTCAGCTACTCACCTGGAGAACAATCACCTTGGATTTATTCTGACTTTTCCAGAAGAACTCCTGCCATCCATCTGCATTTTGGAGGATAACCAGCAAATAAGGCATCCCCTCATTTAGCATGTGGACCAGAGGAGATGGGATTTCTAGGATAGATCTGTCTCAACCCTAGTACATCAGTTTCAGCAGCTTCCATCAAGCTTGCAATCCCAAGTCTCTTACTGATAGAATCAATACATCCTTGATTACTACATGCAGATGACTTACTGTACATTGGAAGTATTCAATACATATACAAAATATTTTTTAATAAAGTTATGTCAAGCTACTGAAACGAACAATCTTGTGACCCTTCTCATTAAGATTGACCTGGGCTTCCTAGCAATTACGCTTTCCTCGAATGTGAGGTGGCGGACAGAGGGCATGCAAGAAGCAGCCAGCAGGTTTATCAAGCTTATTTTGGCGAACGCACAAAGGACTTCGAAAATTAAACGCAACTAATGAAAACAGCAGAAGTGGGGAAAGTAAACTTAGCAAGAATATTTAAAATAACATCAGGGTAAGCAGCTTGGGTGTTCCTGCTATTTTTAACATCTGACTCAGTATCTGAATTATCCTCACATTCAACTCATGTGGGGAGGGCAACCATGTTAACTGTTGCGGACGGACTAGCAGATTTATTCTGCAATGACGTATAGAGCAACAGTGTCACATATCATGAAAACTGGCCATTCAGCCCATTGACCCACCCATACTAACCCCATCATCCAGCATTTGGTCCCAAAATGCCCAGGCAACTCAAGTGCTCACTTACTCACTTCTTAAGTGCCACCAGTGACCCAGCTTCAACCACTCTCTCAGGCAGTGTATCCTGCACTCTCCAGGTTTGATGATGGCACAAAGCTTTGTACAAGGGGGAGCCATGAAGAGGCTGGAGAAAGGCTCCGGGGGAAAATGGGCTCATGAATGAGAGAAATGGCAGGTGGGAAATGATGGGGAAGATGTGAGGTCATCTACTTCAGAAAACTTTTCGTGGGAGATTGAAAACACCTTGGGTATCCTCCTGGACAGATCATTGAAAACTAGCGAGTAGACACAGGAAGCTAATAGGATAGATAGTGTGTGGGCCCTTATTGCTAAAGGATTTGAGCACAAGTGCAAAGACGTCCTACCGTGATGACGGGGGGCAGGGTGAGACCACATCTGGACTATTGTGTACAAGTCTGGCTCTCTACTGAAGGAAGGAGATACCTAGAGTAGGAGTTTCTAGAACCAGGGATTACAATATCAAAAGGCTTAGGATGAGGTGAGAAGAAATTTCTTTAACCGGGGGCTATGAACATTTGGAACTCACAAATTTCTACAGATGTATCATGGAGAGCATTTTAACTGGCTGCATCACTGTCTGGTATGGGGAGGGGGGGGGGGGGGGCTTCTGCACAGGATCGAAATAAGCTGCAGAGAGTTGTAAACCCAGTTAGCTCCACCGTGAGCTCTAGCCTCCGTGGTATCCAGGACATCTTCAAGTAGCAGTGGCTCAGAAAGGCGGCATTCATCATTAAGGACCCCCATCACCTAAATCATGTTCTGTTCTCATTGCTACCAGCAGGAAGGAGGTACAGAAGCCTGAAGGCACACACTCAACAATTCAGGAACAGCTTCTTCCTCTCTGCCATCTGATTTCTAAATGGACATTGAACCAATGAGCACTACATCACTACTTTTATTAATTTTTATTTTTGCAACTTACTCAATTTATCTATCTACCTATATATACACACACATACATACTAACTGTAATCCCCCTTTTGTCTCTATTATTATGTATTGCATTGTACTGCTGCTGCAAAGACAACAAATCTCACCACATATGCTGGTGAAATTAAACCTGATTCTGATAAGGAAGCTCAGTCACTGGGTGTGGTCAATTAATTTTGGATATTAAGGCACTCAGGGGACATGCACTGATCCATTATGATCTTACTGAAAAAGAACACAGAGGAGGTTAAGACCTCCCTCATCTTTTATTTCTTGTTTTACAAAGAGCGATACAATACTGACCTGATAGTCTATCTTGATGAGGGATAAATATTGGTCAGGTGACTGGAGGAGTCCTCATACCGCCCTTCAGAATTGTGGCATGGAAGCTCTTGCCTCCAGCTGAGAGTTTCATGTCACATCTGGCTGATGGGTGCCTTTCTGTTTGTGCTGCCGTGGGCTGCCGGCTGAGAGATTTGTGCTCAGGACCCTGGAGTGGGAATTGAAACAACGTCCTTCTCCCTGGGTGTGAGACCAACAACTGTACTCAGGCAAAATGTGAAATGGATGGACTATAATGTTGCTCGAAGTAGATCAGTACTGGGGAAACACAGGGCAATTTTCTCTCTTTCTATTGCTCACAGTAACATTTCAACAACGTGCTGAGACTCAGAGGGCAGACGATGGTGCAGCCAGCAAAGCTGCTGTCCCACAGTACCGGAGTCCTGCAGTTCATCCAGCTCTTGGGTTCAGTGTGTGTGGACTTCGTCTGTTCTCTCTGTGACTCTGAGGTTCCTCCCACATTCCAAAGGTTGTATCAGTGTGTGTCTGTGTTGTGCATCTGAGTGTGTTCTGTGTATCGTACTGTCCTCTCGCTGCTGCCATCGTTTAGAAGCTATAAGAGCCCCAGGACTCTCACTGCCAGGTTCAAAAACAGTTATTACCCCTCAACCATCAGGCTCTTGAACAAAGGGGGCCCTTCATTTGCTCCCATCATTGAAATGTTCCTATGACCAATGATCTCACTTTAAGGACTCTGCATCTCATTATCTCATGTTCTCATTATTTATTGCTATTTATTTATATTTGCATTTGCAGTTTGTTGTCTTCTGCACTCTGGTTGAATACCCTAGCTGGGCAGTCTTCCACTGATCCTGATTTAGTTACTATTCTATAGATTTGTTGAGTATGCCCACAAGAAAATGAATCTCAGGGGCGTACAGATATGAACTTTGATAATAACATTTACTTTGAGCTTTGAACTTTGGTGGGTAAATTGGCAACTAGACTTTCCTCTGAGTATGTAAGTGAGCAGTGGAATCTGGGGTTAGTTGATGAGAGAATAAAATAATGAGGTTCCTGTAGGACGAGCATAAATGGGTGTTTGATGGTGATGAGCACTTCCTGGTGAAGGGCTGTACATCACTATGATTGTGGTTCTCAATAAGGCATGAAGGAAGGGCCAGTTCCTTGCCCAGTTCTGTGGCACATGTTTAAATTCTCAAATTTAAAGTCACAGTCCTTCTGCAGAAGTGAGATCGATATCACTGAGGGCAAGAACAAACTCTGACTGAAGATTCTCATCTTCTCAACGAGTCTAACTCAAAATGATTAAACTCGGTTTGGATTTGACAAGGGAATCATCCCTGATTACTACTGAACTGAATCGATTTCACAACCTATGGACTCACTTTTACAACTCATGTCTTGATAATTATTGTTTATTTAATCATTTTTTTTATAGTTGCACTGTTTGTTGTCTCTTGCACGTTTGTTGTTTGTCCATTTTTGTTGTGTGAGCTTCTTCATTGAAACACATTCGCTGTGTTTCTTTAGCAAACACGAGGAAATCTGCAGATGCTGGAAATTCAAACAACAACACACACAAAATGCTGGTGGAACACAGCAGGCCAGGCAGCATCTATAGGAGAAGCACTGTCGATGTTTCGGGCCGAAACCCTTCGTCAGGACTAACCGAAAGGAAAGATAGTAAGAGATTTGAAAGTAGTGGGGGGGGCGGGGGAAATGCCAAATGATAGGAGAAGACCGGAGGGGGTGGGATGAAGCTAAGAGCTGGTAAGGTGATTGGTGAAAGTGATACAGAGCTGGAGAAGGGAAAGGATCATGGGACGGGAGACCTCGGGAGAAAGAAAGGGGGTGGGGGGAAGCACCAGGGGGAGATGGAGAACAGGCAGAGAAAAAAAAACAAACAACTAAATATGTCCTTGAACCCGAAGAAAAGAGACTGACGAAGGGTCTCGGCCCGAAACGTTGACAGTGCTTCTCCTATAGATGCTGCCTGGCCTGCTGTGTTTCTTTGCCTTTACTGTGAATGCCCACATGAAACTGGATCTCAGGGTTGTATATGGTGACATAATGTACATTCACTTTGAACTTTGAACTACTCAAACTGCATTCCATAAACTTTATGGAAAAATATCTGTGCAGAGTGGCAGAATGTGTGGCTGCTGACATCGCCGGAACCTGACACCTTAAAGCTGTTTGTCTTCTCACAAATCCGGTCTGACCTGCCGAGAGTTTCCAACATTTTCTTTTACCTCACATTCCTTGCATCTGTGGTTGTTTTGATTTTCAGTTGGCCTCTGCTTACATCACACCCTCGGCTAAATTGAGTTTAGACCACATACATAAAGCCCCTCGTGGAGGAGTGTGTCCCCAAAAAATCAATCAGAATCTTCCCCACCCAGAAGCCCTGGATGGACCAAGAGATCGACAACTTGCTGAGGGTCAGATCAGCGACCAGGTAAAATACAAAAAGTCCAGGTATGACCTCCAGAAAGCCATCTCGTGTGCTGTTATGAATGTACCACAGCTCTGAGGGGCCGAAGGGTGCGGGGGTAGCCCCCTCCTTTGTGAGAATCGCAAGATCACTATTGAGTCAATTCAGGAGACCCAGGAAATGAGAGAAAGACATGCCGAATCCACAAGGCGTAGGAATGTGCCTTGGCCTCCGAGAGGCGGACCCATTGATACCGGCTATTGTCTCTTGGAGACGGACTTGTGTATTGTATCCTGGACGATGCATCGACGCCCCAGACAATGAACCAAGGAGGAGGTTGGTGGAGGGATTGCATCATCCCCAACCTGATTGACACTTGAGCCCCTGTGAGTCAGGATAAAAAGAGGGTCTGTGGGAACAGCCCCTCAGACGCACCAGAAGAAACACTAGCAATCCCGTGATAGAGAAAGCCGGTGGAAGGCCACATGCGTCCGCTTCCATTTGCCCGGAATCGGTGACCTTTGCCGCGGAAAAACGGTTTTTAGCTAACAACGGGGAACTCAACTCTCAACGACTCTCGAAGGATTGACATCATAAACAGAATGGGCAAGTTTTAACCCGTCTCTCTCTCTCTCCAACAATTGCCACACAGGGTCCCCAACGGCGGCAGCCTGTATGAACTGAACGAACTATATATTTCCATCGGACAATTCATTATCCCCTAGACAACGATACAGCTTATTTCTTATTGATTATTATTATACCCGCGCTTTTAGATTTAGTATTGACAACGTATATTATCTGTGTGTTTGCATTGATATTATTTTTGTGTATTTCCAGCAATAAATGCTGTTAAAAATAGTACCATCAGACTTCAACGGACCTCTCTATCTTTGCTGGTAAGTGACCCAGTTACGGGGTACGTAACAGTGTGAAGTGGCAATTCCAGACCAAACCTGAATGGCAGAAAGATGCTCGATGGTTGTGACAGGGCTCGGATACTATCACCTCCTACAAAGTGAATCCAGCGACATACCTAACAACATGGTTTTGCTCCCGAATGAGCTCACTGCCTTCTCTGCTTGTTCTGAATATGGAGACAATTTTGCAAACTTCCACAGTCCCTGCTGACCCCGTGACTTCAGTCTGTGAGTTCAGTTTGAGAGCATCCTTCAGGAATGTGAACCCACAGAAAGTACCTGGCCCAGACAGTGTACCTGGATGATTACTGAAGACTATTTGTAAATCAGCTGTCTGGAGTGTTTATTGATATCTTAAACTTTTCACTTTGGCAGTCTGATCTGTACCCATCTGTTGCCTTCTTCAAGAAGTCTTCAATAATACTTTTCGCCTAAGAAGAATATGGTAACCTGCCTCAATGACTACCGTCCATTAGCACTTACAGTACATCCAATGTGAAACACGTCAACTCCTGCCTGAGGAGTGACTTGGATCCACTCCAGTTTGCCTACTATCACAACAGGTCAACAGCAGATGCCATTTCATTGGCTCTTCACTCAATCCTGAAACATCTGGCAGTGAAGAAGCATACATCACGATGCTCTTCAATGACAAATGCTCTGCATTCAACACTACTGTCCCACAAAAACTAATCAATAATCTCCAAGACCTTAGCCTCAAAATCTCCTTTGTGCAGCTGGATCCTCAATTTCCTCGCTTGCAGATTCCAGTCAATTCGGTTTGGCAACATCTTCTCCATAATCACCATCTGCATCGGTGCACCACAAGGCTGTGTGATTTACCCCCTGCTCTACTCACTTTACACTTATGACTGTGAAGCTAAGCACAGCTCCAGTGCCATATTCAATTTTGCTGATGACATCATTGTCACCGGCTGAATCAAAGCTAGTGATGGATCAGCATAGAGGAGGGAGGTTGAAAATCTGGCTGAGTGGTGCCACAACAACAACCTCTTACTCAATGTTAGAAAGACCAAGGAGCTGATTATTGACTTCAGGAGGAGGAACCTAGAGGCCCATGAGCCAGTGCTCATCAGGGGATCAGGGTTGGAGAAATTCAACAGCTTCAGGTTCCTTGATGCTGGATGTGTCCTGGGTCCAGCACACAACGCCTTTACTTTCCTAGAAGTTTGCTGAGATTCAGCACATCATCTAAACTTTGAGAAATTGCTATAGATGCACAGTGGAGAATATACTGACTGGTTGCATTATGGAAACATTAATGACCTTGAATGGAAAAGCCTACAAAAAGTAGTGGATACAACTCAGTCCATCACGGATAAAGCCCTCCCCACCACTAAGACATCTACAAGAACAGTGTCGTGGGAAAGCAGCATCCATCATCAAGGACCTCCACTATCCAGGCCTGCTCTCCTCTCATTGCTGCCATCAGGAAGAAGGTACAGAGGCCTCAGGTCCCACACCACCAGGTTCAGGAACAGGTATGACTGCTGAACCATCAGGCTCTTGAACCCAAGTGTACAACTTCACTCACACCAACACTGAACTGATTCTGCAACCTTTGGACTCACTTTCAATATTCTGCAACTCCTCTTCTCAACAGTTATCATCTATTAGTTTTCTTGTTTTTTGCATTTGCAAACTTTGTCTTTTACACATCAGTTATTTGTCCATCTTTGTTGTGTGCAGTTCTTCATTGACCCTAGTTGTGTTTCTTTGGATTTACTGTGAACGCCCGCAAGAAAATGAATCTCAGAGTAGTAAATGGTTACTTATACTGTATGTACTTTGATAATAAATTGACTTTGATCTTTAAGTGCCTTACTGAATCTGAGCTTCAGTCAGCTCTGTACATTGTACTCTTTCGATGCCAGTGCAGGGTCAGGCAACAGAAAGCTGAGCCAAGGTGCTGCTTTGCATGTTGTGTGACTGAAAACTGAAGCTTCTCCATTGTAAACAATTAATCCTCCCAGTGCCTTAGGAGCGAATGATAGCCAAAGGCTTCCTACACCCACTGTAACCCTTCTTCATGGTGTGTTACCTCTTCACTACCCTGTTTATATCCTTCTCTACAACTGGAATCTTCTTTTGTACTGCTCCTCCACATACCTCTCTTCTGAGATATGTTTAAATACTTTATTGCCAGGTTGTGATTCGCGGTGGGCCAGAGGCCCCCAGAGTAGAATCAAAGCAGTCAGGCTGAATTTTGTTTTGTTACGATACCTGGGTTATGACCAAAGAAAAATAGCTGGAATTGCTTTGCACTTTCATGCAAAGGTATTTATTCAGTGCATCAAGAATCAAACTGACAAAGATTAGGGAAAATAGTGAAAAGAAAACTGCAATACTTACGAAGAGCTATCTGCCAGACGACACAAAAAGAGTCCCACACTATTTTGTCCCGTGTGAACTCCTGGCACAAACAAGAGAAAATCTGCAGATGCTGGAAATCCGAGCAACACACACACAATGCTGGAGGAACTCGGCAGGCCAGGCAGCATCTGTGGAAATGAGGAAACACCGACTGTTTAGTCTTTTCCATAGATGCTGCCTGGTCTGCTGAGTTCCTCCATTTTGTGTGTGAACTCCTGGCGGCTCGATCTCTCTATTCTACTGAGAGCGTTCCAGGCACCAGGGCACGTCATCTTCCATTACCAACAACGTTCACGTCGGACTACACATATGATGTCCCCCACAATGTAGTTACAATTGTATTACAAAATAAGCTGAAGTATCTACCTTAAATACAGTATACAAAGAATATATATACACATTTACACAACCCCATTACTAAAACAATGAAATATTCCAAAGTGTTGGTGAGAAAGCACCACAAAGCCAACCCATTATAAGAATAAACAGGGGGAAGATATTGAAGTGAGCTCACTCAGTGCAATGACAGCAGAATGACAAGGGTATGTGTGTGTGTGTGTGTGTGTTAGTTTATGTGAGTGTGTGTATGTGAGCATGTATGTGTGCGTGCATGTGAGTGCGTGTGTGTGAAGTGTGAGTGTGTGTGTGTGAAGTGTGAATGTGTGTGTATGTGTGTGTGTGTGTGTATGTGTGTGTGTGTGTGTATATGTGTGCGCACGCATGAATGCACATGTGTGTTGAGTGTGTTTACTGAGCACTCTCTGTCACGTTTCATGCTGTAATTTTAAGGCCAGATTTTAATTCTCTGTGTGTGTTTGAGGGACAGTGCAGAACAAATTTCATCTTATTAAACAGGCCTCCGCTAAGGATCATGGGTGATGTAGGTCACTACCAAACTCCAATGTCTGACAATAAGCAGACATCATTAAACTCTGGGCTTCAGCTAAAACGATCAACAGGTTACCTGGAAGATTGAATGGTGAGGGAGCGAAAGGAAACAAGGCAAAGTGAAGATGAAGATATTTTGAGGTGAAGTAAGCCACTTTACTGTGAAGAATGAGTTCGAAAAGCAGATGCTATATTATTTCATTACAGATACAACACTGGCAGTTACCTGACAATGTGGACAGTTTCTGAAGTAATTCCTGTTCACAGAAATCAGAGCAAATCCAATCTGGCTACTTGCTGCCCGGGCAGTCTACTCTCGCTAATCAAGTGGCTCTTACCAATAATGATGCCCGCTTCAGGATTTGGCAGGGCCACTCTGCTCCAAACTTCATCACAGCCTTGTTGTGAACAGGGATCAGAGAGCTGAGTTCCGGGGGTGAGTTGGGAGTGGCTGCCCTTGGCATTAGTGTGGCCTCTGAGTGAACGTGGCCCCAAGCTGCTCCGATAACACAGAACTCAAGCGTGGATCAGAGGGAAAACACGCTAGTAGATGGAGTCAAGCCCCCTCACAGAGAAGAGTGGCTGCGTTTGTCACAAGTCAGCAGCCCACCCCCAGGATGTCACGGCAGGAGATTCTCAGCGCAGTGTCCGAGGTCCATCCATGTTCAGCTGCCTCAGCAATGACATTTCCTCTAACGTAAGGTCCAAATCCCAGGGTTCAATTCATCTCAACAAAGGAAGCAGCCATGCCTGCATGCAGCAAAGCCCAGACAATAATCAGCATGGGATTGTAAGTGGCATGAATCCCATGCCCGAACGTTTTCTAGGTCCTGCATTCACATCACAAGTGAGCTGCCAGATGAGGTGGTGAATGCGGGCTCACTTTTAACATTTAAGAAAAACTTGGACAGGTACATGGATGAGAGGGGTATGGAGGGATATGGTCCAGGTGCAAGTCGGTGGAACAAGGCAGAAAAATGGTTCGGCACAGCCAAGAAGGGCCAAAAGGCCTGTTTCTGTGCTGTAATGTTCTATGGTTCTATATCTCTAATAATCTGCTGAACTGCAGTTCAGAATTCCTGATGTGGCTCACTAGGTGCTGATATTCACACTTGGGGGGCAGTTCCCAAACTCCTTAGCACATCAAGGCCTCTGGCTTAGGCACCCCCTTTGATACACCTCCTGACATCTCAAATGTCCCCACCATCTATAAGGCACGAGTCGGGAGTGTGACGGAATGCTCCCTTTACTCTTGTTCCAATGACCCTCAGGAAGCTTGGCACCATCCAAGGCTGAACAGTCCACCTAATCAATACTCTGTTACCTACGCTCTCCCACAGCACAGGAGGCTGTAGCAGTGACAAGATGCCTCGGCTACTCCAACTGTGCCTCTCAAACCCACCAAACCTCTATTGTTATAACACTGAGGGGCAGCAGGTGCATGAAAACACTACGACGTGCAGATATGCCCCCACCCAAGCTTGAAGTGGATCACTGGTCCATTGTCATAAGTCCTGGGGTTTGTTTCCCAGCGTCAGCGGGAGGACTGCAGTGACTGACAGCAGCTGCTCAGCACCATCTTCTGAAGGGACTCTAGTGCAGCTCATAAATCATAGTCTTGCCTGTGATGCCCAGATCCCCAATGAGGGATTTTACAGACACGCGGGCATCTCTGAACCCAGCACTATCGACCCTCCCACTCAGCAGACGTGCATTTTATGCTCATCTGCCTCTTTCCTGTGACAAACTCTGAGTTTGCTCCCCAGATCCACAGAAACCCATCAACACTCATTTTGAAGTATCAAGCAGCAGAATTGTTAATTGAGCCTTTCTTCTACCCAGAAACAACTTGGCAGCAAATGAAGCCGAACTTCATAAACAGCACTGGATGTACTCAAACCAAGATAAACTCACATCGTCGCTGCCATTAGATTACCGATTAAAGAGTATTTATACCTTCCATTACTGTTCTCCTTAGTGGCTCTGACAGAAGATAAAAGCAAATCATTTCAGCTCCGGTTCTGTAATCTTCATTCATCAGATGAGGCTGCAGCCTGCACAGTGCAGCCCTCTGTTGTGGTGAGGATTTACAGTAACTGGGAGCCCCCGCTGGGAAACGCTCATAAAGATTATGTCTGCATTCATTTAGTGCTTGATAGATTCACCGGTGTGGCAGAGCCAAGGAGCTTCCAACTTCACAGAAGGTGACCTGAAAGCCTGCCGACAAACAATAGAATTGGAATGGAACAGGCTCCCGAGGTCCCCTAGATCCCAGCTCTTGTCTGTGGGGTCAGTCAGCATGAGCTGAGCACTGGATTTGTGCAAGATGGGAGGAGGGGTGGGAGACGGGAGGAGGAGTTGGAGACAGGGAAGGAGGGTTGGGAGACGGGGAGGAGGGGTGGGAGACGGGGAGGAGGGGTGGGAGACGAGGGAGGAGGGGTGGGAGATGGGGGAGGGGTGGGAGATGGGGGGAGGGAGACAGGGGGAGGAGGGGTAGGAGTCTCTGGCAGCCTGACAATAGTAGATGGTGTCCCTCTTAGAAGGTCAGGGTTCGCATTTTCCAAGTGTTCCAGAGGTTTTTTCCTCCTGTACTCCATCCTCATCCCCAAGGAAGGAGAAGCAGGACTTTCAGGGCCTCAGAGTACAATCAGAGAGAGTCAACATGGTTTTATGAAGAGGAAATCATATTTGACACATTTATTAGTTTTTTTTTGAAGATGTGTGAAACATATTGGATGAATGGAAAACAATAGATGAAGTGATTATGGGTTTTCAGCAGCTTTTGATCAGTACACTAGATGACCTCAGCGCTGTGGGTAATATACTGTATTTGCTTGGACAAAAGATTGGCTGAAAAGCTGAATCGGAATAAATGAATCATTTTGCGGTTGGCAAGCTGTGCCACAGGGATCAGTACTGGGTCTCAGCTGTTTTCAAACTATGTTGAAAGCAAATGACAGGACCAAGTGTATTGTGGCCAAATCTGATGGTACAAAGTTAGCTGGGAGAGTAAATTGTGATAAAAGCTTAGAGTAACATTAGGCATATCAGCAAAACGTAGAGAAATGACGGTTATTCAAGTGAGAACAACAGAACTGCTGAAAATTGTTTAAGGGAGAGGGGGGGGGGGGAAGAGAGTGAGGGAGAAAGGGAGAGAGGAAGAGGGAGAGAGAGAGTGAGGAAGGGAGAGACAGAGGGAGGAAGGAAGAGAGAGGAGAGGGACAAAGAGAGAGGGGGAGAAAGAAAAAGAGAGAGTGAGAGGGAAAGGGGAGAGAGAAGAAAGAATTCAGTATAGAAGAATCTGGGTTACCTCATACATGAAATACAGCTCACTCTCTTACCTTTCTTTTTATTGTAGGATTTGGTCACAATAGAATTCCATTCCCGATTTCTCGGCTCTCAAGAAAGGAAAAGAGCTAGAGAAGATATATAGGGAGGGAAATTGAAAGTTCAAGCCCATGGCAGCTGAAGGCATAGACGTTACTGATAAAATGATTAGTAGCCAGAGGATCAAATCAGGGGAACAGAGATACCTCAGAGTCTGGGGGAGTTTACAGCGATAAGTGAACAGAGAGATTAACAAACAAGAATGAGAGCTGTAAATTCTAGACAAAATATTGATACTAGATTTCAAAAGGACATAGATATGGGTTGAGATATGACAGGCAAACTTCACTGCAGAGAAATGGATGGTGATATGGCCCAAAATGTGCAGGCAGTGTGATCTGACGGTGCTTGGCACTAACCTCCATAAGGCAACCCTCCCAGAAAGAACTCAGTACAAATACTACGAGACCTTATTGTTTAATACGGCTGCAAGTGTGACATCGTGAGCCTTATTCTACCTATAGGATCTGAAAACACTGACAAGAGCACAGATCAGGGCCAAGAACTCCAACTGAGGCAAATAGAGCTTAAGCATCCTTAAAATCATTTTTAAAAAGTTTTAACATTTAATGATACCATCGTTGTTAGCCAAATCAAAGGCAGTGATGAATCGCATATTGGAGGGAGATTGAAAATCTAGCTGAGTGGTCCTCTTACTCAATGTGTCAGCAAGGCTAAGGAGATGATTATTGTCTTCAGGAAGAGGAAACCAGAGGTCCATGAACCAGTCCTTGTCAGAGTATCAGAGGGGGAGAGGGTTAGCAACTTTAAATTCTCTGGTGTTATCATTTTGTAGGCCCTGTCCTGAGCCTAGCACATTAAGTGGAATTACAAAGAAGGCATAGCAGCACCTCTACTTCCTTAAGGAGTTTGTGAAGATTTGGCATGAAATCAAACACTTTGATAGTTCTATAGATGTGTAGTGTAGGCTGCATCACAGCCTGATATAGAAACGCCAATGCCCTTGAATAGAAAATCCTACAAAAAGTAGTGGATATGGCCCAGTCCATCTCGGGTAAACCCTCCCCACCACCTACACAAAATGTTTTTGCAGGAAAGCAGCATCCATCATCAGGGACCTCGACTACCCAGCTCATGCTCTCTCGCTGCTGCCAACAGGAAGAAGGTACAAGAGTCCCAGGACTCACACCACCAGGTTCAGAAACAGTTATTACCTCTCAACCATCAGGCTCTTGAACTACTGGGGAGAATTTCACTCAACTTCACTTGCCCCATCACTGAAATATTCCCACAACCTATGGACCCACTTTCAAGGACTCCTCAGAATCAGAATTGAAACTAGATTTAATATCACCCACATATGTTGTGATATTTGCTAACTTCACGGTGGCAGCATAATGCAATGCATGATAAATATCGAGACAAAATAAATTAATTATACTAAGTATACATGTATATATTAAGTAGTTAAATTAAAAACAGTAGTACAAAAACAGAAATAAAAAAAGTTCACAGATTCAATGTCCATTTAGAAATCGGATGGCAGAGGGGAAGAAGCTGTTCCTGAATCGCTGAGTGTGTGCCTTCAGGCTTCTGTACCTCCTACCTGGCGGTAACAATGAGAAGGGGACATGTCCTGGGTGGTGGCTCCTTAATAATGGACAATGCCTTTCTGAAGCACTGCTCCTTGAGATGTTTTGCATACTATGGAGGCTGGTGCCCAGGATGGAGCTAATTTTACAACTTTCTGTGGCTCATTTCGATCCTATGCAGTAGCCCACCACCCCACCCCCCCATCCCAATACCAGATGGTGATGCAGCCTGTCAGAATGCTCTCCATGGTGCATCTGAAGAAGTTTTCGAGTGTTTTAGGTGACAAACCAAATCTCCTCAAACACCTATTGAAATATAGACGCCGTCTTTCCTTCTTTATAGCTGCATTGATATGTTGGGACCAGGTTAGATCCTCGGAGATACTGACACCCAGTCACTTAAAACTGGTCACTCTCTCCATTTCTAATCCCTCTATTAGGACTGGTTTACGTTCCCTCATCTTACCCTTTCTGAAGTCCACAATCAGCTCTTTAGTCTTACTGACATTGAATGCAAGGTTGTTGCTGCAACACCACTCCACTAGCCGGTATATCTCACTCCTGTACGCCCTCTCATCTTCATTTGAGATTCTGCCAAGAATGGTTATATCATCAGCAAATTTATAGATGGCATTTGCCTAGCCACAGATTCATGGCTACAGAGCAAGTAGAGCGGTGGGTTAAGCACACATCCCTAAGGTTCGCCGGTGTTGATCGTCAGTGTTGAGGAGATGTTATTACCAATGCGCTCAGATTGTGGTCTTCCAGTTGGGAAGCTGAGGATCCAGTTGCAGAGGGAGACACAAAGACCCAGGTTCGATAGCTTTTTGATCAGGATTGTAGGAATGTCATCTTATGTTCTCAATATTTATTGTTTATTTAATTATTATTTCTTTCTTTTGTATTAGCACAGTTCAGTGTCTTTTTCACACTGATTGAACACCCAAGTTGGTGCCGTCTTCCACTGATTCTATTATGGTTATGATTCTATTATGGATTTATTGGATACACCTGCAAGAAAATGAACCTCAGGGTTGTATTTGATGACATATATACACTTTGATAATAAATTTACTTTGAAGTTTAAAAATCTCTAATTAAAACAACATTGCAACTATGCGAAAAACACTTTTGGAACATCACATCAGCCCACACCATCCTGCTATTTAAAAGGAGAACATAATTAAAGATGAATTCTCAAACATTGGATCTCCCAATCTATCTTGTTGTGGTTCTTGTACTTGTTTACCTGGACTGCACATTCTCTGGAACAGTAACACTGGATACTGCATTCTGTTTTTATTTTTTCTACCTTGATGTAATTATGCATGGCATAGTCTGTTCAAAAAACCTTTTTCTGTTCCTCAGTACATGTGACAATAATAAACAAAAGCCAATACCTCCTGTTCTTGAGCACCCTTTACTTACTTCACCGAGGGAGGAGGCCATTCAATCCACCAAGTCCATGCTGGCCCCTGAAGATCAAAACCTATTAGTCCCACTCTTCCTCATTTCCCTGTAATCCTGCAATTCAGTCTCACTGACTTGCCCCCCTACTCTGATATTACTTTGCAGATTACTGAGGCTTTTACCTCAAAGTCACTGAGTTGATTGCAGCTTGTTCCCTGGATCTGCTGTGGCCAAGCGCTCCTCGTGCTTCTTGAGATCTCCAAGTCAGCCAGGTTCACGTGTGGTGAGAAACCAGCTTTAGCCTCAGTGCCCCTCTGCTGAATTAAACAACAAAGAGTTCATCATTTGCGGGACACACAGCACGTCAATTCCCTAATGGCATGTCAATTCCTTAGCGGCACGTCAATTCCCTAAAGGCGCCTTAACAATTGCTGCATCGAACTGTGATATCCCTTGCACGTTCTCCCGGCAACAATGCAGATTTCCATCAGGTGCTGTGATTTCTTCCCACTTCTCAAATCGCACAGGTAGGTAAAGTGATTGTGTTAGATTACACGAGGAAATCTGCAGATGCTGGAAATTCAAACAACACACACAAAACGCTGGTAGAACACAGCAGGCTAGGCAGCATCTATAGGGAGAAGCGCTGTTGACGTTTCGGGCCAAGACCCTTCATCAGGACTAACTGAAAGGAAAGATAGTAAGAGGTTTGAAAGTAGTGGGGGGAGGGGGAAATGTGAAATGATAGGGGAAGACCGGAGGGGGTGGGATGAAGCTAAGAGCTGGAAAGGTTATTGGTGAAAGTGATACAGAGCTGGAGAAGGGAAAGGATCATGGGACGGGAGGCCTCGGGAGAAAGGAAGGGGGGGGGGGGTGGAAGAAAATGAATCCAAACTCAGGTTGGAGGAACAACACCTTATATACCGGCTGGGTAGCCTCCAACCTGATGGCATGAACATTGACTTCTCTAAATTCTGTTAATGCCCCTCCTCCCCTTCTTACCCCATCCCTGACATATTTAGTTGTTTGCCTGTTCTCCATCTCCCTCTGGTGCTCCCCCCCTCCTTCCTTTCTCCCGAGGCCTCCCGTCCCATGATCCTTTCCCTTCTCCAGCTGTGTATCACTTTCACCAATCACCTTTCCAGCTCTTAGCTTCATCCCACCCCCTCCTGTCTTCTCCTATCATTTCACATTTCCCCCTTCCCCCACTACTTTCAAATCTCTTACTATCTTTCCTTTCGGTTAGTCCTGACGAAGGGTCTTGGCTCGAAACGTCGACAGCGCTTCTCCCTATAGATGCTGCCTAGCCTGCTGTGTTCTATCAGCATTTTGTGTGTGTTGTTGTGTTAGATTACCCCTGTTTTCAGGCAAGAGAATCAAAGGGGAGGGGTATATGAGTGGCAACAAGTTACAGGACCACAGGGACATGAGGAAGAAGGGGACTGAATGGACTTGCTTTCCCAGGGGTCGGCATGGATTCTGGGTTAAAAGACAGAATTACCTGTGGCACAGGTAGAGTAATAAATATAGTAACTCTGACAGAGGGCATGGGAAGAAGATGCCTTCTCCTGTGAAAGAATTTGAAACCTTTTCTCTGAGGCTTGTGGATCTTGAGAACTCTCTTCCCCAAGGAGTGGTGAAGGCAGACCCTGATTCTGTTCTGAGGTGGACAGATTCATGGGGTGAGGGAAAACAGAAGGTTTCAGAGGTTCTAGGGTAGATGGAAACACAGTTAATGTTACGTTTAGTTGGGCCGTTCAGCAGGCTTGAGGAGCCTCTTCCTTCTCCTGCTTCAAACTTTTGAATCAAGCTGGAGAATACGAGGTAAGTAGCCAAGAGATCTCAGTACAACAATATTAAAACCAGTTTGTTTCAATGACTCCACAGAGACTGCCCAGTGTGTCAGACTTTCCCCTTCACACAGATGACTGATCCACCAGAGAACCCTGCCCGGTAGGAGGACTCCTCTAATCACTGGGACCAAATAGCACACCACAAGGAAATTCACTGCTGCCTCCGGCTTATTGACCTCTTCCTCCCGGCTAGGGTTGGTGGGGTGGTGGGGGGGGGGGGGAGTGGATGGCTGCAAACAAGGAAATTCACTGCTGCCTCCAGCTCATTGACACCCTTCCTCCCGGCCAGGGGCTGAAAATACTTGGCTGCAAGATTAAAACAGTTTGCCCCATGTCCTGCTTGCTCAGCGGTTACCTTGCATCTGAACTGCAGCTAGTGCCAAACAAAACTCTTTGGCCCAAGAAGTATGAAACATAAATTAAATTTGACAATATTTGCAAAACTCGTTATATTAACCGATGTTTAAATCAGTTTAATTTCAGAACCTAACATTAATCAAAGCACAATAGACCTTTATTTTGTAAATAGTTCAAATTTCAAAAGATTTATTTAGGAATTGCAACGTTTGATATTAAAGAAACTTTAGGGTCTAGTTTAAAATTCCTGGAAGAATCTAAGATGTTTAAACGATAATTAATCAAATCAGGCAGCTTTTATATTGACAACCTGTAGCTACAGAGTTGCTTTCTGTAATAGACACCCTTCAAAGTTGGAAACTCCCTGGCATCACCCCTTTAGATTTTGTATGAGTTAAAAGCCTGTGCCACCTCTCAAAGTCCAACCCTACACTCCTGTCATGAGAGGTGGATATGGGCAAGGCTGGCCAACTGGTCTCTGGTGAACCTGTGTAGGCCAATCCCCTGTACAGTGGATACAATGGATTGCAGAAACTTTGATGAACTCCAACCACACCATTGACTTTGGATGATGGAGACAGGTCATCAATGGCCTATGCTTCACTGGGAGTTAAGGGCCCAAGAAGAGAAGAAGAAAAGCCTGTGACAGGGTCATAAGGCCATAGATTTATACAGCATGAAACTGGCCCTTTAGACCCACTTGTCCATGCTGACCAAAGTGCCTTCCTGAGCTGGTCCCAGTTGTTTGCATTAGGCCACTATCCCGTCCATGAACCTGCCCCAATATCAGTGGTTTGACTATGTTTCACAGAAGCAAAGGTTCAAGCAGATGAAGTTCATTTCTTAACTACACTTCTTGGAACATAAGAGTGTAGGAAATAGCAGGTGTAACCTCTGAAGCCCTTTGCAATTGTTCCACCATTCAACATGATCATGGCTGATAGACCAAAAAACTAACTGCAGGAGAAACTCTGTGTGTCCAGTAGCATCTATGGAAGGAAAGGAACTGTTGACATTTTGGGTCAAAATTCTTCATCTTTGGTGCTCAGGGTCATCGATAAATCACAGCCTGCTGTGACATCAGATTCCTTAATGCCTACAAATCAATTGCTTTATCCTTAAAATGCATTCAAGGATTGAGTAGGCACAGTCCTTGGAAGGGGATGCCAAAGATTCACACTATTTTTCACAAATAAATTTCCTCCTGTCTCAGTTTAAAATGATCAACCCATGATCTAGAGGTTGTGCCCCGTCGTTCAAGCCTTTCCAGATTGAGGGACGAGTCCATCAGCATCCAACCTCAGTCACTCTCTGCTTTCCTCTCCCTCATGTTTCTAATTGTATTACTCCATTTGCTAGCTTCCAGTATGCTGGGACAGTCCCTGAATCGAGGGAATTTTAGATGTACTGATAGTCCTTCATCTCCTGCAGATCTTAATAATACTAATTTAAGTTCTTCACTGGCATTTACTTCTATTTTAACGTGAACTTTACAAAGACGACATATAAGTCCTTTGATGCCTCGGCCATTTCTTTATTTTTCCCATCAAGAATCATATGCCTCCGTCACATAATGCCCAGATTTTGGTCACGAACCACAATGACAACTGCTATAGCAACACAAAGGATACAGTCAAACGATGCTACCGATCTGAGTGACGAAGGAAAAGCAATCCTTAGCCTCCATTTAGTTGGATCTGAAGGGATCCGTTAATGTAATTTAGACTGAAGCATTTGATCAACATTGAAACCCAGTGCAAGCCAAAAATGCAAAGCCTTTAGTCTTTGTATATATTCCAACTCTTGGGAAAAGATCTTAAAAATGTAAAAATTTTCCTGCCTCTCCACAAATTTGTATACTGATCCAAACCTATAAATGCTAGGGGATATTGAGAATGTGCAGCACGTGCTCCAGGACTCTGAGCAGTCAGTTAGTGGCCCCATTTGTAAATGTGGAACAGAAGTCCTGGAAAGAGCAGGTGTAAAGACAACACAGAGAAAACTTAATTCGTTTGGCTCAACAAATAATCACTGTGGTTAGCTCAGTAAGTAGAACTGCTGCCTCACAAGAGATCTGAGACGAATTATGATCTTGGGTGTTGTCATATTCACCCTGTGACTGTGTGGGTTTCCCTTGGATGACCTGACTTCCTGCTACATTCCAAAGGTGTGTGGGTTGGTGGTTTAAATGGCCATTGTAAATTCCCCTGTGCACAGTGAGTGGCGTAATCTGTGGGACGATGATGGGAATATGGAGAGAATAAAAAAAATGGAGTTAGTGAAAGGTGACTCTAAGTGGGTGGTTGATAGCATGCAGTTGGTAGGCTTGTTCCTTTGCTGTATCTCTGTGCGGACAGCTTTCATTCAGCTGCTAGTGACAGCTTTTCTTTGTTGATGTTGGAGACTGAGCATGATGTTGATGGTCCTACATCACTTCTGGTGTTGAGGGGCAGGATTCGTAGCAGTAAGAACATTTGGGTTACTCAACAACAAATAAGCCTGCACACAACCTAATACGAGTTGCTGGTGCAATGCTTGATTTACAAAAAGCAACACAGAAATAAAACAAGACTGTAGTTTATTACCACGTTAGACAACCTCAGAATGCAGCATGATTTTTAAGTAACCTTTGCTTCTTATAGTGTCATGTCTTCGAGTCACCTCTCCACAAATGCTCCCAGTATCATAGATTCCCAGCTTAACTAGGACATCCTGTCTAAATATCACAGTAAATACAGCAGAAAGGAGATTATGGATTTGGCAGAAGGAGAGCATTTTATTTCACAACTGATTTATTGAAGTCACTTAAAACAAAGTCGGTGGAATTTGTGTATGTTCTACTTGAAGAAAGTCCTGTGGGAACTCTTTTATCTCTGACCCCTTTAGTTCCAAAACAATTCAGTCTTTTCACTTCTCACAGCTATCACCTCCCCAGGCTCTAGGAGACTCTCAACTTCAAGACCTTAGTCAGCTAACTATTCTAAGTCTCATCTTGGACAGTAGTTGTTGATTGACTAGTTAGCTAAAGTAGTCATCACCAAAATCCCACGAGGCATCCAGTCCTTCTATTTTCCAGAACTTTATGGCTCAGGGTCCATTTTTGCTCCGTCTTCTGAAAGACAGGGTCTGTCACAACAGAAGGCAGACGGGGGTGGGGGGTGGGGGGGGGAGTGAGGAACAAGATGAGGAATACAACCAACTGATAAAGCAGAACATAAAGAAAGCAGCATCTCTTTCCTGGGTGTTACTGCCTTATACTCAAGTACAATCCCCAATCTGTTTCTGAAGAGGCACTGCCAGGCCATGGCTCTCTAGTGATGGCTTCACAACATACCAACAAAGGTCATGACTGGATGCTGATGAAATTCCATTTGTTTTCTTCAGGGGTGGGGGTGGGGAAGAGATGAGGCAGGAAGGTGGATTGACCCGAATCCTAAATAACCTGTTCCCCAAAAAAAGTTAACTAAGTGCAGTGAAAGTTAAACCAGGTATCTCAGTACACTTATCAATTCACATACCACTCCCACAGGGCAGGTACTAATGGGTCCAAATTTACTGAAGAAGTAGCAGTGAGGTTAATGCTGTTTCCCTTATTCAAGGACAAATGCTACAGCAAATACAGGCAAGAACAAGAGCGAGGCAAGGTTAACACAGGAATTTCTGCCCAATTTGCTCAGTGCTAATTTCATGAAAGTGAATTCTTCTGTAGATTTAAAACACTCATTCCTGCCTGGAGACCAGACACATCCCCTGCAGAAGATGCTTTCATTATAAGAGCATATTACCTTTAATCCAAAATAAGTTAATTGTTGATATTTAATTCTGAACTGAAAATTCATTGTGTATTTTAATTTAGTTGTCAATGTTTATGGATTTATAGAAAGCCCAAAATCTGCTTGGTTGAGGAGATGCAATCATTTCCCTGTCCAACCAGGCCAGAGATGCTGATTCTCTTGCTTTGAAGTTATGAGGTTATACTTCAGCAGTTTGCTCTAGATATTTAGGTTTTGATTTTTCTGCAAAACAAGTTTAATGTTAGATGCTTGACTTGTCAGGGGAGTAAATAATGACCTTAGATGAGGGGGGAACCAAGTGCCAAAGAAACTGCCCCTACTACAATGAAACCACCTCAGTGCTGTTCATTTTGTCACCACAACTGCACTTCCTGCACAGGCTGCTGTTCCGTTTATCACACATGGCCCAGTTCTAGAAAGAGGGCTATAATCCATCCAATAAGCCTTACTGATTTTTCAGGAATTAGGCTGACCCATATATCACTGTAATTATGGGAACCAATTAGTTTGTGAAGACAACACTGGGTCCATGACCTTTTATTGCTTCAAGTTTAGCAAAAGCTCTCGAGCCAACAGATCAAAGGAGCAGTTCTGAGTTAGATAAGATACCAAGGACTCTGATTTAATGCACAGAAGCAGACGAAGGAAGTACTCAGGAGGCTGCTTACACCAGTGACCTGAGCTGGAAATATGAGTGACAGAGATCTGGCCGAAGAGGTATCACACTGTTATTACAAGAGGCAAGCAATCCAGTTTGGGTTGAACTTTCCATTTAAGATGTTGCCTATGCTCATAAAATTAAAAATACAGTTTAAAATACTTATAAGGCTGGAAAATTAGAACAAGGCCAGTGAAATACCAAACTCCTTATAACAACAGTAAATTCACAAGGATGGTCTCCAAGCTGTGCATATTTATCTATTTCATTGAAGCTTTGCAATGGTCAGACAACTTTCGTAATCAAACCTTTTATTTAAAGCAAAATTAAACAGAACTCTTGGGAACAACATATACACAGAATAATGACTGTCAGTTCTGAGTTGATTCATTTCTTCGAGATCACTGTTACCTCTCCACCAGTGTGTAAGACAACATCCACTGCACCAGTGGCACATGCATACTTTATATTTAAACAGTGACAAATAACTGAGAGTTTATTCTTATAAATCAGATTACTCAAGGAGCTACCAAACACCATACAACTTCAACCAAGTAGTTCATGGGTTTCAAACGAAATGGAGAATACACACAGGACGTTTGATGTTCACAGCAACACTTGTACATTGTCCCAGTTCGTTCCCAATAACTGCAGAGTGGTGCTACCTGAAAGATACTTGCTGTATGGGAAACATTTAACCAATTTTGAGTAAGTATTTTAACATATTTCAAAATGCATTCCACTTGAAACATTTTAGTTTTATATTTACTATTGTCTCTGTACAAAACAGATTCCATTCCTCCACTGTATCATCGGGTCTGCTGAAGCCCTGTCAAGAAAAGAAGTATCAGCAGTAAACAAACCACTTTAACATAATTCAATCCCAAGGGCTTGTTCCAACCTAACCTATTGGCAAGGAACTAGTAGAATCAGCACAAAGCAAGAAAAAATCTGCAGATGCTTGAAGTCCAAGCAACACACACAAAATGCTGGAGGCCTTCAGCAGGCCAGGCAGTATCTATGGAAAAAAGCACAGTCGATGCCCAGAGAGCAGCAGAGAACACAGGGGGAGCAGTGGGCTGAAGGGTCTCGGCCTGAAACGCTGACTGTACTTTCTTCCATCGATGCTGCCTGGCCTGCTGAGTTCCTCCAGCATTTTGTGTGTATTGACTGGTAGAATTAACAGGGTGATTTGGCTGCCTTGTTAACCTCTGCAATGGCACCAGTGGACTACAGAAAGAGCAATTGATTACTCTAGGTCCAGTCAATTATCCAGTAGGCAGGTTAGTTTGAAACTACTCTCCTTTAGATGTAACTGACTGTTTCCTTCTATCCCACTGCTTTCTCCCTCTGCAAGGTTTCATTCACAGTGTGACTATAGACACTTAAAGCAGGAGAGACGACATTTCCTCGCACAATGTAAATGAGCAGAAATCTTTTAACACAGAGAGAAATGCTGGAGGGCCACTGGGAGAATTTCCTGCTCGTACTACTGTCACTGGTGCTGTAAAATAGAGTACCACCTCTGGATTGTACCAGGTTAAGTTCAGAGGGAATAGAAGCTTAAACCTCTCTGATGACCAAGACAGATGAATACAAAGAACTACTGGGGGGAAAAAGATGTGGGATTAAATAGCTTGGTAAAATACAAATTTAACTAGGAGAGACTGCTTGACCGCATCAAATTTGAACGCATTTCTGCAGTGATAGGTATTGGAGGCTCCAAGGTCTGATTTAGATAACAAACCTTAAACACAAAAGCTTTAATGTTGATCATTCAGAAAAAACAACTGTAAAGAAACATTTTACTTTAACCATTCTCCACAGTGCATATAGTCTTGCCAAGGCATGCCAGAAGGTGCAGAAAAAAACTAATTGGATGATTGTACAGCAGGAGTCTTGGGTGGCATAGGATGAGGCAATCAAGGAAAGCAGGGCATGGCGTAACATGCACAGGCACCAGAGCACCATGAACAGACATGGAACTGAAAACAAAAAGATGCTGGAATCTAAAACAATAAGAACAGAACACTAAGAACATAGCATGTCAAGCAACATCTGTGAAGGCAAGGGGCAGAAGTTGATGTTTGAAGTTGACACCTAGCATCAAGATTAAGAGAAGAGAAAAGATCACCAGAAGCTATACAAAGGGAAAAGATACTCAGCATGAACAGTACAAAGGGCAGGATTGCCAGTAAATACTGTGTGAAGGGGGAGAGGATGAGGAAGACATGAAGCACAAAGGAAGATGAACAAGAGATAAACACTGGAGGAGTGAATGAAACCAGACATTAGAATAGCTGAGAGATAATGTAAAATGGGAGAAGATTAATGAGATAAGGCAAGCATGATCTGAGGTTTGCATGGTCAAATGGATTTGAACATGGGGCCTGTTAAAGAGTTGAGGTTTGTTAGCTTGACTGAGCAACAGGGTATAGGAGTTCAAATTAAACAGAAAAAAAAAGTTAATCCCATTTCATGCTAACCTACATTTGCAGTGCAAGGGGCAGTGGTAGAAAATGTGGAATAAAAGCACAAGTGATACTTATTTTCATTTAAGATAAATATGATATACGTGATGCATAAACAAAGCATCCACGAGCAAGCAAAAGGTGATGAGAGAACTGAAACATTCAGCAGAGAATAAGAAATGGGAATGGAAGTCCGTCCATTCCTTTGGGTCGCTTCTGCCAGTCATCGAAAGTCATCCTCTACCTCAGTGCTTTTGCCATGCCCCAAGGCCAATCACTGTCAATTCCATCAATGTCTAGACATCTATCAAACTCTTTTCTGAGTGAACTCAATGATCAACCCTCCTCAACCCTATAGGTTAGAGAATGCCAAAGACACACCATCCACTGTGAAGAAATTTCTCTTCATCTTGAATCTAATTAGCCCACCCCTAAATCTCAGACTCTAGCCGGCCGGTGGTGTGGTGGCATCAGCACTGGACTTTAAGGCCAGTGGTCCTGGGTTTAAATCTGGCTGGCTCCGTGAACGTTTTCCATCCTCTTGGGGCTGAATGTCGAGCTAGTGACTCAGCCTCGTAAAAAACAAATTCAGAACACTACAGCACAGTACAGGCCCTTCAGCCCTCCATGTTGTGCCAACCCATAGAATCTTTAAAAAGAGTACTAAACCCACACTACCCCATAACCCTCTATTCTTTCATCCATGTGCCTGTCCAAGAGGCTCTTAAATACCCCTAATGTTTTAGCCTCCATTACCATCCCTGGCAAGTCATTCCAGGCACTCACAACCCTCTGTGTAAAAAAACTTACCCCAATGTCTCCCCTAAACTTCCCTCCATTAATTTTGTACATATGCCCTCTGGTGTTTGCTATTGGTGCCCAGGGAAACAGGTACTGACTATCCACCCTATCTATGCCTCTCATAATCTTGTAGACCTCTATCAAGTCCCCTCTCATTCTTCTATGCTCCAAAGAGAAAAGTCCCAGCTCTGCTAACCTTGCTTCATATGACTTTTTCTCCAAACCAGGCAACATCCTGGTAAATCTCCTCTGCACCGTCTCCATAGCTTCCACATCCTTCCTATAATGTGACCAGAATTGAACACAATACTCTAAGTACGGTCTCACCAGAGATTTGTAGAATTGCAACATGACCTCTCTACTCTTGAACTCAATCCCCGTTAATGAAGCCTTCGTTCTCGTCATCCTCCTGTTCTTCACGTATGCATAGAATGCCTTGGGGTTCTCCTTAATCCTACATGCCAAGGCTTTCTCATGCCCCCTTCGAGCTCTCCTAAGTCCTTTCTTTAGCTCCTCCCTGGCTACCTTATATTTCTCATGAGTCCCTCCTACTTCCTGCTTCTTATATCTAACATATGCTTCCTTTTTCCTCTTGACAAGTTGCCTCACATGTTTCGTCAGCCACAGTTCCCTTTTCCTACTATTTTTCCCTTGCCTCAGTGGGACAAACCTATCCTGAACCCAGCTCAAGTGGTCCCTAAACTTCTCCCACATTACTTCTGTGCTTTCCCCTTTGAACATCTGTTTCCAATTTACTCTCACTAGTTCCTGCCTCATCCCTTCAAAGTTAGCCCTTCCCCAGTTAAGCACTTTACCATTTCGTCTGATTTTATCCCTTTCCATCACTATGCTGAAGCTAAGGGAGTTGTGGTCACTCTCACCAAAATGCTCCCCCACCAAGAGGTCTGTCACCTGACCAGGTTCATTACCCAGAACTAGATCCAGTATAGCCTCTCCTCTCGTCGGCCAGTCCACATACCGTGTCAGGAATCCTTCTTGAACACACCTGACAAATTTAGCCCCATCTATCCCCCTTACACTCAGGAGGTGCCAGTCAATATGAGGGAAGTTGAAATCACCCATAACTACTACCCTGTATTTTGAACACAATTCTAAAATCTGCCTACTTATCTTCTCCTCGGTGTCCAGAGGGCTATTTGAGGGCCTAGAGACTACTCCCAGCACAGTGATTGATCCCTTCCTATTTCTGACTTCCACCCAGACCGACTCAGTGACACTCCCTCTGCAGTGTCCTCCCTTTCTATAGCCGTGATACTATCCCTGATCAGCAATGCCACTCCCCCCCTTTTCTACCTCCCATCCTATTCCTTTTAAAACACCTGAACCCCGGGACCTGCATCATCCAATCCTGCCCTTCCTTCAATCAAGTTTCAGTAACAGCCACAACATCGTAGTTCCATGTACTAATCCATGCTCTAAGTTCATCCTCCTTGTTCCTAATACTCCTAGCATTGAAATAGACACATTTCAACCCCTTTAACTGGCTACAATTATGTTCTGTCCCCTGCCTGTCCTTCCTCATCAACTCAGAACTCTTAGCATCATGCCCTTGTCCTTCTACCTTAATCCCTGCACTCACATTCTGATTCCCACCCCCCTGCCAAACTAGTTTAAACCCTCCCCAACAGCTCTATCAAACCTGCCCGCCAGGATATTGGTCCCCTTGGGATTCAAGTGCAATCTGTCCTTTTTGTACATGTCACACCCGCCCCAAAAGAGGTCCCAATGATCCAGAAATCTGAATCCCTACTCCCTGCTCCATTCCCTCAGCCACGCATTTATCCTCCACCTCATTCTATTCCTATTCTCACTGTCACGTGGCACAGGCAGTAATCCTGAGATTACTATCTTTGAGGTCCTGCTTTTCAACTTCCTTCCTAACTCCCTGTAGTCTTCTTTCAGGACCTCTTCCCTTTTCCTACCTACGTCATTGGTACCAATATGTACCACAACCTCTGGCTGTTCTCCCTCCCACCGCAGGATATCTTGGACGCAATGAGAAACATCCCGGACCCTGGCACCTGGGAGGCAAACAACCATCCGAGTTTCTTTCCTGCGTCCATAGAATCGCCTGTCTGAACCCTTGACTATAGAGTCCCCTATCACTACTGCCTTCCTCTTCCTTTCCCTACCCTTCTGAGCCACAGGGCCGGACTCTGTGCCAGAGGCACAGCCACTGTCGCTTTCCCCAGGTGGGCTGTCCCCCCCCCTCCCCCCAACAGTACTCAAACAGGAGTACTTATTGTCAAGGGGTACAACCACAGGGGTACTCTCTAGTACCTGACTGTTCCCCTTCCCTCTCCTGACTGTGACCCATTTCTCTGTCCCCTGTGGCCCTGGAGTGACCAACTACCTGTAACTCCTCTCTATCACCTCCTCACTCTCCCTGACCAGACGAAGGTCATCGAGCTGCATCTCCAGTTCCCTAACATAGTCCCTTAGGAGTTGCATCTCGATGCACCGTGTGCAGATGTGGCTGTCCGGGATGCTGGGAGACTCCAAGATCTCCCACATCTGACACCGACCACAGAAAACTGGCCTTACACACATACTACCTCCTTTTGCAAGCAACAACTGCCTCACCTCGCCCCGTTACCGTCAAAGCCCATTGAGCCAAAGCCCTTTCACTCTGCTGCCTGCTGGATATGGCTGTCTTCTTGTTAAACTGTTTGCGCTCAACTGCTGGCTGATGTCACGTGCCTTCGCCGTCTGACCTCTCTCTTCCCCCGAGAACTTAAAATGTCTTCCCGCTGGAAATCCTTAGGTGCTCTCCCGCTGCCTTCTTGTTCCTCATCTCTGGAACCAGTCTAGTAAACCTTTTCTCTACTCTCGCTATTGGAAAACATTCATTCTTAGGTAAGGCAATCAAAATTGTACACAAAATTCCAGGCTTTGCATACAATTTCGTACTTCTGTAATACAAAATGCTGGATGAACTCAGCAGGTCAGGCAGCATCTGTGAAGGGGAATAAGGAATGAGGCCCACTGTTGCTGCTGAGGTCCTGGAGCAGTTTGCATGAGATGCTCAACATTTCCAGCAACTGCAGATTCTCATGTCTATTACTTAGCTCTGTATTCAGATTGTGGTAAAGATTAAAATACCATTTGCCTTGCGAACACAGTTAAACTCTGAAACTCTCCATGGGACCTTATGGTGGTGCTGGTCTAGCAGGATTTCAGACTTTTGTATGTTATTCCTATTAAAGGTCAG
The DNA here is from genome assembly GCF_048418815.1 of Hemitrygon akajei. Classification (NCBI taxonomy): domain Eukaryota; kingdom Metazoa; phylum Chordata; class Chondrichthyes; order Myliobatiformes; family Dasyatidae; genus Hemitrygon; species Hemitrygon akajei. The sequence continues at coordinate 38,907,389 of NC_133131.1, forward strand.
ACAACTTCATTAGATTTCTCACAACGGTTAAGCAAGTTTCTCAGCAAATTCAGTGAATTTGAAGGGAGTAAGAAATATCCCAAGCTCTCTGTACCTTGGCTCCAGCTAGACACCTACTTCTTTCTGACCCCTAATCCCAGCTCGGACTTCAAACTCAGCCCATATTTCAGATCTCTTGCTGCACAGTTGTCTTTGTGCTCAATTCAACAAAATGCTCGAAACCAAAACAGCTGAGGAACTGAACACCACTGAGGGGACAAGATGTATCCTGAATATGATGGTATCTACAGAATGTGCAGTGATACTCAGTCACAAAAACAAATCGTGTACCTAAACACAATTGAATCTAAACAGACCATGCATTATTTTTGCTTCAAATGTGTAAAACATAGTGAACAACGCAGGCTTAGTTACACTGACACTAGGATACTGATACATTTCAAAATCCATATTTTAATCAGCATGTCACTGCAGTACAACTCAACACCAATAATCCAGGACACACACACAAAATGCTGGAGCAACTCAGCAGACCAGGCGGTACCTATGGAAAACCCAGTTAACTGTGAGGTGGTTCAGTTTGGTAGGTCAAATATGATGGCAGAATATAGCATTAATGGCAAGACTCTTGGCAGTGTGGAGGATCAGAGGGATCTTGGGGTCCAAGTCCATAGGACACACAAAGCTGCTGTGCAGGTTGACTCTGTGGTTAAGAAGGCATATGGTGCATTGGCCTTCATCAATTGTGGGATTGAGTTTAGGAGCCGAGAGGTAGTGTTGCAGCTATATAGGACTCTGGTCAGACCCCACTTGGAGTACTGTGCTCAATTCTGGTCGCCTCACTACAGGAAGGACAAGGAAACCATAGAAAGGATGCAGAGGAGATTTACAAGGATGTTGCCTGGATTGGGGAGCATGCCTTATGAGAATAGGTTGAGTGAACTCAGCCTTTTCTCCTTGGAGCGACGGAGGATGAGAGGTGACTTGATAAAGGTGTACAAGATAATGAGAGGCATTGATCGTGTGGATAGTCAGAGGCTTTTTTCCAGGGCTGAAATAGCTAGCAAGAGAGGACATAGTTTTAAGGTGCATGGAAGAGGAGATGTCAGGGGTAAGTTTTTTTAATGCAGAAAGTGGCAGCTGTGGTGGAGGCGGAAATGATAGGGTCTTTTAAGAGATTCCTGGATGGCTATGTGGAGCTTAGAAAAATAGGGGGGTATAGGTAAGCCTTGGTAGTTCTAAGGTAAGGACATTTTTGGTACAGCTTTGTGGGCAGAAGGGCCTGTACTGTGCTGTAGGTTTTTAATGTTTCTATGAAAAGAGTATTGTCGACGTTTTGGGCCGAGACCCTTGCACAGGACTGGAGAAAAAAAAACCTGATTCTGACTGCAGCTGTCTTCATCCACCTTTTTGTCAGGAGTGCTGCAATTCAGATGTCGCTTTAAATCAGCATCACAGTTGCCCTTCCTATGGTTGAGAATCTCTTTCACCTCCAGTCTCGTCGAAGGGTCTCAGCCTGAAACGTCAACTGTACTTTTTTTTGTAGATGCTGCCTGGCCTGCTGAGTCCCTCCAGCACTTTGTGTTCTGTTTTGTACTTCCAGCATCTGCAGATTTTTTTGTTTGCAATTTGACTAATTATCCAGGAATAACCTTCCCAATCTAACCATTCAACTCCACTTTTCAGATTTGTGTAGCAGCAATGGTAAAAAATTTACAGTTTGAAAATCTAATTCAAATCCAATCAGTAGAGGTTGACTCACTTGTGTGAAGGCATAACTAGTTATCACCTCCAAAAACATTATACAAAGCAGAAGCCATTGCACTAGGCATCAGAGTCCAGCTATAAACATTCAAATTATCAATTGCAGGAGATTACTGGGATATTTCTCCATGAAACAGAATCTGCTTCAGGGCAAGTTTTATGGAATGATAATCCACAGCTTAAACCGAGGCCGGCCAGAGTTTATGGGCAACGTGTCCTTTCTCCTTTCTACTATGCGAAGATCACAGACTGTCGGGTTTCCAAATAATATGATTCCAGTCGGTGACCTCAAGAGCCCTCTCACAGCAGCCTCCTCAGTTGTACTCGACAATCTCTGCTGAGTCACCATTTAAAAGCACAGCCATGCCAATCTGAGGGATTTTAAATATAAATATAAATCCCACCAAATTAGAGGTATGCTTTGAACCATTTCTGCTCATTTGCAGTATTTTTCTTTCTAATTCCATTTAAAATTAATGTTTTATTTGGTATGTAACTGACATGTTATTTCTTCCAATCAACAAATAAGTAATTGAAAGCTCAGAAAAAAAAGATCACATTCCATAAACAGCCTTGGGGTTGGGTTACTGCCCTGCAAGCAAAGTAGTTCTAAACAGGCAAGCTGGTGCTGTCAAGAGAAACAATGGCCACAAGAAGAATGTTCTCGTTGAACAATCAAACTACACCGTGACAACAAACTATCCCTCAGCCACAGGAGGGGCAACTGTGAGGCTAAGTTAAAACCTCATCAGAATTGTGGCAGCTCCTGACAAAAATCTGGAAGAAGACAGCTGCAGTCAGAATCAGGTTTAATAGCACCGACATATGATGTGAAATTTGTTGTTTTGAGGCAGTAGCAGTACAGTGCAATACATAATAATAAAAACTATATAGATATAAATAAAGAAAATTAAATAAGTAGTGCAAAAAGAGACCCAAAAAAAACTAAGGTAGTGTTCATGGGTGCATTGTCCATTCAGAAATCTGATGGTGGAGGGAATGAAGCTGTTCCTGAAACACTGAGTGTGCACCTTCAGCCTCTTGTCCCTCCTCTCTGATGGTAGCAATCAGAAGAAGGCATGTCCTGGGTGATGGGGGTCCTTGATGATGGATGCTGCCTTTTTGAAGTATCGTCTTTCAAAGGTGTCCTGGATCTGGAAAGGTTAGAGCCCATGATGGAGCTGACTGAGTTTTCAACTTTCTCCAGATTTTTCTGATTCTGTGCAGTGGCCCCTCCATACCAGATGGTAATGCTCTTCAAGGTACATCTGTAGAAATTTGTGAGCGTCTTTGGGTCTCAATGCACCCATGAGCAGAATACCAATTCTGCTCAAACTCCTAATGAAGTAAAGCTGCTGTCATGCCTTCTTTGTAATTGTATCAATATGTTGGGCCAAGGACAGATCCTTGGAGATGTTGACAGCCAGGAACTTGAAACCACTCACCCTTTCCATTTCTGATGTCTCAGTGAGGACCGGTGTGGGTTCCCTCAATTTCCCCTTTCCAAAGTCCACAATCAATCCCTTGGTTTTACTGATATTGAATGCAAGGCTGTTACTGCAACATCATTCAACTAGCTGACCTAACTCTCCCCTGCACGCCTTCTTGTCACCATCTGAAATTCTGCCATCAAGGTGTCAATTTCTTGGTGGGAGAGCATTTTGGAGGTAGTGACCAGAACTCTATCTCCTTCATTATAGTGCTGGAGAGGGATAGGAGCAGACAACTTGTGAAAGCATTTAATTGGGGTAGGGGGAAATATGATGCTATTAGGAAGGAACTTGGGAGCATAAATTGGGAGCAGATGTTCTCAAGGAAATGCATGGCAGAAACATGGCAAATGTTCAGGGAATATTTACATGGAATTCTGCATAGGTATGTTCCGTTGAGGCAGGGAGAGGATGGTAGAGTTAAAGAACCATGGTACACAAAGTACACAGAAAATCTAGCTGAGAAGAAAAGCTTACGAAAGGTTCAATAAACTAGCTACTGTTAGAGCTCTAGAAAATTACAAGACTGCTAGGATGGAGCTTAAGAGTGGAATTACGAGAGCCAGAGGGGGTCATGAGAAGGCCTTGGTGAGTAGGATTAAGGAAAACCCCAAGGCATTCTACAAGTATGTGAAGAACAAGAGGATGAGTCATGTGAGAATAGGACCAATCAGGTGCAATAGTGGAAATGTGTGCATGGAATCAGAGGAAGTAGCAGAGGTACTCGGTGAATACTTTGCTTCAGCATTTACCAGGGAAAAAGACCTTGGCAATTGTGGGGATGACTTACAGTGGACTGAAACACTTGAGCATATAGACATCAAGAAAGAGGATGTGCTGGAGCTTTTGAAAAGCATTAAGTTAGATAAGTCACCGGGACTGAATAAGATACAGCCCAGGCTACTGTGGGAAGCCAGGGAGGAGATTGCTGAGCCTCTTGCGATGATCTTTGCATCATCAATAGGGATGGGAGAAGTACCGGAGGATTGGAGGGCTGCAAATGTTCCCTTGTTCAAGAAAGGGTGTAGAGATAACCCAGGAAATGATAGACTAGCGAGTCTGCCTTCAGTGGTGGGCAAGATCTTAGAGAATATTCTGAGAGGCAGGATTTATGAACATTTGGAGAGACATAATCTGATTAGGGATAGTCAGCAATGGCTTTGTCAAGGGCAGGTCAAGCCTTAGGAACCTGACTAAATTCTTTGAGGATGTAACAAAACACACTGATGAAGGTAGAGCGCTAGATAAAATGTATATGGATTTCAGTAAGGCATTTGATAAGGTTTCCCATGCAAGGCTCCTTCAGAAAGTAAGGGGGCATGGGATCCAAGAAGACCTTGCTTTGTGGATCCAGAATTGGCTTGCAAAGGGTGGTTATAAATGGTCCATATTCAGCATGGAGGTCAGTGACCAGTGGTGTGCCACAGGGATTGGTTCTGTGATCATCACTCTTTGTGATTTTTATAAATGACCTGGATGAAGAAGTAGAAGGGTGGGTTAGTAAGTCTGCTGATGACATAAAGGTTGGTGGTGTTGTGGATAATATGGAGGGTTGTCAGAGGTTACAGCAGGACATTGATAGGATGCAGAACTGGGCTTAGAAGTGGCAGATGGACTTCAACCTAGATAAGTGTGAAGTGGTTCATTTTGGTAGGTCCAATTTGAAGAGAATATAAATGGTAAGACTCTTGACAGTGTGGAGGATCTGAGAGCTCTTGTGGTCCGTGTCAAAAGGACACCCAAACCTGCTGTGCAGGTCGACAGTGTTGTTAAGAAGGCATATGGTGTATTGGCATTCATCAACCGTGAGATTAAGGGGTGTAGTTTTAAGGTGCTTGGAAATGGGTACCGAGGGGATGTCAGGGGTAAGTTTTTCCACACAGAGCGTGGTGGGTGCGTGGAATGCACTGCCGGCAGTGGTGGAAGCGGATATAATAGGGTCTTTTAAGAACCTCTTCGATAGGTACATGGAGCTTAGAAAAATAGAGGGCTATGCGCTAGGGAAATTCTAGGCAGTTTCTAGAGGAGATTGCAGGGTCGGCACAACATAGTGGGCTGAAGGGCCTTTAATGTGCTGTAAATTTCTATGTCCTATGTTCAATATTTGTATCATCAGCAAATTTATAGATGGTGTTTGAGCTGTGCCTAACCACACAATCGTGGGCATAGAGCAAGGAGAGCAGTGGGCGAAGCACGCATCCTTGAGGTGCACCAGTGTTGATTGTTAGTGCGGAAGAGATGTTATTTCTGATCCGCAAAGACTGTGTTCTCCTGACGAGGAAATCAACGATCCAGTTGCAGAGGGAGGCACAGAGGCCCAGGTTTTAGAGCTTGTTGATTAGAACTGAGGGTATGATTGCGTTGAACATTGAGCCCTAATCAATAAACTGCGGCCTGACGTAGATATTACTATTGTCCAGGAGATCAAAGGCTGAGTGGAGAGCCAGTAAGATTGCATTTGCTGTAGACCTATTGTGGTGATAGGCAAATTGCAGTGGGTTCAAGTCCTTGCTTAGGCAGGAGTTGATTCTGGGCATGACCAATGTCTCGAAAGTGTTTCATCACAGTAGATGTGAGTGCCACTGGACAATAACCATTGAGGCAGCTCACCTTGCTCTTCTAGGGCACTTGTATAAGATGAACCAGTCCTCCTGGGTACCCACAAGGCTTGTGGGTACCCCAGGTCACCACTGAATGTGTACATCAGTTAGTCTGCACAATACCTTTTGATCAGAGATTTAGTCAAATCCCAACCTGATTCACTTGAGAAGCTTTTGACTTCAGATGGCTACCCCTTTACATCTAGCCCCAGGTTTAAAAAGCAGCTGCAATAATCTCCACATCTACTCTAAGCCTAAACCCTGTGTCATCCAAGCTAGTGATCAAAACATGAGGCCAAGGAATATTCCAGGGCGCCTCGAGTGGCAGCAGAACTCTCAATGGATATTCTTGTTTCAGGCTGATACAGCTAAAATCACAACTGCTTCCAAGGCCAGTACAGTTAACAAAGATGTCTTAATGCGATTAAATGAACTATCACTGCTTAAAACTGATGAAAACAAAACCGATTGTGGACGGACTCTTCGCTGGATTCCATGCAGAAAACGTGGCTGCAGGTTAGGGATACAAGTGCATTTAAGGAAACGGGGTTTTAAACTCCCGATACCGACTATTTTGCTGGCAAACGTGCAGCCTCTGGTGAATAAAATCGATGATCTCAGAGCCAGGGTGCTGAATCAGAGGGACATTAGGACTGCGTGTCCTTTGTTTCATGGAATCCTGGTTAACCCCTTCCCATACTGGATGCAGTGATTCAGATTGACGGGTTTATTATACACCATCAGTATAGATCTATACAGTCTCTCAAAAGCAGAGGTGGAAGAGTATGCCTCATGATCAACTCTTCTTGGTGCACAAATATATTAATACTGTCCCAATTCTCCTCACCAGACCTGGAATATCTAGCAGTTAAGAGCCCTCCTTTTTACCTACCATGGGATATTTCCAGGATCATTTTGGTAGCGGTATACATTCCACCTCAGGCCAATGTCAATCAGGCTTTAGATGATCTGAGCAATGGGATTAACATGCACAAAATAGCGCACACTAACACCTTCTCCATCGTTTTGAGTGATTTTAACCAGGCCAGTCTGGGGGGAGGGGGGGGGGAAAAAAATCACTAAACAATTACCATCAACAGATGGCTTGCAATATCAGACACACTGGACCATTGCCACACCACCATGAAGAATGCCTACCGTGCTATTCCACGCCCTCGCTTCTGAAAGTCTGATCACCTGGCTGTACTTCTACTCTCTGAGTATAGGCAGAGACTGAAGACTGCAGTACCAGTAGGAAGGACAAAGAAGGTATGGACGAGGGAAGCACAGGAGCACCTACAGGACTGCTTTGAATCGGTGGTCTAGACCGTATTCAGGGATTCATATTCGAATCTGGATGAGTACGCTGCGGTTGATACCGACTTCATCAAAACCCGTGTGGATGAGTGTGTGCCTACAAAGACTTACTGTACATTCCCAATACAAAAGCTGTGGATGAACCAAGAGGTACATTGTCTGCTGAAGGCTAGTTCAGTGGCATTCAAGTCTGGTTACCCAGGTCTATACCAGAAAATCAGATATGACTTGCGGAGGGCAATTTCGAACGAGGTTGGAGGCGACATCGGGTGCACGGCAACTCTGGCAGGGCTTGCAAGACATTACTTTCTCCAACCCGAAACCCAATAGCGTGAACGGCAGTGATGCTTCACTATCAGATGAACTCAACACCTTCTATGTCCGCTTTGAAAGAGAGAATATAACTACGGCTGTGAAGATCCTTGCTGCACCTGATGACCCTGTGATCTCTGTCTCAGAGGCTGTCTTTAAAGAGAGTGAACCCTCGCAGGGCAGAAGGTCCCGATGGAGTACCTGGTAAGGCTCTGAAAACCTGTGCCAACCAACTGGCAGGAGTATTCAAGGACATTTTCAACCTCTCACTGCTATGGGCAGCAGTTCCCACTTGCTTCAAAAAGGCAACAATTATACCAGTGCCTAAGAAGAATTCTGTGAATTTAAAGAGCAAACACGAGGAAATCTGCAGATGCTGGCAATTCAAACAACAACACACACAAAATGCTGGTGGAACACAGCAGGCCAGGCAGCATCTATAGGGAGAAGCGCTGTGACATTTCTCCCTAAGAATACTGTGAGCAGCCTTAATGACTATTGCCCGGTAACATTCACATCAACAGTGATGAAATGCTTTGAGAGGTTGGTCATGACTAGACTGAACTCCTGCCTCAGCAAGGACCTGGACTCATTGCAATTTGTCTATCGCCACAATAGGTCAATGGCAGATGCAATCTCAATGCTTTAGATCACCTGGACAACATAAACACCTATGTCAGGATGCTGTTAATCGACTATAGCTCAAGATTTAACACCATTATTCCCACAATCCTGATTGAAAAGTTACAGAACCTGGGCCTCAGTACCTCCCTCTGCAATTGGATCTTCAGCTTCCTAACCATAAGACCACAATCTGTGTGGATTAATGATAACATCTCCCTCCTCACTGACTATCAACACTGATGCACTTCAAGGTTGTGTGCCTATCCCACTGCTCTATTCTCTATATACACATGACTGTGTGGCCAGGCATTGTTCAAATACCATCTATAAATATGCTGATGATACAACCATTGTTGGTAGAATCTCAGATGGAGACGAGAAGGTGTACAGGAGTGAGATATGCCACAAGTGGAGTGGTACTGCAGCAACAACCTGGCACTCAATGTCAGTAAGACAAAAGAGCTGATTGTGGACTTCAGGAAGGGTAAGACGAAGGTCCAGATACCAATCCTCAGAGGGATCAGAAGTGAAGAGAGTGAGTAGTATCAAGTTCCTGGGTGTCAAGATCTCCGAGGACCTAACCTGGTCCCAACATATTGATGAAGTTGTAAAGAAGGCAAGATAACGGTTATATTTCATTAGGAGTTTGAGGAAATTTGGAATGTCGACAAAAATACTCAAAATCTTCTATAGATGTACTGCGGAGAGCATTCTGACAAGCTGCATCACCGTTTGGTAAGTGGTGGGGGGGAGGGGGTGCTACGGCACAGGACCAAAAGAAGCTGCAGAGGGTTGTAAATCTAGTCAGCTCCATCTTGAAGCTAGCCTACAAAGTACCCAGGACATCTTTACGGACCGGTGTCTCAGAAAGGCAGCATCCATTATTAAGGACCTCCAGCACCCAGGGCGTGCCCTTTTCTCACTGTTTCCATCAGGTAGGAGGTACAGAAGCTTGAAGGCACACACTCAGCAATTCAGGAACAGCTTCTTCCCCTCTGCCGTCCAATTCCTAAATGAACATTGAACCCATGAACACTACCTCACTTTTTAATATATTATTTCTGTTTTTGCATGATTTTTAATCTATTCAATATATATATATTTATACTGTAATTGGTTTACTATTTATTTATTTTTACTTTCTTTCTTCTATATTATGTATTGCATTGAACTGCTGCTGCATAGTTAACAAATTTCACAACACATGCCGGTGATAATAAACCTGATTCTGATTCTCTCCATCTTAAGCAAACATAATTGACAAGTGACAGCCAACTGTGTCCAAATCTATCCGAGTGTTCTTCAAATTCACAGATGTTGTCTGAACATCCTAGTTCATGGGAGAATCTTTTGCGACTGACAAAAATTACATCAAATTACTTCTACTTTTGCAGTGGGAAGAATTTGACAAATCCATGTGCAGATAAAACTTTGTGATCTTTTATCAGTTCCATGGAATTAGTATAAAGTATTATTTATCTGTATTCATTTTCAGTCCCGTAACATTTGATCGGTTATGCTTGAATTGAGGTTTGATGCTGCAACAGTTCACTAAAGATCATAGGCACGTACCAAATAACCTAATACCCAAAGGCTTTTCTGTTCATAATCCTAAGTTTAAAACCTATAGCTAATCTAAGTATGAAGGTTCACAAAGATACCCTCACATAGAGCACAGCAAATGGAATTCAACTCCAAGCCAAGTAAGGACGTTGGAAAAGTGATAACACGGGTAAAGTGATAAAGCTGTAACTAATAGTTTACACCCCACTGCAGCTTAATTCATAGCTGCTAAACTCCCCTTCCTCCAGATTATTCCTGCACTAGACTGGCAGAATGTGAGAGCCTTGATCCAGTGGCCACTAGTGTGTACATGGAGTGAATCTACAGGATGTCCTTTGCTGTGCACCAGACAGTCATGTCTATTGTGTCCTAATTTTGCTTCTCAACAAGCCTCGTGGACACCCAGAAGCACTGGTTCATATTATAACTAAAAAAAAGAAAGACTGGAAGAACATTTCCTTTCAAAGTTGAGGGAAGGAAGCAATTTCCATGAAGTTCACAAGCTACTTCATCAGTGCTCTTCTATTGCGTCAGGAGCCAAGCTATTCCCAGGTGATTGTATTGCAGGAACAAGCCCAGACTTGGGCAGACAGTCAGCCAATCTGTTTAACCCAGAAATAGAATTGTTTACCCATCACTGGAGGTTGAAATAGTGACAGGTGGGTTTGAGCAGAATTAGTTTCTCACACATCTTCAGTTTAAACTTGCTGAATCAGACCAGTCATATTAACGTGAAATCAGCAGGATCAAGCAGCGGGTACAAGGAGGGTATGAGTAGATAGGTGGTAAAGACAGCATACGGCATACTTGCCATCATCAATTCAAACTTATTATCGAAGTATATACAACTTTGGATTCATCTTCCTGGACGCACCCACAAAACAAACACAATCCAATGTACAAAGATGACAAATTGTGCAAATAGTTAAAAAATACATAGAACATAAGCTGCAGAAACTCCAAAAGTGAGTAGACAGCTGTGGGTCAATTCAGCGCTGAGGCAAGTGAACCTGTTCTAAGAGCCCAATGGCTGCAGGACAATAAATGCCCCCGAACCCGGTGGCACTCGGCCCAAGATTCCTGAACCTCTCGCTTGATGGTAGCAGCGAAAAGAAAGGGAGATGGTCAAGCACAGGTATTGTCGAAAACTGGCTTGTTTTCCACTCTCTAGCCTTGACGCAGCATCCCCCAGTGATAGCTGCCCTGACAATGGCTGCAGCTATAACCTAGAGTCAAGTTCGTCCAATCCTTCAGGAGATCGTAAAATTGCTAGTTCATTTAGACGGTCCAAACATATTTTTCTTCAAGGGATTGCAGAGATCATAGTTCAGAAGTACAGTATACCTAGTGGAGTATCTGGTAGCTTAGTGAGCTAGCCATAAAATGCCGCTATATGTCGTCAGCGCCATCTTGGTGCTCAGTGCTGGAACACTGAGTGCAAAGGTTGGGAAATCTCATTACAGCTGCACAAAACGGGTTAGGTTAAATTTGGATCATTGTGTCACCAATGTAGGATGTGGACATTTTGGAGAGGGTATGTAAGAGGCTCATTAGGATGCTACCTGAACTGGAGAGATTTAACTATAAAGAAGTTGGACAAGCTTACAGCATTCTCCCTGGAGTATCAGAAGCTGAGGGGTGACCTGATAGAAGTATGTAAAATTTTGAGACACATAGATACAATATAGTCAGAGTCTTTATTCCCTAAGGTGGAAATGTTAAATACTAGAAAGTGAAGGAGAAAAGTTTGAAGAAAAATGTCTCTCTGGTGCTTCCCACTCCCTCCCCTCCCCCTTTTCCCAACCACGATTGCTTCCTTCCCTCTCTGAGTCCACAATAGAATACTTTAGATAGAACAATGATAGAGGAGCTATATACTGAAATATATACACATATATAATCATAGAATGATGACACAGCTGAGTGATATATACTGGTCAGGAGAACTTCATCGCCCTTCAAATTTTCCCAGGAGGAAAAAGGGGTCTCAGTTTAGAGGTAAAGCACTGTCAGGTATGTCAAGGTAGCACAATATAATCAAATCACTGAAATTTGGACCCATGACCTTCAGAAAGAGGGAAATATGAAACAACTGAGCCAAAGCTGACAGAAGATTTTTTTTAATGAAAAGGGACACAGTTGTTTAACTAACATCTTTAATTTCTCCAAATGACCTCAACATGCAGCTTGGCTGCCCGCCTCTCTCTTCAGCCTGAGTGAAGGGTGTACAATACAGCTTTCTGTCAAACTTTCTCTCATAAGTAATTACAAAATTCACAAAAGGTGAGATGGCGATTAGTGATAAGGCCCCAGATACAGCATGCAGCGTGCTTACTGGCAAAATAAAAACTTTCTGCACTCTGCCCAAGACTAATTGCTTTACACAAAATGGAGTTTGTTGACTCCATCGGAGCCGGCCAGCACAAATACAAGGTGGTGGTGAGCGGACGACCATGCGACGCAGCTGTTGCTGTGCTCATGATCGATGCGAGCGAAGGACGAGGAGAAGAAAAGGCAATGGTTGCTTGAGAGTTGTCAGTGATGTCAGAGTGATGAGTTGACACAGAGGCAGGTATTATAATAACTCATGCACGGGATGGTTTCTGATGAGCTAGGGCTTGCGGAGGTATTGGCAGATTAAACTACTGGAATGAAAGGAACTTGGAATGGGAAGTGGAACATGGTGATAAATGGAAATGTATGCCTCGGGCTGCAGGGCAGGCGATAAATGGCTACTGAAGTTCAATAAGATCCATTTCGGAGTTGCCTGCTGTGAACACAAGACAGTTTAAAGCCAAATTAGCCTCAAGAGGGGACAGTAAAAAACTGATGCTCTCCTTCAAAGAGTTATGCAAACTAACTGAAGCAAATACTTAATGATCTCAGGAATAGGACGTTCCTAATTTTTATACGATTGCCAAGGACCAAGACTGGATCAATACATCAAGCAGCAAAACAGTCCTTTCAAGCTGAGACCCTTCATCTGGACTGATGAAGGGTCTCTGCCCCAAACGCTGACTTTTCCACAGATGCTGCTTGACCTGCTGAGTTCCTGCAGCATTTGTGTGTTGCTTGGATTTCCAGCATCTACAGAATTTCTCGTGTTTGAGCAATATCGTCTTTACTAGATAGTCTGGCTGGTTGGAGGAGTGGGAAAAAGGTAAAGTGGCAAAAAAAAGAACATTCTGTTCAAAGGGCAACAAGGATGCAGATCAGCAGATATACCAGTTAACTGCCGATATAACAATAAACACCCTAGATATGTATTTGGTAACAGTTTGGTCCTGGGTTTGAGATAAAATTGTCTGTTGGTGTATTAATGTCAGGAGCATAGTGAAGCGCATGCAGCTTCCGCTAAAGAAATGTTGTGTTCACAGACTCAGTACATACTCTGCTTAAACAGGAAGTAGTCACTAATTACTCACCTTTGTCTATCACTATCAGAAGCTCCTAGGCAGCAAACATCCTGCCACAGATTTCCTTCTCCTTCAAGTTCCACTCTCGATAACAGCTGTGTGAAAAGAAAAATGATTAAAATGGAGAAATTATGCAGCTGGAAGCTGGGTGTTTTTAAGTATTTGTCATGGGAAATTCTACTTTCTATTGGTCACCACCTCTTCAATTCATGGATAATTTTCAGTTATCTATAAAAAATACAGTTGCCCCTCTGTATCTGTGGGGGTTTGGTTCTGAGACGCCCTGCAGATACCAAATTCTGCAGATGCTCAAGACCCTTATATAAAATGGCGTAGTATTTGCATATAACCTACGCATATCCTCCCATATACTTAAATCATCTCTAGATACCTAATACAATGTAAATGCTATGTAAATAGTTGTTATGCTGTATTGTTTAGAGAATAATGACAAGAAAAAAGTCTGTACATGTTCAGTACAGACGCAACCATCGTAGCTCTTCTGGGAATGCTGATACTGCCTCAGCATCAGCCGATGCCGATTATCTCATGATCTTTACATTCTTGAGGCTGTAGCGCTTTACATAGCTAGCCAGCCATCCCTTACTAGCCTTAAACTCCTTCCTTTCGCTCACAGCACAAGTAGCGAATGAACGAGATGTGAGGCAAACAATGCTCAAACGACGAGTCACACAAAATGCTGGTGGAACACAGCAGGCCAGGCAGCATCTCTAGGGAGAAGCGATGTCGACGTTTTGGACCGAGACCCTTCGTCAGGACTAACTGAAAGGAAAGATAGTAAGAGATTTGAAAGTAGTGGGGGGAGGGGGAAATGTGAAATGATAGGAGAAGACCGGAGGGGGTGGGCTGAAGCTAAGAGCTGGAAAGGTGATAGGCGAAAGTGATACAGAGCTGGAGGAGGGAAAGGATCATGGGACAGGAGGCCTCAGGAGAAAGAAAGGAGTGGGGGGGAAGCACCAGAGGGAGATGGAGAACAGGCAGAGTGATGGGCAGAGAGAGAGAGAAAAAAAACAAACAACTAAATATGTCAGGGATGGGATAAGAAGGGGAGGAGGGGTATTAACGGAAGTTAGAGAAGTCAATGTTCATGCCATCAGGTTGGAGGCTACCCAGCTGGTATATAAGATGTTGTTTCTCCAACCTGAGTGTGGCTTCATCTTGACTGTAGAGGAGGCCATGGATAGACATATCAGAATGGGAATGGGATGTGGAATTTAAATGTGTGCACCAAGCACATCTTTCCCTCCCCCCTTTCTGCTTTCCGCAGGGATTACTCCCTACGCGACTCCCTCATCCACTCGTCCTCCCCATCCCTTCCCACCGATCTTCCTCCTGGCACTTATCCTTGTAAGCAGAACAAGTGCTACACCTGCCCTTAACACTTCCTCCCTCACCACCATTCAGGGCCCCAGACAGTCCTTCCAGGTGAGGCGACACTTCACCTGTGAGTCCGCTGGTGTGGTATACTGCGTCCGGTGCTCCCGGTGTGGCCTTTTATATATTGGTGAGACCCGACGCAGACTGGGAGACAGTTTCGCTGAACACCTACGCTCTGTCCGCCAGAGAAAGCAGGATTTCCCAGTGGCCACACATTTTAATTCTACGTCCCATTCCCATATGTCTATCCATGGCCTCCTCTACTATCAAGATGAAGCCACACTCAGGTTGGAGGAACAACACCTTATATACCTGCTGGGTAGCCTCCAACCTGATGGCATGAACATTGACTTCTCTAACTTCCATTAATGTCCCTCCTCCCCTTCTTACCCCATCTCTGACATATTTAGTTGTTTGTTTTTTGTTCACTATCTCTGCCTATCCCTCTGTCTGTTCTCCATCTCCCTCTGGTGCTTCCCCCTCCCCCTTTCTTTCTCTCGAGGCCTCCTGTCCCATGATCCTTTCCCTTCTCCAGCTCTGTATCCCTTTTGCCAATCACCTTTCCAGCTCTCAGCTTCATCCCACCCCCTCCGGTCTTCTATCATTTTGCATTTCCCCCTCCCCGCACTACTTTCAAATCTTAGTATCTCTCCTTTCAGTTAGTCCTGACGAAGGGTCTCGGCCCGAAACATCGACAGTGCTTCTCCTTATAGATGCTGCCTGGCCTGCTGTGTTCCACCAGCATTTTGTGTGTGTTGTTTGAATTTCCAGCATCTGCAGATTTCCTCGAGTTTGCTCTCAAACGATGAGTAATACTTTTAATCATCTCTAGATTACAGTACTTTATGCTCCCTCTTAGCCTTTGACGAATTGCTTTGACCACTTAATTGCTTTTTAGGAGCCATTTTTTCACAGAAGCAAAGGGTGCACACAACACTAATAGCAACCAAACGAGGTGCAAGGCGAACAATGCTCCTATGAGTGCTGGAGAGAGAACCTCTGGGTTTTTTTCCGATCCCGATCCGCAGTTGATTAAATCCGCCGATACGGAAGGCCAACTGTATTAGACCTGTACCACCCTGACCAGTTTCTGAAGCAATGCGAGTGGGTGACAGTGACACAAAGCGTTTCCCAGCCACTCTACTCTCAGATTAGGGGAATAAAATATTTGTAACAGTTTGTTTTAAAATCATAAAATTAGATCCAGACCAAATCAAGCCAAGTCACAGGGATGGTGACGGAATGACTGATAATTTAAGTTTCCTGCACAAGCTTCTAAGGCAGTAGCATTACAATAGGGATACAGTGGCTCAATATTAAACATCTACACTTGTCCCCAGTTCCTCATGGTGAAGCTCACCAGCTCCACCTAGTGTCATAATCAGTATATTAAAAATGATAAAAGGCACATTTGTTAGGCAGCCACTCAGGAATGAGGATGTATTACTCATACATCACCAGTGCAATCACTCAGGTCGAGTATGATGTTTTCCTATGCCGTTGTCTATTTGTGGTAGTAGAGGCCGATCCAGGATCTTTGCATTCTGGTGCAGTGTGGCTGTGGCCAGTGATTAGGTCCTCTGGCTGTTCAGTCTGTCCTTTCACAGCTGCCACTTGTTCTCTGCGGCACCGCAGAGGTCGCTCTCTAACAGCGCAGCTCCCTCTTGAACAGGTTTCCTTCCAGGTGGATCTACTGAGTGCAATGCAATCCCAGTTTTTAGATGTTGAATTTCTTCAGGCTGATTTTGATTTTATCTTTGAAGTGTTTTCTTTGCCCACCAGGAGCTTGCTGAGCTTTCTTTAGCTGGGGGCAAAGCATCTGTTTGGGGAGACACGAGTTATGCATCAGAAAGCCGTGACCTACCCATTGGAGTTGGTGTGGCTTTATCGTGGTACGTTACTCCGGTTTAACAGCAACGTAGCTGCGATGTGCGCAGTGTTAACAGTCAGCCAGTGTACCAAGTTCTCCTGGACTTCACCATGAAAAGCAAAGAGATGCAGAAAATACTGAAAGGCTTCATAAAATGTGCCCTTGTTTGCCAGTAAATTTCCTGATTTGGTTTACAGAAGATCTTTAACATTGAACAGTCCATGAATTTACCCTGAAAAACACCAAATCCCACAGATCTACATTTCCTGGGATACAGGCTCAATTCAAGCAAGTCTTCTCACCATGATAAAATTACTACCCTGATAATATATCTAAACAGCCATACCAAAAAGTAAAGAATGAGAATTCTCTTTTATGACAAGTAGCTCAGAGCTCGTTTCTTGGCTGTGTAGTTCTGACCCAACTGGAAAATCATGTGCTCAGTTCCTGAATTACTTCCCACAATGGGCAAAGCTCCCATACCAAGTCTGAAAATGGCGCCAGTCTTATTTTAAATGTTCACATTACTTCCCCATACAATGGACCGCAGATCGGAATTTTCTGGGACAGACTCTCTCACCTATTCAGTTTCACCAGGGCACTGTTGATGTCAGGGTTGAATGGCTCCAGTTTCTGTGCTTTAATCAGAAAGTCTCTGGCTCTGTCGTACTCCAACATTAGCAGGCAGGCCTGGCACAGGACACAAGCAGCTTGGTTAGACACGAGAAGGACTACACACAACTACAGTCAGAGTAATTCATTGTGAAATCGGGCCTTTTAGCTCAACTTGTCCACGCTGACCAAGGTGCCTTCCCAAACCAGCTCCAGTTGCCTATATTTGGCCCATTTTCCTACATTTGGTCCATGACCCCTCGCTTAATGGTATTGGTCCATAGCATAAAAAAGGTTAGGAACCCCTGTTCTAAACCTTGCTTATGGAAATATTCATTAAAATATCTTTTAAATGTCACTCTGCCTGCCTCAACTTTGTGTGTACACACACACACACACACACACACCCCCCCCCCCCCCCCCTTGTCATTCTGCTGTCATTGCACTGAGTGAGCTCACTTCAATATCTTCCCCCTGTTTATTCTTATAATGGGTTGGCTTTGTGGTGCTTTCTCACCAACACTTTGGAATATTTCATTGTTTTAGTAATGGGGTTGTGTAAATGTGTATATATTCTTAGTATACTGTATTTAAGGTAGATACTTCAGCTTATTTTGTAATACAATTGTAACTACATTGTGGGGGACATCATATGTGTAGTCCGACGTGAACTTTGTTGGTAATGAAAGATGACGTGCCCTGGTGCCTGGAACACTCTCAGTAGAATAGAGAGATCGAGCCGCCAGGAGTTCACATACAAAATGGAGGAACTCAGCAGACCAGGCAGCATCTATGGAAATGAGGAAACACTGACTGTTCAGTCTTTTCCATAGATGCTGCCTGTGTTGTGTGTGTTGCTCGGATTTCCAGCATCTGCAGATTTTCTCTTGTTTGTGCCAGGAGTTCACACGGGACAAAATAGTGTGGGACTCTTTTTGTGTCGTCTGGCAGATAGCTCTTCGTAAGTATTGCAGTTTTCTTTTCACTATTTTCCCTAATCTTTGTCAGTTTGATTCTTGATGCACTGAATAAATACCTTTGCATGAAAGTGCAAAGCAATTCCAGCTATTTTTCTTCGGTCATAACCCAGGTATCGTAACAAAACAAAATTCAGCCTGACTGCTTTGATTCTACTCTGGGGGCCTCTGGCCCACCGCGAATCACAACCTGGCAATAAAGTATTTAAACATATCTCAGAAGAGAGGTATGTGGAGGAGCAGTACAAAAGGAGATTCCAGTTGTAGAGAAGGATATAAACAGGGTAGTGAAGAGGTAACACACCATGAAGAAGGGTTACAGTGGGTGTAGGAAGCCTTTGGCTATCATTCGCTCCTAAGGCACTGGGAGGATTAATTGTTTACAATGGAGAAGCTTCAGTTTTCAGTCACACAACATGCAAAGCAGCACCTTGGCTCAGCTTTCTGTTGCCTGACCCTGCACTGGCATCGAAAGAGTACAATGTACAGAGCTGACTGAAGCTCAGATTCAGTAAGGCATTTAAAGATCAAAGTCAATTTATTATCAAAGTACATACAGTATAAGTAACCATTTACTACTCTGAGATTCATTTTCTTGCGGGCGTTCACAGTAAATCCAAAGAAACACAACTAGGGTCAATGAAGAACTGCACACAACAAAGATGGACAAATAACTGATGTGTAAAAGACAAAGTTTGCAAATGCAAAAAACAAGAAAACTAATAAATAGATGATAACTGTTGAGAAGAGGAGTTGCAGAATATTGAAAGTGAGTCCAAAGGTTGCAGAATCAGTTCAGTGTTGGTGTGAGTGAAGTTGTACACTTGGGTTCAAGAGCCTGATGGTTCAGCAGTCATACCTGTTCCTGAACCTGGTGGTGTGGGACCTGCGGCCTCTGTACCTTCTTCCTGATGGCAGCAATGAGAGGAGAGCAGGCCTGGATGGTGGAGGTCCTTGATGATGGATGCTGCTTTCCCACGACACTGTTCTTGTAGATGTCTCAGTGATGGGGAGGGCTTTATCCGTGATGGACTGAGTTGTATCCACTACTTTTTGTAGGCTTTTCCATTCAAGGTCATTAATGTTTCCATAACGCAACCAGTCAGTATATTCTCCACTGTGCATCTATAGCAATTTCTCAAAGTTTAGATGATGTGCTGAATCTCAGCAAACTTCTAGGAAAGTAAAGGCGCTGTGTGCTGGACCCAGGACACATCCAGCATCAAGGAACCTGAAGCTGTTGAATCTCTCCAACCCTGATCCCCTGATGAGCACTGGCTCATGGGCCTCTAGGTTCCTCCTCCTGAAGTCAATAATCAGCTCCTTGGTCTTTCTAACATTGAGTAAGAGGTTGTTGTTGTGGCACCACTCAGCCAGATTTTCAACCTCCCTCCTCTATGCTGATCCATCACTAGCTTTGATTCAGCCGGTGACAATGATGTCATCAGCAAAATTGAATATGGCATTGGAGCTGTGCTTAGCTTCACAGTCATAAGTGTAAAGTGAGTAGAGCAGGGGGTAAATCACACAGCCTTGTGGTGCACCGATGCAGATGGTGATTATGGAGAAGATGTTGCCAAACCGAATTGACTGGAATCTGCAAGCGAGGAAATTGAGGATCCAGCTGCACAAAGGAGATTTTGAGGCTAAGGTCTTGGAGATTATTGATTAGTTTTTGTGGGACAGTAGTGTTGAATGCAGAGCATTTGTCATTGAAGAGCATCCTGATGTATGCTCCTTCACTGCCAGATGTTTCAGGATTGAGTGAAGAGCCAATGAAATGGCATCTACTGATGACCTGTTGTGATAGTAGGCAAACTGGAGTGGATCCAAGTCACTCCTCAGGCAGGAGTTGATGTGTTTCACATTGGATGTACTGTAAGTGCTAATGGACGGTAGTCATTGAGGCAGGTTACCATATTCTTCTGAAGTCACGGGGTCATCAGGGACTGTGGAAGTTTGCAAAATTGTCTCCATGTTCAGAACAAGCAGAGAAGGCAGTGAGCTCATTCGGGAGCAAAACCATGTTGTTAGGTATGTCGCTGGATTCACTTTGTAGGAGGTGATAGTATCCGAGCCCTGTCACAACCGTCGAGCATCTTTCTGCCATTCAGGTTTGGTCTGGAATTGCCACTTCGCACACGAGATGGCTTTCTGGAGGTCATACCTGGACTTCTTGTATTTTACCTGGTCGCTGATTGTCGATCTCTTGGTCCATCCAGGGCTTCTGGGTGGGGAAGACTCTGATTGATTTTGTGGGGACACACTCGTCCACGAGGGGATTTGTGTATGTGGTCTAAACTCAATTTAGCCGAGGGTGTGATGTAAGCAGAGGCCAACTGAAAATCAGAACAACCACAGATGCAAGGAATGTGAGGTAAAAGAAAATGTTGGAAACTCTCGGCAGGTCAGACCGGATTTGTGAGAAGACAAACAGCTTTAAGGTTTCAGGTTCGGGCGATGTCAGCAGCCACACATTCTGCCACTCTGCACAGATATTTTTCCATAAAGTTTATGGAATGCAGTTTGAGTAGTTCAAAGTTCAAAGTAAATGTACATTATGTCACCATATACAACCCTGAGATCCGGTTTCATGTGGGCATTCACAGTAAAGACAAAGAAACACAGGAGAATCAATGAAAAAGCATACAACAAAAACGGACGAACAAGCAATGGGCAAAAGACAACAAACTGCAAATATAATAAAAACAATGAATAAATCAACAATAATTATCAAGACAGGAGTTGTAAAAGTGAGTCCATAGGTTGTGAAATCGATTCAGTTCAGTAGTAATCAGGGATGATTCCCTTGTCAAATCCAAACTGAGTTTAATCATTTTGAGTTAGACTCGTTGAGAAGATGAGATTCTTCAGTCAGAGTTTGTTCTTGCCCTCAGTGATATCGATCTCACTTCTGCAGAAGGATTGTGACTTTAAATTTGAGAATTTAAACATGTGCCACAGAACTGGGCAAGGAACTGGCCCTTCTCCTTCGTGCCTTATTGAGAACCACAATCATAGTGATGTACAGCCCTTCACCAGGAAGTGCTCATCACCATCAAACACCCATTTATGCTCGTCCTACAGGAACCTCATTATTTTATTCTCTCATCAACTAACCCCAGATTCCACTGCTCACTTACATACTCAGAGGAAAGTCTAGTTGCCAATTTACCCACCAAAGTTCAAAGTAAATGTTATTATCAAAGTTCATATCTGTACACCCCTGAGATTCATTTTCTTGTGGGCATACTCAACAAATCTATAGAATAGTAACTAAATCAGGATCAGTGGAAGACTGCCCAGCTAGGGTATTCAACCAGAGTGCAGAAGACAACAAACTGCAAATGCAAATATAAATAAATAGCAATAAATAATGAGAACATGAGATAATGAGATGCAGAGTCCTTAAAGTGAGATCATTGGTCGTTGGAACATTTCAATGATGGGGGCAAATGAAGGGCCCCCTTTGTTCAAGAGCCTGGTGGTTGAGGGGTAATAACTGTTTTTGAACCTGGCAGTGAGAGTCCTGGGGCTCTTATAGCTTCTAAACGATGGCAGCAGCGAGAGGACAGTACGATACACAGAACACACTCAGATGCACAACACAGACACACACTGATACAACCTTTGGAATGTGGGAGGAACCTCAGAGTCACAGAGAGAACAGACGAAGTCCACACACACTGAACCCAAGAGCTGGATGAACTGCAGGACTCCGGTACTGTGGGACAGCAGCTTTGCTGGCTGCACCATCGTCTGCCCTCTGAGTCTCAGCACGTTGTTGAAATGTTACTGTGAGCAATAGTAAGAGAGAAAATTGCCCTGTGTTTCCCCAGTACTGATCTACTTTAAGCAATAAAGTAGATCAGAACCATAAGACCAATAAATAAAGGGGCAGAGTAGGCCATTCAGCCCATCAAGCCTGCTCTGCCGTTCATTCATGGGCTGATCCAATTTTTCCAGTCATCCCCACTCCCCTCCCTTCTCCCCATGCCCTTTGATGTCCTGGCTAATCAAGAACCTATCTATCTCTGCCTTAAATATACCCAATAACTTTGCCTCTACAGCCGCTCATGGCAACAAATTCCACAGATTTACCACCCTCTGACTAAGGAAATTTCTCCACATCTCTGTTCTAAATGGACGTCCTTCAATCCTGTAATTGTGCCCTCTTGTCCTAGAATACCCTATCATGGGAAATAACTTTGCCATATCTAATCTGTTCAGGCCTTTTAACATTAGGAATGTTTCTATGAGATCCCTCCTCATTCTCCTGAACTCCAGGGAATACAGCCCAAGAGCTGCCAGACGTTCCTCATACAGTAACCCTTTCATTCCTGGAATCATTCTCGTGAATCTTCTCTGAACCCTCTCCAATGTCAGTATATCCTTTCTAAAATAAGGAGCCCAAAACTGCGCACAATACTCCAAGTGTGGTCTCACAAGTGCCTTATAGAACCTCAACATCACATCCCTGCTCTTATATTCTATACCTCTAGAAATGAATGCCAATGATGCATTCGTCTTCTTCACCATCGACTCAACCTGGAGGTTAACCTTTAGGGTTTCCTGCACAAGGACTCCCAAGTCCCTTTGCATCTCTGCATTTTGAATTCTCTCCCCATCTAAATAATAGTCTGCCTGTTTATTTCTTCCACCAAAGTGCATGACCATACACTTTCCAACAATGTATTTCATTTGTCACTTCTTTGCCCATTCCCAAATCTGTCTAAATCTCTCTGCAAGCTCTGTTTCCTCCACACTACCTGCTCCTCCACCTATCTTTGCATCACTGGCAAATTTAGCTATAAATCCATTAATTGCATAGTCCAAATCATTGACGTACATCGTAAAAAGCAGCGGTCCCAACACCGACCCGTGTGGAACTCCACTGGTAACCAGCAGCCAGCCAGAATAGGATCTCTTTATTCCGACTCTCTGGTTTCTGCTGATCAGCCAATGCTCCACCCATGCTAGTAACTCCCCTGTAATTCCATGGGCTCTTATCTTGCTAAGCAGCCTCCTGTGTGGCACCCTTTGTAAATAGCAGAATAACATTTGCAATTTTCTAGTCATTCACTACAATTTGATTCTCGAAAGATCATTGTTAATGCCTCTGCAATCTCTCCAGCAACTTCCTTCAGAACCCGAGGGTGCATTCCATCAGGTCCAGGAGATTTATTCACTCTCAGACCATTAAGCTTCTTGAGCACCTTCTCAGTCGTAATCCCAGGGCGAGTACTCAAGATGTGCGCAGCACAACTGACAGGTGTGTTTACTAACATTTTTAATCTCTCCCTCTCCCCGTGTAAAGTGCCCTCCTGCTTCAAAACATCTACCATTGCCCCTTTACCAAAATAGACCAAGGCAACATGCCTGAACGATTATCGTCCTGTCGCACTCACCTTAAGAATAAGTAAATGCTTTGAGAGGCTGGCCAAGGATTACATCTGCAGCTTGCTACCACCCAAACTGGACCCCCTACAATTCGCCTATTGACACAACCGATCGACAGATGACGCAATAGCCACTGCTCTGCGTGCCATCCTTACACACCTGGAGAAGGATGCCAATGTGAGAATGCTGTTCTTGGACTACAGTTCAGTGTTCAACACCATAGTTCCATCCAGGCTTGACAAGAAGCTCAGAGTCCTCGGCCTTGACCCTGCCTTGTGTAGCTGGATCCTGGACTTCTTGTCAGATTGCCAGCAGGTTGTAAGAGTGGGCTCCCTCACCTCCAACCTTCCGACTCTCAATACAGAAGCCCCTCAGGGCTGCGTACTGAGTCCCCTCCTTTACTCCCTGTGTACCTGTGACTGTGTCGCCACCCACAGCTCCAATCTGCTAATTAAATTTGCCGACAACACTACATTGATTGGCCTTATCTCAAGCAATAACAAGGTGGCCTACAAGGAAGAAGTCATCTCGCTGACACAGTGGTGTCAAGAAAACAACCTCTCCCTCAATGTCACAAAAACAAAGGAGCTGGTTGTGGATTACAGGAGGAATGGAGATGGGCTAACCCCTATTGACATCAATGGATCTGGGGTTGAGAGGGTAAACAGCTTTAAGTTCCTCAGCATCCACATCACCGAGGACCTCTCATGGTCTGCACACACCGGCTGTATGGTGAAAAAGGCACAATAGTACCTCTTTCACCTCAGACAGTTGAGGAAGTTTGGTATGGGCCCCCAATTTTTAAGAACTTTCTATAGGACCACGACTGAGAGCATCCTGACTGGCTGTGTCACTGCCTGGTATGGAAACTGTACCTGCCTTAATTGCAGCACTCTGCAGAGAGTGGTGCTGACAGCCCAGCACATCTGAGGTTGTGAGCTTTCCATGATTCAGGACATTTACAAGGACAGGCGTGTAAAAAAGGCCCGTAGGATCATTGGAGATCTGAGTCACCCCAAATACAATCTATTCCAGCTGCTACCATCCGGGAAGTGGTACCGCACCATAAAAGCCAGGACCAACAGGTTCTGGGACAGCTTCTTCCACCAGGCCATCAGACTGATGAACTCACGCTGATCTGAGTGTACTCTATATTACAATGACTGTTCTATTCATTATAAATTAGTGTGATCGCACATTCAGATGGAGACGTAATGTAAAGACTTTTACTCCTCGTGTATGTGAAGGATGCAAGAAATAAAGTCAATTCAATTCACTGCACATACTTCACTTCCCTCTCAGTCGTAATTGTCACTGCACATACATACTTGAATGTACTACACTTTACACATTAAACTGAGGAGGGCTTACTTCAATGTGATGAGAGAATTTGACCAGGCTAAAACAAAACTGAAGATAAGATAAAATACTTTGGAACAATGAGTTAAAAAGATTATATTTCAGATGCTAGCTTTGTACAGTCCCACAAAGGGGAAAACTGAAAAATAACCAACACAAAAACTCCTTGGAAGACAAAGGACATAATGAAACCAAAGGGATGCATGATATGCATCTGCTAAATAATGCAAAATAGGAACTCGACTTCACATGGAAATCTTAAGGAACAGATGAAAAAGAAAATAAGACAGGTGAGGAGGGAAAACGGTGGCATGGTGGTTAATACAAAAAAGGAATCAAAGTCTTCTACTGGCCTGCAGTGAAAGGATGGGCAGTGCAGATTACTGTCATAGAAAACAGCTGGATTAGTACACTTAATTGATAATTATTTTTAAAATCAGTTTTCAACCACAGGAACCTCTGCTGCTAAAACATTAGCTGAAAAGATAAAGAAAAAGTGATGAGGAGGTGTTAGAACAGCTGGCTAAGCATAATCACCACCTGTTTCAAACATATTATATCCCAGATTTCTATAGGTGGTGTGGGTGGACTCTTGAACAGCTTTATAATTTTCTTAGAAGAAATAGAGCTCCTAGAGAACTAGGAAGTGGTGATGCAACACCATAGCACTAAAAAAAGATGTGCAAGTACATTCTGGGAAACTGGCTGGTCCTCTTCATCTTGGTGGTGGGAAAACATTTGGAAATAACAACAGAAACCATTAATAGCTTCTGTGAAGGGCTGCAGTTGCAAAATATTGACAGTTTCTCTTTACACAGATGCTGCCTGGCCAGCTGAATTTATCCAGTGTTTCCTGTTTTGCTCCAGATTTCCAGCATCTGCATTTTCTTTTTAATTTTCAAACCACTAATAGGCATTTGGAGAATTTTGAAAGAGGGCCAGCATTGATTTCTTAAAAGCAAACAGTGTTTGACATGCCAAGGATACTGAAAGGAATGCAGTGGGATTCCAGAAGGTGCTTGACCAAGTCCCACATAAAAGGTGGTTACAAAATTGAACCCAGAAAATAAAGAAAAAGGATCAAATGATGGTTTAGATAAAAATGCTGCCTAAGGAAAGCAAGCAGAATCGTGATGAGCTGCAGCTACAAACAACCGGCTTTTTAGAACTCAATGGGTTGAACAGCATCGAGAGGGGAAAGGAGTGGCTGGTTTCAGGTTAAAATCCTGCATCAGGACTGAGAGTGGGGAGGGGAGGTGGCCAGTATAACAGAGG
The DNA here is from genome assembly GCF_048418815.1 of Hemitrygon akajei. Taxonomy (NCBI): domain Eukaryota; kingdom Metazoa; phylum Chordata; class Chondrichthyes; order Myliobatiformes; family Dasyatidae; genus Hemitrygon; species Hemitrygon akajei. Next base: position 38,933,366 of record NC_133131.1, read on the forward strand.
GGGGGGGGCATGCTAAGGTGCTGAGACCAGTGCCAGAGGTGATGGTGGGTAAGAAGGGTTGGCGGGGAATAGAGGAAAGTCAGGGAGGGGTAAAGAAAAAGATGGGAGCCGGGAGGTGAGAGGGTGAAGGTAGAGACAGCTGCTGGAGGATGATATGCAAGGGCTAATATTGTTGGAATCTGATAAATAAGGAAGGTCATAAATGGGAGCCATTAGGGGAGAGGTGAAAGGTCAGAGGAACGAGAAGGCCAGGGTGGGGTGTTTGGGAGGGTAGAGGGAAGAGAGTCGGTGGGTGAAGTGTGAGGGTAAATAGGTGGATGGAATACATGGGAAAGGGGACAAAAATAGGGGATCAGAAGGATAGAGGGTGAGTGGGGGTGGGGTTGTGATGGAGAAAACCAGAGGCAAGGGTTACCTGAAGTTGAAAAACACAACGTTCGTGCCATTGGGTTGTAGTCTACCCAGGCAGAGTATGGGGTGTTATGTCTCTGATCTGAGTTACACCTCACTCTGGGATGAGACAAGAACAGAGCTGGGCAGGTTGTTGTGGGAATGGAAACAGCGTGTGACTGGGGGCTCAGATGATCATTGCAGACAGATTCCAAGTGTTCTGTGAATCGGTCTGTGTCTGGTCTCTCTGATGTAGAGGTTATGGAACATAGCAGAGTACACATAGTATCGGCTTTTTGGTCACCAATGCGGTGCTGATCTTCTAACCCACTCTACAATCAATCTAACCCTTCCCTCCGACACAGCCCACAACCCTCTTTTCTTTCACCGATGTGCATATCTAAGAGTCCCTTAAATGTCCCTAAAGCACCAGCTTCTACCACAGCCCTGCTGTGTTTTGCGGGTTATGGTAAATCTTTACAATTAATTAGGGAACATTCGGTCTATTACTATCAATTCTGTAAAGCATTTTTTAGGAAAGTGTGAATGTCTTGGACAAAGTGCAGAAAAAAATTACTAGAATGATAAACATGAGAAAGTCTGCACACGCTGGGAATCAGAATCAGGTTTAATATCATAGGCATATGTTGTGAAATTTGTTATCTTTAAAGCAGCAGTTCAATGAAATACACAATAGATAAATATAGAGATAAAAATAATTGAAGTATATACATGTCTATTGAATAGTTGAATTAATATAAGTAGTGCAAAAAAAAAAGAATTAAAAAAGTAGTGAGGTAATGCACATGGGCTCAATGTCCATTCAGAAATCGGATGGCAGAGGGGAAGAAGCAGTTCTGAAATCACTAAGCGTGCCCCTTCCGGCTTCTGTACCTCAAAATGCTGGAGGAATTCAGCAAGTCAGGCAGCATTTATGGAAATGAATGACAGTTGACATTCCAGGTTCACTTCCAGAGATGCTGCCTGACCTGCTGAATTCCTCCAGTATTCTGTGTGTGATGGTGACTTCAGGTACAGGTTTGATTGGAGATGCTCTCCTAAAAACAAACAAGACCCAAGCAATATCATGGTGACCTCATTTAGAACAAGTAGAGAGGAAATGTCCAATTAGCAGATGTTTCATGAACCAAGGGGTATAGATTTGAAGTAAACAGCAAAGAGTACAGTGGCTTGGGTACAGAACGATAGGGATGTGCAGGTGGTTTATTGTCAGATAGACTGAAGATCTTGCTCGTTGCCTGTTTGGGAGGTGGGAACAGAGTTATAGTTTTGAAGAGCATGTTGCATGGAGCAGAAGGGAGAATAACTTACATGGAATAATTTATAGGGATAAGATGAAAGTATATAAAAATGGCACTAACCTACTTGCTCTAAAAAGAGCTGGCACAAACTTGATGGACTTGATGAATAGCCTCCTAATGTACAGCAGTGGATGCAATTCCACAAGCCCAAATTAACTCAAGACAGGCTGAGAAATAAAACTGGCATGTCCTATGTCTGCGCTCATTGGTACATTCAAGAACAGGGAACAGCAGTTACAATCCAAGTGAAGACATGATTCAGTTGTTCACTTCATTTACAAGATTTCAATATTAAAATTACAGCCAAAACTCTAGGCCGTTCAGACATGACAATTCTTCCCCTTCAGCACTGAATTCACAGAAGTGAAGTGTGAGCTTTCTCAGCAGGAAGCTGCGTGTAGCGTAAACCACTCACCTGGCCGCACCTGAACAATGCTTTGGGATGCTTGCTCTCGATCTGTAGGGCCCTTTCCCCATAAACTAGTGCACGGTTCGGAGCATTCAGCTTCAGACACACGATGGACAGATTCAGGAACAGCAACAACTTGGAGGAGTGAATCTGCTGCTTTTGGTCCTCATTAACCGGTTGGTACTGAGCAAACACGGACAGGGCCTGAGGAGAAACAATGAGAGGAGGAGAACACATAGGATAATTCTGTCATTCTGCCATCTCTCTGGGACTGGCTGTGTAATACAGCTGGGATGGGGGAAATTAATATGCAATTAAAACCCAGAGATTAGCAAATGTAGTGAAGACCTTTCAGAATATTCAGAAAGTGAACGGGGGAAAACGATATCAAGCTCCATCAGAAATATTTTCTTCAGAATGCTTGAAGATTTCCTGTGGGGAACCTTAACACAATGGAAGCACAGGGTCCATTATTCAAACACAAATTGAATGACAGTCAAAAGAGGGTGTTCTGGACCAGAAATGCAAGAGAGGTGACACCTGTATTTTCTGAAAAGTTGTGTAGCAAAGGGATGAGGCAAGGCCACATCTACTCGAGGCAAGGGAGCTCTATGCATAGGACAATAAATAAATCTAGAGAACGTTAGAAATTTTTGGCCCATTAGCAATTAGAATGTACAACTACATTCTAGGATGATCATTGAGCCAGAGGAGAAGGATTATAGAGAATTATAGGGCTGGGAGTTTGAAGGGCCAAGGATGTGGAAGAAATCAAAGACAAGGTTAACTTTGAAACCAAGCATTACTTAACCAATCAGCCAGCAAAGGGGTAGAGGGTAAAGAGATTCTGACATGATTTAAGAGACAGAGTTTTGCACAAGCTCAGAGGAAGAATGGGGAGGCTGACCAGAAATTTGTGGAAAACTCTACAGCTAACAAAAGTATGGAGAGATGCTGCAGCAGCAGGCAAGACGAGGAAGTGGAAACGTGTGCAAACCCGAGAGACTGAAGCATATTCAGGAACTTGAGAGGAAAAGGACAAAAGATGGACAATGAATTGAGGACTAGATGTTTGAGATAACACAATAGAGGAGATGTATTAGTTTATAGCACAATCATTATTTTTAAAATGGCACAAAATGATCTTTAACAAACTTGTACAGAGGTAAAATACAGTACAATTAGATATCACTTCTACATTTACCAGGAATCTAACAACTACAATGGGGCGAATCAATGATGCACCTTCATCAATCTAATCAATAAGCCTGATGCAGGGCCTCAACCCATAATATCGACTGTCTATTTCCCTCCACAGATGCTGCCTGACCTGCCGAGTTCCTCCAGCAGTTTGTTTACTGCTCCAGATTCTAGCATTTGCAATCTTGTGTGTGCAATGTTACTGGCATAATAATAAAAAACAATATTATAATATAGAATTAAATTAATAGTGCAAAAAGTGAATAAAAAGTCAGATATGTATATGGGCCCATTGTCCATTCAGAAATCTGACTGTGGTGGGGAAGAAGCTGTTTCTAAAATGTTGAATGCGTGCCTTCAGGTTCCTGTACATCCTTGATATCAGCAATGAGAAGAGAACATGCCCTGGGTGTAAGATTCGTTGCCTCTAGTGGCATGATCTCGGGGGTGGCGCCCCCTCCCCGACCAGACTTTAGCACTCTTGATTGGGTGGATGCTGCGTGTGTGTTCCCTGTGTAACATCAGTATCCTGAAATAACATTCAGTCAGCAATGTGCAGTTAAACGATTAAGATTTTATATTTAAGTATGGGGTTAGTAGGGAACCAAAAGAAAAGGAAAACAAATAAAAGGCGCCAATAATCTCATAAACATGTCCAGTGCACAAACGTTGGAGCTCATGGATTCCCTTTCGCTGATCCTCTTCCGCTCGTCGTCAACTCCTGGGCTCCCGGCCCGAGCCCAGGCCCAGTGGGTCCGGCAACCGTCTCCTCAAGCAACATCTTCTCTCTTCATCCTCCTCACGCCTTCTCCCCCAAGCCCACGCAAACTAACAGCTTTCACACAGACAGAAAGAATAACACCTATCCCAATTGGCTAGCAAATGAATACAAATCCTTTTATCACTAATTATAACCCAAACATGCTGCTACAGAGAACCACTGCCTCAGCAGGTAACACTACAGAGAAGCCATTTTATGAGCCTTAGGCAAGTAACATGAAAGAAGAAACCCTTACATGGGTGTAATGACAGATGATGCCATTTTGAAGCACTGCCTTTTGAAGATGTCCTTGATGCTGGGAGGCTAGTGTCCATGATGAAGCTAGCTGAGTTTTTTAACTTTCTGCAGCTTTTACCAATCCAATGCAGTGGACCCTCCATACCAGAGACTAAAACAACCTGGTGGAATACTCACCAAGGTACACCTGTAGGCATTTAAGAGTGTCTTGGGTGACATACCAAGTCTCCTCAAACTCCCAATGAAATATAGCCACTGTTGTGCCTTTGTAATTGCATTAATATGTTGGGCCCAGGATAGCTCTTTGGAGATGTTGACACCCAGCTACTTGAAACTGCTCACTCTTTCCACTGCTGATCCCTCAATGAAGACTGGTGCGTATTTCCTTGATCTCCTCTTCCTGAAGTCCGCAATGAATTTCTTGGTATTGTTGATGTCGAATGCACCAGTCAACCAGTGGATTCACCACCCTCATCATCATCTGAAGTTCTGCCAACAATGCATAATTGTGTAATCAGCAAAATTATAGATGGCATTTGAGCTATGCCCAGCCACACAGTTGTAGGTGTAGACAGAATACAGCTGCGGGTTAACCACACATCCTTGAGGTGAGCCAGTGTTGATTGTCAGTGTGGAGCAGATGCAACTTCAGATCTGCACTAACTGTGGTCTCCCAATGTGGAAGTCAAGGATCCAATTACAGAGGGAAGTACAGAGGCCCAGGTTTTGGAGCCTGTTGATTAGTACTGTGGGTATAATGGCATTAAACGCTGAGCTGTAATCAATAAACAGCCACCTGACAAAGGTATTGCTATTCTCCAGATGATCCAAGGCTGGTTGGAAAGCCAGAGAAATTGCACCCACTATAGACCTATTGTGGCATTAGAGAAATTGCAGTGGGGTCCAGGTCCTTGACCATCCTCGCAAAGCACTGCATCACAGTATATGTGAGTGCAATTGGGCGATAGTCATTGAGACAGTTCACCCTGCTCTTCTTAAGCACCAGTAGAATTGTTGCCCTTTTGAAGCAGGTGGGAACTGCTGACTGCAGCAGTGGGAGACTGAAGATGTCCTTGAACACTCCAGCTAGTTAGTTGCACAGGTTTTCAGTGCCCTACCAGGGACATTCATAAGGGACAGATGCCTTTCAAAGGTTCACTCTCATGAAAGATGTTCTGAGGTCAGCCCTCTGAGACAGAGATTATAGGGTCATTTGCACAGGCGTAATTTTATTCTCCCTTTCAAAGTGTGAATAAAAGGCATTTAGCCTCTCTGGGAGTGAAGCATCACAATAATTCATGATGTTAGGTTTCGCCTTGAAGGAAGTAGTGGCCTGCAAACCCTGCCAGAGTCAATGTGCATTCAAATCCATTTATAACTTTAACTGGAATTTTTTTTTGGCTCTTAAAATAGCCTTCCACATGTTACACCTGGACTTCTTATATAGATCTGGATCACCTCTCTTGAATGGAACAGATCTAGCCCTCAGCAGACTATGAATCTCCTGGCTCATCTACGGCTTTTGGTTTGGGTATGTCCTGTATGTTCACAAAAGCACACACTCATCCACACAGGTCTCGATGAAGTCGGTGACAACTGTGGCGTACTCATTCAGATCCAAAGATAAATCCCTGAATATTCACCAGTCCACCGACTCAAAGCAGTCCTGTAAGTGCTCTTCCACCTTCCCTTGACCATACCTTCTTGGTCCTTACCACTGGTGCTGTGGTCTTTAGACTTTGCCTATACACCAGGAATGTGAGTACGTTGAGGTGACTGGACTTTTCAAAGTGCAGGTGTGGTATAAAAGTGACCAAGTGTGTTGGCTCCTCTGGTTCCACAGGAGATACGTTGGTGGTGTTAGGGAGTATTCTGTAGTTATGTGAATATAGCAGGTATTAATTTGAGCAAGAAGCAGCCTTCAGTTCTTAATATAAATTGTAAACTGAAAACAGTAAACTGAAGTTCAAAGCACACCTTTGCAAAATGGTGTCCATAAATCATGCTTGCATATGCATCAGCTAAACACTAAGGCTACATCCACACTAGATTGGATAATTTTGAAAACGCCAGTTTCTCGTAAAAACGATAGACGTCCACACTATGCGTTTTAAAAAATATTTCTGTCCACATTAAAATGGATATTTCGGCGAATCTCCTCCTACTGCGCATGCGCAGGATACATCTACCAAAAACAAGCCACATGTTTGGTGTCAAGTCTTGCTGTGAAAGACGGTGTGTGTTTTTTCAGTTACAGACTAGAAAAACTTAAACGACAGGCAGCTGCTTAGAAGTAAAAAAATACTGAAGCATACGGAGGCAACCAACAAGGAGTTCACAGACAGTATGACCCGCCTGATGTCAAACATTGAAAAACTGACTAACTCTGTTGCATTAATAAAGCACCTTGTTAAATGTGTAAAACATGTCCGCATCAGTATTATCTCGTATTTCCATACAATATTACATTAGGCTGTTACACATCTATTGTCAGAGAAGTACATGCATAAATAGGTAAACCACCTTCATACAAGCAAGGACAGAAAACAGGGCAAAGTGAGTATATTTATTTATTCAGTAAGTTATGGGTCAAAGTATTTGGTGTGTACATTTCTAACTCTTCTGGCTTCAGTCTCGTTGCCGTCTGTTCTGAAATTGTTAGGTTGCATTCAAGAAAACAATAAAATCGCACGCTGCCGTCTGACAGTGTTTTCAGATTTCTCCGGTTACCCCGTCCACACTGAAAACGCACAAGTGGCGTTTTCAAAATTACACACCCTGACAGGGTTTCTGAAAAGCTCCGGTTTCTGGGGACAAAAATGCTGTTTTAGTGTGGATGGAGGGTAAAAATGAAGAGAAAAAGCTTCAGTTATGGATTTATCCAGTGTAGTGTGAACGTAGCTTAAGACAACTGGGTTGTGTTAATCAACTACGGGTTTACAGAATTCACACCATTGTAACATAGTGAACACTGTAAATTCAGGGAAGTTTGCAGTTAGTTTTATCTTAGCCAAGGTATTTGAACATTCAGCTCACTGTAGATATTCAATTCAAAGGAAGCATTGTCAACCCAAAGTAATGAAGTAAACAATGTCATTGTAACTTGTGTTGAATCACCTATGATCTTCAGGGGACAAGAATGAGATGTACTTTCGAGTTGGGGGGGGGGATTCTACCATGAGTGTCTCCACAAGAATCACTATTTGTCACGATGAATAAAGGCTTTCATACTGACAACTCCAGAGTCTCTCTGGTGACTATGATCACACTGTACAGGTGGTAGTTATTCAGAAGCTTCAAGCTGGCCTGGTTGAAACCTCCCACAATAATAGGAAAGTCATCAGAGTATGCTGTTTTATGGCTGCTGATCTCCTTCGGTGTCTGCCTGATGATGGACAGAGGTGGAATGCACACTGCTACCAGGATGAGGACAGAAAACTCCCTTAGCAGATAAAATAGATGACATTTGACCGCTAGACATTTCAGGATGGGTGAGCAGGACCAAGACAGAATCATCGTGTCCATGCATCATGATGAGTTACTCATGAAGCATACTCCCCTTCCTCTACCTTTGAAAGACTCAACTGACCTGTCTTTGAAGAGACAGGTGAAACCATCAGGATGTAGTGCTGTGTAGAAATGGCAGGCATGAGCTATGTTTCCATTAAGCAAAGTACACAGCAGTCCCTGATGTCACTTTGGTTCTGTAATCTTCCTCTCAGCTCATTTTGCAGAAACAGTACATTCCCCAGTAGGATAGTTGGGAGGGGTGTCTGCTTTTCAACCATACCTGTAGTGCAGCATGTCTTCCACACTTTGGTTTTTTTGTTAAAAAGGGGAACTGCACTCGCAACCATCTTCAATTCGGGGTCTGTTGACTTTGGGGATCAGTAGATTTTTTAAATGTCTTAAAACAATGCTGCTTACTGAAGTACCCATGGCTGTGACTGTGGATTTCAGCTGAAGTAGTCATAAATGAGAATGTTTGATGATTCCCATCATGAAGTCATCACTAATCGGCACTACTTTGTGAAGCTTATGCTTAAGGGAAATAAAGAATGTCTTTTTAATTCCCTTCTATTCAGACTGCCTGTACATTGACAACAAGGTTATGGCAAAGTGGATTTTTACTAAAATTTCAGCTAGTATTACCAGTTACTATAGTTTGCAAGTGCTTGTGGTATGACCTGTACATTGCATCCTCAAATGTTCTTAGAAAGGAGGTGTTGGATTAGAGTCTATAATTGTTATTTTCCTTGTAGTTTAGTTTCATCTATTTATTGACACACAGTATGGAACAGACCCTTCCAGCTCTTGGAGCCACCCACCAATCCCCCAATCTAATCACAGACGATTTACAGTCACCAATTAACCTACCAAGCCGGTAGGTCTTTGGACTGTGGGAGGAAACCGGAGCACCCGGCGGAAATCCACTCGGTCACAGTGAGAACGTAGAAACTCCTCACAGGCAGCGATGCTGTACTGAGTTGTTGGTACTGTAAGGCGTTGTGCTAACCACTACACCATCATGCCACCTCACTTTATGCTTGGTCACATTTTTATACAACCTCTTATGCGTGTAATTGTTCAATGAACTTTTAGCAATTGTAGTGGAGCTCGTTTTGTGCCACTGAACCTATTTCATGGGTTACTTGTTATCCTTTATCTGCCTAGTCTAGTTGGATTGGCTATGACTTTGTTGTTCTGTTTCATTGACTCTGCCTTCACTTTAGTACAGCAAGTTGGTTTCAGTCATCATCTTATTAGGATCACATAAAACAGCTGTGACCACCAACTTTTACATCTAATAAAGGCTATTTGATGAGCTCAAATTAACAGATCCGGAACACTTCCTACCCCACCACCATCAGAACCGACGACTCATGGTGTCAGAAAGCAGCAGTAAACTTCCACCCACTCCTTCCTACCTTCTTGTACTTGTCCTTGGCATCCTGGTATTGCTTCTGGTGGAAGAAATAATTCCCAAATTTCCTCTCCGTGTTGACGACCTTCAGCAGTTTGTCCAGAGGGTAGTTAACCTGCTCTGCCTAAAGCCGAAGAATAAAAGAAAACCAGCAGTTATCAAGGCACTTTCCACAAAACCAGGTCCTGATTAACACATCTTGGAGTAAAAGTCAGTTGAAAGAAATAAACTGTCTTCCATAAATGGTGTTTTTAAAAGTCTCTGGATTCTACTAGATGTGAGAAGTGACCGGATCATAAAATATTTTCATGATTTATTATCATACTTCTGGTTTGCAATATCAAAAATGTTCTCCCTTGGACGGCTGAAATGACAGGGAGTTCTACCACACCCTGCCAGCATTTAAGATGAAGCAATTGGGAGACACGTAGCAGTACAGGGTTAAGAGGCTTTAAAGTGACAATGGTGGAATTAGGGAGTAGGTCAGATGGATAGAAGTAGGAGCAAGTTTCTCCATGCTCAAGAGTGTAAATCAATTTTTGTCTTGACTTATGGACTCCTTGTTTAATTGCCTATTTTTGAATCAAGTTATACATACAAGAAATAAATTTCTTAATCTTTCCTTTTTGAATTAAAGTTTCTATTTTATTAGACTTCGGCAATAACATTGTTTGACCTAATTTTTCTCTTAAATAAGCCCTTAGTTGGAAGTAACAAAAAAAGTGTTGTTTGATACTTTATATTTATTCTTTAATTGATCAAATGACATTAATATACCTCCTTCAAAACAATCTCCTATATATCTAATCCCTTTTTGAAACCAATTATATAAAAGTTGATTATCCATTGTAAAAGGAATAAGTCTATTTTGAATTAAAGATCTCTTTGCTAATAAATATTTTTTTGTCTCATCATCAACATTTATCTTATTCCATAAGTCAATCAAATGTTTTAATATAGGAGATTCTTTCTTTTCCCGTATCCATTTAGATTCCCATTTATATATAAAATCTTCTGGTGCATTTTCTCCTATTTTATGTAGTTCTATTCTAATCCATGCCGGTCTATCTTTCTCAAAAAAAGATGCAATAAATCTAAGTTGATTTGCTTTATAATAATTCTTAAAATTTGGAAGTTGTAACCCTCCTAGATCAAATTTCCATGTCAATTTTTCCAACGATATTCTTGACATCTTGCCTTTCCAAAGAAACTTCCTCACATATTTGTTTAACTCTTGAAAAAACTTCTGGGGTAGTTGTATTGGTAGTGATTGAGTAAAGTGACTTGAATATTAAAATTGAAGAAACAAATTGGTCAAGACTATGTTTTGATAGTATGACAAATACAATAAATGTCTGGTTAAGATTAGTGCAATATAATTTTTTACATCAATTATATAATACACCACAAAAAATAAATAAATGAAACCCAAATTTATCCGATCAGTGTTTCCGATGTAAACAAGAAATCGGTACTTTTTTACATTCTACTTGGTCTTGTTCTAAAATTCAACCTTTTTGGACAAATTTAAGAGTTTTATTGAACAAATTATTGGAACACAACTTCCACATAATCCAATATTATTTTTACTAGGCGATATTGAAGGGATAAAACCGAAACCCAAATTGAATAAATATCAGAAAGAATTTATAAAAATTGCACTGGCAGTAGCCAAAAAGGCTATTGCAGTAACTTGGAAATCGGATGCATACTTAAGTATAGATCGTTGGAAGAAGGAAATTTATAGCTGTATTCCACTTGAAAAAATTACTTATAATTTAAGAGATAAATATGAAACATTTTTGAAAATTTGGCACCCTTATTTACAAAAGACAGGATTAAATATATAGGTGCTCCAAAGATGAAATAATTGGTTATTTGGGGAAATAAATAAGTATATATACTAAAGTTATTATGAACTCCATGGAGCATGTGGGGATCTTCCGATATCCAGGCATTCTTTTTTTTTCTTTCTTTTTTTTCTATAGGGATGTTAGGGGGGAGGGGTTAAGGGGAGGGGGGAAGGATATATATATATATTTTCTTTTATTTCTGTAATTATTTGAAAACTCAATAAAAAAAGTTTTTAAAAAAAGTGTAACCAAGCAGCTTTTCCATGTTTCTAACAGCTTGCCCTCAGTTGTGGGAATGGGATTGCCAAATTCCAGCTGATCCAGCAAATTTCTGTTCCTCCTCACCAATATTCTCACATATCCACCAACCCTAAAGCAACTTGGTCTCCAGCATTTTGCTTACGGCTAGCCTTAGTCTCCCAAGTCACTACGGGAAGTACCATACAACTGCTTAACTGCAGAGGATATCACGATGGACAATGATCCGGTTATCATCAGATACACTGTATGCACACTTCCCAGCAGAGATGTAGAGTGAAACTGCAGTGAATAATTCTTCCCATTCAATGGTACTACCTTAAAAAAATCCCACATCATTTAATATTTAAGAAGGGTGGGAGGCAGCAGAAAGGAAACTTATAGATCTGTTAGCCTGACATCAGTGGCTGGGAAGTTGTTGGAATCGATTGTTAGGGATGAGATAATGGAATACCTGGAGGCACGTTACAAGATAGGCCAAAGCCAGCATGATTGCCTGAAAGGAAAATCTTGCCTGACTAACCTACTGCGATTCTTTAAGGAAATTACAAGCAGGGTAGACAAAGGAGATGCAGTAGATGTGGTGTACTTGGATTTTTAGAAAGCCTTTGACAGGATGCCAGTCATGAGGCTGCTTAGCAAGATAAGAGCCCATGGAAGTACAGGGCAGTTACTAGTGTGGGTGGAGATTGGCTGATCGGCAGAAAAGAGAGTGGGAATAAAGGGATCCTATTCTGGCTGGCTGCTGGTTACCAGTGGAGTTCCACAGAGGTTGGTGTTCAGACTGCTGCTTTTTATGATCTATGTCAATGATTTGGACTAGGGTATAAATGAACTTGTGGCTAAGTTTGCTGATGATACAAAGATAGGTGGAGGAGCGGGTAGTGTTGAGGAAACAGAGCCTGCTAAGAGACCTAGATAGTTCAGGGGAATGGGCAAAGAAGTGGCAAATGAAATACAATGTTGGAAAGTGTATGGTCTTGCACTTTGCTGGAAAAAATAAACAGGCAGATTATTATTCAGACGGGAGAGAATTCAAAATACAGAGATTCAAAGAGACTTGGGAGTCTTTATGCAAGATACCCTAAAGGTTAACCTCCAGGTTGAGTCGGTTGTGAAGAAGGCGAATGCAATGTTGGCATTCATTTCTAGAGGTATAGAATATAACAGCAGGGATGTGATTTTGAGGCTCTATAAGGCACTCATGAGACTACACTTGGAGTATTGTGTGCAGTTTTGGGTTCCTTATTTTAGAAAGGATATACTGACATTGGAGAGGGTTCAGAGAAGATTCACGAGAATGATTCCAGGAATGAAAGGGTTACTGTATGAGGAATGTCTGGCAGCTCTTGGGCTGTATTCCCTGGAGTTCAGGAGAATGGGGGGGGGGGGGGGATCTCATAGAAACATTCTGAATGTTAAAAGGCCTGAACAGATTAGATATGGCAAAGATATAGAAGCAGAAGTTGGGCATTTGGCCCATCGAGTCTGCTCCACTCATGGGCTGATCCAATTCTTCCAGTCATCCTCACTTCCCTGCCTTCTCCCCAAACCCCTTGATGCCCTGGCAAATCAAGAATCTATTTATCTCTGCCTTAAATGCATCCAATGACTTTGCCTCCACAGCCACTCCTCGCAACAAATTCCACAGATTTACCACCCTCTGACTAAAGTAATTGCTCCGCATCTCTGTTCTAAATGGACGTCCTTCAATCCTAAAGTCGTATCCTAGACTCCCCCACCATGGGAAATCACTTTGCTGTATCTCATAGAACTCTTCACAAAAATGTACTGCTATTTGATCCATTTGCAGTTTTAGTGCCCAATTAATTCATTTTAACTTGCACTTCTTTTATAAAACTGCTTTCTAAAATTCACTTCTGCCAAGTCAGTTAAGTGAAGCATTTAAGTCACTCTGCCTCCCTAAATGCTCAAGCCTCAATTCTAGCAGCAGCCTTTCAAAGTTCCATTGCACAAAGGAGCATTTGAAGAAAATGCAACTCCTAGAATCTATCTGCTGTCACTCTGAGGAAAAAAAAGTATTAGCTACTGAGGGAAAAGAATGTTTCATTGCCACAATTAATATTGTTAGATTCCAGACTGTTTAATGTCATTTCTAGTACACAAGTGTAGAGGAGAATAAAATAATTGTTACTCTGGATTGGATGCAGCACAAAAAAAACACAGTAAGACAAGAACATAATAACAAAAAAAGACAATAAACATAAATACATAAGATAGTACGAGTGTGTGTGCACGCGCATATATATGAAAAAAAACTGTTTGGAGTCCTGCTGTGGATGGTCTCCGAGGGAAGAGGGGCGAACAGTCCATGAGTAGGGTTGGTAGGATCCTTCATGATATTGCTGGCACCTTTCTGTAAACAAGTCCTTGATAACTGATGCTGGTGATGCATTGGGCAGCTTTGACTACCTGATGTTGAGCCTTCCTGTCTGTTGTAGTGTAGAAGGTCGTGAGTTTTGATGTGCATCCTCCACCCCTTCAGCCTCCTCAGGAAGTAGGAAGTGTTGGTGAGCTTTCTTGTCTGTATAGGACATGTTCTGGGACCATGAACATGTGAATCATCAACAAAGCAGATGAGCTTAGAGCATTGATCAGGACTTGGGGCTATGATGTTGTGGCCAATACAGAGACTTGGATGACTCAGGGGCAGGAATGGTTACCTCAAGTGCCAGTTTTTAAATGTTTCAGAAAGGACAGGGAGGGAGGCAAAAGAGGTGGGGGCGTGACACTGCTAATCAGAGATAGTGTCACAGCTGCAGAAAAGGAGGAAGTCATGGAGGGATTGTCTACAGAGTCTCTGGGTGGAAGTTAGGAACAGGGGTCAATAACTCTACTGGGTGTTTTTTTTAAATATAGACCACCCAATAGTAACAGGGACATCGAGGAGTAGATAGGAAATGCGTAATAATAACAGGGTTGTTGTAGACAATGCAGCTTCCAAAATTTGTAGAAAATTCATATTATTTGTTTGATTTTTGAATTGTGTTATAAATACCTGTTAAACTTTACACATTTTTTATATATAGATTATCACTTGTTGAAATAGAAGCATTTTTTTGTGTGTGTTGTCTTGTTTGTTGTGTTAATACAGCAACTTATGTATTTTCTGAATAATATAAGAGAGTATAGGAAGGTAAAAGCTGTATTTTGTGGTATTAAAATGCAAATAAACATATTGTGGCAAACAAAATAATAACAGGGTTGTCGTGGTGGGAGATTTTTATTTCCCAAAAATGATTGGCATCTTCCTAGAGTGAGGGGTTTAGATGGGGTAGAGTTTGTTAGGTGTGTTCAAGGTTTCCTGACACAATAGGTGGATAAGCCCTCAAGAGGAGAGGCAGTACTTGACCTGGTATTGGGAAATGAACCTGGTCAGGTGTCAGATCTTTCAGTGGGAGTGCATTTTGGAGATAGTGATCACAATTCTATCTCCATTACCATAGCCAGGTGAAATATGAGGCTATCAGGCAGGAACTTGGAAGCATAAACTGGGAACAGATGCTCTCAGGGAAAGGTACAGCAGAAATGTAGCAAATGTTCAGGGGATATTTGCGTGGAGTTCTGGATAGGTATGCTCCAATGAGACAGGGAAAGGATGGTAGGGCACAGGAACCGTGGTGTACAAAGGCTGTTGAAAATCTAGTCACGAAAAAAAGAAAAGTTTACAAAAGTTTCAAAAAACTAGATAGAGATCTTGAAGATTATAAGGCTAGCAGAAAGGAGCTTAAGAATGAAATTAGGAGAGCCAGAAGGGGCCATGAGAAGGCCTTGACAAGCAGGATTAAGGAAAACCCCAAGGCATTCTACAAGTATGTGGAGAGCAAGAGGATAAGATGTGCGAGAATAGGACCTATCAAGTGTGACACTGGAAAAGTGTGTATGGAACCGGAGGAGATAGCAGAGATACTTACTGTATACTTTGCATTAGTATTCATTATGGAAAAGGATATTGGCGATTCTAGGGATGACTTACAGCAGATTGAAAAGCTTGAGCATATAGACATTAAGAAAGAGGATGTGCTGGAGCTTTTGGGAAGCATCAAGTTGGATAAGTCTTCAGGACTGGATCAGATGTACCCCAGGCTACTGTGGGAGGCGAGGGAAGAGACTGCTGAGCCTCTGGCAATGATCTCTGCATCATCAATGGGGATGGGAGAGGTTCTGGAGGATTGCAGATGTTGTTCCCTTATTCAAGAAAGGGAGTTGAGATAGCACAGGAAATTATAGACCAGTGAGTTTTACTTCAGTGGTTGGTAAGTTGATGGAGAAGATCCTGAGAGGCAGGATTTATGAACATTTAGAGAGGCATAATATGATTAGGAGTAATCAGCATGGCTTTGTCAAAGGCAAGTCGTGCCTTAAGAGCCTGATTGAATTTTTTGAGGATGTGACTAAACACATTGATGAAGGTAGAACAGTAGATGTAGTGTATATGGATTTCAGCAAGACATTTGATAAGGTACCCCATGCAAGGCTTATTGACAAAGTAAGGAGGCATGGGATCCAAGGGGACCTTACTTTGTGGATCCAGAATTGGCTTGCTCGCAGAAGGCAAAGAGTGGTTGTAGACAGATCACATTCTGCATGGAGGTCAGTGACCAGTGGTGTGCCTCAGGGATCTGTTCTGGGTCACCTTCTCTTTGTGATTTTTATAAATGACCTGGATGAGGAAGTGAAGAAATCTGCTGATGACACAAAGGTTGGAAGTGTTGTGGATAGTGTGGAGGGATGTCAGAGGTCACTGTTGGACATCGATAGGTTGCAAAACTGGGCTGAGAAGTGGGAGATGGAGTTCAACCCAGTTAAGTGTGAGGCAGTTCATTTTGGTTGGTCAAATATGATGGCAGAATATAGTATTAATGGTAAGACTCTTGGCAGTGTGGAGGATCAGAGGGATCTTGGGGTCCGAGTCCACAGGACACTCAAAGCTTCTGTGCAGGTTGACTCTGTGGTTAAGAAAGCATATGGTGCACTGGCCTTCATCAATAGTGGGATTGAGTTTAGGAGCCAAGGGGTAATGTTGCAGCTATACAGGACCCTGGTCAGATCCCACTTGGAGTACTGTGCTCAGTTCTAGTCGCCTCACTACAGGAAGGATGTGGAAAGCATAGAAAGGGTGCAGAGGAGATTTACAAGGATATTGCCTGGATTGGGGAGCATGCCTTATGAAAACAGGTAGAGTGAACTCGGCCTTTTTTTCTTGGGAGTGACAGAGGATGAGAGGTGACCTGATAAAGGTATACAAGATGATGAGAGGCATTGATTGTGTGAATAGTCAGAGGGTTTTTCCCAGGACTGAAATGGCTAGCATGAGAGGGCACAATTTTAAGGTGCTTGGAAGTAGATACAGAGGAGATATCAGTGATAAGCTTTTTTAAAAAAAATACACAGAGTGCTGAGTGCATCCAATGGGCTGCCAGCGATGGGTCTTTTAAGAAGCTCCTGCACAGGTACATGGAGCTTAGAAAAATAGAGGGCTATGGATAATCCTAGGTAATTTCTAAAGTAAGTACATGTTCGGCACTGCATTGTGGGCTGAAGGTTTGTTTCTATGAGTGGCTCGCAGTTTCCTAGTGAGTGGTGCGAGTTCTCCTGAACTCGATAGCCATCTCCTTTGTCATGTGACACTGAGGAAGAGGTTATTTGCCTGGTACCAGGCCTCCAGCTCTATCACCTCTCTGTAGCTATTTCGTCATTGTTGACAGCCCACCACTGTCGTGTCATCGGTAAACTTGACAATGTGATTGCTCAGGTTTTGGCTGTGCAAAAGTGAGAGCAGGGTGTATGGTCATGGGCTCAGCACACAGCTCTGTGTTGAGGATGATGAAGAGGCAGGAGTGGTTGTGCATCCCGACTATCTGCTGGAGAGAAAGTCCAACAGCCAGCTGTACAGTGCTGTATTCAGACCAAGCCTGTGGGACAATAGGGTTGACCAGAAATCCAGAAACAGCACTCTAACACAATTGTCCTTGTTTTCCGGCTGTGATGGGGCCTAGGTACATGACAGATGCAATGGCATTGGTCATAGAGCAGTTCTGTTGGTTCAGTGTAATAAATCAAACAACACAAATAATGCAAACACAAGCAGATCCAGCACGTGAACTCTCAGGATTTGGAAGCTACAAGTTTCCAAGGTCTTACTGTAATATACAGTATATATAGCACATCCTGACAGTGCTGGGATGTGGTTAGACCAGTGTGGTGCTACATGGGACTTGTGGCAAGCTTATACAGCAAACTGGACAGACCACACTTTAACAACAGAAAAATTTAATAAAGTCAATATAAAAAGTAGTGCAAATGGCACAGAGAAAGGGGAATAAGACTCACAAATTCAGGGAAAAAACAGTTCACAGAAACTGATTAAATGAGAAAAGGACAAAAAGCAGAAGATTTGAAGTCAAGCAACACACACAAAATGCTGGTGGAATGCAGCAGGCCAGGCAGCATCTATAGGAAGAAGTACAGTCGACGTTTCGGGCCGAGACCCTTCGTCAGGACCAACTGAAAGAAAAGATAGTAAGAGATTTGAAAGTGGGAGGGGGAGGGGAAAATGTAAAATGATAGAAGAAGACAGGAGGGGGAGGGATGAAGCTAAGAGCTAGAAAGTTGATTGGCAAAAGGGATACACAGCTGGAGAAGGGAAAGGATCATGGGACAGGAGGCCTGGGGAGAAAGAAATGGGGAGGGGAGCACCAGAGGGAGATGGAGAACAGGCAAAGAGTGATTGCGAGAGGGGCAGAGAAAGAAAAAAAGGGGGAATAATAAGGGATGGGGGAAAGAAGGGGAGGAGGGGCATTAACAGGTTAGAGAAATCAATGTTCATGACATCAGGTTGGATACCTCCTCTTAGTTACCCCTCGATCATGACCTTACTAAGGAGCCCCAGGCCACTGTCTCCCACACCATCACCAACCGTATCAGCTCTGGAGATCTCCCATCCACTGCCACCAACCTCATAGTTCCCACACCCCACACTTTCTACCTCCTACCCAAGATCCACAAACCTGCCTGTCCAGGTAGACCTATTGTCTCAGCTTGCTCCTGCCCCACCAAACTCATTTCTGCATACCTTGACACTGTCTTATCCCCCCTTGTTCAATCTCTTCCCACCTATGTTCGTGACACTTCTCACGCTTTGAAATTTTTCAATGATTTTAAGTTCCCTGGCCCCCACCGCCTTATTTTCACCATGGACGTCCAGTCCCTATATACCTCCATCCCCCACCCAGATGGTCTTGAAGCTCTTCGCTTCTTTTTGGATTCCAGACCTAACCAATTCCCCTCTACCAGCACTCTCCTCCATCTAGCGGAATTAGTTCTTACTCTCAATAATTTCTCCTTTGGCTCCTCACACTTCCTCCAAACCAAGGGCGTAGCCATGGGCACCCGTATGGGTCTCGGTTATGTCTGCCTTTTTGTTGGCTTTGTGGAACAGTCTGTGTTCCAAGTCTATACGGGTATCCGTCCCCCTCTTTTCCTTCACTACATCGACAACTGCATTGGCGCTGCCTCCTGCACGCATGCTGAGCTTGTTGACTTCATTAACTTTGCCTCCAACTTTCACCCTGCCCTCAAATTTACCTGGTCCATTTCTGACACCTCCCTCCCCTTTCTTGATCTTTCTGTCTCCATCTCTGGAGACGGCTTATCTACTGATATCTACTATAAGCCTACAGACTCTCACAGCTACCTGGACTATTCCTCTTCCCACCCTGTCTCTTGCAAAAATGCTATCCCCTTCTCACAATTCCTCCGTTTCCGCCGCATCTGCTCTCAGGATGAGGCTTTTCGTTCCAGGATGAAGGAGATGTCTTCCTTTTTTAAACAAAGGGGCTTCCCTTCCTCCACCATCAACTCGGCTCTCAAACGCATCTCTCCCATTTCACACACATCTGCTCTCACCCCATCCTCCCATCACCCCACTCTGGATAGGGTTCCCCTTGCCCTCACCTACCACTCCACCAGTCTCTGGGTCCAACGTATAATTCTCCGTAACTTCCACCACCTCCAATGGGATCCCACCACCAAGCACATCTTTCCTCCCCCTCCCTTCTGCTTTCCGCAGGGATCGCTCCCTATGCAACTCTCTTGTCCATTTGTCCCCCCTCATCCCTTCCCACCGATCTCCCTCCTGGCACTTATCCTTGCAAGCGGAACAAGTGCTACACCTGCCCTTACACTTCCTCCCTTACCATCATTCAGGGCCCCAGACAGTCCTTCCAGGTGAGGCGACACTTCACCTGTGAGTCGGCTGGTGTGGTATACTGCATCCGATGCTCCCAGTGCGGCCTTCTATATATTGGTGAGACCCAAAGCAGACTGGGAGACCATTTCCCTGAACACCTACGTTCTGTCCGCCAGAGAAAGCAGGATCTCCCAGTGGCCACACATTTTCATTCCACGTCCCATTCCCATTCTGATATGTCAAGATGAAGCCACACTCAGGTTGGAGGAACAACACCTTATATACCAGTTGGGTAGCCTCCAACCTGATGGCATGAATATTGATTTCTCTAACTTCTGTTAATGGCCCTCTTCCCCTTCTTACCCCATCCCTTATTTATCTATTTATTTATTTATTTATTTCCTCCCTCCCTCCTTTTTTGTCTCTCTCTGCCCCCTCACAATCACTCCTTGCCTGCTCTCCATCTCCTTCTGGTGCTCCCCTTCCCCTTTCTTTCTCCCTCGGCCTCCTGTCCCATGATCCTTTCCCTTCTCCAGCTCTGTATCCCTTTTGCCAATCAACTTCCCAGCTCTTAGCTTTATCCCTCCCCCTCCTGTCTTCTCCTATCATTTTGGATTTCCCCCTTTCAAATCTCTTACTATCTTTTCTTTCAGTTATTCCTGATGAAGAGCTTCGGCTCGAAACGTCGACAGTGTTTCTTCACCAGCATTTTGTGTGTGTTGCTTGATTTTCCAGCATCTGCAGATTGCCTCGTGTTTGAGATTTGAAGTCATTTAACAACTTGTACTCAATCCTGAACACTGCTTCAAATTACTTAAAAATGAAGCTCACAAACTAGACAAGAAACAAGTGGAAAAAAGATTAAGAAAATAGTTAAGCACACAGGACAAAAAACAGAAAATGCCAGGAAGTGCTGGAAATATAAGTCAGGCAGCACTTTCACACTGAAAGGTCAACTGTTCCTCGACCTAACTGACCGACCTGCTGAACATTTGTGCCATTTTCTGCTTTTATTTCAGAGGTTCAGCATCTGTAGTTGGATTTTGATTTGCACTAATCACGCATTTACAAGGCCATGCCAAACACAGAATCAAAGCAAATTCTATTAAAATCTCTTGGAAATGCCTTAACGCAGTAATAAACACACAGATGACAACATTGCTCAAAATACCGAACTGCTACTATTGTATGCGACGAGTTGTGTCACCACAAGCCCTGATGGGCTGATCAAGCTGTCATTGATTTTCAGATTTGCTTATTAGTGAGGTTACTGTGCAAAACGCAGCCCGTCCCAAATCTCCACACCCAGAAACTTTCCAGGAAAATAAACAAAGAAGAAATTGAAGTGCAACTAGAACAGAACTGAATCCCACGGACAGGTGCCAGGGTGACAGTTCAGATAAAACTGTGTTAGCAAATTGTGTTCTGCAGTGGCACGACTTTTACCAACACTGCTTTATAGTGGAGCAGGCAAATTTGCTTACCTGTGACAAAGAGAAGTATTGATCAGATTCCGAAGTATCTAAAAAGTCCAGGATATCTATTTCAAACATTACAGTGGCATTTGGTGGGATCCGAGGGGGGCAGCCCATCTTCCCGTATGCATATTCTGGCTTGAAAAGAAACCGTGAAAACTCTCCTTTCCTCATGGTCAGTATTGCTAGTTCCATACCAGGCAGCGTTATATCTGGAACACACCAGGCACCATGAAAACACACACAGCAGCTGAGATGCAAAGCGTGTTAGTCACACTGCATTACTTTGCCCATGTAGTACAGCACTTGTTACATGGACTATCACTACATATAGTCCAACCGGACTGCCTCAAGGAGAATCAACAACACCTCACAACCTCTCTGGATGAAGTCAATGGGTTTGATGTAGACATTACAATGCAACTAACAAGGAGAAATTAAACAGGGACACTTGATACTTTTGTTTAAAGAGCACAAAGGAATTAGACTTGACAAATGGAAGGGTGAGAGGGGCAGAGAGACCAGGACAGAAATTATTTGACCATTTTGCAGACTTCTTAATGTACTGAGGAGGGTACGGGGCACAAAGAAGCAGAGCTGATTGTCACAAACAAGAGAAAAACCTGCAGATGCTGGAAATCCAAGTAACACACACAAAATTCTGGAGGAGTTCAGCAGGCCAGGCAGCATCTATGGAAAAGAGTACAGTCAACATTTTGCACCGAGACTCTTCAGCACGACTGGTGAATAAGAGATGAGGAGTAAGAATTAGAAGATGGGGGCAGGGGAGGAAGAAACACAAGGTGACAGATGAAACGGGGGGGGGGGGGGGTTGGTGAAGTAGAGTTGGGAAGTTGATTGGTGAAAAGAGATACAGGGCTGGAGAAGGGGATAATCTAATAAGAGAGGACAGAAGGCCATGGAAATAAGAAAAAGGGGGAGGAGCACCAGGAGGTGATGGGCAGGGCAGGAGGTAAGATGAGAGAGGGTGAAGGGGACAGGGAATGGTGAAGGGGGGGCATTACCGGAAGTTAGAGAAATTGATGTTCATGTTATCAGGTTGGAGGCTACCTGATTGTCAGCATTGGTGACTGATGGACCAGGGTGTCAGTTGATTCTTTGAGAGATGGTGACTAAATATTCAGGAATAATGCAAAAACAGACTATTTAGTTCTAGTATTGTGCAGTGAGGCAAGCTAATGACTAATTCAGAGAAACTGAATCTAAATAAATTAGATACAAGGCATGTTGATTAAAGTAGATGGGAAACCTGATTAAAGCACATCAGTAGATCAACAATGAGATTTTATATTCTTTTAAAATCGTAATCATTTTACATAATATTAATTTAAAAGTCCACAGGTAACACAATCCAAATATGGGTAATGAAAACCGAACATGGTATTTAATCAGTTGTGAAATAGATTTATATGAAACAAAAAAGAAACAGATTGGTCGCATACAGATAAATAGGATAAATTACAAAAGAGGGGATCACATTGGATTGGATATCACCAAAACAAAAAGGGAAATCAAAAATGAGAAACTAAGAATCTGTAAAGAAACAATGCTGGAGAAAATAACGGGGCCAAAAGGTGTTAAGTCCCATGATGGCTCATGTCCTAGGATTTTAAAAGAAGTGGTTAAAAGAATAATGACCACAATGGTTTGAGAATGGTACTTGCAAACTGGAAGGTGGGAACGCAATTCTGCTGATGAAGAATGTTAAGAATCAGACTACAAAATTGCAAACCATTGGTGCCCAAGAATCGCTGTGTTGAATAGGTTTGATAACTGGGCAGCCACAGACCGCAAATCATCTAAGAGCAAGATTGCTGTATTGAAGGGAAATGAGGGATTGCTGCGTTGAGGGATTCATGGAAACATGGCTCTCTCCAGACATGGTGCTCCAGCCCAAGAGACTTCCCAGGCCACCAAATGGACCAAAGTGCTGATTCACAGAAGAGTTTGGGGTCTGTACTTCATGATAAACCCTTCGTGGTGCTCAAATGTAACGGTTTTGCCCTCCTCCGTGGAACACTCAATTATTAAGTGCTATCTGTTCTACTTACTGAGAGAATTCTCCTTTGTGATCCTGACCGTCAAAAGCAGATGTTAAGCAAGCACTCGATACATTGAGTACCACAATTAGGCAAGTTAGAAATAGCCTACCTGGATGCCTTTCAAATGATTGCCAGGGACTTCAGTCAGGCTTGTTTGAAGACACATCTGCCCAATTATCATCAACACACCAGGGGTACCAACACACTTGACCACTTGTATACTACAATCAGGAATGCCTGCCATTCCCTCCCTAGACCACACTTCAGGAAATACGATCATCTGGCTGTCCTCATAGATGCCGAGGGCTAAAAGAGCAAGGCTCCCGAAGCAAGGACAACAATGAGGAGGTTGCAGGAGGTAAAGGGCTGCTTCGAATCAGTGGACTGAGCTATATTTAACAACTCGGGGATCTGAACAAATACGCCATAGTTGTCAATGACTTTTATAAAAACAGTTCTGGACAAGGGTCTCCCCACAAAATCATTCAGCCTTTCCCAACCAGAAGCCCTGGGTGATGTAAGAGATTCACAATCTGCTGAGAGCCAGATCACTGGCATTCAGGTCTGATGATCAAGTGAAGTTCAAGAGATCCAGGTACTTCCTCTGGAAAGCCATCTCGCATGTAAGTGGCAAGTCTGTACCAAACTTAAATCACAGGAGGATGCTCGACAGCCAAGGCAGGGCTGGAATGCTATCACCTCCTACAGAGTGAAACCAGTGACATAAGTGGCAATAAGTTTTCGCTCCCAGATGACCTCAATGCCTTTTATGATCACTTTGATTGACAAAACATAGAGGCATCTTCATGAACACCCACAGCCCCCAATGCTTCGGTGATTTCACATTGCTGTCGTGAGAACATTCTTCAGGAGGATGAACCTGCGAAAAGCTTCTGGCCCGATAGTGAACCTGGATGGGTGCTGAAGACCTGTGCTAATCAACTTAATGTAATATTCACTGCTATCGTAAAACTCCCACTTTGGCAATCTGAGGTACCAACCTGCTTCAAGCAGGCTTTAATTATACCGGTGCCCAAAGTTCAAAAGTTCAAAGTAAAATTTATTATCAGAGTAAATACACATCACCACATACAACCCTGAGATTCTTTATCTGTGGGCATACTTAGCAAATCTACAGAGCAGTTGACAATGAACTGTGTAAATGCAAATATAAATGAATAGCAACTGAACACCAAACATAAAATAACAAGATAAAGAGTTCTTCAAGTGAGATCACTGGTTGTGAGAACACCAGAAATAGAATGAATGTAGTTACCCCCTTTTGTTCAAGAGCCTGATGGTTGAGGGGTAGGAACTGTTCTTGAACCTGGTGGTGTGATTCCTGAGGCTCTGTACTTTCCACCTGATGGCAGAAAGGAGCATGGCCTGGGTGGTGAGGATCTTTGAAGGTAGGTGCTGCTTTTCTATGTCTATGATTCATGTAGATGTGCTCAGTGGTTGGGAGGGCTTTACCCGTGATGTACTGGGTCGAATCCACTACGTTTTGTAGGATTATCCACTCAAAGGCATTGGTGTTCCCGTACCAGGCAGTAATGCAGCCAGTCAGCACACTTTCCACCCCACATCTTTAGAAGTTTGCCAATGTTTTTTAGTGACATGCTGAATCTCCAGACTCCTAAGGAAGAAGAGGCTCTGTCGTGCTTTCTTTGCAATTATATTTATATGATGGGTCCAGGACAGGTCCTCTGAGATAGTGACATCCAGGAATTTAAAGCTACTGATCCTCTCCACCTCTGATGATTACTGGTTCAAGGACCTCTGGTTTCTTTCTCCTGAGTCTACAATCAGTTCCTTGGTCTTACTGATATTGAGTGAAAGGTTGTTGTTTTTACACCATTTAGCCAAATTTTCAGTCTTCTTCCTGTATGCTGATTCATCACGCCCTTTGATACAGCCCATAACAGTGCTGTCATCAGCAAACTTCTATATGGAGTTGGAGCTCTACTTAGCTACACAGTCATAGGTGTAAAGCGAGTAGAGCAGGGGGCTAAGCACACATCCCTGTGGTGATCCTGGGCTGATGAAGATTGGCAAAAACATCCCCACAATCCAAAATGACTGGGGTGTACAAGTGAGGAAATGCAGGATCCAATCGGCTGAGGCCCACATCTTGGGAGTCACTGATTAGTTTGGACAGGGTGATGGAATTAAATGCTGAGCTGTAATTGATCCTATGTATACAAAGAGAACATCATATGCAAAGAGAGCATCTTTGCTGTCCAGATGTCCTAGGGTTGTGTGAAGAGCCAATGAGATGGCATCTGCTGTAGATGTTGCTTGGAGTGAATCCAAGTCGCCATTCAGATAGAAGCTGATGCGCTTCAACCCCAGCCTCTCAAAATACTTCATCACTGTGGATATATGCCACTGGGCGATAGTCATTTAGACAGGTTCCATGCTCTTTTTGGGCACTGGTATGATTGAAGCAGATGGGTATTGCCAGAGTGAGAGGTTGAAGATATCCATGAATACACCAGCCAGTTGGTCGGCACAGGCCTTCAGTACTCGGCCAGGTGCACCATCCGGACTGGATGCTTTCCTTGGATTCACTCTCTTGAAGGCAGCCGCATGTCATTTTCAGATACTGTGACATTGGGAGACATGGAAGCATGTGATGGTTCCTCTCTGTTCTGGTGGTTAAAGCAAACACAGGAGGCATCAAGCCCATCTGGAAGCGAAGCTCTTCTGTCCTCTGTGTCGCAAGGTTTAACTCTGTAGGAGGTTATGACATTCAAGAAGAATGACCATTGTCCAGTAACACTTACATCCACTGTGATGAAGTGCTTTGAGAAGTTGGTGATGAAATATATCAATTCCTGCCTGAGGAGCAACTTAGATCAGCTCCAATTTGCCTACTGTCACAACAGGTCAAGAGCAGACGCCATTTCATTAGCTCTTCAGTCAACACAGGAACATCTGACAGTGAAAATGCATACTTCAAGATGCTCTTGACTGCAGCTCTGCATTCAACACTACTATCCCATGAAAACTATTCAACAGGACCCCAGACCCAAGTCTCAATACCTCCTTGTGCAACTAGAACCTTGATTTCTTCACTTGCAGATCTCAGTCAGTTCAGTTTGGCCACATACCTCCTCCACAATCTTCATCATCATAGGTGCACCACAGGCTGTGTGCTTAGCCCCTGCTCAACTCACTTGATACTTATGACTGTAGGGTTAAGTAGAGCTTCACTGCCATATTTAAATTTGCTGATGGCAGCACTGACGTAGACCAAATCAAAAGTGGTGACAAATCAGCAGAGAGAAGGGAGCTGACCGAATGGCGTCACGAAAACAACCTCTCACTCAATGTCTGCAAAAGCAAAGAGCTGATTATTGACTACAGGATGAGAAACAAGAGGTCCATGAGCCAGTCCTCATTAGGGGATCAGAGGTGGAGTGGGTCAATAACTCAGCGTTACCATTTCAGAGGATCTGGCTGAGTCCAACACACAACTGCCATTACAAAGAAGGCACAGCAGAGTCTCTACTTTCTTATAAGTTTGTGAAGGTTCAGCATGTCATTGTCATCTAAAACCCTGACAAGCTTCTGTAGATGTGCAGTGGAGAGGGTGCTGCTGGTTGCATCATGGTCTGTTTGAGAAACACCAGTGCCCCTGAATGGAAAAGCCTACAATAATACAGCCTGGCCCATCACAGATACAGCTTTTTCAACCATTGAACACATCTACAAAGCTTGTTGTCACAAAAAAGCAGCATCCATCATCAAGGTTTATTCCACCATCCAGGCCATGCTCTCTTCTCGCTGCTTCCATTGGGGTGGAAGCACAGGAACTTTGGGTCCTAGGCCACCAAGTTCAAGAACGGTTATTTGCCTTCAACCATCAGGCTTTGGAACAAGAGTGCATAAATTCACTCACCCCAACGATGGACTGATTTCTCACCCATGGACTCATTTTCAAGGACTCTACAACTGACGTTCTCAATAATTATTTATCATCTTGTTTCTTTTTTCCTTTTTGCTTTGTACAATTTGTTGTATTTTGCACTTGGTTATTTGTCCAGTTTGTTCTGTGTTATTTTTCATTGATTTGATTGTGTTTGTTTATATTTACTGCAAATGCCCACATGAAAATGAAACTCGGGTGGTATCTGGTGACATACATGTACTTTGGTTCCTTAAGGTTATCACAGACAAGGAGGTAATGGGGATAAGCTCCCACTACCTACTCAGTGCTCTCAAAGCCGTGTGTCTCAGTAGCCTCCAACAACAAAGTCCAGTTCCTAAGTGTGACTTAGCTACAAACCCTGATGCAACCATTTCTACTGACAGGAGAAGGGGTAAAGGTCGGTCACCGGTTCCTTAAAACCAGATGCTTCAGGCAGATGGGGCTCTTCAGCTGTGGTTGGCAGCTCATGTAGGAGAAGGAAAAATCTGACCTGAAACCTCTGCTGCTAAGCCCATTCATGGGAAAGGCTTCAGGAGTAAACTCCCAGGAAAAATCCAGAGCTGGAGCCTCTCAGACAATCCTACTTTGAGTTCAACGCTGTCTGGCAACTCCTGCAATGCTGCTGATGTCAAACTGTATTGGTCTCTGCCATTCCTTTGGATTCATCAGTAGCATGGAGAGGGAGACCCTGCTACGTGGGCACTAGCTTGCTCTCCATATCGAACTGTCCTGTCTTGCATATCACATAGACAGCTAGGACACAATATCAATGGAAGGACATTTCCACTATAGGAAAGATTAGAACTTCTTAAAAGAAAAGGGTTAACTATTTAGGATTAGCAAGTAGTAGCTTAATTCTAGGCTGTAAATCTTTGGATTTCTCCACTGTAGCAGGTTCTGGAAGCCTCTTACACATATTCACAATGGGGGGGGGGGGAGGTTTTGGAACAACAGGAATTCAAGGAAATGAACAGTATAAAGAAACACACAAAATGCTGGAAGAACTCAGCAAGTCAGGCAGCATCTATGGAAACAATAGAAAGTCGATGTTTCAGGCTGAGACCCCCCTTCTTCAGGACTGAGAAGGCAGTGGGAAAATGCCAGAATTAAAAGGTGGAGGGAGGGGAAGGGCACTTGCCGGAAGGTGGCAGGTGAAGCTAGGATGTGAAAGGTCAAGGGCTGGAGAATGGGCCAAAGGAGAAAGGGAAGGAGGAGGGGACCCAGGGTAAGTAATAAGCAGTTAAGAAGAGGTAAAAGGTCAGAGTGGGGAATAGAGGAAGGGGGAGGGAAAATGTGTTTATCAAAAGGAGACATCGGTATTTATACTATCAGATTGGAAGCTAGCCAGACAAAATACAAGGTGGTGTGCCTCCACCCCGAGGGTGGCCTCATCTTGGCACAGGAGGCGGCCGTGGACCCACACATCGGAACTGGGATCGGAATTGGAATTATAAACCAGTTGAATGGTAGGACTGAGGGTTCGAATGACCCACTGTTACTTAAAAGCGGTTGGCTTGCAGCAGAATTAAGATGAATCCACCTCACCTAGTATCAGCTGTTAAGGTCGATGTCAAGTTCATTATCATTTGCCTCAGTACATACATGCAGAGATGCAAAGAAAATCCAACTGCATCATCACAAACACATTGTATCACACAAACAACATACACAAAAATAATAAATTACATAATTGTCCAAAAAATCAGAACAAAAAAAGACATGTTACAACAGGTCCAATGCCTGAAATCTCAATTTCTGGCATTGCTGAGTATAGTGGTGTGTGGCTTCTACAGCTCCTTGCAAAGGACTTTATTGTCTTGTATGTTTAGTAATTTTGTGACCTCACTGAGGGAAGTGCTACCAAGTTACTTCAGTTTACACTGCTTCAATACACAGCTCCACGTCAGGCACAGCACTCTAGGTTACCATCACACGTCAATGGAGCGGCCAATTTAGTGGCAAGTTGAAGGCAAACACTGCATAACCTTGCTTCACAGTGACTGGCAGAGAACACAGTCCCTTCACCGGTCTAGGTCAGTGTCTGAACCCCCCCCCCCCCCCCCCACACACACACAAACAGTCCTTAGGATAACATTTCCTTTCATTATTAAAGCAGCACTACCCTACATTTAGGCTACCAAGAAAACCTAACTGTCCAACTTGAAAAATATTGGGAATTAAGGATCTCAGAGTGTTTTATTGATGACAAGGGCAGCTTTTTGTTCAAATACATGAAAATCCAGGAGGTGAAGTACTCGGGTTTTATGCCTAGATGGCACTAGTGCACCACGGATAACCTGGAGCTGGGCGATCAGTGCTGTCTCAAAAATACCCCGATTTCTCAGCGCAGGTTTGCTGCAAATTCAAGGTCACTTTGAGAGGCTGGGGGTGAACAGAAGCACAGAGTTAAACTTCAGCGGCTTCATACAGCACCCAAGAGGATTTGTGCTCAGAATAACCCCTCAGTGTGTTAAGATCCCATCTCAAATGGCCTGCAACTAGTACAAGAATAATACCTGGTCCCTTGCTTTGAAGTCTGTACAATTGCTACTTTGATTTTATGGTTAGAGAAAGCACACAGAAGTCCCCAACCAGCCTTCATAAAACCTTACTTCCACTGGCAGCAGACTAAGTGCAGAAACACAAAGATGGAGTCCACTTTGAAAGGAAATGTACAGTTGATGTTTCAGGTCAAGACCCTTGATCAGAACCAAAGGAGTCCAGATGAATGATTTCAATCTGAAATATCACCTTTTCATTTTCCACCACAGATGCTGCCTGACCCGCTGAGTTCCTCCATACTTTTCCTGTTGCTCTTCATTTAAGCATCAGCAATCTCATCTTCAGAAATATTCTGCTTACCGTCTAGTTTATATCAGTGAGACTCTAGTGATGGTGATCACTGCCAGAAGGAAGAGTTGATTGGTGTAGGGATTCTGCCACCTCAGCCTTTAATGCACATTACTCACAAGGCTGATGCCCACAGTCCTCAGCAAATTTACTCCAACCTCTACCACCTATGTCACTAACCAACAGCATATAGCCACAACACCAAGCTGACACAGATCGATCTGAGACGGCCACAAGCGGACACAGGTCGATCTGAGACGGCCACAAGCGGACACAGCTCGATCTGAGACGGCCACAAGCGGACACAGCTCAATCTGAGACGGCCACAAGCGGACACAGGTCGATCTGAGACGGCCACAAGCGGACACAGCTCGATCTGAGACGGCCGCAAGCGGACACAGCTCGATCTGAGACGGCCGCAAGCGGACACAGCTCGATCTGAGACGGCCGCAAGCGGACACAGCTCGATCTGAGACGGCCGCAAGCGGACACAGCTCGATCTGAGACGGCCGCAAGCGGACACAGGTCGATCTGAGACGGCCGCAAGCGGACACAGCTCGATCTGAGACGGCCGCAAGCGGACACAGGTCGATCTGAGACGGCCGCAAGCGGACACAGGTCGATCTGAGACGGCCGCAAGCGGACACAGGTCGATCTGAGACGGCCACAAGTGGACACAGATTGATCTGAGACGGCCAGCAGAGAAACAGCACCTGCTTTGTGCCCAGCAGCAACACATGAAAGATCCCAGATTTCAAGTTGCTGAATGGAATCAGATTGGCTTCAATCCACAAGACAGAAATCAGTTCACAGAACCACTCGCTTCCAGTTTTTGCCTTTTCACCAAGGGCAAGAACGAGAGCAAAACTGGGTAATTCACAATGACAATATCCTCAGTAATCTACTGTGTGCACCATTTTCTCACTTTAATCACCCCTTTTCACTTGCCGTGTAGAAACTGGAGTACTGTTGCTTGCTGGGCAGCAAGATGAGAACATGCAGCAGTATCGTACCCCCAGCTCAGGCAAGTTACAAATGGCAGCAGCGCAGCACTGCAATGCCAGTTTGTGACGGGCCACTCTCGATGGCATCAGCAAGGGTCCCCACACCACAGACAACACGCACCTTGACCAATCTTCATGAACCTCGGTGTATTCCTCTGCACGTTGGAATCGAAGGGCCTGTCTGTGTATTCACTGTAGGCACTGTAATGAACTGCAAGAAAGGTGAATGGAGAAAAAAAAACAAAGCTGAGATGCAAGCTCAGCCAAGGAAGGTGACAAGCAGATTCAAAGGGTTCAGACGATTCAGCCACTGTGGCTATTACAACCACAGGCAATCCTGCTGAGCCCTTGACCCAAACAAGTACAGAACACTGTGATTCAGGGCAGAAGCTCTGCCAGAAACAGTCAGGGGAGGCAGGGGGCTCTGAACGTCAGCCAGTTCAGCACTTTGCAAAAGCAAGCTGGGTGTTTTGTCTGCTTGCTTCTTCCCCTTTACTAGCTAAATCTAACATAAACAAGATCGGTCAATGATGGTGTTAAACGTCTTGAGTGGGTTAAACTGAACCCCCTTGGTTACCAATCCTCACACTGTAGACACAGGCGGGCATTGGGGTAAGAATTTAATTAACACAACCTATGCCACTTGATATGCCCACAATTTGCCATCTCTACTCAGGTGGAAAAGTGTGTATGCAACTGGAGGAGATAGCAGAGTTACTTAATGAATATTTTGCTTCAGTATTCACTACGGAAAAGGATCTTGGCAATTGTAGGGATGACTTACAACAGACTGAAAAGCTTGAACATGTGGATATTAAGGAAGAGGATATGCTGGAACTTTTGGAAAGCATCAAGTTGGATAAGTCACCGGGACCAGATGAGATGTACCCCAGGTTACTGTGGGAGATTGCTGAGCCTCTGGCGATGATCATCAATGGGGATAGCAGAGGTTCTGGAGGATTGGAGGGTTGAGGATGTGGTTCCCTTATTCAACAAAGGGAGTAGAGATAACCCAGGAAATTATAGACCAGTGAGTCTTACTTCAGTGGTTGGTAAGTTGATGGAGAAGGTCCTGAGAGGCAGGATTTATGAACATTTGGAGAGGCATAATATCATTAGGGATAGTCAGCATGGCTTTGTCAAAGGCAGGTTGTGCCATTCATACCTGACTGGATTTTTTGAGGATATGACTAAACACATTGATGAAGGTAGAGCAGTAGATGTAGTGTATATGGATTTCAGCAAGGCATTTGATAAAGTACCCCATGCAAGGCTTATTGATTAAGTAAGGAGGCATGGGATCAAAGGGGACATTGCTTTGTGGATCCAGAACTGGCTTGCCCACAGATGGCAAAAAGTGGTTGTAGACAGGTTATATTCTGCATGGAAGCCGGTGACCAGTGTTGTGCCTCAGGGATCTGTTCTGGGACCCCTATTCTTCGTGATTTTTATAAATGACCTGCATGAGGAAGTGGAGAGATGGGTTAGTAAATTTACTGATGACACAAAGGTTGGGGGTGTTGTGAATAGTGTGGAGAGCTGTCAGAGATTATAGCGGGACATTGATAGGATGCAAAACTGGGCTGAGAAGTGGCAGATGGAATTCAACCCAGATAAGTGTGAGGTGGTTCATTTTGGTAGGTCAAATATGATGGCAGAATATAGCATTAATGGTAAGACTCTCAGCAGTGTAGAGGATCAGAGGGATCATGGGGTCCAAGTCCATACGACACTCAAAGCTGTTGCACAAGTTATTTCTGTGGTTAAGAAGTCGTACTGTGTATTAGCTTTCATCAATTGTGGAATTGAGTTTAAGAGCCAAGGGGTAATGTTGCAGCTATATAGGGCCCTGGTCAGACCCCACTTGGAGTACTGTGCTCAGTTCTGGTCGCCTCACTATAGGAAGGATAGAAAGGAAACCATAGAAAGGGTGCAGAAGAGATTTACAAGGATGTTGCCTGGATTGGGGAGCATGCCTTATGAGAATAGATTGAGTAAACTCGGCCTTTTTTCCTTGGAAAAACAGAGGATGAGAGGTGACCTGATAGAGGTGTACAAGATGATGAGAGATATTGACTGTGTGTGGATAGTCAGAGGTTTTTTCCCCAGGGCTGAAGTGGCTAGCACAAGAGGGCACAGTGTTAAGGTGTTTGGAAGTAGGTACAGAGGAGATGTCAGGGGTAAGTTTTTTTTTAAAAAAAACACAGAGAGTGGTTAGTTCATGGAAAGGGCTGCTGGTGATGGTGGTGGAGGCCAATATGATAGGATCTTTTAAGAGACTCCTGGACAGGTACATGGAGCTTAGAAAAATAGAGGGCCATGGGTAACCCTAAGTAATTTCTAAGGTAAGGACATGTTTGGCACAGCTTTGTGGGCCAAAGGGCCTGTATTGTGCTGTAGGTTTTCTATGTTTCTATGAGTACAGAATTCTTGTTCCATTACGGGAACTGCTGGCTCAAACAGCCTGACTGTCATCCAGACATTTACTGAGACCAGGCTGAAACCAGAGACCCTTTCCTCAGCCGTCCAGTCATTTACTGAGACCAGGCTGAAACCAGAGACTCTTTCCTCAACTGTCCAGTCATTTACTGAGACCAGGCTGAAACCAGAGACCCTTTCCTCAGCCGTCCAGACATTTACTGGGACCAAGTCGAAACTAGAGACCCTCTCCTCAGTTGTGTCACCTTATGATTTAATGATCCGCAGCTGGGAAAAGGGGAACTATAACTAAAGGCAAATGGGAAGCCCCTCATTTCCAAGCAGTGCCTCTCAGTTCACTGAGCCCATCCAGAGAAAGGCACAACATAATCGCCCCAGTCTTGAAACGCAGAGTTCAGGAAACCCAGTGACTGACCCTACCAGAGACCGATGCGGTAGATGGAATTACACTGCCTGAGCCAGGCCGCAGAACTTCTTTCAACACACCACCATCACCAGCCACATCCTGCATTCTCAGGGACATGCAGTGGAAGGGACTCTGGAAACAAAATTAATGGAACATCACTTGTACATAATTACAGTACTCGTCAGACCAAAGATACATATCTATTCTCCCATATCACTCCACCCTCAGGCAATATGCACCATTTCGGAAGGGGAAGGTTAATGCTGCCGTATTGTCTCCCAATGGTGTGCTGTCCACACTTGACCTGGTACACGCACAAACTTGCTTGTCTACCCCTGAAAAACATCAGGGCCCAGTCCAAGCCAAAACTGCTTCCACCAAACAATGCCTGACCACAGGCTTCTGGATAGTTCAGGATCCCAACTCTACTTCCTTTTCTAGTGAATGGAGGAGAGTTCAGGGGACATGTCAAAGCGTTGTTTTTAAACAGAATGGTAGGTGCTTGGAATGCACTGTGAGGGTGGGGGTCAAGGCTGATACTTTAGGAACATTTAAGAGAGACGTAGATGGGCACATGAATGAAAGAAAAATGGAGGGCTATGGGCCATGTAGGATAGGTTAAATTGGTGGTAGAGTAGGTTAAAAGATCAGCTGAAGGACCCACACTGAGCTGTACTGTTCGATGCTCTGTGAAATGTACCCCCTTAGTTTGGAGCCCCAGAGCCGAGACTGGGAATGGACCAGCTCCACTCCATCCCACTACCGAGGGACAACTGAGAAACAATGATTTCCTGTTATCTTCATGCTTCGTGAAGAGAGGAACCAAGTCACTGTTCTGAGATCGACATTTACACACTGCAGCAGGACACTGGCAGACCCAGAGTGACTCTCTCGGACATCTAGCAAACTGCTTCTGCCTTTACCTCGCTGATTGGCCAATCTGACTGCTTGAAAGAAAGTCGTGAAAATAATATCCTGAAGAATTACCTGTTGGTCTTCAGATGCTCTGTTGGTTCTAATAGCCCAGTCAGGTTTTGTTTCAGCCATAGTGAGGGTATACAATGGAAGTTGTTCAACGAAGGGATGGAAATCTGCAGTTATACAGATCAGAATTAAAACATTAATTGCAAACATTTTACATGATCTAAATTCACTTCTACTTGGCTCAGTCCTCATGGTACTGCAAAAATGGTACTCAACTGACGTCTCTCCAGAGGTATCACGAACTCCGGCTCATGGGTGAGAGCTAAAACAAGTTTCAGTGTTCTAAGTTATTAGACAGCTTCACTCATTATTTACTATACCATAATAAGTGAGTGCTGAAGGAACACAAAGCTGTCATTAAACAAGCCAGTTCAACATTCATCGATTAATCCAAACCCATTTCTTTCTGATCACATCCCTCAGATCCTCCACTGTATAGAGACAGCCAAGCATCTCAGTTCAACAATTATGCACTGACAGTCTTCCAGGTAATTCTTTCCACAACTTGGTTACCTTTTTATTTAAATCTTATTTCTCACTTTTAATTTCAACCTTGTATTCAAACCTTCCATCAGGGCAAAACGGTGACTCCTTTGACTATCCCAAATGCAACCAGGACACTCCAGATTTGTGGCAACAGCAACTGGCATGCTTCAGCCATCCTTCATATGAATTAGTTGAAATTGTTTAATTTCATGCTTTAGAAAACCTCCCCTTTAACTTCATTCAACATTTTCCCAGTTTGTTTCAATTAATATTTGACACAAAACTAACTAAAAGACTCTTGTGTACATCACCGCCCCTTTTTCCAGCTAAACTGTAGGTATGTGACATCGATTCCTTGGCATTCCATAAAATACTGGAGTCTCTGATCCGTGAAATATTTTATTATAGAGAAACATGAACACACAAACATTGGCAATTTGTCATTGCAGGTTTGCTTTACTGATTGGTTGAAATATAATAAAAACAAGCTATGTCCTTTTAAAATCAAATTCCCATCTCCACTAACAAAAACTCAGTATCTCAAAGTCTGGCAATATTACCCCTCTCTTCATCCCCAACGCCATTTTAACCTGCTATTGTTTTCCATTTACAAATTCCAATCTCAGTCTTGCTCCAACACATCCACATGTAAACCACTGGAAATGTTAATATACCACAGTATTTAAAATGGATTTCAATATCAAAATCCAATCTGGCCCAAGGTCTGTTGACGTAGATTCCTTTATTACTGCTGCTTAATGGTTTATTTCTCACTGAAAGCGACCTTTCAATGTTTTACTTTAGGGTATTTTTATAGTGGTAATCTTCATCTAAAAGCCAAGTTACAAAGCACTTTCTGACCTGTCAGGTAATGACACTGGATGTGCTCTTCATCTTATTGCTTTTTATACATTAAACATTCATTGGAAAGTAAATGAATATGCAAGGTTATTGGCCAAAACCCTTCTCAAGGGCGCACAGGGAGCTTTCAAGAGACAACGTCAGTAACCCCAGAAGCAATCGATCACCCTGTTCTTTGGACAAAACCTTCCACGTACTGTAGCTGATCTACCAAACTCTGCCTTCCAGCACACAGCTCCCAAAACCTAATCCAAACTACATGAAACTCCTGGTACATTCAATTTCAGCCCTCCTCTGAGCTTCTCTTCCTCTGCTGTGGACATCATCGAATTGTAACGCAATGCTCTGCTCCCGTTATCTAATGAAAGCAACGTCATTATGAGGCAAAGCTGCCCAGTGACCAAAGCAGGGGCTGAATGCAGTTCTGTTAACCGCAGCAACGGCCTTGATGAGGAGCAGCGAGTGGAACTGAAAGTTGTGTGAACCTCAGTAAAATTTTTACTTCTGACTTTGAAGCGTTGAAGATGGTTGGGCCAGGGACTCCTGCAGCAATGTCCTGGAGTTGCAATAATTGGTCAACAACCAGACTGAGTAATCACTTTTCCCGATGTCAACTTCCATTTGGCAGAGCTTATCGATGCCACACTCAGTCAAATGCTGGTTTCATTTCTGTGTCACCATTGCTTTCACTGGACAACATACAAACATGAGCTGTGGGACTTGATCAGTATGAACAGTAAGCAAAGCAGGCTTTTCACTGTATGTGACAATAATAAACCACCACCAACCAGCCAGCATACTTTCAGCCTGGTGAAATACCTGGACAATATTACGAGTGGGACAGAACACTGGCACCATGCCAGTGCCAGAAAGAAACTAGAGCAACATATCTCTGGCATTCAATGGTACTGCCAACACCAAGTGCCCCACCATCAACACTATTGATTAGAAGCTCGACTAGACAAGCCACATAAATGCCACGGCTGCAAAAAGGGACTCGCCTGAAAACCCTTCCAACATCTGCCAGGGCACGAGTCAGGAGCATCACAGAATGAGTGGATGAGTGCAACTCTAGTAACACCTGGGCAGGCCAACACCACACATAACCAAACAGCCCACTCGACTGGCACCCAGTCAACTACCCCAAATATTCACTCCCTCCACCACTGGCAGACAACAGAATAAGCATTACAGTCACTGTCCCAGACCACCGGCCATACCAGTCACACTGGCCCAGACCACCAGCCACTCTGGCCCAGTCCACTGACCACACCGGCCCAGGCCGCCCGCCACACCGGCCAAGGCCAATATCTATCATTGAGGGAGTGACGGGCAGCAGATGCAATGGAACACAATAACCACAACCTACTGGTTTCTTCCCCAAGTAGCCCACCACAGCCACGGAAATGTATTGTTATCCCTTCATTGTCACTGGGTCTACTCCTTCTCCAAAAGTAGCTCCAACACAAGACTGCAGCTTTTCATCACCTTTTCAAGGGCAATTGGTGATAGACAATGAATGCCAACAACATCCGGAACCTAAAAATAAAACTAAAATCTCAATTTCGACAGTAACTGGCAACGTTCTTAAAAATGAGGAAGAGTATAGCTGGAGAATGAGAAACTGTTGACCTGTTTAAAAGGGACACATTTTGTGGCTTTAGCAGCCGCTTCTGTATCATATTAGTTTGCTATTTGACCTCTGGACATTTAAAGAGCGACATGGAGAGTCATTCATGGTTCATCTGTGTGTCAGTCAACTGAGTCGTAAGAGTGTGGAACAAGCTGCCAGTGCAAGTGGTACATGTAAGCTCGATTCAACGTTTTAGAGAAGTTTGGAGAGGTACATGGATGGTAGAGGTGTAGTGGGCTATGGTCCCGGTGCAGGTCGATGGGAGTAGGCTGTTTAAATGATTCAGCACAGACTAGATGGGCCGAAGGATCTGTTTCTGTGCTGTATTGTTCTATGACTCTATGATCTACACCCTGCCAACAGCTGAAGACAACTCTTCCATAGCTCCTAGCAAAACACATCAGAGCGGTCGTCTACAGCAGAAAATCAATGAGGACGATGAACTAAATGCCAACCAAACTGAAATATCAATGCAGCAGCTCGGTGCTTTCACTGTCATTCTCCATGGCAATCAACTTCCACCCAGAAACGGTTCCACACTGAAACAGTCAATACTCAGTGTCATTGTTCACCGGTAATCCACCATCTCCATGTTCAAGAGCTCGGCCTTATCGATCACTTTTTAATGACAAGGTCACAGCCGAGGTTTCTGAAAGTATTAATAGCCTGCTCCCAAAAGGGGAGACAAAGGGGATGTCAGGTAAAGGAGGTCGCAGAGCAATCAATTTCCTGCTAGACATTTGATCAATAGGGCATCCAGACAGTGCCACACAGGGGAGGTTTTCACCATTATTCTTAGCTCTCCTGGTTTACATCTCTAAGGGTAGCAGTCACCTTTTGTTGGACAACAAACAAACAACACAGGCTTTCAGTCTCCACCTACGATGCCGTGTTTTGATTAAAAGGTTACAGTGCGCTGTGTTTGTGTTTTACAGAAGGTATAAAAACAATCAGCTTTGTAGACTTGCTCTGGTGTTCAGCAGCGACATCTTTACAAACTCATCAACAAATTTCTCTGCAACACACACAAAATGCTGGAGGATTTGCACAGGTCAGGCAGCGTCCATGGAGATGAACAAACAGTCAACGTTTCAGGTTGAGACTTCCTTCAGGGCTGGAAAGGGAGTGGGAAGACACCAGAATAAAAAGTTTGGGGTGGCGGGGGGGGGGGGGGGGGGAGAGGAGAAAAAGGATAGTTAGAAGGGTGGTAGGTGAAGGCAGGTAAAAGCTGGAGAGGAAAGAATTGATATGAGTGGACTATAAGAGGAAAGGAAAGAGGAAGGGCAGCAGGGGGAGGTGACAGGCCAGATTGGGGCATAGAAGAAGAGGGGAGGACGGAAAGAAAAATTAATTTACCTGCTGTCTCATGATTTGCGAACACTTTTTCTTCAAAATTTAATGCTGTGCCTTTTCTTAAATTTCCACAACTGGCCTGATAAATATTTACAATTACCTTCCATTTTCAGTTCATCATGGTAGATCTGTGCCAGTTTCATAAACAACATACCGTTAAGTGGAATGTGTTCACTCTGACGCTGACATATCCACTATAGGATCTTCATTTTTCCCTTTATACAATGTTTCTCTATTTGTCATTAACTTCAGTTCATTACACGTGTGAGGTCACTGCTCAGAACTGTCTGTGATACAGAGACCTGGGCATTAC
This sequence comes from Hemitrygon akajei, assembly GCF_048418815.1. Taxonomy (NCBI): domain Eukaryota; kingdom Metazoa; phylum Chordata; class Chondrichthyes; order Myliobatiformes; family Dasyatidae; genus Hemitrygon; species Hemitrygon akajei. The sequence goes on from NC_133131.1 coordinate 38,972,753, forward strand.
CTGGGGACCTTCCCAACGCCTTGTTGAATTTTCTATTTGTGACGTCAGGTCAGTGCTTAAAAAGAATTTGGATTTTGGAGGTTTTCAGATTTTGGATAAAGAGACTTGAGCTGTACTGGAATGCATAAAATGCCACAATAATATCACAAGGTCTCAATTATTTAATTGGTTAGAGATGACAACCACAATAACAGATCAAGAGCCTCCACAAAAGTCTGTGGATAAGGAGTCAATTAAAGCCTTCACACCCACACTGGGATTTTGATATTGAGCTGAGTGTAATGCCTGTGGGATCTTTCACTGATCAGTGAGACAAGTAATACTGATAGAGCTACAGAGGAAAGATTTCTTACTAAAAATAGTCACCACCTACTAACAGTGATGTCTGCTATTTCAAAATATAACAAATCATACACATGGTACACAACTTTAAAAATTAAAACACAATTGCAAACGTTTTTCATACACTATGAAGTGATATTTATATACAAACACAACTTTCAACTATGAATTTAAATGATCAGTTTTTTTAAACCTCTGAGATCCCAACTAAAACGTTCTTGTTCTCCCTTTAGTGTCCAAGCAGATGCCCCTAATTCTGATGGATTACCTCCTCCAACAGGCTGTTTATCACCTCACCTGCCCATCACAAGTAAGGCCACCAATCACACCTAGAAGGCGCACTGCCACAAGAAAGCACCAAAGGCCCCTACCATCCAGGCCATATGCTCTTCTGGCTGTTGTCATCAGGAAGGAGGTTCAGGAGCCTTAAGTTTCACACACCAGGTTCACACTTCAACCATCAGGCTCCTGAATCAGAGGGGATAACTCCACTCACCCCAACACTGAACTGATACCACAACCTTTGGACTCACTTTCAAGGACTCTGCAATTCATGTCCTCAATATTATTTGTTTTATTATTTTATTTTTCCTTTTGTATTTGCATAATTTGTTGTCATTTGCACATTGGTTGTTCATCCGTCTTTGCTTGGGTGTGGATTTTCATTGATTCTATTGGCATTTCTTTGTATTTACTGTGAATGCCTGCAAGAAAATGAATCTCAGGGTTGTCTAGATAATAAATTTACCCTGAACTTAGTTTTCAGCTACCTTCTGACCCAAGCCCTGCCCAGGAGTGGCTGCATCACAGAACCAATCCCATTACACAACCTGCACATCACCTGCTTGATTACCAACTCTTTGATATGATAGGCATGGATCAACAAAGATTTTGACATCTACAATCCAAGGACTTCTGCAATCTTCTCACAATGTCACCTCAACAGTCCTCCATGGCTTAGTGGTCAGAGGCCATTGCTCCATCACCTTGTGACCTGTACCAGCTTCAGCTCTTCTTTTCCTTCACTGGTTCTTCCCCTTCCTTCCAAGCTAGACTGCAGCAATGTCAGACATGTTCATAACCCAGGAATAGTCAATGGTGCAGTGGGGAGTTGGTCCCATCTATAAAGAATGGCAGTTAATAATTCAGGGATAACTTGGACCCTATATCCAACGACTGACACTTCCATGTCTCCTTCAAAGGACAGAATGTTCTGCCTCCCCTTCACTCCTACAATGATATGGGGATACTACAGCATGTCAGATTCCGTTTGAGCGAAATTGTACCAGCTTGAACTGTGGACCATTATAAGAATCCAGTAATGACGGGAGGGCACATATCACACAAAAAGTAGCCTTTGGGTCTACAATCCATGCCATAGGAGGCACTTAACTGCAATGGATTGTCAGAGAGATTGGAAGCATTACCACTGACAGGCACAACAAACGGTCCTTTAATAACTGAAAGTAGTCAACATACATCCTCTTGAAAAGAGATGGGTACAACATGTTTAGACCATAGCTGTACACAATTATGGCCTCCATTCCTCATACATAGACCAAGACATTGAAGATCTTGATCAATTACCTTCGTATGCACACCTCCCGCGTGCCGAGTACCCCGTCACGCCTCCCGCGTGCCCCCGTCACGCCCCCCACGTCCCGGGTGCCCCCGTCACGCCCCCCGCGTCCCGGGTGCCCCCGTCATGCCCCCCACGTGCCGAGAGCCCCCGTCACGCCCCCCGCGTGCCGAGTGCCCCCGTCACGCCCCCGGTCACGCCTCCCGCGTGCCGAGAACCCCGGTCACGCCTCCCGCGTGCCGAGTACCCCGTCACACCTCCCGCGTGCCGAGTACCCCGTCACACCTCCCGCATGCCGAGAGCCCCGTCACACCTCCTGCGTGCCGAGAGCCCCGTCACACCTTCAGTCAATGCTCTGGGCCACATTCTGGCACCTTGACTCACCAACAGCCGATTCAGCTTTCACCACAAGGGTCTTCACACCCCCACATGATTGGATGTCTGCTGTAACATTTGTAGTCTGGCTCAAAGTAGCTTTAAAGGTAAATGATCAGAGTGAAACAACTGGTAATGAGAGACTTCTGAAAGCGAGCGAGTCCAAAACGGACAGCCAGAACCCGTCAAAAAGTGAATAACATTTCATACGTGAGGGGTTCCATGGGTTAATCTGATTTCTGTTTGTCATGATGCACCACAACAGGATTCACTTGTTCACTCGACATAACTCTCATGCACTCCAGGCCTCCACTCTCTACAATAACTACAAATACTGGCCAACCTGATAAAAATTGAGCAATACTGCAGTATCCCCGGAAGAGAAAAGCATGGCATCAGCAGTCAGATCTCTTGCACTTTTCTCTCGTCAGATCTCAGCCATTCACGCCAGTTCAGAAAATCAAACTGACAACTGCAGATTGCATAAATGCACTTGTTACATTACGGCTGGACATTGTGGCTCTGTAACCTGTCAAGCACCTCATCCCACACTGTCAAGCACCGCTTTCCATCTCCGTGGCAACAAGGAAATCCTCCTGCTTGTTCAAACACCTCAGGATTCCTTTCAGCTTTTCACCCATTGCAAAGGAAAAGATTTCAGGGGCCAACTTTATCCCATATGGTAAATCAGTGTAAGTATACAATCCTTAGTGTGTCAAACATGTGTAATTTTGGCTTGTAACACATGCAAGAAGGCAGGATAATTACTTATGCTAAACCTGGAAGCTCCTTCTAACCTGCACGATGGCAAATAAATCACAAAGCAAGTTAGGTGAAATAAAGAGAATAACCTCACAAATCCAGTAAAGGGACAGAAGCTTCACCAAAATTAATTCCATCTTCGATTCAAAGACAAGCACGTTTGAGCCAGCAGTCCGGGGGTCTCTGACGAGCCCCACGAAGCATCATTGACTGACTGAAAAAAAATGGGCAGCATAAAAACTGCTAAAATAATGCAGAATGAAGGACTCTTGGTGAGGGAAGAGATTGATAGAGATCTTTGTGTCCTCACTGGTCACAGGAGTAACAGAGGATTGTTACAATTGTTGAACAAATGCTGCTCTTTGTTTAAGAAATGTAATAGGGATAATCCAGGGAGTTACAGGCCAGTGAGTCCTGTCAGTGGTGGGCAAACTAATGGAGAGGATTCTTAGGAATGGGGTTTACGAACATTTGGAAGAGCACAGTCCTCATTAGGGACAATCAGCTTGGCTTTGTTAGGGGCAGGTTGTGCCTTAAGTGGCTGACTGACTTTTCCCAGGAAGTGACAGAACAAACTGATGGAAAGTGGAGTGGCAGATGTGATCTATATGGATTTTAGTGAAGTGTTAAGACAAGTTTTCCCATGGAAGGCTATCGAGGCATGGAATCCATGGAATTGGCTACATGGATTCGGAATTGCCTTGCCCACAGAAGGCAAAAGGTGGCAGCAAATGGAGCACATTCTGCCTGGAGATCTGTGGCTAGTGGCGATCTGGAACACCTGCTCTTTGTGCTTTGTCGGTAGAGTACAAGTTTAACTGCAGATTCTTAGCAGACTGGAAGAACAGAGGGATCTTGGGGTCCAAGTCCATTGATCCCTCAAAATTGCCATGCATGTTGATAGGGTGGTTAAGAAGGTGTATGGTGTGTTGGCCTTCAATAGTCAGGGGATTGAGTTCAGCAGCAAGGTCATGTTACAGTTCTAGTCGCCTCATTACTGGAAAGATATGGAAGCTTTAGAGAGGGTGCAGTTGGGATTTACAGGGTGCTGGCTGGGTTTGAGAACATGTGTTATGAGGAACGGTTGAGTGAGCGAGGGCTTCTCTCTTTGGGGCAAAGGAGGATGAGAAACAACTTGCTATAGGTGAAGAAGATACGAAGGGTACGCACACACTGTACTACTGCCATAAAGATAATCCATTTCACAACATAAGCCAGTCATATTAAACCCAATTCTGTTTCTGATCTTCTACACCGCTACAAGTCACCTTTCATCCTTCTTCGCTCAAAGAGAAAAGCCTTAGCTCGCTTCAGCCTTTTCCTCATGACATGCTCTCCAACCCAGGCAGCATCCTGATAAATCTCCTCTGCACCCTCTCTCCACCTACAGACTACACATTGCATACAGCTTCACATGATGATCACAGACAGAGGTTTAAGTGTCGTAGATAGGAATTCAATGCATCAGTTTATCAGCAAAGGTCTTCATTGGACCAGAGAGAGTGCAGTATAGAAGCTGAGCTCACTGTAATGGTTTCCTACTTTGTACTAGACTATAGACGACTTGTCACATAAAAGCTGGTAATACGGGAGCAGAGGAACCAGCTCCCCGTTATCTTCAATCTACTGAATTCATCCTGAGTTGCATTCCAGACCTTGGGCGTGCAAAAGTCTGGAAAATAACTCAGCTCTTCACACCACACATGCTGTCTGACCAGATGTGTTTTATTTCACATTTAGAGATCCATGATTTTTTAAATTGTTTTTAGTGTCTTAGATATTTTTTCTACAGTTTAAGATCTTGCCACTGCCTTTTCAAACATTATAACCTAAGCTGGCACCATGTTGATAAAAATTAAGCAAATGCATTATTTATAAATAAGGTCTTATTATACTTTAGCTGAAGATGTACGGCTTACCTCAGCCCTGATTTCTAACAGCCAAATCGCTTTTCCCGAGCGGATAAGGCTGCATTCAGCAGAGACATTTCTCAGGCATTCCTCCCAAAAGCAACCTTGTCCAATAGCCCACATTTGAATTTCAGTCAATACAGGAGATTAGCTGGAAATCTCTCGTTGAATTGGAGTAAAGAAGCTTCGATATTGACATTAACTCCACATTCAGTGCCACTATTTGGCATCAATTACCGGTGCTGAACAATGAAGAAAAGATCAGCATTTATTTCCCGTAGGATTCAAGATATTCCCTTAACCAAGGAAATTTGATTAGCTCGTACTGACCTATTAAATAGTGCATTAGAAACGGTTCCTGATAATTAAGTGATGTTAATCCAGCAAATGAGAATAAAGCCATTTTAATCTCCACATTTAGTGCTGTCAATGACTGTTTTAATTAGATTCCCAACACCCAAGTCTTTTATTCCCCCTACCCCTCCTGTTGGGTTTTACCTGCTGCATTAGTTAACAGTACGAAACCTCCACTCCATTTAAGTGGGAACTGTTAAGGTGCAGCACAACCAGTGTCAGATTCAAAATTCCCAGAGAGGGAAAAACACACATCAGTGTAGAGCAAGTCAGAGTCACAGTATGGAGACAGTCCCTACCACCCATGTAGAGCAGGCCAGGGTCAGGGTCAGAGTATACGGTGTGGAGACAGTCCCTACCACCCACGTACAGCAGGCCAGGGTCAGGGTCAGAGTATACGGTGTGGAGACAGTCCCTACCACCCACGTACAGCAGGCCAGGGTCAGGGTCAGAGTATACGGTGTGGAGACAGTCCCTACCACCCACGTACAGCAGATCAGGGTCAGAGTATATGGTGTGGAGACAGTCCCTACCACCCACGTACAGCAGGCCAGGGTCAGGGTAAGAGTATACGGTGTGGAGACAGTCCCTACCACCCATGTACAGCAGGCCAGGGTCAGGGTCAGAGTATGCGGTGTGGAGACAGTCCCTACCATCCATGTACAGCAGGCCAGGGTCAGGGTCAGAGTATACGGTGTGGAGACAGTCCCTACCACCCACGTAGAGCAGATCAGAGTCACAGTATGGAGACAGTCCCTACCACCCATGTCAATAGTGGTGCCCCCACCAAATTGGTCCCATTTGCCCACATTTGGCCCAAATCGCTCTAAGCTTTTCCTATCCATATAATTATCCAAATGTCTTCTGAATGTTGTTATTGTGCCTGTCACAATTGGCAGCTCACTCCATACATGCACCATCATGTGTGTGACAGTGAATCTCTTTCACATCTCACCTTCAACTTGTGCCCTGGGAAGAGGACTCCATGCATCCACCTATCCACTCCCCTCGTGATTTTATACATCTCTAAAGTCACTGCTCAATCTCCTCTGTTCCAAGAAACATTCCTAGCCTAGCCAACCTCTCTGTATAACGCAGGCCTTCGAGCTCTGGCAGCATCCTCAAATCTTCTCTGCACTCTTTTCAGCTTAATGACAACCTTCTCAAAACAGGACTTCCAAAATCTCACTACTACCATCGAACAGGAGGTACAGGAGCCTGAGGTTTAACACTAACAGGTTCAAGAACAGTTATTATCCTACAACCATCAGGCTCTGGAATCAGTGTGGATAACTTCTCTCAGCTCAACACTGAACTGTCTCCAGCATTGTGAGCAAGTTGCTCTGGATTTCCAGCATTTGCAGAATCTCTTGTCCACATCTACAGACTCGCGTTCAAGAACTCTACAATTCGTGTTTGTATTTTTTCATCTTTATTAATTGCATGATTTGCCTTTTTCTGCACATTGGTTGGTTCAATCTTTGCTTATGTATAGTTTTTCATAAATTTTATTGTATTTATTTTTATTTTCCTGTAAATGTCTGAAAGAAAATGAACTCAAAGCAGTATATGGTGACATATAAGTATTCTGAACTTTGAAAATCATGCCCAAAACTCCAAGTGCTTCCTCAGTAAGGGCAGAACTTGTAGCATTGTGTATGATATTCAACAGCCTGACTAACGAAGACCAGCATGTCAGACGCGTTCTTTACTACCACGTCTATCTGTGACACAGCTTTCAACATACTATGTACTTGAACTCCTTGGTCCTTCTGTTCCACAGCATTCCCCAGGGCCTGACCATTCACTGTACATCCTATCCCTTGTCTCACTTCCCAAAATGCAACCCCTTGCACTTACCTGAATGCAACCCTCTGCACACATACCCCGCTGTAATGTTTGATAACATTCCTGCCCCTCTACAGATACACAGAGATATACAAGTCAAGTTACAATTTACATCTCTGGAGCTTCCAAATCTTCAGGCTTGTATCAGAGGTGTCCACAATGACGGAATAATCGCCATTCACCGGGACACTGCAGTGGTGGATGCACAGAAGTAATCACTGAGGATATTAACGTCAAATTTCTACTTCACAAAACATTCAAGAAGGGATACAAGACGGTTTGATTGACAGGGACATTGAGGAGGTTGGTCACGTTATTAAAGTTCTCAGAAAAGTAAACCAAAGTTGGCAATCCAAAAACACCTGAAGCCTTAAGCTCCTTTAGAATCCATCTGTGGTGCTTCTGCTTTATTTCACATCTCAAGCAGTTTGGTTTTCAATCACCTTTCCATAAAGCCAGAAGACATAGGAGCTGAATTAGGCCATTCAGCCCATTGAGGCTGCTAGCCATTCCATCATGGCTGATTTATTATCTCTCTCAACCCCATTCTCCTGTCTGCTCCCCGTAACCTTTGACACCTGGACTAATCAAGAACCCATCAACCTCCACTTTAAATATGCTCAATGACTTGGTCTTCGCAGCCATCTTGGCAACGAATTCCACAGATTCACCACCCTCTAGATAAAGAAATTCCTTTTAAAGCTGTGCCCTCTGGTCCTAGACTCACCCACAATGGGAAACATCCTCTCTACATCCACTATTTAGTCCGTTCAATATTTGATACATTTCAGTGAGATTTCCTCTCACTCTTCTAAACTCCAGTAAGTACAGGCCCAAAATTTAATTAAAAACTCAAATCAAACCACCTTAAGGTAACCAGGACAATGAAAGGTAAAAAAGATTTCTATAATTTATTTCCAAACTTGTGGCAATACTGGACAGGCACATGGGACCCTCCCACCACACCCATTAGTGATACAACTGTCCAAGCTTCTATCTCACAGCTGGGGTGACCTGGATCTAACCCTCACCCTGGATGTACTTTCTGTGGATTTCACACATTCTCCGTGACCATGTGAGATTCCTCTGAGTGTACTGGCCTCCTCTCAGATAATCTTTCTTCCCAGATACATCAAGGTATTCATTAGCCACAGCAAAGTGTCCCTAGTCCATAGGTAAGTGCGACAATCCTTTTGTCACAGGGGTGGGTGGGCAAAGAGTTGTTGGGAATTGCAGGAGCACAATGAGATTAATGTAAACAGGTGGTTGAAAGTTGGAGTGGACTTGGTGGACCAATGTGCAAGTTTCCATGCTGTTGGGGCCTGTAGTTCACGTAACCATGCATCAGCCCAGGTAAAGGAGCTGAAGCTTAAAACAATCCTTATAACTGACCAAAGAAAAATGTGAGAAAGGTTGCCATGGCTTCCTTCTGTTGTCCTCTGTACAGTCCCTTTGTAGTACATGGTGGGGTTGAATGTACACGACAGCAGATCAGAAATCTGGGCCGGACACAACGGTCACCTCTGTGAATTTCTATTAACCGGCCGCGCACTCCAAGGAAGCTTCAATCATTATGCTGCAATGTAAGCTTTTGTCTAGAAAAAGGTATACATTAGTGTAACTGGAAATTGATTTTACAGTTAAAAAGGTTACAGAGGGCTGATATTGATTAGTATGATGTGTAATACTTGGGGCACCACAGTACTTTGCATTTAGCGTGACACTATTACTGCCTGGGGCATTGGAGTTTGGTGTTCAGTCCTGGTGTTCTCTGTCGGAGTCTCTACATCCTCCCCGTGGAACGTGGGGATTTTTCTGGGTTCTCTGCTTTCCTCCCACATTTCAGAGACGCACTGTGTAGGTCATTGTAAATTGTCCTACGATTAGATTAGGCTTAAATTGGGTTGGCGGGGGGAGGGGGTCACTGGGTGGTGCAGTTTGAAATTCTGCAAGGGCCGATTCCGCACTGTATCTCCAAATAAAATAAATGAAAATAGGATTAAATGCCCTTTGTTGGTGAACAAGCACAATCACATTTCATTATCACAAATATAATTTATTTAAACACCAGTATACAAGTACATTGCAAACATTGACCAAAATGGACGATCTTGAAATTCAGCTACAGATTGGCAAGTATGACGTTGTGGCTATCTCTGAAACTTGGCTAAAGGATGGCTGCCATTGGGAGCTGAATGTCCAAGGATACATGGTGTATCAGAAAGATAGGTTAGTAGGCGGGGGGGGTGGTGTGGCCCTGTGTATAAGAAATAATATTAAATTATTAGAAAGGAATGACGTGGGATTGGAAGGTGTAGAGTCTCTATGGCTTGCGTTAACAAATGACAAGGGTAAAAGGACCCTAATGGCAGTTGTATACAGGCCTCCAAACAACAGCTGGGATGTGGATTACAAATTACAGCAGGAGATAGAAAAGGTGTGTCAGAAGGACAATGCCATGATAATCCTTGGGGATTTTAACATGAAAGTGGATTGGGAAAACCAGGCCAGTACTGGACCTCAAGAAAGAGAATTTGTAGAATGTCTAAGGGGTGGCTTTTTAGAACAGCTTGTTGTTGAGCCCACTAAGGTTGGGTGTTGTACAATGATCCAGAGGTGATAAGAGAGCTTAAGGTTAACGAACCCTTAGGGAACAGTGATCACAATATGATCTGAGTTTACTTTGAAATTTGAGGAGAAATTAAAATCCAATGGGTCAGTATTTCAGTGGAATAAAGGAAATTACAATGGTATGGGAGGGGAACTGGCCAAAGTTGACTGGAGTTTCTGTGAAAAATGAGGGAAGTGCAAGACAGATATATTCCAAATAAGAAGAAATTTTCAAATGGAAGAAAGACACTTGTTATATACCCCCAGGGTTCATTTTTTCTGTGGACTGTCACTTTAAAATGCTAAGAGAATGAGACTGACTTTTAGACACTGTTGGATTTCTACTGACTGCAAAGTTGCTTGGTTACTATGGTGACAGAGGTGGAGTTATTTGATGGACAATGAATGTTTATGGTTTCTCGCGGCTTGTTTTGAATATACAAGGACACACAGTTAGTCAAGATGGATTCGGTCAATGGAAGACACCAGCAAGTCGGTCGCTGGTTTAAACTTCCAGTAGCACAAAAGGGGCAAGTTGAGATCAATCCTGAGTATTGATAAATGACTCTCACAAGTGCTGCAACTAGAAGAAGTTTGCAGAGAAGAGAGGAAAGGAGAGGAAATTTTGAAACAGAAGAAACCTAGTGACAAAGAGATCACTGTTTGGACTCTCTCTCTAAGTAGCCGGTAAGGGTGAGTTTGATTCCATTCGAATACCAAAGTGTGACTGTCACATAGTTAATCCACAGGAGTGGGTTCTCTAGCGAGGGAAAATCTTTGTGAATGCCACATGTATGTTTACCCTTTGTCTGGGTGTGGTAGTTCACTGAAGGCACCCCTGTGGTAAATCCCTGTTGGAGTTATTACATGTTGTGGAACTGGGTAAGTGGCTATCACGTTGTGTGTGATTGCGGTAACCTTGTGGAATCTACCGGTGTGTCGACCCTTTCCTGGGTAGTGGTTTCCTTGAAGATGGTCCCCTTTGTGATGAGCAACTGCTGGTGATATTTCATGTGAGGATTCGGAGGACAACGGGAAGATCGACGACGCCTGTTTGTTTGGATTACAAATATCTCTTTCTCACTTCAAATTTTGTGGACTGAATTGAACAGAACTTTCTTATCACATCATCGTAAGACTGCAACTCTTGCCACCTGAGCTTGAATAAGTTTGAGAACTTTATTTACACATTTATATATGCATAACACTGCTAACACTTGATTTACCTGGTTTAAGTTACTATATGATGTAATTACTAATAAAATAGTATTTATTAACAGGAAAACTAGACTCCAGGTGTGTTTTATTGCTACTGATACTGATACAGGGTTATGTGTATGTAACACTACTGTAGCTGACAAGTGAAGTCAGAGCCAAAGTAAAAGCAAAAGAGAGTGCATACAAGGAAGCCAAAGCTAGTGGGAAGATAGAGGATTGGGAAGCTTTTAAAAACTTGCAGAAGGAAACTAAGAAGATCATTAGGGAGGAAAAGATGAATTATGAAAGGAAGCTGGCAAATAATATCAAAGAAGATACTAAAAGCTTTTTTAAGTATATAAAGGGTAAAAGAGAGTCAAGGGTAGTTATAGGAACAACAGAAAATGATGTTGGAGATATTGTAATGAGAGACACAGAGATGGCAGAAGAACTGAATGCGTATTTTGCATCAGTCTTCACAGTGGAAGACATTCCTGGACATTCAAGAGTGTCAGGGAAGTGAAAATTACGATTGAGAAGGTGCTCAGGAAGCTTAATGGTCTGAGGGTGAATAAACCTCCTGGACCTGATGGAATGCACCTTTGGGTTTTGAAGGAAGTAGCTGGAGAGATAGCGGAGGCATTAACAATGATCTGTCAAAGATCGATTCTGGCATTGTACTGGATGACTGGAAAATTGCAAATGTTACTCCGCTATTTAATAAGGGTGGGAGGCAGCAGAAAGGAAACTATAGACCTGTTAGCCTGACATCAGTGGTTGGGAAATTATTGGAATCGATTGTTAGGGATGAGATTATGAAATACCTGGAGGCATATGACAAGATAGGCCAAAGCCAGCATGATTTCTTGAAAGGAAAATTCTACCTGACTAACCTACTGCAATTTTTAGAGGAATTTACAAGCAGGGTAGACAAAGGAGATGCAGTAGATGTGGTGTACTTGGACTTTTAGAAAGCCTTTGACAAGGTGCCGCACACAAGGCTGCTTAGCAAGACAAGAGCCCATGGAATTACAGGGGAGTTACTAGTATGGGTGGAGCTTTGGCTGATCGGCAGAAAACAGAGAGTGGGAATAAAGGGATCCTATTCTGGCTGGCTACCCGTTACCAGTGAAGTTCCACAGGGATCGGTGTTGGGACTGCTGCTTTTTACGATATACGTCAACGATTTGGACTACGGTATTAGTGGATTTGTGGCTAAATTTGCTGATGATATAAAGATAGGTGGAGGAGCAGGTAGTGTTGAGAAACAGAGAGCCTGCAGAGAGATGTAGATAGTTTAGGGGAATGGGCAAAGAGGTGGCAAATGAAATACAATGTTGGAAAGTGTATGGTCATACACTTTGGTGGAAGAAATAAATGAGCAGACTACTATTTAAATAGGGAGAGAATTCAAAATGCAGAGATGCAAAGGGACTTGGGAGTCCTTGTGCAGCATATCCTAAAGGTTAACCTCCAGGTTGAATCAGTGGTGAAGGCGGCAAATGCATCGTTGGCATTCATTTCTAGAGGTATAGAATATAAGAGCAGGGATGTGATGATGAGGCTCTATAAGGCACTTGTGAGACCACACTTGGAGTATTGTGTGCAGTTTTGGGCTCCTTATTTTAGAAAGGATATACTGACATTGGAGAGGGTTCAGAAAAAATTCATGAGAATGATTCCAGGAATGAAAGGGTTACTGTATGAGGAACGTCTGGCAGTTTTTGGGCTGTATTCCCTGGAGTTCAGGAGAATGAGGGGGGGATCTCAGAGAAACATTCCTAATGTTAAAAGGTAATTAAAGATTAGATGTGACAAAATTATTTCCCATGGTAAGGGAGTCTAGGGCAAGAAGGCATAACTTTAGGATTGAAGGACGTCCATTTAGAAGAGATGCGGAGAAATTACTTTAGTCAGAGGGTGGTAAATCTGTGGAATATGCTGCCATGAGAGGCTGTGAAGGCCAAGCAATTGGGTGTATTTAAGGCAGAGATAGATAGGTTCTTGATTAGCCAGGGCATCAAAGGGTATGGGAGAAGGCAGGGGAGTGGGGATGACTGGAAGAATTGGATCAGCCCATGAATGAATGGCGGAGCAGACTCAATGGGCTGAAGAGCCTACTCCTGCTCTTTTCTCTTACAGTCTTAAACCAGGAAATGGTTCTGTTAAACTGTGTTGGGGCAGTGATTGGACAGGTTGGGGGACCCAAGGGTCATTAGGCACCATCTGGATGGAATGTGCATGTCAGAATTGTAGTTATGTGCCCAAAGCATGAATCCCAACCTAAAATCTCCCTCAAAATGTGCTTCTAGCAGGTAATCTAGATTTAAGAGGCCAGAATGTTTATATTTAATACAAAATGTTATGTTTATATTTAATGCAAAAAGTTCTTTAAAAAACACAGCCTACCAAGTGAGGCATGAGATATTACCCCAGTTACTGTCACCAAACTAACTTCACCCAGACGCTGAAGGAGTCTCACATTCTTGTGTCACACTGACTTAGGCTAAACTTTTATACCAAACTGTGGAGAATTGTAAGGCTCAGTCAGATATATATCTTTTTTTTAAATTGAGACAAAAACAGAGAGAAGAAATGGAGGCAGAAGCAGATGCTCTGCGAGACACCAGCATCACCCATCCCATCTCTCCTATCAAACAGGGTCTCAGCATCAAACTGGTGTGTCTAGCCAGATACGTGTTAGTTTCACCTCCAGATTACCGATTAAAGACCCAGTACAATGAGTATGATCACAGACAATGTTGAACAGAAAATCATTCTTCTAAACTAGAGGCTTTGCTAACCCATGATAGAATGGCACGGAACATGAAACAGACTGCTCCCAGTTCTCACAGGGTGAGCACACGATGGCAAACAGCTCCCAGGCCTTTCATCCAGCCCGTCAACTCTCACCACCCACCACAATGCTTTCAAGGAGGCTTCAGCTTTACACCACTCTCGTGGACCCTTGCTCGTGAGTTTATGTGAGTGAGGGGGAATCAGAGGGACACGGTGTGAGTGAGGGGCGAGTGAGCAGAGGGACACGGTGTGAGTGAGGGGCGAGTGAGCAGAGGGACACGGTGTGAGTGAGGGGGAATCAGAGGGACACGGTGTGAGGGGCGGCCCTTTCTCACCGGCCATGCGGGGTTTCTGCTTCCACCCACCCGGGAGTCTCTCCAGCGGCTCCGACACGACGTGCAGATGCTCCACCAGCCACTCCCGGAGGAAACAGCCTCCCTCCGCTCGGCGGCACCTGAGGGAAACAAACTCCTTTCCCCTCACAAACTGACCCCTGACCCTCCCGTCCACGTGACCACCTGCCGCACCGCCAATTGCCGTTCATTGGGGATTTAGTTTAAAAATACAAATGAAACGTTTTATTATGTTCACAAACCGAGAAGTGTAAATGTGATGTTTAGTGACAGAGCGACGCCGCCAAACTTCACTGTAAAAGCCATTAGCCCGGTCTGACCCGTGACCCCCGGGGTCAGAGAGACACGGCCGGTCCATCCCGGGCACGGTTCACACCCCTTCGTCCAGAGCGACCTGGAGGCTCTGGCACCCGCATCGGAGCCCCCACCCCCACCCCCGGATCCTCTAAACCCCTCTGGACTTCTACACCTGGATCTCTACACCCCCCCCACAGACCTCTACACCCCCCCCCACAGACCTCTACACCCCCCCCCCCCGGACCCTCTACACCCTCCCACCCCTCTGGACCCTCCACATCCCCCCCATCCCCCTGGACTTCTACACCCCTACCCCCTGGACCTCTATCTCCTTAGAAATGATTGCATTTAATATAATTTAATTTCAATTGACTTTACCTTCTACCAAGGATTACTTTGTACATTTTTCTATTCAGTTATCACAGCCTGTGAGCTGGTGATTCCACTGAAATCAATTCTTTAAGGAAGGGAAAGTTGTATTTACTTGGTGCCTTTATGACCTGTGGACATGGCAAAATGCAAACAGCCAGTAAAGTACTTTCAAGCTTCATGCCAGTTATTATGCAGGAAATACGACAACAGATAGTTGCAGGCATTAAGGTAGACGTGGATGGAGTAGGCAGTCAGTATCTTTTCCCAGGGTCAGAATGTCGAACAGTGGAAGGCAGGGGGTAATTTCAAAGGAGATGTGTGGGGTAAGATTTTGACAGAGAGTGGTGGATGTCTGGGATATGCTGCAGATATGATGAGGGTTTTAAGAGGCGAGTGTCTCTTAGACAGGCACACGCATGTGCAAAGAGTGAAGGGATATGGACACCATGTGGGCTGAGGAGATGGTTAGTTATTTAATTACTAGTTTATTGTGGGCTGAAGGCCTGTTCCTGAGCTGTACTGTTCTAAGTTCCATATTTGCAAATACCAAACATCCTGAAGGAACAAACTGATAATAAGCATTAGCTGTTGGATCAGTGGATAAAACGAGCCCATCAATTCAAACCGACTCATGATACAACTGTACTTCACAAATGTGTCTTTCCAGTCATTACAATGGAGTACGAAGAGGACTTTGTGAACATTTCAACATTAATGTTTAAATGATCACTTGTGGTATCTCGCTGGACCCTTCAACAACAAACTCAATTCTGTTGAAACAGCCACCAGCAACATCGCTGTCCATCCAAGATCCAAGATGGTGGCGTGACGCAGCTTGCAGCGGCCACTCCGGAACTGATTATCTGTTATTTGTGAAGTGGGTTGCCGTGCGCAATCATAATCGATTGAAAACGGATGTGGAAACATCGGGAAATTCCAGGAAGACTTTCTTCGTTGCTGCTGCTGCTGTGAGGCCCCCAGTCCTTGGGGTTGCGTTGCCGATGGCTGTTGCTGGGGCCGTCTTAATACGCTTGGCAGAGGATGGTGCTTGGAGAAGCTGTGCCAGAGGGGATGGTCGTCAGCTCAGAGGTTCGACGGACTCGGGTCACTTTCGGTGTGTGCTGCGTCTGCGAGGCTGAGTCGGGCGGCACCTTGGAAGTCCATAGTGGGGGTATTCCCTTCTGCCCCCAGCATGGGATGACAAGTCTGTCGGGACCCTGGGGACTTGTGGAAACTGTGGTGATTTCTTTTGAACTTACAGTCCTTTAACATCTTGGACTATTTTTACTGTGCCCATAGTCTGTTTTTTTTTTATCAATTATGCTATTGTTTGCACTGTTGTAGCTATATGTTGTAATTATGTGTGTTGTAGCTTTAGTTTTTGGTCTTGTTTTTGTCTGGTGGATTTGGAGCTCCTTTCCGGGGAACGCGCTAGACGGTAGCGCGATATTAATACGCGGCACCCTCTCTGGACTCTGGATTGGGGATTGCCAAACGTTACATGGATTTTCTGGTGTAGTCTGTTTTGTCATATGCTTTTGTGATATCATTCTGGGGGAACGTTGTCCCATTTTTTAACTGCATTGCATTTGTGGTTTCTAAATGACAATAAACTGAATCTGAATCATCTGTTACTGGGGTGCCATGGAGCTCAGTCCTGACAACCTCATTAAGGAGTTTGTACGTCCTCTCCGTGGAAAGTGTGGGCTTCCTCCGGGTGCTCCGGTTTCATTCTACAGTCCAAGGACGTACCGGTTAGTAGGTTAATTGGTCATTGTAAACTGTTCAGTGAGTGGGCTAGGGTTAAGTTGGGGGAGGGGGGGGGGGTCAAGGGCCAGAAAGACCTATTTGTATCTCCAAATAAATAAATACTAACTAACGTAATCAATTGTCCTGGACCAGAGTAAATAATCTGATACTTTCAAGCTCTATTTTATAAACTTACTTGTGGGAATGGAAAGGAATTTGGGTGATCAGTCCTGGCGATTAAAGTGATTCTATCTTTGTTCAGGCTCCTGATCTGGAATGCTTCGTCCAAGAGAAATGTTTTCCCTCGGTGTTGCAGCAAAGACAGGGTTTCGAATGACAACAGTTCTCCAGCCCATTCTCGCTTCCGATGCAACTCAAGGATGTGACTGGTGAGTAAACCACTGGGCTCTGTGAGAAAGTTGTTTATCCGGAACCCACTTCACTATTTTTACATTCTAAGAGGTGTTTGCAACTTTTATAAATACTACAGTGAACAAATTTTCCCAAGTCTCGTTATAATTCCAGTAGAAAGCAAACTGAACTCGTGTTGTTCTTAACCATGATTTCTCCTGACAATTCCCTTCAATCAGTTTGTTATCCCTTTAATAATTAATTTCTTTTCATCTTTCTTGAATAACAGTTTCAGATTAGATTCAACTTCTACCAAATAAATCTTTAAAATCTTTGATTTTCTTTTCTTAAAATAATCCTCAACAATTACTACCACTACCAGCCCAGGTGTGATTTAATATTTACATGGTCATTTTCAGTTTGAACAAATTCCATTTATTCCGCTGTGTTTTAGAAAAGATGTACTGTAGCTGCCTCATCACCACAGGGCTACCCAGTGTTTTGACCCCAGGTACACAGAGAGTGCAGCTGGGAGTGTATAGGAATGATATCAGTGTTTATTGATTTACATCTGCCTCATCACCACAGGGCTACCCAGCATTTTGACCCCCCAGTACACAGAGAGTGCAGCTGGGAGTGTATAGGAATGATATCAGTGTTTATTGACCATATAACACAGGTGAATTTCCAACAGCTACACTAGGGCTAGGTGACAGCTCCTTTGCTGAATCAGGCACAAGCTGGAGAACAAAGGAATTATCCACCAGGATGAATCAGACATCACCTCCAGTAATATTAATGTTCTTAATGTTTCCATTGTTGCTCCCGGAATAAGATACATCTCAATCTGAGACCAATAATCATACAGTTGTCAGCCTGAGTGATTAGAATGCCTACTGTGATTACAGGGTATACCGTGACCCCTCCACCCCCTTCCCTGAGTCAAACAATGTCAATTGTCTGTACTGTGACAACTGTATGATTATTGGTGCATACTCTCAATAATCTGAGAGTATTAACTGTATAATTATTGAGAGTTTGTTAAGCACAAAATTCTTTACTTATAATACCGTACATGATAGTTGACAAGTAACTTGCAGACCAACGTCCGGAGCCTCTCAGACACAGGTACTGGTGTCTTCAGTCTGAACTTCCTTTTCTCTCTTTCTCATACAGCCCAGAAGCAGAACTTCCATCCTATTCCCCAATCCTCAAACCATGGCCGTTGTGTTAATGGTCTTTCACAGAGTCCACTTGACGTTGATTGAAGAACCCAGATCACCTTTTGGATTCATCATGTCAGCATCCCATGCCATTGTTGATTAGTACCACCCGAGCATAGCTAACCCAACAGCTGAACAATAAAGCAGACAGCAGCTTCAGACATCGTATCACAACGGCCCAGCTCGTGGAGCTGCTTGCTCACTGCTCCAGTGACCTGGCTTCAACCCCGGTTTCCATTGCTGTCTGTTTGCATGTCCTTCCTGTGACTGAATCTTCCTTTCAGGCATTGCGCCCTCCTCCCTCGTCCCAGACAACCTGTGCTTTGGAAGGTCACTGGCCACTGTAGGTACTTGGGGGAGTCAATGGGACGCTGGGGAGAATCAAATGGGTTAGAGTAGGGTATATATTAATGGGTGATGATGTGTGGGCACATGGTGGGATCTGGGGGAGTTGATGGGACGCTGGGGAGAATCAAATGGGTTAGAGTAGGGTATATGTTAATGGGTGACGATGTGTAGGCACATGGTGGAATCTGGGGGAGTTGATGGGACGTTGTGGAGAATAAAATGGGTTGAAGGTGGGTATGTATTAATGGGTGATGATGGTTGACACAAAGTTGGTGGATGAAGTCACAGTCTTCATGCTGTATCTCTCTACGGTTCTGATATCCACCTTGTCTCCGATGCCTTGATGACCACATGGTTTGGTTTGGCCACAGATGCTGCATTGTCAATTTGTTTACAGACAAGGAGTTTCCCATTGCCTCAGTTCTGCAGTATTTCCCAAAGTAATTACTGAACAAAAGATCCTTATCCCAGTGAACAAGACAATTATGTTCACAATGGGTTACTAACATTAACACCTTTTGAACAATGCCATCAGAATGACTTGCTTGATGGACCAGCACAACACAGGCAGTTTTCAGGAAAGACGTTACACAAGCCCTTGGTCACTTGGTTAGGCCCTTGGTTGGTGAAATGTTTGAAATAAGGATTTATTACTACACAAGGTGGCAGCAATAGTCGTGACCTATTGAAGTGGATCCACTACTTAGTCAAGTTTAACTTGGTACTCTCCTTCATCTTGTCTTACCCTATCACCAGCCTGCTTTTAACAGTCAGAGACGGTTAGGGAGCAGGAGAGAGAAAGTGAATGTTATTGGTCGATGGTCTTTCATTGCACATCACTTGTTCTGATGAAAGGTCATTGACCTGACACATTAACTTCGTTGTTCTCCACAGATGCTGACTGACCTGCTGAGTATTTACAGCATTTTCTGTTGTTATTTCCAATATCAAACAATATCTTACCACTGAATTTGCAAGGATGGTTCCAATATTGAACAACATCTTGCCACTGAGTTTGTGAGATTGGTTTCGATATCGAACAGTATCTTAGCACTGAATTTGTGAGGATGGTTCTCTATTAAATGCATGTTCATTACTGGTTTGTAATCACTGATTTTGTACAATGTTCCTTTCAGTAGACAGTGTCCTTCTTCATTTTTATCACTCTGCTCGTTGATGTCCAAGTCTAACCTCACTTTTTTACCCACAGAGTCTTCACTTGTGATGAGCTTACAATCCTGCCTACCCTTGTAGACCCCACGTTGGACAGGCTGCTACGCAGATTCCAGCATGTGTCTCGCTCCCTGCGTCATTCAGGGTAAAAAGATTTCTTCAGCCTTTGTCTCTGAGCAGGCAATTCTCCCCCACAATATTTTACTGGAAAATTGTTGTTTTTCTTACTGTTGCTGCAGGTCTTCCCAGTAGTCGGGAAAAACTCGCACTTCTGCTTCACCTCCTCCCTCCAGATCCAGGGCAAAAGCTTCTGTTGAGTCTTGTCCTATATCTTGCTCCAGGCCTGTCTCGGGAATTCCCTGACTTTAATTACATCTGGTGTATCGTGTTCTCCAAACTTGCCAATGACTTTGTGTTGCTTCACCATGCGTGATCAGCCTCATCCAGATTCATCAAGGGTAGTTTAACTTCTCCACGTAACTCCTCTTGCACCCGCGAGTTCATCATCCCAGCATCGAGTTCAGTGCATCCTTCCTGGCAAAGTGTTCAAATTTCAAAGTAAATTTATCATCAAAGTACATATACGTCACCGTATACAATCCCGAGATTCATTTTCTTGCAGGCATACTCAATATGTCAATAATAGAATATCGACCAGAGTAGAACCAATGAAAGACCAATCCAACTTGGGTGTTCAGCCAGTGTGCAAAAGACAACAAACTGTGCAAAAACAAAAAGAAAGAAATAATAAATAAATAAACAATAAATATCGAGCACACAAGATGAGGAGTCCCTGAAAGTGAGTCCATAGTTTGGGAACATTTCAATGATGGGGCAAGTGAAGTTCAGTGAGATTATCCCATTTGGTTCCAGAGCCTGATGCTTGAGAGGGAATCTCTATTTCTGAACCTGGTGGTGTGAGTCCTGAGGCTCCTGTACCCTCTTCCTGACGGCAGCAGCAAAAAGAGAGCATGACCTGGTGGTGAGAGACCCTGATGATGGATGCTGCTTTCCTATGACTACGCTTCATGTAGATGTGCTCAATGGTGAGGGGGACTTTACCCATGATGGACTCAGTCCTGAGTTCGGAGAGTGAGGTTTCATTGGGAATGGGAGGTTAGGTTCAGGTCAGCATGAGGAAGGGTAACAGTTGGGAAGACGGGTCTGACTGGGTTGGAGGGTGGGTCAATAATGTCAGGAGAGTGAGGTTTCGTTGGGAATGGGAGGTTAGGTTCAGGTCAGCATGAGGAAGGGTAACAGTTGGGAAGACGGGTCTGACTGGGTTGGAGGATGGGTCAATAATGTCAGGAGAGTGAGGTTCAGTCAGAGATCAGAACGGTCGGGTTAAATCGACCTGAATGCAAGGATCAGAACTTCTGGAAGGTGGAGTCAGTGGAATCGGGGTCAATGTGGGATTGGGAGGGTAGAGGTTGGTTGGGGTTAGAGTGTAGATCACTCCTAGTGGGTAGGGTTTATTTTGAGGTCAGAAGGGTAAGGGTTGAGCTGTCATTAGGAGGGTGGGATGATTTAGGTTTGGGAGACTATTCATCCGTTCAGGATCAGAAGGGTGGATATTTGGTTGGTGTTGAGAGGGTAACGGCAGGTAATTGGTTACTGGAGCCTGGGTGGGAAAGGGTTTTGGTAGTTGGGGAAGGGGCAGCTGAGCAGAATGGTGACAAGAGGCATGAGGACCAGAGGAAGCACGGTCAGGGTGAGGAGGGAAGAGGAAAGAGAACGAAGAACATTCTCTTGTAACGCCGACGTTGCAGCAGGAACCACATCCAAATCGTGTGCATTGGGATGACGGGAACTCATCGACTCTGTCACTTGACATAATCTCATTTTACTCTAGTTCTTATTACAATTAAATTGCACTATGCTCAAAATATCCAGTTTCTGTGCAAAAGAATTCTAATTAAATGTGTCACTATACTTACGGTGCAAAAAGCAAAAACTGCTGCAGGAACTGAGCAAGTCAGGCAGCATCTATGGAGGGTGGTAATCAGTCAATGCTTTGGGCTGAGACCCTTCATCAAGACTGGAAAGGAAGAGGAACAGGAGCCTGAATTTACTGTGTACTGTGGAGGTCTGATTCCTCACTCCGATGAAAAGCTTTACCTCCCAAACATCCACACCTGAAGTGGACCTTGGGTGAGAGAACATTTGTTATTTGGAATAATCTACAGGAGAAAGCAGGATGGGAAGCTCATTGTTCTTTGGAACGCAGAGCTGCTTTTTAACATGGCCAGAGTGATGAGGTTGTGGAATTGTCTAGTTTTTGTCATCTTTATGTCAAATTCCATACAAAGTGATGTGTTATTAATAAGCATGAGGTTTTGCTTGTTAAAAATTCCACCATTATGCTAATTGCTTTAGGAAATTCATTTGTCGGATAGTCTGTTGATATTGAGCGAAATTCAGCTCTTTGCTCATTATTGGAGTTTGTGGGACACACAGCCCACTATCCAATCGCAAACGTAACAAGTGCAAGTATCTGGGTTCTGCGGCATTCAATGGGTTAAAATGGCGCCGATTGCTCTCCGAGTCCTGGATCAGCTCCCGACTGCAGCTATTAATCAAACACGAAGCAAATTGACAGTTTCATTTCAATAATGAATGAGAACTTTAGAAAATGAAATAGGTCACATTTTGTAACATTTTCCATTTACTCACACTCCTGTCTTCACAACAAAACACAGCTTCTGTTGTAAGCCACATAATACATTAATATTTCTCAGAGACAGAGGAAAGTTAATCACTTACTTTACACAACAGTTTTATCTCCACTCTTTTAGCGTAATTATTTTCACAGATTTACCCATAAACCATTGTCTTTAAATAGATTTCACGAAAAGCGGTGCATGTGATCTTTGAGGGAAACACTCTTGGAAAAAAGACCAACAAGAGAAAATCTGCAGATGCTGGAAATCTGAGCAACAGACACAAAATGCTGGAGGAACTCAGCAGGCCAGGCAGCATCTGTGGAAAAGGGTCCAGTCGACATTTCGGGCAGAAACCCTTCAGCAGGAGTGGCCTGCAGAGTTCCGCTGGCATTTTGTATGTGGAAAAAGACAATGTGTTTGCCCCTACACTGTTGTGGAAGATTTTCCCGAATCTGTATAAACTGCTGTGTTTCCCACATTATCACTGACTGCACTTCTAGAACTCCTTCCGTCACTCTGCAGTCATTTGGGGTGTCCTGAGTTCATGAAGACAAGCCTGCCGTGTTTTTAACTCCCGGAATGCCCGTGTCCTGGCTAATAGACAACATTACATTTCACAAAAATGCATGGTTTAAAGCTGCCTTAACTTGCCCTACTGCGTAAAAATACTGATTGCCAACAAGTCTCCCAGTGAAAAGGCCCAAAGGCTAACTCCAGGAGAGTTTGTTTCCTTAAAGGATTGATCCCTCGATACAGTCGATCACAGAGGGAACTCAGCTGCAAGGCATTCACTGAGAAACGTGGACTGGGTGAACATTGTAGATCTGCCAAGTTGTAGGAAATGTTCAAAGTTCAAACTAAATTTATTGTTAAGTTACATATACGTCCCCAAATACAACCCTGCGATTCGTTTTCCTGTGGATATGCACAGCACATCCAGGAAACATGACAGAATCAGTGAGAGACAAACCCAAATGGACAAACAACCAATTTGCAAACGACAACAAACTGGAAATACAAAAGAAAAAATAATAATAACAATAAATAAATAAGCAATAAATATCAGGAACATGACATGGAGAGTCCACAGGTTGTGGAATCAGATCGGTGATGGGGAAGTGAAGTTGAGTGAAATTATCCCCACTGATTCACGAGCCTGACGGTTGAGGGGTAATGACCGATCCTGGAACTGGTGGTGTGAGCTCTGAGGTTCCTGTACCTCCTCGTGATGGCAGCAGCGAGAAGTGAGCATGACCTGGGTGGTGAGGGTCCTCTGGGTGTTGGGGATCCTCTGGGTGGTGGGGGTCCTCTGGGTATTGAGGGTCCCCTGGGTGGTGAGGGTCCCCTGGGTGGTGGGATCCTCTGGGTGATCGAGGTCCTCTGGGTGGTGAGGGTCCACTGGGTGTTGGGGGTCCCCTGGGTAGTGGGGTCCTCTGGGTGGTGGGGTCTCTGATGATAGACTGTTTGTTGCTCTTTCCCCGGGTCAGCCCCCACAGGCTCTGGGAGCAGAGATTTGTTCCCTGACAACATTAGAAATGATTTTAACAGTTTTTAATTATTTCCAAGAGGGCCTGGAATTCAGCTGAGAGGGAGAGTGTTCAAAGAAGATGTGGGGTCACGTTTTTTACACGGAGTGTAGAATGCAATGCTGTGGTGGTGAGGGCTGAGATGACAGAGGGTTTTAGGCCCACAACGATGTAGAAAATGGAGAGAGATTGTCCACGTGCAGGCAGAAAGGATAGTTTAGATCAACACAACATCGTGGGCCAAAGAGCCTGCTTGTCTGCTCTACTCTTTTGTTTTATGTTTCAATATCTGGATAGATTTAAAAATCACTATTGTCAAAGCAAGCAAAATGTTAATTGCTTTAATATGTGGATTATTAAAATCTTTAAAGTAAAATAATTAAAATAAAATAACTCGTCTACTGCTTTATCCCCTAACCCTAAACCCTCTGAAATTGGGCATCTTCTGCCTCACCCACCAACGGAGCTGAAAAATTAATTCTAAGCAGTACGAGGTGCGGCCACGGGGTAAAGATGTGTTTAAACTGGAAAGAAAGTATTTATGAAGATGCCAGGACTAGAGGGCCTGAGGTTTAGGGAGTGACCCCCGGGGTCAAGTCAGACCCTGGTGGCGAAAGGTCAAGCAGACCCCAGAAAGGAATTTGGTGAAGCTGATCCTGGGTTTTAACAGCCTGCAGATTGTGACACTAAGAGCCAATAAACCGTGATGGATTGGTGAACATATACACGATTCAACTCTTTACAAAGGCAATTGATCATCGTTACATAATATAACAAAACACACGCTTAGCTTCATTGCACCATCTCTACGAGGTCTGAATGCACAGCTAGCGACTCCACTAACAGTTAATAAATTATTCAGAGACTGATGGAACAAAGAGTGAAATCATACTGAATCCCGAGCACATGACAGCCCGTAATTCTACTGAAATAAAAATGGCCCAGAGTGAGTGTGTCAGGGTGGAAATGTTCTGCTGATGAAGTGCTCACTGCAACGTCAGGATAGGCTGTCACTCTCTGAAGCCTGAATCAGAAGGGAACAAGTGTTGGGAAATTACCCATTCAGTAAAACCATCATCATAACAAACCTTAATACAGCAGGTATTGTTCATAAATCCCTCACTTACATGGAAACAGTCACTACTTTGTGAAAGCAATGAACATCCCCTCCAGAAGAGGAGGAAAGGGATTTACATTTACACAGGATCTTTCACAAACCCAGGACAGAGTGAATGCCACACTGCCAATGATCTACTCTGAAATCTTGTCACTTTTGCAATCCAGAAAGCCAAGAAGCCAATTCTGCATTGTAAGATCATTGAAAGAGTAAAGTGATGAAGGTATCTGTTTTAGATACCGTCAAGGGAGAAATCTTGGTTGGGACACCAGCAGGATCTACTTTTCCTTTCTTCAAAGTAATGTTGTACATCGTCTTGAGGCAGTCGAGCTGTTGGCCAGCCAGGAAGAGGTGACATTCATAATGCAGCCCCTTCCTGGAATTTCACTGGAATGTGCACCCGGGTTTTGAGTTCAAATCCCTGGACTGAATTCACACTCTACAGATGGGACTCGGCCTGTTGTCCGATTCCCAGCCATCGCTTGAATGGGAAAGCCGACAAAACCTG
The DNA here is from genome assembly GCF_048418815.1 of Hemitrygon akajei. Classification (NCBI taxonomy): domain Eukaryota; kingdom Metazoa; phylum Chordata; class Chondrichthyes; order Myliobatiformes; family Dasyatidae; genus Hemitrygon; species Hemitrygon akajei. The sequence goes on from NC_133131.1 coordinate 38,998,209, forward strand.
GTAGATACAGCCCAGGGGATCACAGGTAAAGCCCTCCCACCGCTGAGCACATGTACACGGAGGGTTGTCGCAGGAAAGCAGCGTCCAGCATCAGGAATCCAGGCCCTGTTCACTTCTCACTGCTGCCATCAGGAAGGAGGTACAGGAGCCTCAGGACCAACAACCACAGGCTCAGGAACAGTTATTACCCCTCAACCATCAGGAAGGAGACACAGGAGCCTCAGGACCCACAGCCACAGGTTCAGGAACAGTTATTACCCCTCAGCCATCAGGAAGGAGACACAGGAGCCTCAGGACCAACAACCACAGGTTCAGGAACAGTTATTACCCCTCAACCATCAGGAAGGAGACACAGGAGCCTCAGGACCCACAACCACAGGTTCAGGGACAGTTATTACCCCTCAGCCATCAGGAAGGAGGTACAGGAGCCTCAGGACCCACACCAACAGGTTCAGGAACAGTTATTACCCCTCAGCCATCAGGAAGGAGACACAGGAGCCTCAGGACCAACAACCACAGGTTCAGGAACAGTTATTACCCCTCAACCATCAGGAAGGAGGTATAGGAGCCTCAGGATCCACAGCCACAGGTTCAGGAACAGTTATTACCCCTCAACCATCAGGCTTCATCCACTCCAACACTGAACTGTTCATACAACATATAGACTCAATTTCAAGAACTCTTCATCTCATGTTCTTGATATTTATTGCTTATTTATTTATTATTATTACTTTGTTTATTTTTCTTTCTGTATTTTCAAAGTCTATTGTCTTGCACATTGGTTGTTTGTCCATTTTGTGTGTAGCTTTTCATTGATTCCACTGTGTTTCTTTGTATTTATGGTGAATGCCCACAAGAAAAAGAATCTCAGGGTAGTATATGGTGACATACCGTGTCTATGTGTGTGTATAATTAACTTTGACCTTTTGAACTGTCCATGGTAGGGAGGGAGGGTGGACTGTCCCCATTCTGTACTGGGCTGATACACTACTTTTGAACTGTCCATGGTAGGGATGGAGGGAGGGTGGACTGTTCCCATTCTGCACTGGGCTGATACACTACTTTTGAACTGTCCATGGTAGGGATGGAGGGAGGGAGGGTGGACTGTCCCCATTCTGCACTGGGCTGATACACTACTTTTGAACTGTCCATGGTAGGGATGGAGGGAGGGAGGGTGGACTGTACCTGTTCTGTACTGGGCTGATACACTACTTTTGAACTGTCCATGGTAGGGAGGGAGGGTGGACTGTCCCCATTCTGCACTGGGCTGATACACTACTTTTGAACTGTCCATGGTAGGGATGGAGGGAGGGAGGGTGGACTGTCCCCATTCTGCACTGGGCTGATACACTACTTTTGAACTGTCCATGGTAGGGATGGAGGGTGGGTGGACTGTCCCTGTTCTGTACTGGGCTGATACACTACTTTTGAACTGTCCATGGTAGGGAGGGAGGGTGGACTGTCCCTGTTCTGCACTGGGCTGATACACTACTTTTGAACTGTCCATGGTAGGGAGGGAGGGTGGGTGGACTGTCCCTGTTCTGTACTGGGCTGATACACTACTTTTGAACTGTCCATGGTAGGGAGGGAGGGTGGACTGTCCCTGTTCTGCACTGGGCTGATACACTACTTTTGAACTGTCCATGGTAGGGAGGGAGGGTGGGTGGACTGTCCCTGTTCTGTACTGGGCTGATACACTACTTTTGAACTGTCCATGGTAGGGAGGGAGGGTGGACTGTCCCTGTTCTGTACTGGGCTGATACACTACTTTTGAACTGTCCATGGTAGGGAGGGAGGGAGGGTGGACTGTCCCTGTTCTGTACTGGGCTGATACACTACTTTTGAACTGTCCATGGTAGGGAGGGAGGGTGGACTGTCCCCATTCTGCACTGGGCTGATACACTACTTTTGAACTGTCCATGGTAGGGATGGAGGGAGGGAGGGTGGACTGTCCCCATTCTGCACTGGGCTGATACACTACTTTTGAACTGTCCATGGTAGGGAGGGAGGGAGGGTGGACTGTCCCCGTTCTGCACTGGGCTGATACACTACTTTTGAACTGTCCATGGTAGGGATGGAGGGAGGGTGGACTGTCCCCATTCTGCACTGGGCTGATACACTACTTTTGAACTGTCCATGGTAGGGATGGAGGGAGGGTGGACTGTCCCCATTCTGCACTGGGCTGATACACTACTTTTGAACTGTCCATGGTAGGGAGGGAGGGAGGGTTGTCCCCATTCTGCACTGGGCTGATACACTACTTTTGAACTGTCCATGGTAGGGAGGGAGGGAGGGTGGACTGTCCCTGTTCTGTACTGGGCTGATACACTACTTTTGAACTGTCCATGGTAGGGAGGGAGGGAGGGAGGGTGGACTGTCCCTGTTCTGCACTGGGCTGATACACTACTTTTGAACTGTCCATGGTAGGGAGGGAGGGTGGACTGTCCCTGTTCTGCACTGGGCTGATACACTACTTTTGAACTGTCCATGGTAGGGAGGGAGGGTGGACTGTCCCTGTTCTGCACTGGGCTGATACACTACTTTTGAATTGTCCATGGTAGGGAGGGAGGGAGGGTGGACTGTCCCTGTTCTGCACTGGGCTGATACACTACTTTTGAACTGTCCATGGTAGGGAGGGAGGGAGGGTTGTCCCCATTCTGTACTGGGCTGATACACTACTTTTGAACTGCCCATGGTAGGGAGGGAGGGTGGACTGTCCCTGTTCTGCACTGGGCTGATACACTACTTTTGAACTGTCCATGGTAGGGATGGAGGGAGGGAGGGTGGACTGTCCCTGTTCTGTACTGGGCTGATACACTACTTTTGAACTGTCCATGGTAGGGAGGGAGGGTGGACTGTCCCTGTTCTGCACTGGGCTGATACACTACTTTTGAACTGTCCATGGCAGGGAGGGAGGGTGGACTGTCCCTGTTCTGCACTGGGCTGATACACTACTTTTGAACTGTCCATGGTAGGGAGGGAGGGAGGGTGGACTGTCCCTGTTCTGTACTGGGCTGATACACTACTTTTGAACTGTCCATGGTAGGGAGGGAGGGTGGACTGTCCCCATTCTGCACTGGGCTGATACACTACTTTTGAACTGTCCATGGTAGGGATGGAGGGAGGGAGGGTGGACTGTCCCCATTCTGCACTGGGCTGATACACTACTTTTGAACTGTCCATGGTAGGGATGGAGGGAGGGAGGGTGGACTGTCCCCATTCTGCACTGGGCTGATACACTACTTTTGAACTGTCCATGGTAGGGAGGGAGGGAGGGTGGACTGTCCCCGTTCTGCACTGGGCTGATACACTACTTTTGAACTGTCCATGGTAGGGATGGAGGGAGGGTGGACTGTCCCCATTCTGCACTGGGCTGATACACTACTTTTGAACTGTCCATGGTAGGGAGGGAGGGAGGGTTGTCCCCATTCTGCACTGGGCTGATACACTACTTTTGAACTGTCCATGGTAGGGAGGGAGGGAGGGTGGACTGTCTCTGTTCTGTACTGGGCTGATACACTACTTTTGAACTGTCCATGGTAGGGAGGGAGGGAGGGAGGGTGGACTGTCCCTGTTCTGCACTGGGCTGATACACTACTTTTGAACTGTCCATGGTAGGGAGGGAGGGTGGACTGTCCCTGTTCTGCACTGGGCTGATACACTACTTTTGAACTGTCCATGGTAGGGAGGGAGGGTGGGTGGACTGTCCCTGTTCTGTACTGGGCTGATACACTACTTTTGAACTGTCCATGGTAGGGAGGGAGGGTGGACTGTCCCTGTTCTGCACTGGGCTGATACACTACTTTTGAACTGTCCATGGTAGGGAGGGAGGGTGGGTGGACTGTCCCTGTTCTGTACTGGGCTGATACACTACTTTTGAACTGTCCATGGTAGGGAGGGAGGGTGGACTGTCCCTGTTCTGTACTGGGCTGATACACTACTTTTGAACTGTCCATGGTAGGGAGGGAGGGAGGGTGGACTGTCCCTGTTCTGTACTGGGCTGATACACTACTTTTGAACTGTCCATGGTAGGGAGGGAGGGTGGACTGTCCCCATTCTGCACTGGGCTGATACACTACTTTTGAACTGTCCATGGTAGGGATGGAGGGAGGGAGGGTGGACTGTCCCCATTCTGCACTGGGCTGATACACTACTTTTGAACTGTCCATGGTAGGGAGGGAGGGAGGGTTGTCCCCATTCTGCACTGGGCTGATACACTACTTTTGAACTGTCCATGGTAGGGAGGGAGGGAGGGTGGACTGTCCCTGTTCTGTACTGGGCTGATACACTACTTTTGAACTGTCCATGGTAGGGAGGGAGGGAGGGAGGGTGGACTGTCCCTGTTCTGCACTGGGCTGATACACTACTTTTGAACTGTCCATGGTAGGGAGGGAGGGTGGACTGTCCCTGTTCTGTACTGGGCTGATACACTACTTTTGAACTGTCCATGGTAGGGAGGGAGGGAGGGTGGACTGTCCCTGTTCTGTACTGGGCTGATACACTACTTTTGAACTGTCCATGGTAGGGAGGGAGGGTGGACTGTCCCCATTCTGCACTGGGCTGATACACTACTTTTGAACTGTCCATGGTAGGGATGGAGGGAGGGAGGGTGGACTGTCCCCATTCTGCACTGGGCTGATACACTACTTTTGAACTGTCCATGGTAGGGAGGGAGGGAGGGTGGACTGTCCCCGTTCTGCACTGGGCTGATACACTACTTTTGAACTGTCCATGGTAGGGATGGAGGGAGGGTGGACTGTCCCCATTCTGCACTGGGCTGATACACTACTTTTGAACTGTCCATGGTAGGGAGGGAGGGAGGGTTGTCCCCATTCTGCACTGGGCTGATACACTACTTTTGAACTGTCCATGGTAGGGAGGGAGGGAGGGAGGGTGGACTGTACCTGTTCTGCACTGGGCTGATACACTACTTTTGAACTGTCCATGGTAGGGAGGGAGGGAGGGTGGACTGTCCCTGTTCTGTACTGGGCTGATACACTACTTTTGAACTGTCCATGGTAGGGAGGGAGGGAGGGAGGGTGGACTGTCCCTGTTCTGCACTGGGCTGATACACTACTTTTGAACTGTCCATGGTAGGGAGGGAGGGTGGACTGTCCCTGTTCTGCACTGGGCTGATACACTACTTTTGAACTGTCCATGGTAGGGAGGGAGGGTGGACTGTCCCTGTTCTGCACTGGGCTGATACACTACTTTTGAATTGTCCATGGTAGGGAGGGAGGGAGGGTGGACTGTCCCTGTTCTGCACTGGGCTGATACACTACTTTTGAACTGTCCATGGTAGGGAGGGAGGGAGGGTTGTCCCCATTCTGTACTGGGCTGATACACTACTTTTGAACTGCCCATGGTAGGGAGGGAGGGTGGACTGTCCCTGTTCTGCACTGGGCTGATACACTACTTTTGAACTGTCCATGGTAGGGAGGGAGAGTGGACTGTCCCTGTTCTGCACTGGGCTGATACACTACTTTTGAACTGTCCATGGTAGGGATGGAGGGAGGGAGGGTGGACTGTCCCTGTTCTGTACTGGGCTGATACACTACTTTTGAACTGTCCATGGTAGGGAGGGAGGGTGGACTGTCCCTGTTCTGCACTGGGCTGATACACTACTTTTGAACTGTCCATGGCAGGGAGGGAGGGTGGACTGTCCCTGTTCTGCACTGGGCTGATACACTACTTTTGAACTGTCCATGGTAGGGAGGGAGGGTGGACTGTCCCTGTTCTGTACTGGGCTGATACACTACTTTTGAACTGTCCATGGTAGGGAGGGAGGGTGGACTGTCCCCATTCTGCACTGGGCTGATACACTACTTTTGAACTGTCCATGGTAGGGATGGAGGGAGGGAGGGTGGACTGTCCCCATTCTGCACTGGGCTGATACACTACTTTTGAACTGTCCATGGTAGGGATGGAGGGAGGGAGGGTGGACTGTCCCCATTCTGCACTGGGCTGATACACTACTTTTGAACTGTCCATGGTAGGGAGGGAGGGAGGGTGGACTGTCCCTGTTCTGTACTGGGCTGATACACTACTTTTGAACTGTCCATGGTAGGAATGGAGGGAGGGTGGACTGTCCCCATTCTGCACTGGGCTGATACACTACTTTTGAACTGTCCATGGTAGGGAGGGAGGGAGGGTTGTCCCCATTCTGCACTGGGCTGATACACTACTTTTGAACTGTCCATGGTAGGGAGGGAGGGAGGGTGGACTGTCCCTGTTCTGCACTGGGCTGATACACTACTTTTGAACTGTCCATGGTAGGGAGGGAGGGAGGGTTGTCCCCATTCTGTACTGGGCTGATACACTACTTTTGAACTGCCCATGGTAGGGAGGGAGGGTGGACTGTCCCTGTTCTGCACTGGGCTGATACACTACTTTTGAACTGTCCATGGTAGGGAGGGAGAGTGGACTGTCCCTGTTCTGCACTGGGCTGATACACTACTTTTGAACTGTCCATGGTAGGGATGGAGGGAGGGAGGGTGGACTGTCCCTGTTCTGTACTGGGCTGATACACTACTTTTGAACTGTCCATGGTAGGGAGGGAGGGTGGACTGTCCCTGTTCTGCACTGGGCTGATACACTACTTTTGAACTGTCCATGGCAGGGAGGGAGGGTGGACTGTCCCTGTTCTGCACTGGGCTGATACACTACTTTTGAACTGTCCATGGTAGGGAGGGAGGGTGGACTGTCCCTGTTCTGTACTGGGCTGATACACTACTTTTGAACTGTCCATGGTAGGGAGGGAGGGTGGACTGTCCCCATTCTGCACTGGGCTGATACACTACTTTTGAACTGTCCATGGTAGGGATGGAGGGAGGGAGGGTGGACTGTCCCCATTCTGCACTGGGCTGATACACTACTTTTGAACTGTCCATGGTAGGGATGGAGGGAGGGAGGGTGGACTGTCCCCATTCTGCACTGGGCTGATACACTACTTTTGAACTGTCCATGGTAGGGAGGGAGGGAGGGTGGACTGTCCCTGTTCTGTACTGGGCTGATACACTACTTTTGAACTGTCCATGGTAGGAATGGAGGGAGGGTGGACTGTCCCCATTCTGCACTGGGCTGATACACTACTTTTGAACTGTCCATGGTAGGGAGGGAGGGAGGGTTGTCCCCATTCTGCACTGGGCTGATACACTACTTTTGAACTGTCCATGGTAGGGAGGGAGGGAGGGTTGTCCCCATTCTGCACTGGGCTGATACACTACTTTTGAACTGTCCATGGTAGGGAGGGAGGGAGGGTGGACTGTCTCTGTTCTGTACTGGGCTGATACACTACTTTTGAACTGTCCATGGTAGGGAGGGAGGGAGGGAGGGTGGACTGTCCCTGTTCTGCACTGGGCTGATACACTACTTTTGAACTGTCCATGGTAGGGAGGGAGGGTGGACTGTCCCTGTTCTGCACTGGGCTGATACACTACTTTTGAACTGTCCATGGTAGGGAGGGAGGGAGGGTGGACTGTCCCTGTTCTGCACTGGGCTGATACACTACTTTTGAACTGTCCATGGTAGGGAGGGAGGGAGGGTGGACTGTCCCTGTTCTGCACTGGGCTGATACACTACTTTTGAACTGTCCATGGTAGGGAGGGAGGGAGGGTTGTCCCCATTCTGTACTGGGCTGATACACTACTTTTGAACTGTCCATGGTAGGGAGGGAGGGAGGGTGGACTGTCCCTGTTCTGCACTGGGCTGATACACTACTTTTGAACTGTCCATGGTAGGGAGGGAGAGTGGACTGTCCCTGTTCTGCACTGGGCTGATACACTACTTTTGAACTGTCCATGGTAGGGATGGAGGGAGGGTTGTCCCCATTCTGTACTGGGCTGATACACTACTTTGGAACTGCCCATGGTAGGGAGGGAGGGTGGACTGTCCCTGTTCTGCACTGGGCTGATACACTACTTTTGAACTGTCCATGGTAGGGAGGGAGGGAGGGTTGTCCCCATTCTGCACTGGGCTGATACACTACTTTTGAACTGTCCATGGTAGGGATGGAGGGAGGGAGGGTGGACTGTCCCTGTTCTGTACTGGGCTGATACACTACTTTTGAACTGTCCATGGTAGGGAGGGAGGGTGGACTGTCCCTGTTCTGCACTGGGCTGATACACTACTTTTGAACTGTCCATGGTAGGGTGGGAGGGTGGGTGGACTGTCCCTGTTCTGTACTGGGCTGATACACTACTTTTGAACTGTCCATGGTAGGGAGGGAGGGTGGACTGTCCCTGTTCTGTACTGGGCTGATACACTACTTTTGAACTGTCCATGGTAGGGAGGGAGGGAGGGTGGACTGTCCCTGTTCTGTACTGGGCTGATACACTACTTTTGAACTGTCCATGGTAGGGAGGGAGGGTGGACTGTCCCCATTCTGCACTGGGCTGATACACTACTTTTGAACTGTCCATGGTAGGGATGGAGGGAGGGAGGGTGGACTGTCCCCATTCTGCACTGGGCTGATACACTACTTTTGAACTGTCCATGGTAGGGATGGAGGGAGGGTGGACTGTCCCCATTCTGCACTGGGCTGATACACTACTTTTGAACTGTCCATGGTAGGGAGGGAGGGAGGGTTGTCCCCATTCTGCACTGTGCTGATACACTACTTTTGACATGTCCATGGTAGGGAGGGAGGGAGGGTGGACTGTCCCTGTTCTGTACTGGGCTGATACACTACTTTTGAACTGTCCATGGTAGGGAGGGAGGGAGGGAGGGTGGACTGTCCCTGTTCTGCACTGGGCTGATACACTACTTTTGAACTGTCCATGGTAGGGAGGGAGGGTGGACTGTCCCTGTTCTGCACTGGGCTGATACACTACTTTTGAACTGTCCATGGTAGGGAGGGAGGGTGGACTGTCCCTGTTCTGCACTGGGCTGATACACTACTTTTGAACTGTCCATGGTAGGGAGGGAGGGTGGACTGTCCCTGTTCTGCACTGGGCTGATACACTACTTTTGAACTGTCCATGGTAGGGAGGGAGGGAGGGTGGACTGTCCCTGTTCTGCACTGGGCTGATACACTACTTTTGAACTGTCCATGGTAGGGAGGGAGGGAGGGTGGACTGTCCCTGTTCTGCACTGGGCTGATACACTACTTTTGAACTGTCCATGGTAGGGAGGGAGGGAGGGTTGTCCCCATTCTGTACTGGGCTGATACACTACTTTTGAACTGTCCATGGTAGGGAGGGAGGGAGGGTGGACTGTCCCTGTTCTGCACTGGGCTGATACACTACTTTTGAACTGTCCATGGTAGGGAGGGAGAGTGGACTGTCCCTGTTCTGCACTGGGCTGATACACTACTTTTGAACTGTCCATGGTAGGGATGGAGGGAGGGTTGTCCCCATTCTGTACTGGGCTGATACACTACTTTGGAACTGCCCATGGTAGGGAGGGAGGGTGGACTGTCCCTGTTCTGCACTGGGCTGATACACTACTTTTGAACTGTCCATGGTAGGGATGGAGGGAGGGTTGTCCCCATTCTGCACTGGGCTGATACACTACTTTTGAACTGTCCATGGTAGGGATGGAGGGAGGGAGGGTGGACTGTCCCTGTTCTGTACTGGGCTGATACACTACTTTTGAACTGTCCATGGTAGGGAGGGAGGGTGGACTGTCCCTGTTCTGCACTGGGCTGATACACTACTTTTGAACTGTCCATGGTAGGGTGGGAGGGTGGGTGGACTGTCCCTGTTCTGTACTGGGCTGATACACTACTTTTGAACTGTCCATGGTAGGGAGGGAGGGTGGACTGTCCCTGTTCTGTACTGGGCTGATACACTACTTTTGAACTGTCCATGGTAGGGAGGGAGGGAGGGTGGACTGTCCCTGTTCTGTACTGGGCTGATACACTACTTTTGAACTGTCCATGGTAGGGAGGGAGGGTGGACTGTCCCCATTCTGCACTGGGCTGATACACTACTTTTGAACTGTCCATGGTAGGGATGGAGGGAGGGAGGGTGGACTGTCCCCATTCTGCACTGGGCTGATACACTACTTTTGAACTGTCCATGGTAGGGATGGAGGGAGGGTGGACTGTCCCCATTCTGCACTGGGCTGATACACTACTTTTGAACTGTCCATGGTAGGGAGGGAGGGAGGGTTGTCCCCATTCTGCACTGGGCTGATACACTACTTTTGAACTGTCCATGGTAGGGAGGGAGGGAGGGTGGACTGTCCCTGTTCTGTACTGGGCTGATACACTACTTTTGAACTGTCCATGGTAGGGAGGGAGGGAGGGAGGGTGGACTGTCCCTGTTCTGCACTGGGCTGATACACTACTTTTGAACTGTCCATGGTAGGGAGGGAGGGTGGACTGTCCCTGTTCTGCACTGGGCTGATACACTACTTTTGAACTGTCCATGGTAGGGAGGGAGGGTGGACTGTCCCTGTTCTGCACTGGGCTGATACACTACTTTTGAATTGTCCATGGTAGGGAGGGAGGGAGGGTGGACTGTCCCTGTTCTGCACTGGGCTGATACACTACTTTTGAACTGTCCATGGTAGGGAGGGAGGGAGGGTTGTCCCCATTCTGTACTGGGCTGATACACTACTTTTGAACTGCCCATGGTAGGGAGGGAGGGTGGACTGTCCCTGTTCTGCACTGGGCTGATACACTACTTTTGAACTGTCCATGGTAGGGAGGGAGAGTGGACTGTCCCTGTTCTGCACTGGGCTGATACACTACTTTTGAACTGTCCATGGTAGGGATGGAGGGAGGGAGGGTGGACTGTCCCTGTTCTGTACTGGGCTGATACACTACTTTTGAACTGTCCATGGTAGGGAGGGAGGGTGGACTGTCCCTGTTCTGCACTGGGCTGATACACTACTTTTGAACTGTCCATGGCAGGGAGGGTGGGTGGACTGTCCCTGTTCTGCACTGGGCTGATACACTACTTTTGAACTGTCCATGGTAGGGAGGGAGGGTGGGTGGACTGTCCCTGTTCTGTACTGGGCTGATACACTACTTTTGAACTGTCCATGGTAGGGAGGGAGGGAGGGTGGACTGTCCCTGTTCTGTACTGGGCTGATACACTACTTTTGAACTGTCCATGGTAGGGAGGGAGGGTGGACTGTCCCCATTCTGCACTGGGCTGATACACTACTTTTGAACTGTCCATGGTAGGGATGGAGGGAGGGAGGGTGGACTGTCCCCATTCTGCACTGGGCTGATACACTACTTTTGAACTGTCCATGGTAGGGATGGAGGGAGGGAGGGTGGACTGTCCCCATTCTGCACTGGGCTGATACACTACTTTTGAACTGTCCATGGTAGGGAGGGAGGGAGGGTTGTCCCCATTCTGCACTGGGCTGATACACTACTTTTGAACTGTCCATGGTAGGGAGGGAGGGAGGGAGGGTTGTCCCCATTCTGCACTGGGCTGATACACTACTTTTGAACTGTCCATGGTAGGGAGGGAGGGAGGGTGGACTGTCTCTGTTCTGTACTGGGCTGATACACTACTTTTGAACTGTCCATGGTAGGGAGGGAGGGAGGGAGGGTGGACTGTCCCTGTTCTGCACTGGGCTGATACACTACTTTTGAACTGTCCATGGTAGGGAGGGAGGGTGGACTGTCCCTGTTCTGCACTGGGCTGATACACTACTTTTGAACTGTCCATGGTAGGGAGGGAGGGAGGGTGGACTGTCCCTGTTCTGCACTGGGCTGATACACTACTTTTGAACTGTCCATGGTAGGGAGGGAGGGAGGGTGGACTGTCCCTGTTCTGCACTGGGCTGATACACTACTTTTGAACTGTCCATGGTAGGGAGGGAGGGAGGGTGGACTGTCCCTGTTCTGCACTGGGCTGATACACTACTTTTGAACTGTCCATGGTAGGGAGGGAGGGAGGGTTGTCCCCATTCTGTACTGGGCTGATACACTACTTTTGAACTGTCCATGGTAGGGAGGGAGGGAGGGTGGACTGTCCCTGTTCTGCACTGGGCTGATACACTACTTTTGAACTGTCCATGGTAGGGAGGGAGGGAGGGTTGTCCCCATTCTGTACTGGGCTGATACACTACTTTTGAACTGTCCATGGTAGGGAGGGAGGGAGGGTGGACTGTCCCTGTTCTGCACTGGGCTGATACACTACTTTTGAACTGTCCATGGTAGGGAGGGAGAGTGGACTGTCCCTGTTCTGCACTGGGCTGATACACTACTTTTGAACTGTCCATGGTAGGGATGGAGGGAGGGTTGTCCCCATTCTGTACTGGGCTGATACACTACTTTGGAACTGCCCATGGTAGGGAGGGAGGGTGGACTGTCCCTGTTCTGCACTGGGCTGATACACTACTTTTGAACTGTCCATGGTAGGGAGGGAGGGAGGGTTGCCCCATTCTGCACTGGGCTGATACACTACTTTTGAACTGTCCATGGTAGGGAGGGAGGGAGGGTGGACTGTCCCTGTTCTGTACTGGGCTGATACACTACTTTTGAACTGTCCATGGTAGGGAGGGAGGGTGGACTGTCCCTGTTCTGTACTGGGCTGATACACTACTTTTGAACTGTCCATGGTAGGGATGGAGGGAGGGAGGGTGGACTGTCCCTGTTCTGCACTGGGCTGATACACTACTTTTGAACTGTCCATGGTAGGGAGGGAGGGAGGGTACACTGTCCCTGTTCTGTACTGGGCTGATACACTACTTTTGAACTGTCCATGGTAGGGATGGAGGGAGGGAGGGTGGACTGTCCCTGTTCTGCACTGGGCTGATACACTACTTTTGAACTGTCCATGGTAGGGAGGGAGGGTGGGTGGACTGTCCCTGTTCTGCACTGGGCTGATACACTACTTTTGAACTGTCCATGGTAGGGAGGGAGGGTGGACTGTCCCTGTTCTGCACTGGGCTGATACACTACTTTTGAACTGTCCATGGTAGGGAGGGAGGGAGGGTGGACTGTCCCTGTTCTGCACTGGGCTGATACACTACTTTTGAATTGTCCATGGTAGGGAGGGAGGGAGGGTGGACTGTCCCTGTTCTGCACTGGGCTGATACACTACTTTTGAACTGTCCATGGTAGGGAGGGAGGGAGGGTTGTCCCCATTCTGCACTGGGCTGATACACTACTTTTGAACTGTCCATGGTAGGGAGGGAGGGAGGGTGGACTGTCCCTGTTCTGCACTGGGCTGATACACTACTTTTGAACTGTCCATGGTAGGGAGGGAGAGTGGACTGTCCCTGTTCTGCACTGGGCTGATACACTACTTTTGAACTGTCCATGGTAGGGATGGAGGGAGGGTTGTCCCCATTCTGTACTGGGCTGATACACTACTTTGGAACTGCCCATGGTAGGGAGGGAGGGTGGACTGTCCCTGTTCTGCACTGGGCTGATACACTACTTTTGAACTGTCCATGGTAGGGAGGGAGGGAGGGTTGTCCCCATTCTGCACTGGGCTGATACACTACTTTTGAACTGTCCATGGTAGGGATGGAGGGAGGGAGGGTGGACTGTCCCTGTTCTGTACTGGGCTGATACACTACTTTTGAACTGTCCATGGTAGGGAGGGAGGGTGGACTGTCCCTGTTCTGCACTGGGCTGATACACTACTTTTGAACTGTCCATGGTAGGGAGGGAGGGTGGGTGGACTGTCCCTGTTCTGTACTGGGCTGATACACTACTTTTGAACTGTCCATGGTAGGGAGGGAGGGTGGACTGTCCCTGTTCTGTACTGGGCTGATACACTACTTTTGAACTGTCCATGGTAGGGAGGGAGGGAGGGTGGACTGTCCCTGTTCTGTACTGGGCTGATACACTACTTTTGAACTGTCCATGGTAGGGAGGGAGGGTGGACTGTCCCCATTCTGCACTGGGCTGATACACTACTTTTGAACTGTCCATGGTAGGGATGGAGGGAGGGAGGGTGGACTGTCCCCATTCTGCACTGGGCTGATACACTACTTTTGAACTGTCCATGGTAGGGAGGGAGGGAGGGTGGACTGTCCCCGTTCTGCACTGGGCTGATACACTACTTTTGAACTGTCCATGGTAGGGATGGAGGGAGGGTGGACTGTCCCCATTCTGCACTGGGCTGATACACTACTTTTGAACTGTCCATGGTAGGGAGGGAGGGAGGGTTGTCCCCATTCTGCACTGGGCTGATACACTACTTTTGAACTGTCCATGGTAGGGAGGGAGGGAGGGTGGACTGTCCCTGTTCTGTACTGGGCTGATACACTACTTTTGAACTGTCCATGGTAGGGAGGGAGGGAGGGAGGGTGGACTGTCCCTGTTCTGCACTGGGCTGATACACTACTTTTGAACTGTCCATGGTAGGGAGGGAGGGTGGACTGTCCCTGTTCTGCACTGGGCTGATACACTACTTTTGAACTGTCCATGGTAGGGAGGGAGGGTGGACTGTCCCTGTTCTGCACTGGGCTGATACACTACTTTTGAATTGTCCATGGTAGGGAGGGAGGGAGGGTGGTCTGTCCCTGTTCTGCACTGGGCTGATACACTACTTTTGAACTGTCCATGGTAGGGAGGGAGGGAGGGTTGTCCCCATTCTGTACTGGGCTGATACACTACTTTTGAACTGCCCATGGTAGGGAGGGAGGGTGGACTGTCCCTGTTCTGCACTGGGCTGATACACTACTTTTGAACTGTCCATGGTAGGGAGGGAGAGTGGACTGTCCCTGTTCTGCACTGGGCTGATACACTACTTTTGAACTGTCCATGGTAGGGATGGAGGGAGGGAGGGTGGACTGTCCCTGTTCTGCACTGGGCTGATACACTACTTTTGAACTGTCCATGGTAGGGAGGGAGGGTGGACTGTCCCTGTTCTGTACTGGGCTGATACACTACTTTTGAACTGTCCATGGTAGGGAGGGAGGGTGGACTGTCCCCATTCTGCACTGGGCTGATACACTACTTTTGAACTGTCCATGGTAGGGATGGAGGGAGGGAGGGTGGACTGTCCCCATTCTGCACTGGGCTGATACACTACTTTTGAACTGTCCATGGTAGGGAGGGAGGGAGGGTTGTCCCCATTCTGCACTGGGCTGATACACTACTTTTGAACTGTCCATGGTAGGGAGGGAGGGAGGGAGGGTTGTCCCCATTCTGCACTGGGCTGATACACTACTTTTGAACTGTCCATGGTAGGGAGGGAGGGAGGGTGGACTGTCTCTGTTCTGTACTGGGCTGATACACTACTTTTGAACTGTCCATGGTAGGGAGGGAGGGAGGGAGGGTGGACTGTCCCTGTTCTGCACTGGGCTGATACACTACTTTTGAACTGTCCATGGTAGGGAGGGAGGGTGGACTGTCCCTGTTCTGCACTGGGCTGATACACTACTTTTGAACTGTCCATGGTAGGGAGGGAGGGAGGGTGGACTGTCCCTGTTCTGCACTGGGCTGATACACTACTTTTGAACTGTCCATGGTAGGGAGGGAGGGAGGGTGGACTGTCCCTGTTCTGCACTGGGCTGATACACTACTTTTGAACTGTCCATGGTAGGGAGGGAGGGAGGGTTGTCCCCATTCTGTACTGGGCTGATACACTACTTTTGGACTGTCCATGGTAGGGAGGGAGGGAGGGTGGACTGTCCCTGTTTTGCACTGGGCTGATACACTACTTTTGAACTGTCCATGGTAGGGAGGGAGAGTGGACTGTCCCTGTTCTGCACTGGGCTGATACACTACTTTTGAACTGTCCATGGTAGGGATGGAGGGAGGGTTGTCCCCATTCTGTACTGGGCTGATACACTACTTTGGAACTGCCCATGGTAGGGAGGGAGGGTGGACTGTCCCTGTTCTGCACTGGGCTGATACACTACTTTTGAACTGTCCATGGTAGGGAGGGAGGGAGGGTTGTCCCCATTCTGCACTGGGCTGATACACTACTTTTGAACTGTCCATGGTAGGGAGGGAGGGAGGGTGGACTGTCCCTGTTCTGTACTGGGCTGATACACTACTTTTGAGCTGTCCATGGTAGGGAGGGAGGGAGGGAGGGTGGACTGTCCCTGTTCTGCACTGGGCTGATACACTACTTTTGAACTGTCCATGGTAGGGAGGGAGGGTGGACTGTCCCTGTTCTGCACTGGGCTGATACACTACTTTTGAACTGTCCATGGTAGGGAGGGAGGGAGGGTGGACTGTCCCTGTTCTGCACTGGGCTGATACACTACTTTTGAACTGTCCATGGTAGGGAGGGAGGGAGGGTGGACTGTCCCTGTTCTGCACTGGGCTGATACACTACTTTTGAACTGTCCATGGCAGGGAGGGAGGGTGGACTGTCCCTGTTCTGCACTGGGCTGATACACTACTTTTGAACTGTCCATGGTAGGGATGGAGGGAGGGTTGTCCCCATTCTGTACTGGGCTGATACACTACTTTTGAACTGTCCATGGTAGGGATGGAGGGAGGGCGGACTGTCCCCATTCTGTACTGGGCTGATACACTACCTTTGAACTGTCCATGGTGGGGATGGAGGGAGGGTTGTCCCCATTCTGTACTGGGCTGATACGCTAATCTCCTCAGCTTTTTACATTCGAATTGCTGTACCAGACCATGGTGCAACCAGTCAGGATTCGTTCCTCAGTACATCTGTAGAATGTTGTCAGAGTATCCGGTTACACGCTCGAACTCTTTAAGCTTCTAAGTAAAGACACTTCAATAAATCTCTCAGCTCACTCAACATAAACACATCCAACGTTCTTCTTTCAGACTTTGGTCTCCGGGTGTTTTGGCTCTGATCCGGATCTGGGTGTTTTCTCCTGTATCTACGTTGCATGTGTGCACTGCCTGTGTCTCCACCTGAGGCACCAGGGTTCACATTGACACTTACAGTCTGTCGAGCTCAGACGATGGTTTGCCAAGCATTCTTGGCCTGACAGTCAGCTTTATCTTACAGGTCCCTCGGTGTCGTTGCTTTCTCCATTCAGCGTGTTTAAAATGTGGAGTAGCACGAGGTTATCTGGCTCAATACTCACTTCAAGTGATTCTGAGTTGAACAGGCCTAACAGCACAAAATGGCAGATTCACTTGGAATTGCAAAGAAGGTTGTATCTGGGCTCTGCTTCCACATTATAAATCCATGCATCAGGCAAGCAAGCAAACACGAGGTAAATTAATCCTCGCTGGTGACAGGAAATCTATTTCTCATGGCAGGTTTGTAACTATGGGCTGGGTTGTCTCACATTCAGCCCTTATTAACTCTGCAGCTTGTAGGGTCTTGACCGGACGATCAGCAGGAAGCCCTGTGATGCTGGTGGGCAGACTAGACCATGGCAATACCCAGTGCTTCCTGACCTGATGGACTGGGACAACTGCCGAAGGGTAAAGGGCTGGGAGGGCCTGCAACAGGAATTAGATGGTCCATGAATTAATCTCTGAATTTAAGAGTAAAAACAAATAAATAAATATGAGATTTCAGCAGTGAGGTTTATACTGACATCAGAACCTTCCCATTGAAAGCTGGTCACCAATCAAACACAAAGCAAACCAATAGGGTGACACCCGATTGGTAACGTGTGGATTATTAACACTCACTCTGGGATCTGAGAATTGGAATGTGCACATTTACATTATATTTGCTTGCTTCTCAGTTCTACCCTTTCTCTGTAATATTGCTGATTATTACAGAATTATTTACAATTAGTGCTTATTTCAGATTATAATCATAGTGCTTTTTAAATTATCTGCATTATAGTAGTGGTATTTATGTTATTTATTTTTCTACAATGTTAAAGTTATTGTAGTGTACAAATTATTGTAATATTAGTGTAATTCGGTGTAGTAATGTGGGTTTCACTCCAAAACTTGTGTTTATTGCGGAGTCCCTGTAAATCAGAATATTTCAGCACTGTACGTCATTGAATGGTACGGTGAACCTCGAACTCTACATCCATGGGATCTGGAGTAAGAACTGCTGGAATCTCTGCAGTGTTTTCTAATACAGTTCCACCACAGAGACACGTGACCTTTCTACACTATATTCTTCTCTCTCTGAAAGTAGTGAACTCTAACGGGAGACTGCCACAGGACGATAGAACCAATCACTGTTGAGGATAACATTATAATGAACTCTAACAGGGACTGCCACCGGACGATAGAAGCAATCATGATATTGAGGATAACATTATAATGAACTCTTCTGGGAGACTGCCACCGGACGATAGAAGCAATCACTGTTGAGGATAACATTATAATGAACTCTAAAGGGAGACTGCCACCGGACGATAGAAGCAATCACTGTTGAGGATAACATTATGCCTTTTCCCTCAGATACGTTACACAAATGGTTTTACTGATTTGTTCACCAACTTCTCTTCTTCTGAAGCTGTTTGAATTGGAAACATTGTTTAAGCAGCAATGGAGCTGAAAGAATATTGGTGAAGGATACTAGACGGTAACAGAATTAATTGACTGAAAATGTATTAAGCACAGGAATTTTTCTTGGCAGATCCATTGTTCATTTTGACTTCATCTACTTGCCAGAAACATTTGCTCACCGCTCCTCAAACAAGTGCTTAAAAACTTCATTAGTTTTCTCCAGAATGATGGGAGACTCAAAATTCATCAAGTACAGGTACTCTGTAATCAGAGGAAAATCCAAAAATCAATTGATATTTATTAAATTATGCCATGGTACAGTTGCCAATGATGTGAGAGTGATGAAGGAGAAGAATTCAATCCCTGTTGTAACTGACTTTGCAGACACGTTTATAAACACTGGCATGAAAACTGACTCAGTTCGAGCGGATTCCTAATTGTAACTTTGACCTCACAATATGCCAAGGAAAGATTTTCTAGCTTAAAGGTACACTACATTACTTCTCTTTTCAGTGGTGCTTTGTCTTCTGTTTTCCTTTCTCTCCCCCATTTACTTTCATGACTGTAGGTGTCGGTCTTACTCGCCCACAGGGCAGCATTCCGCTCCCTCATCAAACGTCCATTCTTCCTGCAAAAACACAGCGGATGAGACAGGACTTGCCTGTCCTTCATACATGGCCCCAAAAAACAGACACAGACAGACTGTTGACTATTGAACTACCCTTCCATTCATAATCTGCTCTCTCAACCCCAGAGTGTATAAAAGACATTTGGAACAAAATCTCATTAATGTAGGTGAATTACTGAGTGAATTCCCTGACGTTAACTCATTAATCTGATGTAGGGGCATCATGGCTGAATTATACTGACCAAATGTTGGTTACCGTGAAGATTCACAAGAGTTGCTGGATAGAGACAATGTACAAAATTGGCCAACGTTCAATCTCATCTTCTTCCTGGGGTTGAGATGTCCAGTACCAGAGGGCATTGAAGGTGAGGGGGTAAGTTTATAGGAGATGTGAGGGGTAAGTTTTTACAGAGAAATTGGTGGGTGTCTGGAACACACTGCCTGGGGTGGTGTAGAGGTAGGTACATTAGGGACTTTTAAAAGGCATTTAGATAGGCACATGAATGCGAGAGAAATGGAGGGATATGGACATTGTGTAGGCAGAAGGGATTAGTTTTGTTGGCCATTAGATTATTTATTTAATTAGTTGAGTACAATATTCTAGGCTGCTGGGCCTGCTCTAGGCTGTTCTGTTCTGTGTTATGTGATCTAATTTCTCCCATTATACAACGGGCTCCCATGTTCTCATAAGCTCCCACATTTTTATAAATTACACACACTCACACGTTTACACCTCCACGACCTGGATCAACACGTTGACATCGTGTGGAAGCTTGCCTGCTTCAAGGACTCTATCAGGCGATGCCCACTCAGGGCCACCATGTTGGAGTGGCTGTGGACGAGATGCCGGGTGAAGATTGATCCAACCTTGGCTCCCAAACGGACAGACTCGCGTCTGCCCCTCCCGGGCCACACTTCATCACAAATCGAGCCTACTGCCCCAGCCCAGGACGTCCTCCACCTGGTCCAAACTTGCCCTCTCACCAAGGTCCGAGAAGGCTTTGCTGCGGTCCGTCGATGTGGCCACCAGCAGGAGGGGTGGCTTGATAAATATCAATTAGAAGTGTGAGAGAAAAACACCTGTCATAAAAAAACACATTTACAGACTCGTGCATGTGCACGAACACACACATAACGCACATACATGCACACCAACATACAGTCACACATATGCACTCCTACACACCACCCCACATAGACAGAGATGCCCGTGCTCACACACCTGTATTGTACACATAACTAATGAGGTACACAGCCGCCACTGGAGAAGTCACCGAGAGCCTTACAGACAATCGCAAGTAGTTTGGACCAGGCTTGGGGTTTGGCTTTGGATTGAGCTGCTCCACTGTCCTGGGTGACAGATAGAGAGGCAACAGCAGGGTGTTGGTGGAGTTGTGGAGGTGTCTCTCTGAGAGGAGACAGCAGGTTTCTACTCCACTGAGGTGCTGTCTCTCTCCCGGGAAGCACCTTTGGGTAGCCTCCAACCAGATGGCATGAACATTGAACTTCTCTAACTTCCGTTAATGTCCCTCCTCCCCTTCTTACCCCATCCCTGACATATTTAGTTGTTTGTTTTCTCTCTCTCTGCCCATCACCCTGCCTGTTCTCCATCTCCCTCTGGTGCTCCCCCCTTCCCCTTTCTTTCTCCCGAGGCCTCCCGTCCCATGATCCTTTCCCTTCTCCAGCTCTGTATCACTTTTGCCAATCACCTTTCCGGCTCTCAGCGTCACCCCACCCCCTCTGGTCTTCTCCTATCATTTTGCATTTCCCCTTCCCCCTCCTACTTTCAAATCTCTTAGTATCTTTCCTTTCAGTTAGTCCTGACGAAGGGTCTCAGCCCGAAACGTCGACAGTGCTCTTCCTATAGATGCTGCCTGGCCTGCTGTGTTCCACCAGCATTTTGGGTGTGTTGCTTGAATTTCCAGCATCTGCAGATTTCCTCATGTTTGCTCTTTAAATTCATTACTGCGAAGCCTCTGCCAGAGTGATGCCTACACTGAAAAAGTTTAAATCTTCTCTTCAACGGGAGTTCAGTGAAACCCTCTCTCGCTTCTCCCCATCTATAATTCCTTTGGCCCTTCAACTTTTCGATCATATTCTGACCCAGACCCGCTATTACAGCCATATATCCTTCCTTGGAACATGTCTCTGCTGCCAACAGACTCCAGTTGGCTTCAGGATCGTTTTCAAGCTTCTCAATCTGGACCTTCTGAGGATCCCAGTACTCACATTTAATTGACTCTGCCTCCCGTTGTTTCTCCTATCGAGCTCTGAGGGTGACACTCTCCGCCATGAGAAGGTACCTGGCGTCCCTATCACAATCCCTTCCACGCCTCCGGGACACCTCTTTCTCAGTCCGTTATTTCATTCTCTGTCAGATCCATGCGTGCAATCGCCGTTTCTTTGACTTTATTGCGTCCAGCAAGGATCGCAAGATCTTCCATCTGCAGGCATGGACTTCGTATCGTGGCCCCGGGCCCAGCCGTCGATCTCGGCTGCCCCAGCAACCCAGAGCATATTCAAAAACCCGGACTCCAGCACCATCGACGCGGGTTCCAATGACCATGGATTCACCCCGGCCGTCGATCTCGGCTGCCCCAGCAACCCAGAGCATATTCAAAACCCGGACTCCAGCACCATCACCGCGGGCTCCAACGACCATGGATTCACCCCGGCCGTCGATCTCGGCTGCCCCAGCAACCCAGGGCATATTCAAAACCCGGACTCCAGCACCATCGACGCGGGTTCCAACGACCATGGATTTGCCCCTGCCGTCGATCTCGGCTGCCCCAGCAACCCAGAGCATATTCAAAACCCGGACTCCAGCACCATCGACGCGGGTTCCAACGACCATGGACAGCTTCAAAGCGATTGTGCAACCACCGACTGCGACTCCAGCCTTGAACTCCAGGCCGGGTCTTCACATACAATACAAATACAAATACTTTATTGTCACCAAACAATTGATTCTAGAGCGTGCGATCATCACAGTGATATTTGTTTCTGCGCTACGCGCTCCCCGAAGTACAAATCAAAGTAAATATAATAAAAATTTAATTTAACATGCTGCAATTGTGACTCGCGTCTCCCCTTCCCCCACCACCACTCGGCAATCCCCTCTCCCTCAGATCCATCGTCAGTTCCTGGGCCCTCAGAGGCTCAATCTTCCTCTTGCCCCAACCCTCCCCTCTCCACTGACACCACCAGCCTCCCTCCCCCCTCTGATCCCATCTCTCATCCGTGCCGGGTCTTTACCATTCCTCCGACCTCAACTCTCTGAGACACAGGGCTCTGTCCTCAGTAAGGCCTTTACCATTGTCCCCCTTCGCCTGCACCTCAGCGAGTTCCGTGTACGCCATGACGCTGACTCTTCTTCCGCCGGCTCCGTCTCCGAGCTTACTTCTTTGGCAAGAACTCTCCTACCCCCATTGATGACCCCTTCTCCGTTCTTCAACCCTCCTTCTCTTCATGGACACCCTGCTCTGGTCTTCTGCCTGCTCTGGATCTCTTTATTGCTAATTGCCAACGGGACATCAACCGTCTCGACTTCACCACTCCGTGTTCCAATTCCAACCTCACTCCTTCCAAATGCTCTCCGCACCCTCCGCACCAATCCCAACCTCACTATAAAACCCGCTAATAAGGGGGGGCAACACACACAAAATGCTGGTGGAAAACAGCAGGCCAGGCAGCATCTATAGGGAGAAGCACTTGTCGACGTTTCGGGCCAAGACCCTTCGTGAGGACTAACCGAAAGGAAAGATAGTAAGAGATTTGAAAGTAGGAGGGGGAGGGGGAAATGAGAAATGATAGGAGAAGACCGGAGGGGGTGGGATGAAGCTAAGAGCTGGAAAGGTGATTGGCAAAAGTGATACAGAGCTGGAGAAGGGAAAGGATCATGGGATGGGAGGCCTAGGGAGAAAGAAAGGGGGAGGGGGGAGCACCAGAGGGAGATGGAGAACAGGCAGAGTGATGGGCAGAGAGAGAGAGAAAAAAACAAACAACTAAATATGTCAGGGATGGGGGTAAGAAGGGGAGGAGGGGCATTAATGGAAGTTAGAGAAGTCAATATTCATGCCATCAGGTTGGAGGCTACCCAGCCGGTATATAAGGTGTTGTTCCTCCAACCTGAGTGTGGCTTCATCTTGACAGTAGAGGAGGCCATGGATAGACATATCAGAATGGGAATGGGACGTGGAATTAAAATGTGTGGCCACTGGGTGATCCTGTTTTCTCTGGCAGACCGAGCGTAGGTGTTCAGCGAAACGGTCTCCCAGTCTGCGTCGGGTCTCACCAATATATAAAAGGCCACACTGGGAGCACTGGACACAGTATACCACACCAGCCGACTCACAGGTGAAGTGTCGCCTCACCTGAAAGGACTGTCTGGGGCTCTGAATGGCAGTGAGGGAGGAAGTGTAAGGGCAGGTGTAGCACTTGTTCCGCTTACAAGGATAAGTGCCAGGAGGGAGATCGGTGGGAAGGGATGGGGGGGACGAGTGGGCAAGGGAGTCGCGTAGGGAGCAATCCCTGCAAGAACCAGAAAGGGGGGGGGGGGAGGGAAAAATGTGCTTGGTAGTGGGATCCTATTGGAGGTGGCGGAAGTTACAGAGAATTATACGTTGGACCTGGAGGCTGGTGGGGTGGTAGGTAAGAACAAGGGGAACCCTATCCTGAGTGGGGTGGCGGGTGGATGGGGTGAGGGCAGATGTGCGGGAAATGGGAGAGATGCGTTTGAGAGCAGAGTTGATGGTGGAAGAAGGGAAGCCCCTTTGTTTAAAAAAGGAAGACATCTCCTTCGTCCTGGAATGAAAAGCCTCATCCTGAGAGCAGATGCGGCGGAGACGGAGGAATTGTGAGAAGGGGATAGCATTTTTGCAAGAGACAGGGTGGGAAGAGGAATAGTCCAGGTAGCTGTGAGAGTCTGTAGGCTTATAGTAGGTATCAGTAGATAAGCCGTCTCCAGAGATGGAGATAGAAAGATCAAGAAAGGGGAGGGAAGTGTTGGAAATGGACCAAGAAAATTTGAGGGCAGGGTGAAAGTTGGAGGCAAAGTTAATGAAGTCGATGAGCTCAGCATGCGTGCAGGAGGCAGCGCCAATGCAGTCGTCGATGTAGCGAAGGAAAAGAGGGGGACAGATACCCGTATAGACTTGGAACATGGACTGTTCCACAAAGCCAACAAAAAGGCAGGCATAACTGGGACCCATACGGGTGCCCATGGCTACGCCCTTGGTTTGGAGGAAGTGGGAGGAGCCAAAGGAGAAATTATTGAGAGTAAGAACTAATTCCGCTAGATGGAGGAGAGTGCTGGTAGAGGGGAATTGGTTAGGTCTGGAATCCAAAAAGAAGCGAAGAGCTTCAAGACCATCCGGGTGGGGGATGGAGGTATATAGGGACTGGATGTCCATGGTGAAAATAAGGCGGTGGGGGCCAAGGAACGTAAAATCATTGAAAAAATTCAAAGCGTGAGAAATGTCATGAACATAGGTGGGAAGAGATTGAACAAGCGGGGATAAAACAGTGTCAAAGTATGCAGAAGTGAGGTCGGTGGGGCAGGAGCAAACTGAGACAATAGGTCTACCTGGACAGGCAGGTTTGTGGATCTTGGGTAGGAGGCAGAAACGGGAAGTGCGGGGTGTGGGAACTATGAGGTTGGTGGCAGTGGATGGGAGATCCCCAGAGCTGATAAGGTTGGTGATGGTATTGGAGACAGTGGCCTGGTGCTCCTTAATGGAGTCATGATCAAGGGGTAAATAAGAGGAGGTATCAGAGAGTTGTCGCTGTGCCTCGGCCAGGTAGAGGTCAGTACGCCAGATTACAACAGCTCCTCCCTTATCAGCAGGTTTTATAGTGAGGTTGGGATTGGTGCGGAGGGAGCGGAGAGCAGAGCGTTCGGAAGGAGTGAGGTTGGAATTGGAACACGGAGTGGTGAAGTCGAGACGGTTGATGTCCCGTTGGCAATTAGCAATAAAGAGATCCAGAGCAGGCAGAAGACCAGAGCTGGGTGTCCATGAAGGGGAGGAGGGTTGAAAACGGGAGAAGGGGTCATCGGTGGGGGTAGGAGAGTCCTTGCCAAAGAAATAAGCTCGGAGACGGAGCCGGCGGAAGAAGAGTTCAGCGTCATGGCGTACATGGAACTCGCTGAGGTGTGGGCAAAGGGGGACAAAGCTGAGGCCCTTACCGAGGACAGAGTGCTCTGCCTCAGAGAGTTGAAGGTCGGAGGGAACGGCACGGATGAGAGATGGGATCAGAGGGGGGAGGGAGGCTGGTGGTGTCAGTGGAGAGGGGAGGGTTGGGGTGAGAGGAAGATGGAGCCTCTGAGGGCCCAGGAGCTGACGATGGGATCTGAGGGAGAGGGTATTGCAGAGTGGTGGTGGGGGAAGGGGAGATGGGAGTCACAATCGTAGCATGTGAAGACCCGGCCTGGAGTTCAAGGCTGGAGTTGCAGTCGGTGGTTGCGCAATCGCTTTGAAGCTGTCCATGGTCGTTGGAACCCGAGGTGCTGGTGCTGGAGTCCAGGTTTTGAATATGCCCTGGGTAGCTGGGGCAGCCGAGATCGACGGCAGGGGCAAATCCATGGTCGTTGGAACCCGCGTCGATGGTGCTGGAGTCCGGGTTTTGAATATGCCCTGGGTAGCTGGGGCAGCCGAGATCGAAGGCAGGGGCAAATCCATGGTTGTTGGAACCCGTGTCGATGGTGCTGGAGTCCGGGTTTTGAATATGCCCTGGGTTGCTGGGGCAGCCGAGATTGACGGCCGGGGCAAATCCATGGTCGTTGGAACCCGCGTCGATGGTGCTGGAGTCCGTGTTTTGAATATGCCCTGGGTAGCTGGGGCAGCCGAGATTGACGGCCGGGCCCGAGGCCGCGATACAAAGTCCATGCCTGCTAGTGGTGGAGCCAGCACGCTCTGGGGTCTGCGGATTGAAGATCTTGCGATCCTAAAGTGAAAGAAAGGGCGATTGCGCGCATGGATCCGACAGAGGATGAAATAACGGACAGGTCCATTACAAACGGAGAAAGAGGTGTCCCGGAGGTGTGGAAGGGATTGTGATAGGGACGCCAGGTACCTTCTCATGGCGGAGAGTGTTGCCCTCAGAGCTCGACGGGAGAAACAACGGGAGGCAGAGTCAATTAAATGTGAGTACCTGGGATCCTCAGAAGGTCCAGATTGAGAAGCTTGAAAACGGATCCTGAAGCCAACAGGAGTCAGTTGGCGGCGGAGACACGTTCCAAGGAAGGATATATGGCTGTAATAGCGGGTCTGGGTCAGAATATGATGAAAAGTTGAAGGGCCGAAGGAATTATAGATGGGGAGCAGCAAGAGAGGGTTTCACTGAACTCCCATCGAAGAGAAGATTTAAATTTCTTCAGTGTGGGCATCACTGGCAGAGGCTTCACAGTAGTGAATTTAAAAAACAAACACGAGGAAATCTGCAGATGCTGGAAATTCAAACAACACACACAAAACGCTGGTGGACTTAAGGGGGGTGCTGTTGTAGTCTGATGTACTGACCTCAACCTGGCCGAGGCACATTGTCAACTCTCTGATACCTCCTCTTATTTACCCCTTGATCATTACCCCACTACAGAGCACCAGGGCACTGTCTACCAAACCATCATCAACCTTATCAGCTCTGGGGATCTCCCATGCACTGCCACCAACCTCATAGTTCCCACACCCCGCACTTCCCATTTCTATCTCCTACCCAAGATCCACAAGCCTGCCTGTCCAGGTAGACCCATTGTCTCAGCTTGCTCCTGTCCCACTGAACACATTTCTGTATACCTTGACACTGTTTTATCCCCCCTTGTTCAATCCCTTCCCACTTTTGTTCGTGACACTTCTCACGTTTTGAATTTTTTCAATGATTTTAAATTTCCTGGGCCCCACCGCCTTATTTTCACCATGGACGTCCAGTCCCTATATACCTCCATCCCCCACCAGGAAGGTCTCAAAGCTCTACACTTCTGTTTGGATTCCAGACCCAGCCAATTCCCCCCTACCACCACTCTCCTCCGTCTAGTGGAATTAGTTCTTACTCTCAATAATTTCTCCTTTGGCTCCTCCCACTTCCTCCAAACCAAAGGTGTAGCCATGGGCACCCGTATGGGTCTCAGTTATGCCTGCCTTTTTGTTGACTTTGTGGAACAGTCCATGTTCCAAGCCTATACAGGTATCCATCCCCCTCTTTTCCTTCGCTACATCGACAACTGCATTGGCACTGCCTCCTGCACGCATGCTGAGCTCGTTGACTTAATTAACTCTGCCTCCAACTTTCACCATGCACTCAAATTTACCTGGTCCATTTCTGACACCATCCTCCCCTATCTTGATCTTTCTATCTCCATCTCTGGAGATGGCTTATCTACTGATATCTACTATAAGCCTACAGACTCTCACAGCTACCTGGACTATTCCTCTTCCCACCCTGTCTCTTGCAAAAATGCTATCCCCTTCTCACAATTCCTCCGTTTCCGCTGCATCTGCTCTCAGGACGAGGCTTTTCATTCCAGGACGAAAGAGATGTCTTCCTTTTTTAAACAAAGGGGCTTCCCTTCTTCCACCATCAACTCCGCTCTCAAACGCATCTCTCCCATTTCCCGCACATCTGCTCTCACCCCATCCGCCCGCCACCCCACTTGGGATAGGGTTCCCCTTGCCCTCACCTACCACCCCACCAGCCTCCAGGTCCAACTTATAATTCTCCCTGGCTGGCTCTAAGGAATTATTCCGGTATTGATGGTACGATGAGAGTAGAAAAGGGCTTGCACTGATTGTATTTTCTGTATATTTTAGGAATACAGTATATTTTTGATGTTAAAAGCAAAGGGGGCAGGGTCGATAGCCTCTTGCTCTACCTGGCAGTCGTGATTCCTGCCCTTCTCTAAAGACCTGGACTACCCATAGCAAGAACCTGCAGACATTGTAGAAACACCACCGAATTCCACAAAAACTATTCAACTTCACTGTCAGAACAAGTGAACCAATGTCAGCGTCCTCTCCCAGACCAGCCTCCCCAGCACTGAGTTCCCAAGTAAGAGGCGTTTGGTTTTGTTGGGCAGCCATGACCAGCACCAGACTCCTAAACAGATATTGTAACTGAATAAATTAACAGATGGACAGAAGAAAAGGTTCAAAAATATGCTCAAAGCTTCCCTGAAGAAATGGAGCATCCTTGCTAATTCCTGGGAATCCCTGGCCTGTGAATGCTCAAAGTGGGAATGGAGCATTCGGGAAGGTCTGGAGGTCCTTGAGTCCCGGCATCGGGAGCACGAAGGGGAATCTAAGAAGAATGGTTTGGAATAGTTTGGAGCAGAGGTCTCTGACATTTTGTGCCATGGACCCCTACCAGTAATTCAGGGGTCGGTGGCCCCAGGTTCGGAAACCCTAGTTTAGAGGCATTTGGACCAAATAGAGTCAAATGGGACTTGCTCAGGTAAACAACTTGGTTGTCATGGCGAGTAGAGTCAAAGGGCAAAGGGCCTGTTTCTGTGCTGCATATCTCTACGACTCCAATGTCAGGACCAGATCAGCGAGTCAGGGTAAGGGTAAAAAGAACAGATTATTGTATTGAGACTGTCAGGATTTCATGTTTCGTTATGTAATCTATCACATTTTCATTGCAACACTATTTTGTTTTTACATAATTCCAACGCAGAACAAAACCAGAAAAATAATGCAAACCGTGTTCATTAACCCATGTTCTCGAAAGTCTCGTCCCTTTCCCTGGTGATACTGATAACATTTCTGAGGGATGAATTTTAGGACAAAAATAAGGTAGTAAACATTCAGCCAGATAAATTATTCAGTAGGTAAACTGGATGGTGATACTGAGTTTAAAGGGTTATTGGGATTAAAGCAGGCTTTTGAAATGCAGGCGTTTCATCACAGCGGGTGATATGGTAAAAGGGGCAGAAAGCTGCAATGTGAAAGGGAAGATGTTGCCATAGAATCAAAATCAAAGGAGTTTCCCGACAAAGCAACAGCGGCAACCAAATTAATAATGTGATGTAACAGTCCAGGGCTCCTCACCTCTGCTGGACAATCTTTTTGAAAAGCTGGAGAGCCATAAAATACTTGAAAGTGTTGATTTTAAAAAAGAACTGACCCCAAAGCCTGTGCACTAAACTGAAATGGGTAGCAGTGTGGTTTTGTGAGCTGTGTGCTTTAAATTCAATGAAAAATCTATCACAAAGGAAAATCATGAACGGACTGCAGGTTTTGTAAATCCCTGTGATTTTCCTCTGGGGTCCTTTGTGTTTCCGACATGCACACTGTCTGAGAGCTTGCACTCTTTCCTCACCCACACTTCACTTCCTCGTGTAGAAGGAGAACAGCCCGGCCCCTGTCACCACACCACTCTGAAGTCTGAACAAAGAAATCTCATTTTTATACAGAAATTGCCTAGTTGTATACAAATATTGATCCAATAGAAACTTTGTCCCATCATTTGCATATTTCAGTACCAATCAAAATACATATTTCAAATGTTAATGACTAATTAAATATGCACATTAAAGGCTAATAATACTTGATAATTAGTAAAAATAACTGTTCATTAGTTAAGTGTTGCCCTAGAATCCTCCGTCCGCATCTTTACCTTGTCTGGGTATCTCAGTGACCCTGGTTCCTGGCTTGAATAGAAGCCCGTACAGGAGTCAGGCTCTCGAGGGCAATGTTCAGCCTGGGTGACTGCGTGATATCTGCACCCTGGCTCAGACATCTCATCATCCTGACTGTTGCCTTAGTGAGCTTTCAGCCGTACAAAGTGTCTGTGCTCTCTTCAGTTAGCACATATTTCACCCCTTGCTTTGCTCCAGTTTCCACAATTCCTTACCCAGGCCTCTTCCACCTGATGTATGGCATTTCCCCCCAACCCCTCCAACCCCCTACCCCCGGCCACTGCCAATCACTCGCCCAAGCTCCAGAAAACAATTGTGAGCCACCTGATCCTCAAGGCCCTGATTTCTCTGAGAACCACCTCATTCCTCATTCCAGGGCTGTTGCCTCTATTATTTCTCTCAAGGATGATGCAGACTGTCAGAGTTGCTCTTTGTTGTCTTTAAAACCCAGTACACACAGAAGCTGCAGTGGGACTCAGATGAAGCAGGTGGAGCGGGGTCGAGTGCACCTTTGAAAGAGATGGACTGTGGTCCACTTTGCCAAGAGAAGTAGACAAGCAGAGTAGTTTTTAAAAGTTAACTAACTGGGAAAGTTAGTGTTCAGAGACAGAAGGATAACATTCAATTACATCAAGCGATTAGGGAAGTAAATGTATGTTAGTGTTGACCTATCACCTCAAGGTTTCAATGAAGCGACAGACACAAAATGCTGGAGGAACTCAGCAGGCCAGGCAGCATCTGTGGAAAATAGTACAGTCGATGTTTGAGGCAGTCCTGTTGAAGGGTTTCAGCCCAAAACATCAGCTGTACTCTTTTCCATAGATGCTGCCTGGCCTGCTGAGTTCCTTGAGCATTTTGTCTGTGTTGCTTGGATTTCCAGCCTCTGCAGATTTTCTCTTGTTTGTGATTGGATTTGAATGACGTGTTGAACAAAGATTTCTAAACCAAGGCTTAGTACAAATAACCAGACTTTGTGTGTCTTTTTTTATCGGGCAGGGCACCTCTACAACCCACACCTCCAATCTCATCTCATTGAGTGGAACACCTGAATCCAAATAGCTTTTGTAGAAGTCATTACTCCAGAGGTTCACATACTCTTTTTTGAATCTAGACTGTGATTGTTTAAATAGTGTACTCAGTATTGACATGAACTACAATTGTATGTTATTTGTTTAGACAGATTGTAGTTGTCTATTACTGTGACTTAGATGAAGATCAGACCACATTTTATGAGTAATTAATGCAGAAAGCCAGGTAATTGCAAAGGGTTCACAAACTTCTCCTTGCAACTGTGTGATGGGCCCTGCGATAGTGGGTGAGGCAGCTGATCGTTGTGTGTCCCGACAGGAATGTGTTGAGTTGGCTGGTGGTTGCAAGTCCTCGTTGAGATGGATTCAGAGTGCTGTGGTCTGACTGGGATTGGATCAGGTTCCAGTCTTGAATTAGTCTGTTAATTATTTTCTCCAGCAGATATTTTGTTTGAGTTTGGTCTGAACTCGTTTGGGTGGGAAAATCCGATAGTGTTTGTTAGGGAGAGTTCTGGAGTTCTGTGAACGTAACAAATGTTAAATCAGTTCTTATTGTAACTACAAATAAGTTTGTAATTAGCCTTCAGTTTTTTTGGTAATTGCAACCAGTAAATTGAAGTTAAAGATGAAGTAAATACTTCATCTATTTGTGCCCGTCATTCCTTGATGCAGTTCAAGGTAGTGCATCAGGTGCATATGTCAAAGGACAAATTAACCCGTATCTTTTCCAATATTAATCTTATTTGCAATAGAGGTAATATTGAGGAGGCTACTTTAACATATACGTTTTGGTTTTGTATCAAGATAGATAATTTATGGAAAGAAATCTTTAAAAATTTATCAAAAGTCTTGAATTTGGATCTACAACCGAATTTACTTACAGCAATTTTTGGGATCATTCCATTGGAATCAGGATATATTCCTGTTTCCGCTCAACGGATGATAGCTTTTACAACTTTACGGCTAGGAGAGCCATTTTGCTTAAATGGAAGGATTCTAATCCACCTACTGCTCTTTATCGGCTTACCTCCATTATGTCCTGTTTAAGTTTAGAGAAAATAAG
Source organism: Hemitrygon akajei (assembly GCF_048418815.1). NCBI lineage: Eukaryota > Metazoa > Chordata > Chondrichthyes > Myliobatiformes > Dasyatidae > Hemitrygon > Hemitrygon akajei. The sequence goes on from NC_133131.1 coordinate 39,029,838, forward strand.
AAGTCGGACATTTGGTACATCCTTTAAATTTGAGGAAACATGGCGACCTTTTATTCAATATTTTCATATGGTTTGATTTATGGCTCTTCTACTTACCTTCTTGAAATGTTGGATTTGATCAGAAAGTTTTTCTTTTTTCTTGCTTTCACTCTCAGTTTGAGCTGCCCAGTTCCCTTTTCTTTCTCTCTCTTTTTTTTGTTTTCTTTGTTTAGTGGGTTTTTTATGTATAGTCAGATTATAAACGTTTCTTTATCTTTTTACTTCTTTTCATGGATAAGAGGAGAATCGATTATCTGCTTCTTTATTACATATTATTAGATTAATACTATGTATGATCTTGATAATGTTTATTTTACCTTTTATATGAATTGTTATTGATACAGGTATTTGAGATAATTCTCTTTTTGTTTAAATATATATATATATGTGTGTGTGTGTGTGTGTGTGTGTACTCTTTTATTTAATTAATAAAAAGATTGATAAAGAAAGAAATTGAAGTTAAAAGCACAGGCTGCTCCACAGACTGAGATTGCACATGTTAGCAAATGTTTTCCGTCACGGTCACACCTACAAGCATCCATTGAAGACAGAGCTGGCACATCACAGTGCTCTGGTTATTTTTAATGGCTCGTTACTTTGATGACCTGTCACATAACATGGGCCTGATGAAAAGTGTGTGTTTTAAATAAGCAGATACTTTTGAATATCTTCACCAGCTTGCAGATTGTACGAAAGATCCAGCTTTAACGCTGGAGCCCACGGCACCTTGAAATGAGAATTTCAGTCAATTTTCAGTTAATTTTTGATTCATTATAAGTTTGTTTTCTTGTTGCCTGACTACTCCTTGTAGCAGATCATCATTCCTGCACAAAACTCCATCAGCACAGCAGCTTGAGGGCAAATCTTCTTCTGTGGAGGGTCACTAAATGCTTGATCTCTTTTAAAACACAACCAAATGTCACCAATAAGTTAATATCAACAAACACGACAAACAATATTACATCCAATGTTCCCTGAAAGATTTAACATGACTTATTCTTCAATTCCAGATGATTTCAGACAGAACTCACCCGTGTCGACCACTCATGTTATTCTGCCTCGGATTCTCTTTTTATTTTAAAAATGAAATTTATTCATAGAAAATAGATGGAGGAAACACAAAGCAGTGCATGGCTTTCCTGACATTGATAGTGTTGTCTAGTCTATACTTTCACAGTTGTCAGGTCAGTATGTTTGTGGTATCATTGTGACACTTCCTGCATACAAAGCTCCAATGCCGCTTGTCGCGCGGCCCTTTTGAACAATTCACTGTCGAAGTGTTTGCAGGCTCCCGTCCCTCAGGGTCCAGTGGTGGCAGGGCCTTACATTGCAGGTCTTCCCCACAAAACTTTTGTATTGGCTGAATCAAGCGTTCGTACTTCCCTTCAAATAGACTCCGCATCTTGGAACGTGTCAGTACGCAGAGACTGCTTACAGACATCTTGTTGTATTGGATCTCCATCGTGTTTCCGGCAGACCCAGTGGGTCTTTCATGGATATGAAGATCGTCCAGCAGCACGACCTCTGTCTCGGTATGCATCACTGGCAGCAACATATAGCCCGGGGAGACCTTTGTTACCCACCTGCTCAAGATGAAGCTTGACAAGGACCCTGGCATTCTTTGCCAGACCTTCTTTGCAATTCCACTCTACACGGAGAGGTAGGAGATCGCCCTCATTCCCTTCACGTGCAGACCCTGACCGTGTAGGAGGGATCTGACAGGGAGGACCTGTCTCACTGCCATCCAGCAATGTCTTGGTGCTTGTTAGTGAGTTCTGGCGAAGAGGCATTCTGCAAAATGATTTCACAATACTGCCATGGGTTTCATGCAAGGTGTCCCTAACAAGAATGTTTTTTTCGTCTCCCTCTCTCAACACAGCTTACTCTTTAATCGTACCGCCTTGCTTCCCATTTGTTTGATATAAGAACATTAACTGCTCAACCATTCTTTCAATTGAAAGAAACATCATTTTGAGCTTATTAGCAGCGTAGCAACTTGTTCACGAATGTTTTCAGTAATATTCACGCCTGCAAGCATCTGTTGAGGATGGAGCTTGACACATCAGTCCTCTGGTTATTTATTACAGACTCGTTACTTTTGACATGCAGAGCATGGGCCCCAGCGAAACACACGTGTTTTAAAGAACCAGATATCTACAGATTTCCTTCCCAGTTTACAGTGTATATGAAAGATTCTGATTTGTCACGGGAGTCTCATGGAGATGAAAATTACAGTCAATCTTTCAGTTAATGTTTGACTCATCGTAAGTTTGTTTTCTTGCTGCAGGACCCTGACTACTCTCGGCAGCAGATTATCATTCCTGGTACAAAACTCCATCAGGGCAGCAGCTTGAGGGAAACCTTCTGCAGAGGGTCACTAAATGCCTCACCCCTTTCACAGGAAAATAATGTTTGACGTCTGCATGGAAGCACCAATCTGTCCTTCAGCTTGTATGTCGTAATCGGAAAACTATCCTGCCTTCTCCTCCCTGAGACGAGCGTGGTGACTGTCGGACAGCAGCACGCTCCCTCCCATCTGTCACTCCCTTTCAGCAAGCAACCTACTGACAGGATTAGGTCCCACTTCTGTGCTGTGAGCAGGATTTCATCAGAGGGCAGAGGGATAAAAGCATAAATCGTCATGATTAATGGATTATAGCTTTTATCATATCTCGATGTACAGAAAATGTGGAGGTTGCAGCAGTATTTATAGAGTGACCCAGAGCGGTGGACTGTGACGTGCCCTTGAATAACCCAGGCACATCTTGTCTGGATCAGGCAGGGAACTTCTGTCCTGATTCACACTCATCATTTCTGTCACATTTCGTGCAACTGAAGACTTACCAACAGAAATTGGATCAGGGTGTCATGACCGAGAGTACTACACTCATTTTCACCATCCCTGACCTACAACTCACCTTCGTCTCAGGGCTCATCCAGTCCTGATATATAATGTATCTCAAACTGTTACGGCCCCTCCTCTGCCGTGCCTTCTGCAGCTGAGGCCCTGAGATTCCTCAAGCCTCTCCACATCTCCACCTCTTCCTCAAACCTCTCCACCTCTTCCTCAAACCTCTCCACCTCTTCCTCAAGCCTCTCCACCTCTTCCTCAATCCTCTCCACATCTCCACCTCTTCCTCAATCCTCTCCACCTCTCCACCTCTTCCTCAATCCTCTCCACCTCTTCCTCAAACCTCTCCACATCTTCACCTCTTCCTCAATCCTCTCCACATCTCCACCTCTTGCTCAATCCTCTCCACATCTCCACCTCTTCCTCAATCCTCTCCACCTCTTCCTCAAACCTCTCCACATCTTCACCTCTTCCTCAATCCTCTCCACATCTCCACCTCTTCCTCAAACCTCTCCACCTCTTCCTCAATCCTCTCCACCTCTCCACCTCTTCCTCAATCCTCTCCACCTCTTCCTCAATCCTCTCCACCTCTCCACCTCTTCCTCAATCCTCTCCACCTCTTCCTCAAACCTCTCCACATCTTCACCTCTTCCTCAATCCTCTCCACATCTCCACCTCTTCCTCAATCCTCTCCACATCTCCACCTCTTCCTCAAACCTCTCCACCTCTTCCTCAATCCTCTCCACATCTCCACCTCTTGCTCAATCCTCTCCACCTCTTCCTCGAGCCTCTCCACCTCTTGTTAAGTTACTGTTTGCAGCCAGCCACTTCTTTATAATGCACTTGTCTCATATTCTGTTGGCGACAGCTTCTCTGAAGCACCTAGGAAGATATTGCTTCGTGTTTAAACACAAGTTACGCTTTTAGCTGCTGTTGATGCACTTGCTGAATGTAAAACTCTCCGTAACACTGTTTTTAGCTTCTCCTGACTCTTCACCTTGCTCCTTCCCCGATGAAGCTGTGTGCTCTTGTTCCGCAGTGCCAGAAGCTGCCGTGTGTGACGATATCTCATTACTCATCCCATGAAACCGATTGGCCAGGCAGTGGGTTTGTGAAATACAGGGAGGAATCGATAGGAAGATCGAGGCTGCTGATGGTGATGAGATACAGAGAGGAATCGATAGGAAGATCGAGGATGCTGATGGTGATGAGATACAGAGAGGAATCGATAGGAAGATCGAGGCTGCTGATGGTGATGAGATACAGAGAGGAATCGATAGGAAGATCAAGGATGCTGATTGTGACGATACAGAGAGGAATCGATAGGAAGATCGAGGATGCTGATGGTGATGAGATACAGGAAGGAATCGATAGGAAGATCGAGGATGCTGATGGTGATGAGATACAGGGAGGAATCGATAGGAAGATCGAGGATGCTGATGGTGATGAAATACAGAGAGGAATCGATAGGAAGATCGAGGTTGCTGATAGTGATGATACAGTGAGGAAACAATAGGAAGATCGAGGATGCTGATGGTGATGAGATACAGGGAGGAATCGATAAGAAGATCGAGGATGCTGATGGTGATGAGATACAGGGATGAATCGATAGGAAGATCGAGGATGCTGATGGTGACGATACAGAGAGGAATCGATAGGAAGATCAAGGATGCTGATTGTGACGATACAGAGAGGAATCGATAGGAAGATCGAGGATGCTGATGGTGATGAGATACAGGAAGGAATCGATAGGAAGATCGAGGATGCTGATGGTGATGAGATACAGAGAGGAATCGATAGGAAGATCGAGGATGCTGATGGTGATGAGATACAGGGAGGAATCGATAGGAAGATTGAGGATGCTGATGGTGACGATACACAGAGGAATCAATAGGAAGATCAAGGCTGCTGATGGTGACGATACAGGGAGGAATCGATAGGAAGATCGAGGCTGCTGATGGTGATGAAATACAGAGAGGAATCGATAGGAAGATCGAGGATGCTGATAGTGATGATACAGTGAGGAAACAATAGGAAGATCGAGGATGCTGATGGTGATGAGATACAGGGAGGAATCGATAGGAAGATCGAGGATGCTGATGGTGATGAGATACAGGGATGAATCGATAGGAAGATCGAGGATGCTGATGGTGATGAGATATAGGGAGGAATTGATAGGAAGATCGAGGATGCTGATGGTGATGAAATACAGAGAGGAATCGATAGGAAGATCGAGGATGCTGATAGTGATGATACAGTGAGGAAACAATAGGAAGATCGAGGATGCTGATGGTGATGAGATACAGGGAGGAATCGATAAGAAGATCGAGGATGCTGATGGTGATGAGATACAGGGATGAATCGATAGGAAGATCGAGGATGCTGATGGTGACGATACAGAGAGGAATCGATAGGAAGATCAAGGATGCTGATTGTGACGATACAGAGAGGAATCGATAGGAAGATCGAGGATGCTGATGGTGATGAGATACAGGAAGGAATCGATAGGAAGATCGAGGATGCTGATAGTGATGATACAGTGAGGAAACAATAGGAAGATCGAGGATGCTGATGGTGATGAGATACAGGGAGGAATCGATAGGAAGATCGAGGATGCTGATGGTGATGAGATACAGGGATGAATCGATAGGAAGATCGAGGATGCTGATGGTGACGATACAGAGAGGAATCGATAGGAAGATCAAGGATGCTGATTGTGACGATACAGAGAGGAATCGATAGGAAGATCGAGGATGCTGATGGTGATGAGATACAGGAAGGAATCGATAGGAAGATCAAGGATGCTGATGGTGATGAGATACAGAGAGGAATCGATAGGAAGATCGAGGATGCTGATGGTGATGAGATACAGGGAGGAATCGATAGGAAGATTGAGGATGCTGATGGTGATGATACACAGAGGAATCAATAGGAAGATCAAGGCTGCTGATGGTGACGATACAGGGAGGAATCGATAGGAAGATCGAGGCTGCTGATGGTGATGAAATACAGAGAGGAATTGATAGGAAGATCGAGGATGCTGATAGTGATGATACAGTGAGGAAACAATAGGAAGATCGAGGATGCTGATGGTGATGAGATACAGGGATGAATCGATAGGAAGATCGAGGATGCTGATGGTGATGAGATATAGGAAGGAATTGATAGGAAGATCAAGGATGCTGATGGTGATGAGATACAGGGATGAATCGATAGGAAGATCGAGGATGCTGATGGTGACGATACAGAAAGGAATCGATAGGAAGATCGAGGATGCTGATGGTGACGATACACAGAGGAATCAATAGGAAGATCAAGGCTGCTGATGGTGACGATACAGGGAGGAATCAATAGGAAGATCGAGGATGCTGATGGCGATGAGATACAGAGAGGAATCGATAGGAAGATCGAGGATGCTGATGTTGACGATACAGAGATGAATTGCTAGGAAGATCGAGGATGCTAATAGTGACGATACAAGGAGGAATCGATAGGAAGATCAAGGATGCTGATAGTGACGATACAGAGTGGAATCGATAGGAAGATCGAGGATGCTGATGGTGTCGATACAGAGAGGAATCGATAGGAAGATCGAGGCTGCTGATAGTGACGATACAGAGATGAATTGCTAGGAAGATCGAGGATGCTAATAGTGACGATACAAGGAGGAATCGATAGGAAGATCGAGGATGCTGATGGTGACGATACAGAGAGGAATCGATAGGAAGATTGAGGATGATGATGGTGATGATACAGAGAGGAATCGATAGGAAGATCGAGGATGCTGATAGTGACGATACAGGGAGGAATCGATAGGAAGATCAAGGCTGCTGATGGTGATGAGATACAGAGAGGAATCGATAGGAAGATCGAGGCTGCTGATGGTCGTGGTGACGATATAGAGAGGGACCGAAAGGAAGATCGAGGTTGCTGATGTTAATAGTTAATGTTCATGGATCTCTGACATTTTGTAGCATTTGCTGTTTTTTTGTTGAATTTCCATTTTGCTGCTTCTGAAAGCCAGATACAAGTTTGCTGACGACACTGCAGCCATTGACTGGATAAACAGCCGTGACAAATCGGCAGATGGGGTAGATTGAGAATCTGGCTGAGAGATGCCTCAACAACAACCTGTCACTCAATGTCAGCAAGACCAAGGGGCTGATTGTTGACTTCAGAAAAACGCAGGTGAATGAGCCGGTCCTCATCAGGGAATCAGAGTTGGAGAGAGTCAGCAACTTTAAACTCCCCGGTGTTTTCTTTTCAGAGGATCTGTCCAGGGCCCAGCACATGAATGACTTTGTGAACAACAGTGCCTCCACTTTTGTAGAAGTTTGCGAAGATTCAGACTGTCATCTAAAACTTTGACAAACTTCTACAGAAGTGTGGTGGACAGTATACAGTTGGCCCTCGTTATCCGCGGGTTCTGCATGCGTGGATTCAACCAACCGCGGATCAGGAAAACCCAGAAGTTCTCTCTCCAGCACTCGTTGTTTGAGCATGTACAGACGTTTTTTCTTGTCATTATTCCCTAAACAATACAGTATAACAAATACTTACATAGCATTTACATTGTATTAGGTATTATAAGTAAGCTAGAAATGATTTAAAGTATACGGGAGGATGTGCGTAGGTTACTACGGATTGGGAATCGAAAACACACAGCCGGTCGGGCAGCAACTGTGGAGAATGTACAAATAAGACACAAGAGATTCTGCAGATGCTGGAAATCTTCAGCAATACACACCAAGGGATGGAGGAACTCAGCAAGTCAGGCAGCATCTATGGAGCAAAATAAACAGTTGATGTTTCGGGCAAAGACTCTTTATCAGGATTGGTTAATTGTCCCAGTCTGTGGAATTTCAGATCCAGATGGGTTCATTGTTATGCTGAAGGACAAGTTCAGTGAAACACATGATTCAGCAACATCCACGGGCACGTAGATTCGACAACATAAAACATAGATCATACATGTGCTGTGCTCTTCAAGAGCTGATCATCACCTCCCCTGCAAACACGTTTCTCTAGATACAATTTAGAGCGGGCAGAGGAACACCGGCTCCAGATGCCAGCCTCGTTCGTGGAAGGTATGCTTGTTACTGTCTGTTGCCAGAGCAATGGTCAGCCAACTACAGTCACTGAAGCCCTTGGAGTCTCTGGTTAACCAGACAGAACACAAGCAGAAGAATAACTGGACAGTGAATATGGAGACTGAATCTTTAAACCAATGGCCACTGTTACACTGGCTCATGTTGCCATTTTGTTGTTATGGCTGAACTGGCCAAGTGGCGCAATTTGAGTCATTTATCTCCCGAGATGGAAATAAAGACCAGCTCTGGTGTAGTAAAGGAGCCAACGAACAGAGACCATAGAACAGTACAGGCCATTCAGCCCATGATGTTGTGTTTTAGGAGGCCTTTTGTGAGCCTGTTGGGGCCTCTGCCAGTCAGTCTTCTGGGTTCCATCTGCAGACCAATGGGCAAACGGAGAGGGTCAACCAGTATCTGGAGAGAACCCCTCAGATGTCTAGTCTCGAGGAACCCTACCAACTGGAGTGACAACCTCACCTGGGCAGAGCTTGTACACAACACACTTCAGCTTTCGTCTATCGTGGTGTCCCCTTTTGAATTGTGTGCTGTCATCCGCTATTCCTGGAACAAGTAGCGGCGGTGGGGGTTCCATTAGTGGACCAACTGGTCCAGAGGTGTCGCCAGAAATGGTCAAGACAAGAGAGACGTTGTTGGCCAATTCACGGTAACAAGGTGAGGACAATCGCTGGAGAAGACAGGGCCAGCACTACCTCCTGGTCAGTATGCCTAGCTCTCAGCTCGAGATCTCACCACGGGGTTGAATCCAGAAAATATTCCCCTTCCCCCCCAGGTAACACCAGCTGGTTCAAAATCCAACGAGGCATCAACCACGACAACACTGTGGCAGACCTCATTGTGTTCTTCCAACACGTAAACCAGCTCAAATACTCTCACCACAACCACGACAGCAGTGTGACAGAGCACACTGTGTTCCCCCGACAGGTAAACCAGTCCCAATACTCTCACCACAACCACGACAGCAGTGTGACAGAGCACACTGTGTTCCCCCGACACGTAAACCAGTCCGAATACTCACCACAACCACGACAGCAGTGTGACAGAGCACACTGTGTTCCCCCGACACGTAAACCAGTCCTAATACTCACCACAACCACGACAGCAGTGTGACAGAGCACACTGTGTTCCCCCGACACGTAAACCCATCCGAATACTCACCACAACCACGACAGCAGTGTGACAGAGCACACTGTGTTCCCCCGACAGGTAAACCAGTCCGAATACTCACCACAACCACGACAGCAGTGTGACAGAGCACACTGTGTTCCCCCGACAGGTAAACCAGTCCGAATACTCACCACAACCACGACAGCAGTGTGACAGAGCACACTGTGTTCCCCCGACAGGTAAACCAGTCCGAATACTCACCACAACCACGACAGCAGTGTGACAGAGCACACTGTGTTCCCCCGACAGGTAAACCAGTCCGAATACTCTCACCACAACCACGACAGCAGTGTGACAGAGCACACTGTGTTCCCCCGACAGGTAAACCAGTCCGAATACTCACCACAACCACGACAGCAGTGTGACAGAGCACACTGTGTTCCCCCGACAGGTAAACCAGTCCGAATACTCACCACAACCACGACAGCAGTGTGACAGAGCACACTGTGTTCCCCCGACAGGTAAACCAGCCCGAATACTCACCACAACCACGACAGCAGTGTGACAGAGCACACTGTGTTCCCCCGACAGGTAAACCAGTCCGAATACTCACCACAACCACGACAGCAGTGTGACAGAGCACACTGTGTTCCCCCGACACGTAAACCAGTCCGAATACTCTCACCACAATCATGACAGCAGTGTGACAGAGCACACTGTGTTCCCCCGACAGGTAAACCAGTCCGAAAACTCTCACCACAACCACGACAGCAGTGTGACAGAGCACACTGTGTTCCCCCGACAGGTAAACCAGTCCGAATACTCACCACAACCACGACAGCAGTGTGACAGAGCACACTGTGTTCCCCGACAGGTAAACCAGTCCGAATACTCACCACAACCACGACAGCAGTGTGACAGAGCACACTGTGTTCCCCCAACAGGTAAACCAGTCCGAATACTCACCACAACCACGACAGCAGTGTGACAGAGCACACTGTGTTCCCCCGACAGGTAAACCAGTCCGAAAACTCTCACCACAACCACGACAGCAGTGTGACAGAGCACACTGTGTTCCCCCGACAGGTAAACCAGTCCGAATACTCACCACAACCACGACAGCAGTGTGACAGAGCACACTGTGTTCCCCCGACAGGTAAACCAGTCCGAATACTCACCACAACCACGACAGCAGTGTGACAGAGCACACTGTGTTCCCCCGACAGGTAAACCAGTCCGAATACTCTCACCACAACCACGACAGCAGTGTGACAGAGCACACTGTGTTCCCCAACACGTAAACCAGTCCGAATACACACCACAACCACGACAGCAGTGTGACAGAGCACACTGTGTTCCCCCGACAGGTAAACCAGTCCGAATACTCACCACAACCACGACAGCAGTGTGACAGAGCACACTGTGTTCCCCCGACAGGTAAACCAGTCCGAATACTCTCACCACAACCACGACAGCAGTGTGACAGAGCACACTGTGTTCCCCGACACGTAAACCAGCCCGAATACTCACCACAACCACGACAGCAGTGTGACAGAGCACACTGTGTTCCCCCGACAGGTAAACCAGCCCGAATACTCACCACAACCACGACAGCAGTGTGACAGAGCACACTGTGTTCCCCCGACAGGTAAACCAGTCCGAATACTCACCACAACCACGACAGCAGTGTGAGAGAGCACACTGTGTTCCCCGACACGTAAACCAGTCCCAATACTCACCACAACCACGACAGCAGTGTGACAGAGCACACTGTGTTCCCCCGACAGGTAAACCAGTCCGAATACTCTCACCACAACCACGACAGCAGTGTGACAGAGCACACTGTGTTCCCCGACACGTAAACCAGTCCGAATACACACCACAACCACGACAGCTGTGTGACAGAGCACACTGTGTTCCCCAACACGTAAACCAGTCCGAATACTCTCACCACGACCACGACAGCAGTGTGACAGAGCACACTGTGTTCCCCCGACAGGTAAACCAGTCCGAATACTCTCACCATGACCACGACAGCAGTGTGACAGAGCACACTGTGTTCCCCCGACAGGTAAACCAGTCCGAATACTCACCACAACCACGACAGCAGTGTGACAGAGCACACTGTGTTCCCCCGACAGGTAAACCAGTCCGAATACTCTCACCACAACCACGACAGCAGTGTGACAGAGCACACTGTGTTCCCCGACACGTAAACCAGCCCGAATACTCACCACAACCACGACAGCAGTGTGACAGAGCACACTGTGTTCCCCCGACAGGTAAACCAGCCCGAATACTCACCACAACCACGACAGCAGTGTGACAGAGCACACTGTGTTCCCCCGACAGGTAAACCAGTCCGAATACTCACCACAACCACGACAGCAGTGTGAGAGAGCACACTGTGTTCCCCGACACGTAAACCAGTCCCAATACTCACCACAACCACGACAGCAGTGTGACAGAGCACACTGTGTTCCCCCGACAGGTAAACCAGTCCGAATACTCTCACCACAACCACGACAGCAGTGTGACAGAGCACACTGTGTTCCCCGACACGTAAACCAGTCCGAATACACACCACAACCACGACAGCTGTGTGACAGAGCACACTGTGTTCCCCAACACGTAAACCAGTCCGAATACTCTCACCACGACCACGACAGCAGTGTGACAGAGCACACTGTGTTCCCCCGACAGGTAAACCAGTCCGAATACTCTCACCATGACCACGACAGCAGTGTGACAGAGCACACTGTGTTCCCCCGACAGGTAAACCAGTCCGAATACTCTCACCACAATCATGACAGCAGTGTGACAGAGCACACTGTGTTCCCCGACAGGTAAACCAGTCCGAATACTCTCACCATGACCACGACAGCAGTGTGACAGAGCACACTGTGTTCCCCCGACAGGTAAACCAGTCCGAATACTCTCACCATGACCATGACAGCAGTGTGACAGAGCACACTGTGTTCCCCCGACAGGTAAACCAGTCCGAATACTCACCACAACCACGACAGCAGTGTGACAGAGCACAGTGTGTTCCCCCAACAGGTAAACCAGTCCAAATACTCTCACCATGACCACGACAGCAGTGTGACAGAGCACACTGTGTTCCCCCGACAGGTAAACCAGTCCGAATACTCACCACAACCACGACAGCAGTGTGACAGAGCACACTGTGTTCCCCCGACAGGTAAACCAGTCCGAATACTCTCACCATGACCACGACAGCAGTGTGACAGAGCACACTGTGTTCCCCCGACAGGTAAACCAGTCCGAATACTCACCACAACCACGACAGCAGTGTGAGAGAGCACACTGTGTTCCCCCGACACGTAAACCCGTCCGAATACTCACCATAACCACGACAGCAGTGTGACAGAGCACACTGTGTTCCCCCGACAGGTAAACCAGCCCCAATACTCTCACCACAACCATGACAGCAGTGTGACAGAGCACACTGTGTTCCCCCGACACGTAAACCAGTCCGAATACTCTCACCACAACCACGACAGCAGTGTGACAGAGCACACTGTGTTCCCCCGACACGTAAACCAGTCCGAATACTCTCAACACAACCACGACAGCAGTGTGACAGAGCACACTGTGTTCCCCCGACACGTAAACCAGTCCGAATACTCTCACCACAATCATGACAGCAGTGTGACAGAGCACACTGTGTTCCCCCGACAGGTAAACCAGCCCGAATACTCTCACCACAGCCACGACAGCAGTGTGACAGAGCACACTGTGTTCCCCCGACAGGTAAACCAGTCCGAATACTCACCACAACCACGACAGCAGTGTGACAGAGCACACTGTGTTCCCCCGACAGGTAAACCAGTCCGAATACTCACCACAACCACGACAGCACTGTGACAGAGCACACTGTGTTCCCCCGACACGTAAACCAGTCCAAATACTCACCACAACCACGACAGCAGTGTGACAGAGAACACTGTGTTCCCCGACAGGTAAACCAGTCCGAATACACACCACAACCACGACAGCACTGTGACAGAGCACACTGTGTCCCCCCGACACGTAAACCAGTCCAAATACTCACCACAACCACGACAGCAGTGTGACAGAGAACACTGTGTTCCCCGACAGGTAAACCAGTCCGAATACACACCACAACCACGACAGCACTGTGACAGAGCACACTGTGTCCCCCCGACACGTAAACCAGCCCGAATACTCACCACAACCACGACAGCAGTGTGACAGAGCACACTGTGTTCCCCTGACAGGTAAACCAGCCCGAATACTCTCACCACAATCATGACAGCAGTGTGACAGAGCACACTGTGTTCCCCGACACGTAAACCAGTCCGAATACTCTCACCACAACCATGACAGCAGTGTGACAGAGCACACTGTGTTCCCCCGACACGTAAACCAGTCCCAATACTCTCACCACAATCATGACAGCAGTGTGACAGAGCACACTGTGTTCCCCCGACACGTAAACCAGTCCCAATACTCTCACCACAACCATGACAGCAGTGTGACAGAGCACACTGTGTTCCCCTGACAGGTAAACCAGTCCCAATACTCTCACCACTACCATGACAGCAGTGTGACAGAGCACACTGTGTTCCCCCGACAGGTAAACCAGTCCGAATACACACCACAACCACGACAGCAGTGTGACAGAGCACACTGTGTTCCCCCGACAGGTAAACCAGTCCGAATACACACCACAACCACGACAGCAGTGTGACAGAGAACACTGTGTTCCCCGACAGGTAAACCAGTCCGAATACACACCACAACCACGACAGCACTATGACAGAGCACACTGTGTCCCCCCGACACGTAAACCAGCCCGAATACTCACCACAACCACGACAGCAGTGTGACAGAGCACACTGTGTTCCCCTGACAGGTAAACCAGCCCGAATACTCTCACCACAATCATGACAGCAGTGTGACAGAGCACACTGTGTTCCCCCGACACGTAAACCAGTCCCAATACTCTCACCACAACCACGACAGCAGTGTGACAGAGCACACTGTGTTCCCCGACACGTAAACCAGTCCGAATACTCACCACAACCACGACAGCAGTGTGACAGAGCACACTGTGTTCCCCTGACAGGTAAACCAGCCCGAATACTCTCACCACAACCACGACAGCAGTGTGACAGAGCACACTGTGTTCCCCCGACAGGTAAACCAGTCCCAATACTCTCACCACAACCACGACAGCAGTGTGACAGAGCACACTGTGTTCCCCTGACACGTAAACCAGTCCGAATACTCTCACCACAACCAGGACAGCAGTGTGACAGAGCACAGTGTGTTCCCCGACTCGTAAACCAGTCCGAATACTCACCACAACCACGACAGCAGTGTGACAGAGCACAGTGTGTTCCCCGACACGTAAACCAGTCCGAATACTCACCACAACCACGACAGCAGTGTGACAGAGCACACTGTGTTCCGCCGACACGTAAACCAGTCCGAATACTCACCACAACCACGACAGCAGTGTGACAGAGCACACTGTGTTCCCCCGACAGGTAAACCAGTCCCAATACTCACCACAATCATGACAGCAGTGTGACAGAGCACACTGTGTTCCCCCGACAGGTAAACCAGTCCGAATACTCACCACAACCACGACAGCAGTGTGACAGAGCACACTGTGTACCCCCGACACGTAAACCAGTCCGAATACTCTCACCACAACCACGACAGCAGTGTGACAGAGCACACTGTGTTCCCCCGACAGGTAAACCAGTCCGAATACTCTCACCACAACCACGACAGCAGTGTGACAGAGCACACTGTGTTCCCCTGACACGTAAACCAGTCCGAATACACACCACAACCACGACAGCAGTGTGACAGAGCACAGTGTGTTCCCCGACACGTAAACCAGTCCGAATACTCACCACAACCACGACAGCAGTGTGACAGAGCACACTGTGTTCCCCGACAGGTAAACCAGCCCGAATACTCACCACAACCACGACAGCAGTGTGACAGAGCACACTGTGTTCCCCAACACGTAAACCCGTCCGAATACTCTCACCACAACCACGACAGCAGTGTGACAGAGCACACTGTGTTCCCCCGACAGGTAAACCAGTCCGAATACTCACCACAACCACGACAGCAGTCTGACAGAGCACACTGTGTTCCCCCGAAAGGTAAACCAGTCCGAATACTCTCACCACAACCACGACAGCAGTGTGACAGAGTACACTGTGTTCCCCCGACACGTAAACCAGTCCGAATACTCACCACAACCACGACAGCTGTGTGACAGAGCACACTGTGTTCCGCCGACAGGTAAACCAGTCCGAATACTCACCACAACCACGACAGCAGTGTGACAGAGCACACTGTGTTCCCCCGACACGTAAATCAGTCCGAATACTCTCTCCACAACCACGACAGCAGTGTGACAGAGCACACTGTGTTCCCCCGACAGGTAAACCAGCCCCAATACTCTCACCACAACCACGACAGCAGTGTGACAGAGCACACTGTGTTCCCCCGACAGGTAAACCAGTCCGAATACTCTCACCACAACCACGACAGCACTGTGACAGAGCACACTGTGTTCCCCCGACAGGTAAACCAGTCCGAATACTCTCACCACAACCACGACAGCACTTTGACAGAGCACACTGTGTTCCCCCGACACGTAAACCAGTCCGAATACTCTCACCACAACCACGACAGCAGTGTGACAGAGCACACTGTGTTCCCCCGACAGGTAAACCAGCCCCAATACTCTCACCACAACCACGACAGCAGTGTGACAGAGCACACTGTGTTCCCCCGACACGTAAACCAGTCCGAATACTCTCACCACAACCACGACAGCAGTGTGACAGAGCACACTGTGTTCCCCCGACAGGTAAACTAGTCCCAATACTCTCACCACAATCATGACAGCAGTGTGACAGAGCACACTGTGTTCCCCCGACAGGTAAACCAGTCCGAATACTCACCACAACCACGACAGCAGTGTGACAGAGCACACTGTGTTCCCCCGACAGGTAAACCAGTCCGAATACTCACCACAACCACGACAGCAGTGTGACAGAGCACACTGTGTTCCCCCGACAGGTAAACCAGTCCGAATACTCACCACAACCACGACAGCAGTGTGACAGAGCACACTGTGTTCCCCCGACAGGTAAACCAGTCCGAATACTCACCACAACCACGACAGCAGTGTGACAGAGCACACTGTGTTCCCCCGACAGGTAAACCAGTCCGAATACTCTCACCACAACCACGACAGCAGTGTGACAGAGCACACTGTGTTCCCCCGACAGGTAAACCAGTCCGAATACTCACCACAACCACGACAGCAGTGTGACAGAGCACACTGTGTTCCCCCGACACGTAAACCAGTCCGAATACTCTCACCACAATCATGACAGCAGTGTGACAGAGCACACTGTGTTCCCCCGACAGGTAAACCAGTCCGAAAACTCTCACCACAACCACGACAGCAGTGTGACAGAGCACACTGTGTTCCCCCGACAGGTAAACCAGTCCGAATACTCACCACAACCACGACAGCAGTGTGACAGAGCACACTGTGTTCCCCCGACACGTAAACCAGTCCGAATACTCTCACCACAATCATGACAGCAGTGTGACAGAGCACACTGTGTTCCCCCGACAGGTAAACCAGTCCGAAAACTCTCACCACAACCACGACAGCAGTGTGACAGAGCACACTGTGTTCCCCCGACAGGTAAACCAGTCCGAAAACTCTCACCACAACCACGACAGCAGTGTGACAGAGCACACTGTGTTCCCCCGACAGGTAAACCAGTCCGAATACTCACCACAACCACGACAGCAGTGTGACAGAGCACACTGTGTTCCCCCGACAGGTAAACCAGTCCGAATACTCACCACAACCACGACAGCAGTGTGACAGAGCACACTGTGTTCCCCCGACAGGTAAACCAGTCCGAATACTCACCACAACCACGACAGCAGTGTGACAGAGCACACTGTGTTCCCCCGACAGGTAAACCAGTCCGAATACTCTCACCACAACCACGACAGCAGTGTGACAGAGCACACTGTGTTCCCCAACACGTAAACCAGTCCGAATACACACCACAACCACGACAGCAGTGTGACAGAGCACACTGTGTTCCCCCGACAGGTAAACCAGTCCGAATACTCTCACCACAACCACGACAGCAGTGTGACAGAGCACACTGTGTTCCCCGACACGTAAACCAGCCCGAATACTCACCACAACCACGACAGCAGTGTGACAGAGCACACTGTGTTCCCCCGACAGGTAAACCAGCCCGAATACTCACCACAACCACGACAGCAGTGTGACAGAGCACACTGTGTTCCCCCGACAGGTAAACCAGTCCGAATACTCACCACAACCACGACAGCAGTGTGAGAGAGCACAGTGTGTTCCCCGACACGTAAACCAGTCCCAATACTCACCACAACCACGACAGCAGTGTGACAGAGCACACTGTGTTCCCCCGACAGGTAAACCAGTCCGAATACTCTCACCACAACCACGACAGCAGTGTGACAGAGCACACTGTGTTCCCCGACACGTAAACCAGTCCGAATACACACCACAACCACGACAGCAGTGTGACAGAGCACACTGTGTTCCCCCGACAGGTAAACCAGTCCGAATACTCTCACCATGACCACGACAGCAGTGTGACAGAGCACACTGTGTTCCCCCGACAGGTAAACCAGTCCGAATACTCTCACCACAATCATGACAGCAGTGTGACAGAGCACACTGTGTTCCCCGACAGGTAAACCAGTCCGAATACTCTCACCATGACCACGACAGCAGTGTGACAGAGCACACTGTGTTCCCCCGACAGGTAAACCAGTCCGAATACTCTCACCATGACCACGACAGCAGTGTGACAGAGCACACTGTGTTCCCCCGACACGTAAACCAGTCCGAATACTCACCACAACCACGACAGCAGTGTGACAGAGCACAGTGTGTTCCCCCAACAGGTAAACCAGTCCAAATACTCTCACCATGACCACGACAGCAGTGTGACAGAGCACACTGTGTTCCCCCGACAGGTAAACCAGTCCGAATACTCACCACAACCACGACAGCAGTGTGACAGAGCACACTGTGTTCCCCCGACAGGTAAACCAGTCCGAATACTCTCACCATGACCACGACAGCAGTGTGACAGAGCACACTGTGTTCCCCCGACAGGTAAACCAGTCCGAATACTCACCACAACCACGACAGCAGTGTGAGAGAGCACACTGTGTTCCCCCGACACGTAAACCCGTCCGAATACTCACCATAACCACGACAGCAGTGTGACAGAGCACACTGTGTTCCCCCGACAGGTAAACCAGCCCCAATACTCTCACCACAACCATGACAGCAGTGTGACAGAGCACACTGTGTTCCCCCGACACGTAAACCAGTCCGAATACTCTCACCACAACCACGACAGCAGTGTGACAGAGCACACTGTGTTCCCCCGACACGTAAACCAGTCCGAATACTCTCAACACAACCACGACAGCAGTGTGACAGAGCACACTGTGTTCCCCCGACACGTAAACCAGTCCGAATACTCTCACCACAACCACGACAGCAGTGTGACAGAGCACACTGTGTTCCCCCGACAGGTAAACCAGCCCGAATACTCACCACAATCATGACAGCAGTGTGACAGAGCACACTGTGTTCCCCCGACAGGTAAACCAGCCCGAATACTCTCACCACAACCACGACAGCAGTGTGACAGAGCACACTGTGTTCCCCCGACAGGTAAACCAGTCCGAATACTCACCACAACCACGACAGCTGTGTGACAGAGCACACTGTGTTCCCCCGACAGGTAAACCAGCCCGAATACTCTCACCACAACCACGACAGCAGTGTGACAGAGCACACTGTGTTCCCCCGACAGGTAAACCAGCCCGAATACTCTCACCATGACCACGACAGCAGTGTGACAGAGCACACTGTGTTCCCCCGACAGGTAAACCAGTCCGAATACTCACCACAACCACGACAGCAGTGTGACAGAGCACACTGTGTTCCCCGACACGTAAACCAGTCCCAATACTCTCACCACAACCACGACAGCAGTGTGACAGAGCACACTGTGTTCCCCCGACACGTAAACCAGTCCGAATACTCTCACCACAACCAGGACAGCAGTGTGACAGAGCACACTGTGTTCCCCTGACAGGTAAACCAGCCCGAATACTCTCACCACAATCATGACAGCAGTGTGACAGAGCACACTGTGTTCCCCGACACGTAAACCAGTCCGAATACTCTCACCACAACCATGACAGCAGTGTGACAGAGCACACTGTGTTCCCCCGACACGTAAACCAGTCCCAATACTCTCACCACAATCATGACAGCAGTGTGACAGAGCACACTGTGTTCCCCCGACACGTAAACCAGTCCCAATACTCTCACCACAACCATGACAGCAGTGTGACAGAGCACACTGTGTTCCCCCGACAGGTAAACCAGTCCCAATACTCTCACCACTACCGTGACAGCAGTGTGACAGAGCACACTGTGTTCCCCCGACAGGTAAACCAGTCCGAATACACACCACAACCACGACAGCAGTGTGACAGAGCACACTGTGTTCCCCCGACAGGTAAACCAGTCCGAATACACACCACAACCACGACAGCAGTGTGACAGAGAACACTGTGTTCCCCGACAGGTAAACCAGTCCGAATACACACCACAACCACGACAGCAGTGTGACAGAGCACACTGTGTCCCCCCGACACGTAAACCAGCCCGAATACTCACCACAACCACGACAGCAGTGTGACAGAGCACACTGTGTTCCCCCGACAGGTAAACCAGCCCGAATACTCACCACAACCACGACAGCAGTGTGACAGAGCACACTGTGTTCCCCCGACAGGTAAACCAGTCCGAATACTCACCACAACCACGACAGCAGTGTGAGAGAGCACAGTGTGTTCCCCGACACGTAAACCAGTCCCAATACTCACCACAACCACGACAGCAGTGTGACAGAGCACACTGTGTTCCCCCGACAGGTAAACCAGTCCGAATACTCTCACCACAACCACGACAGCAGTGTGACAGAGCACACTGTGTTCCCCGACACGTAAACCAGTCCGAATACACACCACAACCACGACAGCAGTGTGACAGAGCACACTGTGTTCCCCCGACAGGTAAACCAGTCCAAATACTCTCACCATGACCACGACAGCAGTGTGACAGAGCACACTGTGTTCCCCCGACAGGTAAACCAGTCCGAATACTCTCACCACAATCATGACAGCAGTGTGACAGAGCACACTGTGTTCCCCGACAGGTAAACCAGTCCGAATACTCTCACCATGACCACGACAGCAGTGTGACAGAGCACACTGTGTTCCCCCGACAGGTAAACCAGTCCGAATACTCTCACCATGACCACGACAGCAGTGTGACAGAGCACACTGTGTTCCCCCGACACGTAAACCAGTCCGAATACTCACCACAACCACGACAGCAGTGTGACAGAGCACAGTGTGTTCCCCCAACAGGTAAACCAGTCCAAATACTCTCACCATGACCACGACAGCAGTGTGACAGAGCACACTGTGTTCCCCCGACAGGTAAACCAGTCCGAATACTCACCACAACCACGACAGCAGTGTGACAGAGCACACTGTGTTCCCCCGACAGGTAAACCAGTCCGAATACTCTCACCATGACCACGACAGCAGTGTGACAGAGCACACTGTGTTCCCCCGACAGGTAAACCAGTCCGAATACTCACCACAACCACGACAGCAGTGTGAGAGAGCACACTGTGTTCCCCCGACACGTAAACCCGTCCGAATACTCACCATAACCACGACAGCAGTGTGACAGAGCACACTGTGTTCCCCCGACAGGTAAACCAGCCCCAATACTCTCACCACAACCATGACAGCAGTGTGACAGAGCACACTGTGTTCCCCCGACACGTAAACCAGTCCGAATACTCTCACCACAACCACGACAGCAGTGTGACAGAGCACACTGTGTTCCCCCGACACGTAAACCAGTCCGAATACTCTCAACACAACCACGACAGCAGTGTGACAGAGCACACTGTGTTCCCCCGACACGTAAACCAGTCCGAATACTCTCACCACAACCACGACAGCAGTGTGACAGAGCACACTGTGTTCCCCCGACAGGTAAACCAGCCCGAATACTCACCACAATCATGACAGCAGTGTGACAGAGCACACTGTGTTCCCCCGACAGGTAAACCAGCCCGAATACTCTCACCACAACCACGACAGCAGTGTGACAGAGCACACTGTGTTCCCCCGACAGGTAAACCAGTCCGAATACTCACCACAACACGACAGCTGTGTGACAGAGCACACTGTGTTCCCCCGACAGGTAAACCAGCCCGAATACTCTCACCACAACCACGACAGCAGTGTGACAGAGCACACTGTGTTCCCCCGACAGGTAAACCAGCCCGAATACTCTCACCATGACCACGACAGCAGTGTGACAGAGCACACTGTGTTCCCCCGACAGGTAAACCAGTCCGAATACTCACCACAACCACGACAGCAGTGTGACAGAGCACACTGTGTTCCCCGACACGTAAACCAGTCCCAATACTCTCACCACAACCACGACAGCAGTGTGACAGAGCACACTGTGTTCCCCCGACACGTAAACCAGTCCGAATACTCTCACCACAACCAGGACAGCAGTGTGACAGAGCACACTGTGTTCCCCTGACAGGTAAACCAGCCCGAATACTCTCACCACAATCATGACAGCAGTGTGACAGAGCACACTGTGTTCCCCGACACGTAAACCAGTCCGAATACTCTCACCACAACCATGACAGCAGTGTGACAGAGCACACTGTGTTCCCCCGACACGTAAACCAGTCCCAATACTCTCACCACAATCATGACAGCAGTGTGACAGAGCACACTGTGTTCCCCCGACACGTAAACCAGTCCCAATACTCTCACCACAACCATGACAGCAGTGTGACAGAGCACACTGTGTTCCCCCGACAGGTAAACCAGTCCCAATACTCTCACCACTACCGTGACAGCAGTGTGACAGAGCACACTGTGTTCCCCCGACAGGTAAACCAGTCCGAATACACACCACAACCACGACAGCAGTGTGACAGAGCACACTGTGTTCCCCCGACAGGTAAACCAGTCCGAATACACACCACAACCACGACAGCAGTGTGACAGAGAACACTGTGTTCCCCGACAGGTAAACCAGTCCGAATACACACCACAACCACGACAGCAGTGTGACAGAGCACACTGTGTCCCCCCGACACGTAAACCAGCCCGAATACTCACCACAACCACGACAGCAGTGTGACAGAGCACACTGTGTTCCCCTGACAGGTAAACCAGCCCGAATACTCTCACCACAATCATGACAGCAGTGTGACAGAGCACACTGTGTTCCCCCGACACGTAAACCAGTCCCAATACTCTCACCACAACCACGACAGCAGTGTGACAGAGCACACTGTGTTCCCCGACACGTAAACCAGCCCGAATACTCTCACCACAATCATGACAGCAGTGTGACAGAGCACACTGTGTTCCCCCGACACGTAAACCAGTCCCAATACTCTCACCACAACCACGACAGCAGTGTGACAGAGAACACTGTGTTCCCCGACAGGTAAACCAGTCCGAATACTCACCACAACCACGACAGCAGTGTGACAGAGCACACTGTGTTCCCCCGACACGTAAACCAGTCCCAATACTCTCACCACAACCACGACAGCAGTGTGACAGAGCACACTGTGTTCCTCGACACGTAAACCAGTCCGAATACTCACCACAACCACGACAGCAGTGTGACAGAGCACACTGTGTTCCCCTGACAGGTAAACCAGCCCGAATACTCTCACCACAATCATGACAGCAGTGTGACAGAGCACACTGTGTTCCCCCGACAGGTAAACCAGTCCCAATACTCTCACCACAACCACGACAGCAGTGTGACAGAGCACACTGTGTTCCCCTGACAAGTAAACCAGTCCGAATACTCTCACCACAACCAGGACAGCAGTGTGACAGAGCACAGTGTGTTCACCGACTCGTAAACCAGTCCGAATACTCACCACAACCACGACAGCAGTGTGACAGAGCACAGTGTGTTCCCCGACACGTAAACCAGTCCGAATACTCACCACAACCACGACAGCAGTGTGACAGAGCACACTGTGTTCCCCCGACACGTAAACCAGTCCGAATACTCACCACAACCACGACAGCAGTGTGACAGAGCACACTGTGTTCCCCCGACAGGTAAACCAGTCCGAATACTCACCACAACCACGACAGCACTGTGACAGAGCACACTGTGTTCCCCCGACAGGTAAACCAGTCCCAATACTCACCACAATCATGACAGCAGTGTGACAGAGCACACTGTGTTCCCCCGACACGTAAACCAGTCCGAATACTCACCACAACCACGACAGCAGTGTGACAGAGCACACTGTGTTCCCCCGACAGGTAAACCAGTCCCAATACTCACCACAATCATGACAGCAGTGTGACAGAGCACACTGTGTTCCCCCGACAGGTAAACCAGTCCGAATACACACCACAACCACGACAGCAGTGTGACAGAGCACAGTGTGTTCCCCGACACGTAAACCAGTCCGAATACTCACCACAACCACGACAGCAGTGTGACAGAGCACACTGTGTTCCCCGACAGGTAAACCAGCCCGAATACTCACCACAACCACGACAGCAGTGTGACAGAGCACACTGTGTTCCCCAACACGTAAACCCGTCCGAATACTCTCACCACAACCACAACAGCAGTGTGACAGAGCACACTGTGTTCCCCCGACAGGTAAACCAGTCCGAATACTCACCACAACCACGACAGCAGTGTGACAGAGCACACTGTGTTCCCCCGACAGGTAAACCAGTCCGAATACTCTCACCACAACCACGACAGCAGTGTGACAGAGCACACTGTGTTCCCCCGACACGTAAACCAGTCCGAATACTCACCACAACCACGACAGCAGTGTGACAGAGCACACTGTGTTCCCCCGACAGGTAAACCAGTCCGAATACTCACCACAACCACGACAGCAGTGTGACAGAGCACACTGTGTTCCCCCGAAAGGTAAACCAGTCCGAATACACACCACAACCACGACAGCAGTGTGACAGAGCACACTGTGTTCCCCCGACAGGTAAACCAGTCCGAATAATCACCACAACCACGACAGCAGTGTGACAGAGCACACTGTGTTCCCCCGACAGGTAAACCAGTCCGAATACTCACCACAACCACGACAGCAGTGTGACAGAGCACACTGTGTTCCCCCGACAGGTAAACCAGTCCGAATACTCTCACCACAACCACGACAGCAGTGTGACAGAGCACACTGTGTTCCCCGACACGTAAACCCGTCCGAATACTCTTACCACAACCACGACAGCAGTGTGACAGAGCACACTGTGTTCCCCCGACAGGTAAACCAGTCCGAATACTCACCACAACCACGACAGCAGTGTGACAGAGCACACTGTGTTCCCCAACACGTAAACCAGTCCGAATACTCACCACAACCACGACAGCAGTGTGACAGAGCACACTGTGTTCCCCAACACGTAAACCAGTCCGAATACACACCACAACCACGACAGCAGTGTGACAGAGCACACTGTGTTCCCCCGACAGGTAAACCAGCCACAATACTCACCACAACCACGACAGCAGTGTGACAGAGCACACTGTGTTCCCCCGACAGGTAAACCAGTCCGAATACTCACCACAACCACGACAGCAGTGTGACAGAGCACACTGTGTTCCCCCGACAGGTAAACCAGCCCCAATACTCTCACCACAACCACGACAGCAGTGTGACAGAGCACACTGTGTTCCCCCGACAGGTAAACCAGTCCGAATACTCACCACAACCACGACAGCAGTGTGACAGAGCACACTGTGTTCCCCGACACGTAAACCAGCCCGAATACTCACCACAACCACGACAGCAGTGTGACAGAGCACACTGTGTTCCCCGACACGTAAACCCGTCCGAATACTCTCACCACAACCACGACAGCAGTGTGACAGAGCACACTGTGTTCCCCGACACGTAAACCAGCCCGAATACTCACCACAACCACGACAGCAGTGTGACAGAGCACACTGTGTTCCCCGACACGTAAACCCGTCCGAATACTCTCACCACAACCACGACAGCAGTGTGACAGAGCACACTGTGTTCCCCGACACGTAAACCAGCCCGAATACTCTCACCACAACCACGACAGCAGTGTGACAGAGTACACTGTGTTCCCCCGACAGGTAAACCAGTCCGAATACTCACCACAACCACGACAGCAGTGTGACAGAGCACACTGTGTTCCCCCGACAGGTAAACCAGCCCCAATACTCTCACCACAACCACGACAGCAGTGTGACAGAGCACAGTGTGTTCCCCCGACAGGTAAACCAGTCCGAATACTCACCACAACCACGACAGCAGTGTGACAGAGCACACTGTGTTCCCCGACACGTAAACCAGCCCGAATACTCACCACAACCACGACAGCAGTGTGACAGAGCACACTGTGTTCCCCCGACAGGTAAACCAGCCCCAATACTCTCACCACAACCACGACAGCAGTGTGACAGAGCACACTGTGTTCCCCCGACACGTAAACCAGTCCGAATACTCTCACCACAACCACGACAGCAGTGTGACAGAGCACAGTGTGTTCCCCGACACGTAAACCAGTCCGAATACTCTCACCACAACCACGACAGCAGTGTGACAGAGCACACTGTGTTCCCCCGACAGGTAAACCAGTCCCAATACTCTCACCACAATCAGGACAGCAGTGTGACAGAGCACACTGTGTTCCCCCGACAGGTAAACCAGTCCGAATACTCACCACAACCACGACAGCAGTGTGACAGAGCACACTGTGTTCCCCCGACAGGTAAACCAGTCCGAATACTCTCACCACAACCACGACAGCAGTGTGACAGAGCACACTGTGTTCCCCCGACACGTAAACCAGTCCGAATACTCTCACCACAACCAGGACAGCAGTGTGACAGAGCACACTGTGTTCCCCTGACAGGTAAACCAGCCCGAATACTCTCACCACAATCATGACAGCAGTGTGACAGAGCACACTGTGTTCCCCGACACGTAAACCAGTCCGAATACTCTCACCACAACCATGACAGCAGTGTGACAGAGCACACTGTGTTCCCCCGACACGTAAACCAGTCCCAATACTCTCACCACAATCATGACAGCAGTGTGACAGAGCACACTGTGTTCCCCCGACACGTAAACCAGTCCCAATACTCTCACCACAACCATGACAGCAGTGTGACAGAGCACACTGTGTTCCCCCGACAGGTAAACCAGTCCCAATACTCTCACCACTACCGTGACAGCAGTGTGACAGAGCACACTGTGTTCCCCCGACAGGTAAACCAGTCCGAATACACACCACAACCACGACAGCAGTGTGACAGAGCACACTGTGTTCCCCCGACAGGTAAACCAGTCCGAATACACACCACAACCACGACAGCAGTGTGACAGAGAACACTGTGTTCCCCGACAGGTAAACCAGTCCGAATACACACCACAACCACGACAGCAGTGTGACAGAGCACACTGTGTCCCCCCGACACGTAAACCAGCCCGAATACTCACCACAACCACGACAGCAGTGTGACAGAGCACACTGTGTTCCCCTGACAGGTAAACCAGCCCGAATACTCTCACCACAATCATGACAGCAGTGTGACAGAGCACACTGTGTTCCCCCGACACGTAAACCAGTCCCAATACTCTCACCACAACCACGACAGCAGTGTGACAGAGCACACTGTGTTCCCCGACACGTAAACCAGCCCGAATACTCTCACCACAATCATGACAGCAGTGTGACAGAGCACACTGTGTTCCCCCGACACGTAAACCAGTCCCAATACTCTCACCACAACCACGACAGCAGTGTGACAGAGAACACTGTGTTCCCCGACAGGTAAACCAGTCCGAATACTCACCACAACCACGACAGCAGTGTGACAGAGCACACTGTGTTCCCCCGACACGTAAACCAGTCCCAATACTCTCACCACAACCACGACAGCAGTGTGACAGAGCACACTGTGTTCCCCGACACGTAAACCAGTCCGAATACTCACCACAACCACGACAGCAGTGTGACAGAGCACACTGTGTTCCCCTGACAGGTAAACCAGCCCGAATACTCTCACCACAATCATGACAGCAGTGTGACAGAGCACACTGTGTTCCCCGACAGGTAAACCAGTCCCAATACTCTCACCACAACCACGACAGCAGTGTGACAGAGCACACTGTGTTCCCCTGACACGTAAACCAGTCCGAATACTCTCACCACAACCAGGACAGCAGTGTGACAGAGCACAGTGTGTTCCCCGACTCGTAAACCAGTCCGAATACTCACCACAACCACGACAGCAGTGTGACAGAGCACAGTGTGTTCCCCGACACGTAAACCAGTCCGAATACTCACCACAACCACGACAGCAGTGTGACAGAGCACACTGTGTTCCCCGACACGTAAACCAGTCCGAATACTCACCACAACCACGACAGCAGTGTGACAGAGCACACTGTGTTCCCCCGACAGGTAAACCAGTCCGAATACTCACCACAACCACGACAGCACTGTGACAGAGCACACTGTGTTCCCCCGACACGTAAACCAGTCCCAATACTCACCACAACCACGACAGCACTGTGACAGAGCACACTGTGTTCCCCCGACAGGTAAACCAGTCCCAATACTCACCACAATCATGACAGCAGTGTGACAGAGCACACTGTGTTCCCCCGACACGTAAACCAGTCCGAATACTCACCACAACCACGACAGCACTGTGACAGAGCACACTGTGTTCCCCCGACACGTAAACCAGTCCGAATACTCTCACCACAACCACGACAGCATTGTGACAGAGCACACTGTGTTCCCCCGACAGGTAAACCAGTCCCAATACTCACCACAATCATGACAGCAGTGTGACAGAGCACACTGTGTTCCCCCGACAGGTAAACCAGTCCGAATACACACCACAACCACGACAGCAGTGTGACAGAGCACAGTGTGTTCCCCGACACGTAAACCAGTCCGAATACTCACCACAACCACGACAGCAGTGTGACAGAGCACACTGTGTTCCCCGACAGGTAAACCAGCCCGAATACTCACCACAACCACGACAGCAGTGTGACAGAGCACACTGTGTTCCCCAACACGTAAACCCGTCCGAATACTCTCACCACAACCACGACAGCAGTGTGACAGAGCACACTGTGTTCCCCCGACAGGTAAACCAGTCCGAATACTCACCACAACCACGACAGCAGTGTGACAGAGCACACTGTGTTCCCCCGACAGGTAAACCAGTCCGAATACTCTCACCACAACCACGACAGCAGTGTGACAGAGCACACTGTGTTCCCCCGACACGTAAACCAGTCCGAATACTCACCACAACCACGACAGCAGTGTGACAGAGCACACTGTGTTCCCCCGACAGGTAAACCAGTCCGAATACTCACCACAACCACGACAGCAGTGTGACAGAGCACACTGTGTTCCCCCGACAGGTAAACCAGTCCGAATACACACCACAACCACGACAGCAGTGTGACAGAGCACACTGTGTTCCCCCGACAGGTAAACCAGTCCGAATACTCACCACAACCACGACAGCAGTGTGACAGAGCACACTGTGTTCCCCCGACAGGTAAACCAGTCCGAATACTCACCACAACCACGACAGCAGTGTGACAGAGCACACTGTGTTCCCCCGACAGGTAAACCAGTCCGAATACTCTCACCACAACCACGACAGCAGTGTGACAGAGCACACTGTGTTCCCCGACACGTAAACCCGTCCGAATACTCTCACCACAACCACGACAGCAGTGTGACAGAGCACACTGTGTTCCCCCGACAGGTAAACCAGTCCGAATACTCACCACAACCACGACAGCAGTGTGACAGAGCACACTGTGTTCCCCAACACGTAAACCAGTCCGAATACTCACCACAACCACGACAGCAGTGTGACAGAGCACACTGTGTTCCCCAACACGTAAACCAGTCCGAATACACACCACAACCACGACAGCAGTGTGACAGAGCACACTGTGTTCCCCCGACAGGTAAACCAGCCCCAATACTCACCACAACCACGACAGCAGTGTGACAGAGCACACTGTGTTCCCCCGACAGGTAAACCAGTCCGAATACTCACCACAACCACGACAGCAGTGTGACAGAGCACACTGTGTTCCCCCGACAGGTAAACCAGCCCCAATACTCTCACCACAACCACGACAGCAGTGTGACAGAGCACACTGTGTTCCCCCGACAGGTAAACCAGTCCGAATACTCACCACAACCACGACAGCAGTGTGACAGAGCACACTGTGTTCCCCGACACGTAAACCAGCCCGAATACTCACCACAACCACGACAGCAGTGTGACAGAGCACACTGTGTTCCCCGACACGTAAACCCGTCCGAATACTCTCACCACAACCACGACAGCAGTGTGACAGAGCACACTGTGTTCCCCGACACGTAAACCAGCCCGAATACTCACCACAACCACGACAGCAGTGTGACAGAGTACACTGTGTTCCCCCGACAGGTAAACCAGTCCGAATACTCACCACAACCACGACAGCAGTGTGACAGAGCACACTGTGTTCCCCCGACAGGTAAACCAGCCCCAATACTCTCACCACAACCACGACAGCAGTGTGACAGAGCACACTGTGTTCCCCCGACAGGTAAACCAGTCCGAATACTCACCACAACCACGACAGCAGTGTGACAGAGCACACTGTGTTCCCCGACACGTAAACCAGCCCGAATACTCACCACAACCACGACAGCAGTGTGACAGAGCACACTGTGTTCCCCCGACAGGTAAACCAGCCCCAATACTCTCACCACAACCACGACAGCAGTGTGACAGAGCACACTGTGTTCCCCCGACACGTAAACCAGTCCGAATACTCTCACCACAACCACGACAGCAGTGTGACAGAGCACAGTGTGTTCCCCGACACGTAAACCAGTCCGAATACTCACCACAACCACGACAGCAGTGTGACAGAGCACACTGTGTTCCCCGACACGTAAACCAGCCCGAATACTCACCACAACCACGACAGCAGTGTGACAGAGCACACTGTGTTCCCCCGACAGGTA
This sequence comes from Hemitrygon akajei, assembly GCF_048418815.1. Lineage (NCBI taxonomy): Eukaryota > Metazoa > Chordata > Chondrichthyes > Myliobatiformes > Dasyatidae > Hemitrygon > Hemitrygon akajei. The sequence goes on from NC_133131.1 coordinate 39,060,252, forward strand.
AACCAGTCCGAATACTCTCACCACAACCACGACAGCAGTGTGACAGAGCACACTGTGTTCCCCGACACGTAAACCCGTCCGAATACTCTCACCACAACCACGACAGCAGTGTGACAGAGCACACTGTGTTCCCCCGACAGGTAAACCAGTCCGAATACTCACCACAACCACGACAGCAGTGTGACAGAGCACACTGTGTTCCCCAACACGTAAACCAGTCCGAATACACACCACAACCACGACAGCAGTGTGACAGAGCACACTGTGTTCCCCCGACAGGTAAACCAGCCCCAATACTCACCACAACCACGACAGCAGTGTGACAGAGCACACTGTGTTCCCCCGACAGGTAAACCAGTCCGAATACTCACCACAACCACGACAGCAGTGTGACAGAGCACACTGTGTTCCCCCGACAGGTAAACCAGCCCCAATACTCTCACCACAACCACGACAGCAGTGTGACAGAGCACACTGTGTTCCCCCGACAGGTAAACCAGTCCGAATACTCACCACAACCACGACAGCAGTGTGACAGAGCACACTGTGTTCCCCGACACGTAAACCAGCCCGAATACTCACCACAACCACGACAGCAGTGTGACAGAGCACACTGTGTTCCCCGACACGTAAACCCGTCCGAATACTCTCACCACAACCACGACAGCAGTGTGACAGAGCACACTGTGTTCCCCGACACGTAAGCCAGCCCGAATACTCACCACAACCACGACAGCAGTGTGACAGAGCACACTGTGTTCCCCGACACGTAAACCCGTCCGAATACTCTCACCACAACCACGACAGCAGTGTGACAGAGCACACTGTGTTCCCCGACACGTAAACCAGCCCGAATACTCTCACCACAACCACGACAGCAGTGTGACAGAGTACACTGTGTTCCCCCGACAGGTAAACCAGTCCGAATACTCACCACAACCACGACAGCAGTGTGACAGAGCACACTGTGTTCCCCAACACGTAAACCAGCCCGAATACTCTCACCACAACCACGACAGCAGTGTGACAGAGCACACTGTGTTCCCCAACACGTAAACCAGTCCGAATACTCACCACAACCACGACAGCAGTGTGACAGAGCACACTGTGTTCCCCAACACGTAAACCAGTCCGAATACACACCACAACCACGACAGCAGTGTGACAGAGCACACTGTGTTCCCCCGACAGGTAAACCAGCCCCAATACTCACCACAACCACGACAGCAGTGTGACAGAGCACACTGTGTTCCCCCGACAGGTAAACCAGTCCGAATACTCACCACAACCACGACAGCAGTGTGACAGAGCACACTGTGTTCCCCCGACAGGTAAACCAGCCCCAATACTCTCACCACAACCACGACAGCAGTGTGACAGAGCACACTGTGTTCCCCCGACAGGTAAACCAGTCCGAATACTCACCACAACCACGACAGCAGTGTGACAGAGCACACTGTGTTCCCCGACACGTAAACCAGCCCGAATACTCACCACAACCACGACAGCAGTGTGACAGAGCACACTGTGTTCCCCGACACGTAAACCCGTCCGAATACTCTCACCACAACCACGACAGCAGTGTGACAGAGCACACTGTGTTCCCCGACACGTAAACCAGCCCGAATACTCACCACAACCACGACAGCAGTGTGACAGAGCACACTGTGTTCCCCGACACGTAAACCCGTCCGAATACTCTCACCACAACCACGACAGCAGTGTGACAGAGCACACTGTGTTCCCCGACACGTAAACCAGCCCGAATACTCTCACCACAACCACGACAGCAGTGTGACAGAGTACACTGTGTTCCCCCGACAGGTAAACCAGTCCGAATACTCACCACAACCACGACAGCAGTGTGACAGAGCACACTGTGTTCCCCCGACAGGTAAACCAGCCCCAATACTCTCACCACAACCACGACAGCAGTGTGACAGAGCACACTGTGTTCCCCTGACAGGTAAACCAGTCCGAATACTCACCACAACCACGACAGCAGTGTGACAGAGCACACTGTGTTCCCCGACACGTAAACCAGCCCGAATACTCACCACAACCACGACAGCAGTGTGACAGAGCACACTGTGTTCCCCCGACAGGTAAACCAGCCCCAATACTCTCACCACAACCACGACAGCAGTGTGACAGAGCACACTGTGTTCCCCCGACACGTAAACCAGTCCGAATACTCTCACCACAACCACGACAGCAGTGTGACAGAGCACAGTGTGTTCCCCGACACGTAAACCAGTCCGAATACTCTCACCACAACCACGACAGCAGTGTGACAGAGCACACTGTGTTCCCCCGACAGGTAAACCAGTCCCAATACTCTCACCACAATCATGACAGCAGTGTGACAGAGCACACTGTGTTCCCCCGACAGGTAAACCAGTCCGAATACTCACCACAACCACGACAGCAGTGTGACAGAGCACACTGTGTTCCCCCGACAGGTAAACCAGTCCGAATACTCTCACCACAACCACGACAGCAGTGTGAGAGAGCACACTGTGTTCCCCCGACAGGTAAACCAGTCCGAATACTCACCACAACCACGACAGCAGTGTGACAGAGCACACTGTGTTCCCCGACACGTAAACCAGCCCGAATACTCACCACAACCACGACAGCAGTGTGACAGAGCACACTGTGTTCCCCCGACAGGTAAACCAGTCCGAATACTCTCACCACAACCACGACAGCAGTGTGACAGAGCACACTGTGTTCCCCGACACGTAAACCCGTCCGAATACTCTCACCACAACCACGACAGCAGTGTGACAGAGCACACTGTGTTCCCCCGACAGGTAAACCAGTCCGAATACTCACCACAACCACGACAGCAGTGTGACAGAGCACACTGTGTTCCCCAACACGTAAACCAGTCCGAATACTCACCACAACCACGACAGCAGTGTGACAGAGCACACTGTGTTCCCCGACACGTAAACCCGTCCGAATACTCTCACCACAACCACGACAGCAGTGTGACAGAGCACACTGTGTTCCCCGACACGTAAACCAGCCCGAATACTCTCACCACAACCACGACAGCAGTGTGACAGAGTACACTGTGTTCCCCCGACAGGTAAACCAGTCCGAATACTCACCACAACCACGACAGCAGTGTGACAGAGCACACTGTGTTCCCCCGACAGGTAAACCAGCCCCAATACTCTCACCACAACCACGACAGCAGTGTGACAGAGCACACTGTGTTCCCCCGACAGGTAAACCAGTCCGAATACTCACCACAACCACGACAGCAGTGTGACAGAGCACACTGTGTTCCCCGACACGTAAACCAGCCCGAATACTCACCACAACCACGACAGCAGTGTGACAGAGCACACTGTGTTCCCCGACACGTAAACCCGTCCGAATACTCTCACCACAACCACGACAGCAGTGTGACAGAGCACACTGTGTTCCCCCGACAGGTAAACCAGCCCCAATACTCTCACCACAACCACGACAGCAGTGTGACAGAGCACACTGTGTTCCCCGACAGGTAAACCAGCCCCAATACTCTCACCACAACCACGACAGCAGTGTGACAGAGCACACTGTGTTCCCCCGACAGGTAAACCAGCCCGAATACTCTCACCACAACCACAACAGCAGTGTGACAGAGCACACTGTGTTCCCCCGACAGGTAAACCAGTCCGAATACACACCACAACCACGACAGCAGTGTGACAGAGCACACTGTGTTCCCCGACAGGTAAACCAGCCCCAATACTCTCACCACAACCACGACAGCAGTGTGACAGAGCACACTGTGTTCCCCCGACACGTAAACCCGTCCGAATACTCTCACCACAACCACGACAGCACTGTGACAGAGCACACTGTGTTCCCCCGACACGTAAACCCGTCCGAATACTCTCACCACAACCACGACAGCACTGTGACAGAGCACACTGTGTTCCCCAACACGTAAACCAGTCCGAATACTCACCACAACCACGACAGCAGTGTGACAGAGCACACTGTGTTCCCCAACACGTAAACCAGTCCGAATACACACCACAACCACGACAGCAGTGTGACAGAGCACACTGTGTTCCCCCGACAGGTAAACCAGCCCCAATACTCACCACAACCACGACAGCAGTGTGACAGAGCACACTGTGTTCCCCCGACAGGTAAACCAGTCCGAATACTCACCACAACCACGACAGCAGTGTGACAGAGCACACTGTGTTCCCCCGACAGGTAAACCAGCCCCAATACTCTCACCACAACCACGACAGCAGTGTGACAGAGCACACTGTGTTCCCCCGACAGGTAAACCAGTCCGAATACTCACCACAACCACGACAGCAGTGTGACAGAGCACACTGTGTTCCCCGACACGTAAACCAGCCCGAATACTCACCACAACCACGACAGCAGTGTGACAGAGCACACTGTGTTCCCCGACACGTAAACCCGTCCGAATACTCTCACCACAACCACGACAGCAGTGTGACAGAGCACACTGTGTTCCCCGACACGTAAACCAGCCCGAATACTCACCACAACCACGACAGCAGTGTGACAGAGCACACTGTGTTCCCCGACACGTAAACCCGTCCGAATACTCTCACCACAACCACGACAGCAGTGTGACAGAGCACACTGTGTTCCCCGACACGTAAACCAGCCCGAATACTCTCACCACAACCACGACAGCAGTGTGACAGAGTACACTGTGTTCCCCCGACAGGTAAACCAGTCCGAATACTCACCACAACCACGACAGCAGTGTGACAGAGCACACTGTGTTCCCCCGACAGGTAAACCAGCCCCAATACTCTCACCACAACCACGACAGCAGTGTGACAGAGCACACTGTGTTCCCCCGACAGGTAAACCAGTCCGAATACTCACCACAACCACGACAGCAGTGTGACAGAGCACACTGTGTTCCCCGACACGTAAACCAGCCCGAATACTCACCACAACCACGACAGCAGTGTGACAGAGCACACTGTGTTCCCCGACACGTAAACCCGTCCGAATACTCTCACCACAACCACGACAGCAGTGTGACAGAGCACACTGTGTTCCCCGACACGTAAACCAGCCCGAATACTCACCACAACCACGACAGCAGTGTGACAGAGCACACTGTGTTCCCCGACACGTAAACCCGTCCGAATACTCTCACCACAACCACGACAGCAGTGTGACAGAGCACACTGTGTTCCCCCGACAGGTAAACCAGCCCCAATACTCTCACCACAACCACGACAGCAGTGTGACAGAGCACACTGTGTTCCCCGACAGGTAAACCAGCCCCAATACTCTCACCACAACCACGACAGCAGTGTGACAGAGCACACTGTGTTCCCCCGACAGGTAAACCAGCCCGAATACTCTCACCACAACCACAACAGCAGTGTGACAGAGCACACTGTCTTCCCCCGACAGGTAAACCAGTCCGAATACACACCACAACCACGACAGCAGTGTGACAGAGCACACTGTGTTCCCCGACAGGTAAACCAGCCCCAATACTCTCACCACAACCACGACAGCAGTGTGACAGAGCACACTGTGTTCCCCCGACACGTAAACCCGTCCGAATACTCTCACCACAACCACGACAGCACTGTGACAGAGCACACTGTGTTCCCCCGACACGTAAACCCGTCCGAATACTCTCACCACAACCACGACAGCACTGTGACAGAGCACACTGTGTTCCCCCGACACGTAAACCAGTCCGAATACTCACCACAACCACGACAGCAGTGTGACAGAGCACACTGTGTTCCCCCGACAGGTAAACCAGTCCGAATACTCACCACAACCACGACAGCACTGTGACAGAGCACACTGTGTTCCCCGACACGTAAACCAGCCCGAATACTCTCACCGCAACCACGACAGCACTGTGACAGAGCACACTGTGTTCCTCCGACACGTAAACCAGTCCGAATACTCACCACAACCACGACAGCAGTGTGACAGAGCACACTGTGTTCCCCCGACAGGTAAACCAGCCCCAATACTCACCACAACCACGACAGCAGTGTGACAGAGCACACTGTGTTCCCCCGACAGGTAAACCAGTCCGAATACTCACCACAACCACGACAGCAGTGTGACAGAGCACACTGTGTTCCCCCGACAGGTAAACCAGCCCCAATACTCTCACCACAACCACGACAGCAGTGTGACAGAGCACACTGTGTTCCCCCGACAGGTAAACCAGTCCGAATACTCACCACAACCACGACAGCAGTGTGACAGAGCACACTGTGTTCCCCGACACGTAAACCAGCCCGAATGCTCACCACAACCACGACAGCAGTGTGACAGAGCACACTGTGTTCCCCGACACGTAAACCCGTCCGAATACTCTCACCACAACCACGACAGCAGTGTGACAGAGCACACTGTGTTCCCCGACACGTAAACCAGCCCGAATACTCACCACAACCACGACAGCAGTGTGACAGAGCACACTGTGTTCCCCGACACGTAAACCCGTCCGAATACTCTCACCACAACCACGACAGCAGTGTGACAGAGCACACTGTGTTCCCCGACACGTAAACCAGCCCGAATACTCTCACCACAACCACGACAGCAGTGTGACAGAGTACACTGTGTTCCCCCGACAGGTAAACCAGTCCGAATACTCACCACAACCACGACAGCAGTGTGACAGAGCACACTGTGTTCCCCCGACAGGTAAACCAGCCCCAATACTCTCACCACAACCACGACAGCAGTGTGACAGAGCACACTGTGTTCCCCCGACAGGTAAACCAGTCCGAATACTCACCACAACCACGACAGCAGTGTGACAGAGCACACTGTGTTCCCCGACACGTAAACCAGCCCGAATACTCACCACAACCACGACAGCAGTGTGACAGAGCACACTGTGTTCCCCGACACGTAAACCCGTCCGAATACTCTCACCACAACCACGACAGCAGTGTGACAGAGCACACTGTGTTCCCCGACACGTAAACCAGCCCGAATACTCACCACAACCACGACAGCAGTGTGACAGAGCACACTGTGTTCCCCGACACGTAAACCCGTCCGAATACTCTCACCACAACCACGACAGCAGTGTGACAGAGCACACTGTGTTCCCCCGACAGGTAAACCAGCCCCAATACTCTCACCACAACCACGACAGCAGTGTGACAGAGCACACTGTGTTCCCCGACAGGTAAACCAGCCCCAATACTCTCACCACAACCACGACAGCAGTGTGACAGAGCACACTGTGTTCCCCCGACAGGTAAACCAGCCCGAATACTCTCACCACAACCACAACAGCAGTGTGACAGAGCACACTGTCTTCCCCCGACAGGTAAACCAGTCCGAATACACACCACAACCACGACAGCAGTGTGACAGAGCACACTGTGTTCCCCGACAGGTAAACCAGCCCCAATACTCTCACCACAACCACGACAGCAGTGTGACAGAGCACACTGTGTTCCCCCGACACGTAAACCCGTCCGAATACTCTCACCACAACCACGACAGCACTGTGACAGAGCACACTGTGTTCCCCCGACACGTAAACCCGTCCGAATACTCTCACCACAACCACGACAGCACTGTGACAGAGCACACTGTGTTCCCCCGACACGTAAACCAGTCCGAATACTCACCACAACCACGACAGCAGTGTGACAGAGCACACTGTGTTCCCCCGACAGGTAAACCAGCCCCAATACTCTCACCACAACCACGACAGCAGTGTGACAGAGCACACTGTGTTCCCCCGACAGGTAAACCAGTCCGAATACTCACCACAACCACGACAGCACTGTGACAGAGCACACTGTGTTCCCCGACACGTAAACCAGCCCGAATACTCTCACCGCAACCACGACAGCACTGTGACAGAGCACACTGTGTTCCTCCGACACGTAAACCAGTCCGAATACTCACCACAACCACGACAGCAGTGTGACAGAGCACACTGTGTTCCCCGACACGTAAACCAGTCCGAATACTCACCACAACCACGACAGCAGTGTGACAGAGCACACTGTGTTCCCCCGACAGGTAAACCAGTCCGAATACTCTCACCACAACCACGACAGCAGTGTGACAGAACTGGGGGAACTGCTGCCTCACTGCTCCCGTGGCCTGGCTTCGATCCTGCCTCGAGTCCTGTTTTGCTGGAGTTTACACGTTCTCCCCATGATGTTCCGGGAATCCTGACGGACGATCCTGCTTCCCACTGCTCACCAAGGTTAGCCAGCACTGCGGCACAAGCTGGGGCAGGATCCAAGTAACGTTCTCGCTCGGGTGTAACAGAACCCGAGTTAAACGTCGAGGTAAACCGTTGTCAATGAAGACAGAATCACAGTAAGATTAACCATTTACTGTTCACTCTTCCACATTAACGTATGGTGAAAACTGTTGATAAAACAATACAAGATTGGTACAGTATTTGTTTCCTTCTAGATATCACATTTACATCATGAATACTTGCAAAGGTAAAACTACAACAACTACATTACATTAAAGTGCAGCATACAGTCAGAATCTACTTACGCCATTGACTGCTTTAAATACACTTCAACGCGACTACCCGCAACTCTTTAACTAACGAAAACATAAACCTTATCGACCATTGTTACTTTTAACAGAATCAGCGTTAACATTTTAATTCAACATATCGATTATCTCATGACTTACAGCGTTGCTTTCACCATGTTTCTGGTGCGTAGAAAGACAACTGTTCTCGCGCTGGACTGGCACATGTGTGGCCCCCACCCTTGCGTCTTTCCCAAACCGGTATTTTCCCACGAGACGCGGCGAAACCGGATGTGACGTCATCGCATGCCGCGATATATTACAGACAACGAATTTACTTAAACAATCCTAACTTTAACTAAAAAATGCTAACAAACGAATTTCTAAGCAAAAGTATTATAAACTAAATAACTGCCATAAAGGCAGCACAATCCACATCTTTCCTTACTAGATGTGGAAAGACTCACTTCTGAGCAAATCTCTTCAGATTTAAACAACACTTTGTCTGTTGCAAAAGTTTAATTGATGACTGTATGAAGAACTGGGTTATCATAGTTAATGAACCCTGCTTCAGAGGCCAGCATTTGCACTACCATGAATATTTCAGTGTGTTGATGTAGTCACCCTGCTATGTCCTGTCTGCTCAATACAGCTGATGCCAGTGATCCTCACTCCCTTCACTTGCTTCACTCCGCAGTGTTTTGGTAAAAGTATTAAAGGCTGAATACTGAAACATTCATGAGCTGCCCGGGTGTAAAAGCATCAAAGCTGCTTCCCAAACTTACTGCAACAGGTTCCTGGAAAGGTGTCAAGTTCCTTTGTTGATTTACCTTGCCAGATCATTCAGCAGCAGAGGCCATCCTGAATATTGGAGACACTTGGTGTTTTACAATTATTTCTCCTCTCCCCTGATCTCAGTCTGTGCTGACCGTGGCTGAGGCTCCCCCCCCCCAGCCATTCGAAGCTGCAGCGCGCACTAACACTCCCACAGTCAGGCTGTCGGCCACGGTCACCGGTCGATACAGAGACATCCCCTGTCCATTAGTGACCGGATTCCTTCACATTGTTTATGAGATGACGTCAGGTCCATTTCCTACCGACCCTTCAACTTTCGTTTCGCACTTCAGAATTCCCCAACAAGTCACGTTTAACGGTGAAACATTCTGAGGACCACAATACAGACGTTATCAAACAGAATCTGCCACTCAAGCCCCTTCGTACGTCTCTTCAGTTTAGTTCTCCTCAGAACTCACGGTGCCTTTGTCAAATTCTCAGAAGGAGAAACGATGGTGGAGGTGGTGGTGGGTCTCATCAGCGAGGCCGGTGTTCACCACCGTCCCCGACGGCCTTTGTGACGGTGACGGTGATGGTGAGCTATGGTTCTGAACTGCTCCAGTCCTCCAGGTGAAAACAATCTGCATTGTTATTGGATGGGGAGATCTCAGACTTGACCTCTGTGACAATGATTGAAAAGTGACACATTTCCGAGTCAGGATCGTGCGAGACTTGGCAGGGAACCTGCAGGGTTCCATTGTACTTGTGTCCATGTCCTTCTGGGTGCTACAAGAAACTGGATTGGAAGGTAGGAAAGGACGACCATTTGTAATCTCTGCTACCAGCGGCAAACAGGAAAAGTTGGTTGGCACAGTTCAGAGGAAATGTTGGAAAGGCAGTGGGTGGGTCAAGTGTACAAGGAAAACTTGGAAAGGACTGGGGAGAAGAACTAGAGAGAGGAATGAGGACAGTATGAAAACCTTGTGCTGGTTGGGCCCAGTGGCCTGAAGAAGGCGAGGCAGCCAAGCGGATCCGATGGGAGACCGGGTCAGCGTCGGTCAGGAGTGCCGGAAGCTTCATTCTACAGTGTGGCAACGTGGTGGAGCCGGTGGAACACGGTCGAGGAAAGGGGATGGAAGGTGATGGGGAAGGAAGCTTCATTCTACAGTGTGGCAACGTGGAGGAGCTGGTGGAACACGGTCGAGGAAAGGGGATGGAAGGTGATGGGGAAGGAAGCTTCATTCTACAGTGTGGCAACGTGGAGGAGCCGGTGGAACACAGTCGAGGAAAGGGGATGGAAGGTGATGGGGATGGAAGCTTCATTCTACAATGTGGCAACGTGGAGGAGCCGGTGGAACACGGTCGAGGAAAGGGGATGGAAGGTGATGGGGATGGAAGCTTCATTCTACAGTGTGGCAACGTGGAGGAGCCGGTGGAACACGGTCGAGGAAAGGGGATGGAAGGTGATGGGGAAGGAAGGAAGCTTCATTCTACAGTGTGGCAACGTGGAGGAGCCGTTGGAACACAGTCGAGGAAAGGGGATGGAAGGTGATGGGGAAGGAAGGAAGCTTCATTCTACAGTGTGGCAACGTGGAGGAGCCGGTGGAACACGGTCGAGGAAAGGGGATGGAAGGTGATGGGGAAGGAAAGAAGCTTCATTCTACAGTGTGGCAACGTGGTGGAGCCGGTGGAACACGGTCGAGGAAAGGGGATGGAAGGTGATGGGGAAGGAAGCTTCATTCTACAGTGTGGCAACGTGGAGGAGCCGGTGGAACACGGTCGAGGAAAGGGGATGGAAGGTGATGGGGATGGAAGCTTCATTCTACAGTGTGGCAACGTGGAGGAGCTGGTGGAACACGGTCGAGGAAAGGGGATGGAAGGTGATGGGGAAGGAAGCTTCATTCTACAGTGTGGCAACGTGGAGGAGCCGGTGGAACACAGTCGAGGAAAGTGGATGGAAGGTGATGGGGAAGGAAGGAAGCTTCATTCTACAATGTGGCAACGTGGAGGAGCCGGTGGAACACAGTCGAGGAAAGTGGATGGAAGGTGATGGGGAAGGAAGGAAGCTTCATTCTACAGTGTGGCAACGTGGAGGAGCCGGTGGAACACAGTCGAGGAAAGTGGATGGAAGGTGATGGGGAAGGAAGGAAGCTTCATTCTACAGTGTGGCAACGTGGAGGAGCCGGTGGAACACGGTCGAGGAAAGGGGATGGAAGGTGATGGGGAAGGAAAGAAGCTTCATTCTACAGAGTGGCAACGTGGAGGAGCCGGTGGAACACGGTCGAGGAAAGGGGATGGAAGGTGATGGGGAAGGAAAGAAGCTTCATTCTACAGTGTGGCAACGTGGTGGAGCCGGTGGAACACGGTCGAGGAAAGGGGATGGAAGGTGATGGGGAAGGAAGCTTCATTCTACAGTGTGGCAACGTGGAGGAGCCGGTGGAACACGGTCGAGGAAAGGGGATGGAAGGTGATGGGGAAGGAAGCTTCATTCTACAGTGTGGCAACGTGGAGGAGCCGGTGGAACACGGTCGAGGAAAGGGGATGGAAGGTGATGGGGATGGAAGCTTCATTCTACAATGTGGCAACGTGGAGGAGCCGGTGGAACACGGTCGAGGAAAGGGGATGGAAGGTGATGGGGAAGGAAGCTTCATTCTACAGTGTGGCAACGTGGAGGAGCCGGTGGAACACGGTCGAGGAAAGGGGATGGAAGGTGATGGGGATGGAAGCTTCATTCTACAGTGTGGCAACGTGGAGGAGCCGGTGGAACACGGTCGAGGAAAGGGGATGGAAGGTGATGGGGAAGGAAGCTTCATTCTACAGTGTGGCAACGTGGAGGAGCCGGTGGAACACGGTCGAGGAAAGGGGATGGAAGGTGATGGGGAAGGAAGGAAGCTTCATTCTACAGTGTGGCAACGTGGAGGAGCCGGTGGAACACAGTCGAGGAAAGGGGATGGAAGGTGATGGGGAAGGAAGGAAGCTTCATTCTACAGTGTGGCAACGTGGAGGAGCCGGTGGAACACAGTCGAGGAAAGTGGATGGAAGGTGATGGGGAAGGAAGGAAGCTTCATTCTACAATGTGGCAACGTGGAGGAGCCGGTGGAACACAGTCGAGGAAAGTGGATGGAAGGTGATGGGGAAGGAAGGAAGCTTCATTCTACAGTGTGGCAACGTGGAGGAGCCGGTGGAACACAGTCGAGGAAAGTGGATGGAAGGTGATGGGGAAGGAAGGAAGCTTCATTCTACAGTGTGGCAACGTGGAGGAGCCGGTGGAACACGGTCGAGGAAAGGGGATGGAAGGTGATGGGGAAGGAAAGAAGCTTCATTCTACAGAGTGGCAACGTGGAGGAGCCGGTGGAACACGGTCGAGGAAAGGGGATGGAAGGTGATGGGGAAGGAAAGAAGCTTCATTCTACAGTGTGGCAACGTGGTGGAGCCGGTGGAACACGGTCGAGGAAAGGGGATGGAAGGTGATGGGGAAGGAAGCTTCATTCTACAGTGTGGCAACGTGGAGGAGCCGGTGGAACACGGTCGAGGAAAGGGGATGGAAGGTGATGGGGAAGGAAGCTTCATTCTACAGTGTGGCAACGTGGAGGAGCCGGTGGAACACGGTCGAGGAAAGGGGATGGAAGGTGATGGGGATGGAAGCTTCATTCTACAATGTGGCAACGTGGAGGAGCCGGTGGAACACGGTCGAGGAAAGGGGATGGAAGGTGATGGGGAAGGAAGCTTCATTCTACAGTGTGGCAACGTGGAGGAGCCGGTGGAACACGGTCGAGGAAAGGGGATGGAAGGTGATGGGGATGGAAGCTTCATTCTACAGTGTGGCAACGTGGAGGAGCCGGTGGAACACGGTCGAGGAAAGGGGATGGAAGGTGATGGGGAAGGAAGCTTCATTCTACAGTGTGGCAACGTGGAGGAGCCGGTGGAACACGGTCGAGGAAAGGGGATGGAAGGTGATGGGGAAGGAAGGAAGCTTCATTCTACAGTGTGGCAACGTGGAGGAGCCGGTGGAACACAGTCGAGGAAAGGGGATGGAAGGTGATGGGGAAGGAAGGAAGCTTCATTCTACAGTGTGGCAACGTGGAGGAGCCGGTGGAACACGGTCGAGGAAAGGGGATGGAAGGTGATGGGGATGGAAGCTTCATTCTACAATGTGGCAACGTGGAGGAGCCGGTGGAACAATGTCGAGGAAAGGGGATGGAAGGTGATTGGGAAGGAAGCTTCATTCTACAGTGTGGCAACGTGGAGGAGCCGGTGGAACACGGTCGAGGAAAGGGGATGGAAGGTGATGGGGATGGAAGCTTCATTCTACAGTGTGGCAACGTGGAGGAGCCGGTGGAACACAGTCGAGGAAAGGGGATGGAAGGTGATGGGGAAGGAAGGAAGCTTCATTCTACAGTGTGGCAACGTGGAGGAGCCGGTGGAACACAGTCGAGGAAAGGGGATGGAAGGTGATGGGGAAGGAAGGAAGCTTCATTCTACAGTGTGGCAACGTGGAGGAGCCGGTGGAACACGGTCGAGGAAAGGGGATGGAAGGTGATGGGGAAGGAAGCTTCATTCTATAGTGTGGCAACGTGGAGGAGCCGGTGGAACACGGTCGAGGAAAGGGGATGGAAGGTGATGCGGAAGGAAGCTTCATTCTACAGTGTGGCAACGTGGAGGAGCCGGTGGAACAGGGTCGAGGAAAGGGGATGGAAGGTGATGGGGAACGAAGGAATCTTCATTCTACAGTGTGGCAACGTGGAGGAGCCGGTGGAACACGGTCGAGGAAAGGGGATGGAAGGTGATGAAGAAGGAAGGAAGCTTCATTCTACAGTGTGACAACGTGGAGGAGCCGGTGGAACAGGGTCGAGGAAAGAGGATGGAAGGTGATGGGGAAGGAAGGAAGCTTCATTCTACAGTGTGGCAACGTGGAGGAGCCGGTGGAACACGGTCGAGGAAAGGGGATGGAAGGTGATGGAGAAGGAAGGCTTATTCTACAGTGTGGCAACGTGGAGGAGCCGGTGGAACACGGTCGAGGAAAGGGGATGGAGAAGGAAGCTTCATTCTACAGTGTGGCAACGTGGAGGAGCCGGTGGAACACGGTCGAGGAAAGGGGATGGAAGGTGATGGGGAAGGAAGCTTCATTCTACAGTGTGGCAACGTGGAGGAACCGGTGGAACACGGTCGAGGAAAGGGGATGGAAGGTGATGGGGATGGAAGCTTCATTCTACAATGTGGCAACGTGGAGGAGCCGGTGGAACACGGTCGAGGAAAGGGGATGGAAGGTGATGGGGAAGGAAGCTTCATTCTACAGTGTGGCAACGTGGAGGAGCCGGTGGAACACGGTCGAGGAAAGGGGATGGAAGGTGATGGGGAAGGAAGGCTCATTCTACAGTGTGGCAACGTGGAGGAGCCGGTGGAACACGGTCGAGGAAAGGGGATGGAGAAGGAAGCTTCATTCTACAGTGTGACAACGTGGAGGATCCGGTGGAACACGGTCGAGGAAAGGGGATGGAAGATGATGGGGAAGGAAGCTTCATTCTACAGTGTGGCAACGTGGAGGAGCCGGTGGAACACGGTCGAGGAAAGGGGATGGAGAAGGAAGCTTCATTCTACAGTGTGACAACGTGGAGGAGCCGGTGGAACACGGTCGAGGAAAGGGGATGGAAGGTGATGGGGAAGGAAGGAAGTGGAGGGGCATGCAAGCTGGGAATATTCCTTGTTGAGTATTTTGTTGGCAGTCTCAATGCTAACAGCTAAATGCTAATGCAAATAGCTTTTCAATTTCTTTTGGAAACTTTCCTTGTACCATGATGTGGCTTGCTCGGCAGATTTGAGCATTTTGCTGGAAGTCTCAGCCTCACAGCAGTCTGTGTCAATGAATTTGTTCATTTGTTAAATGAACTGATGGACAATGAAGGAGAGAGAGAGGTCGACTGTAAAGCCCGTCCACAGAGAAAACTGATAGGTCCACTTAGCACAAAGAGAGATCAATCAGGATGCTCTCTCTGTCACTCTCTCGCTACATCTGTCACTCGCTCTCTCTGTCTCTCTCTCCCTCCCTCTCACTTGCTCACTCTCAAAAAAATCAATTTCCGGGATATTGTATATAATTTGCAGGCATCAGGGAGCCGCTATCAATGTGCGGGAGACTCCCGGAACTTCCGGGAGAGCTGGGATGTCAGCATTGGCATCGACAGGGTGGGCCACGGGGCCTGGTGTGTGCTGAGTGACAGGGTGGGTCACGGGGCCCGTTGTGTGCTGAATGACAGGGTGGGCTATGGGGCCTGTTGTGTGTTGAATGACAGGGTGGGCCACGGGGCCTGTTGTGTGTTGAATGACAGGGTGGGTCACGGGGCCTGGTGTGTGCTGAATGACAGGGTGGGTCACGGGGCCTGTTGTGTGTTGAATGACAGGGTGGGCTATGGGGCCTGTTGTGTGTTGAATGACAGGGTGGGCTACGGGGCCTGTTGTGTGTTGAATGACAGGGTGGGTCACGGGGCCTGGTGTGTGCTGAATGACAGGGTGGGCCACGGAGCCTGTTGTGTGCTGAATGACAGGGTGGATCACGGGGCCTGGTGTGTGCTGAATGACAGGGTGGGTCACGGGGCCTGTTGTGTGCTGAATGACAGGGTGGGTCACGGGGCCTGGTGTGAGCTGAATGACAGGGTGGGTCACGGGGCCTGGTGTGTGTTGAATGACAGGGTGGGTCACGGGGCCTGGTGTGTGCTGAATGACAGGGTGGGCTACGGGGCCTGTTGTGTGTTGAATGACAGGGTGGGCCACGGGGCCTGGTGTGTGCTGAATGACAGGGTGGGTCACGGGGCCTGTTGTGTGCTGAATGACAGGGTGGGTCATGGGCCTGGTGTGTGTTGAATGACAGGGTGGGTCACGGGGCCTGGTGTGTGCTGAATGACAGGGTGGGCTACGGGGCCTGTTGTGTGTTGAATGACAGGGTGGGCCACGGGGCCTGTTGTGTGCTGAATGACAGGGTGGGCCACGGGGCCTGTTGTGTGTTGAATGACAGGGTGGGACACGGGGCCTGTTGTGTGTTGAATGACAGGGTGGGCCACGGGGCCTGTTGTGTGTTGAATGACAGGGTGGGTCACGGGGCCTGGTGTGTGCTGAATGACAGGGTGGGTCACGGGGCCTGTTGTGTGTTGAATGACAGGGTGGGTCACGGGGCCTGGTGTGTGCTGAATGACAGGGTGGGTCACGGGGCCTGTTGTGTGCTGAATGACAGGGTGGGTCACGGGGCCTGGTGTGTGCTGAATGACAGGGTGGGTCACGGGGCCTGGTGTGTGCTGAATGACAGGGTGGGTCACGGGGCCTGGTGTGTGTTGAATGACAGGGTGGGTCACGGGGCCTCGTGTGTGCTGAATGACAGGGTGGGTCACGGGGCCTGTTGTGTGTTGAATGACAGGGTGGGTCACGGGGCCTGGTGTGTGTTGAATGACAGGGTGGGTCTCGGGGCCTGGTGTGTGTTGAATGACAGGGTGGGTCACGGGGCCTGGTGTGTGTTGAATGACAGGGTGGGCCATGGGGCCTGTTGTGTGTTGAACGACAGGGTGGGTCACGGGGCCTGGTGTGTGTTGAATGACAGGGTGGGTCACGGGGCCTGTTGTGTGCTGAATGACAGGGTGGGTCACGGGGCCTGTTGTGTGCTGAATGACAGGGTAGGCCATAGGGCCTGTTGTGTGCTGAATGACAGGGTGGGTCACGGGGCCTGGTGTGTGCTGAATGACAGGGTAGGCCATAGGGCCTGTTGTGTGCTGAATGAGTCAATGATTTTGTAGCTCCAAAATTGCAAAGTTCAGAATCTGGACAAATTGAGGAATCTTTCTCATCAAAACCATCAGTAAACAGGGGACGTTGGATTGGTGGGAGGATGAGACGAAAGTTGAATGGCCTCTGCCTGTGCTGAATATTTCACAGAATCTGCACAGCAAGGGCACATTGCAAACTCTCCATTGCCACGGAGTAGTGTAACTGCTGGGGGTGATGGAGGCGATTAGTGCCATTGTAAAGGGAGAATCTACAATGTTCAGTGTCAAGTTTCCAGAGTTTCTGTCTCTGCAGAACGAGCAGCGTAAATGCAAACTGGAAAATTCACAAATGCAAACGAGCAGAGTGTTTGCAAAGCCTGGTCTTAGAAATACAAATGTACTTCAGGATTGGAAGCACAGAACCTGCCACCTAATCTGCCATGTCTTCACAATATAGACCAGCAAACTCTTCAGTGACTTCCCCATCGTTTCTCAAGGTTGCTCCTCTGCCCATCATTGTCGAGGCAGTCTCCTTCTTTTCCCCCAGTAATTTGTTCATCTCTTCCTCAATCCTGAGGTAACCTCTTCTTCCTTATTCATTCTCTCAGTTCCTAGTGCCTCCTCCCCTCCCTTGACTACTCAGTGGAGTGAGGAAGAAGGGTAACCACTATAGGAATAATGTTGAGGGGCTCGTGTGAACGTTCTGCTGTTGTTCACTGTGCTGCTTGTTGTTGGTGATGGAGACGGAGTCTTTGCTTCCAACAGTAAATCTCCCAGAGACAAGAGAAAAACTTGGCAGACACTGCAAACCTTAAACAAAATCAGAGTGTTGCAAATGGACAACACACCAGTCAGTATCTGTGGAGAGAGAAACAGAAACGGTAAACGTCATTGAGCTGAAACATTAACCTGCTGCTCACCCTGCTGATTATTTCCTCCATTTTCTGCACCGATTATTTCCCACTTACACTCTGCCTACGAAGTCGTACACAGGTTTGTATCCTATGAGTGTGATTATCTCCCATTTACACTCTACCCACGAAATCGTACACAGGTTTGTATCCTGTGAGTGTGATTATCTCCCATTTACACTCTACCCACGAAATCGTACACAGGTTTGTATCCTGTGAGTGTGATTATCTCCCATTTACACTCTACCCACAAAATCGTACACAGGTTTGTATCCTGTGAGTGTGATTATCTCCCATTTACACTCTACCCACAAAATTGTACACAGGTTTGTATCCTGTGAGTGTGATTATCTCCCATTTACACTTTGTCTACGAAATCGTACACAGGTTTGTATCCTGGGTATTTACAATGAACTTGGGCTGGCTGCAGTCTGAACAGAACCTTCTTGTTTCTGAGAGTGAATGAGATAAGTCTTCAGCTACTCTTGAGAGAGAGAGAGAGACAGAGAGCTCTCAGCTTCGAGTGATGATGGCTTGCCTCTGTTATCAAGTACACTTACAGTCAGAACCTAATCAAATCAAGTTTGTTCCTTTAATTTCTCAGGCTCCTTAAATTTAAAGATCTGGAGGTTTGCCAAACAGAAGCAGCCCTACCACAATAACGAAGGGTATGCCATGTCGGACTGAAGTCCCAGCAGCTTCTTTAACAGAGAAATCCCCAGGGTACTGTTCATTCATTCAACCATTGGAAACGATGACCAACCATTTATTACTATCATTCGTAATAAAGCTGCATCTTATTCAAAGCATTTTATTTATATAGCGCCATTCACATCCCACTGTGCTTTACAGTCAATGTGAGTTTTAGGCATGGCCACTGTTGTAATGTGGAGATGGTCCTCAGTGCAGAGCAAGCTCCCGAAAGCCACTGTGACAGGGGTCACATTCTCTCGCCTGTGACTTTAGCCAGTTGGCTGGAGAGAGTTTGTTGGCATTCTTCAAAATAATTCCGCGGCATCTTCTATCTCCTCCCAGCCAGGCCCATAGTGTAATGCCCATGTCAGTAGACAGTCTGATACCCTCTCAACGCGGCAATGAAGTGCTCAGATCTCTGCAGTGGGATTTAAACACATGGTCATCACCCTCAAGACTCTGTGCAACTTGTTCACTAAAACACCTACAGAGGCTCTTTGGCCCATCATATTCATGCTAGTCCCAATTGGGCATCTCATCAGCCCCATTCCCCCCTCCTTATTTCCCTGCTCCCTTGCAACTTGTTCCCTCTCACCTGCCTTTCAGCTCTCCTTTGATTCTTTTGCCATTCACAGTCGCCAGTTAAAAAGTCAGCATATTTCTGAGGTGTGGGAGAGAATTGGAGCAATCCGAGGAAAGCCAGGAAGCCTTGGGGAGAACTTGCAAAGTCCGCAGGTTGTCTGAGCTGTGAGACAGCAGCACTGATTGTGGCTTTGGAAATGAACGTCCCTATTTCTCTTTGCATCAGATACGACTGATCCGATCAGCTTTCAGACATGGCAAAGTAAATAATGGAAGTCCTGCCTTTATCTGGGGCTTCCGAAACAAACTTAACTGATAGAGAGATGTGGACATTCCGAAATGGCAATGACTTTGCTACGCCTGTTTGATTCTGTGATGTGAAAATCAAGGTAAAATCTTGACTGTGAAATAAAAACAGAAAATGCCGTAAGCACTCAGCAGGTCAGGCAGAACCTGTGAAAACAGAAACAGTTGGTATTCCAGGTCGAAGGGTCTTCATCGCTTTCCAGCGTATCCTTGTCCAGTGAGGTGTCCCTGATCCAGATGCTAATAGTTTCCCTGTCAGTAGATGCTGACTGACCTGCTGAGTACTTTCAGCATTTTCTGATCATGTTCCGTGTTGGTGAGATGAGATGATGAGATCCCATGGGAAGAAACCAGGTTAGTTCTAATGGAGCTTCTGGAACTTTTCCATGAAAATCAGAAGCAGTGTTGTATTGGTTTATTATTCTCATATGTATCAAGATACATTGAAAAGCTTGTCTTACGTACTGTTCACACATCAAATCAAAAGATCATAAAACATAGAGCATTATGCCAACTGGCCCAGCGAGTTTGCCCTGCATTTCCATCATGGCTGATTTATTATCCCTCTCAACCCTATTCTCCTGCCCTCCTTCCATAACCTTTGACCCCTTGACTAAAGAAGTACCTGTCAACTTCTGCTTTAAATATATCCAATGATTTGGCCTCCACGGCCACGTGTGGCAATAAATTCCACAGATACATCGCCTTCTGGCTGAAGAAATTCCTCCTCACCTCTGTTCTAAAAAGGACATCCTTTTCTGAGGCTGTGCCTTCTGGTCCTAGACTTCCCAAATGTAGGAACATCCTCTCCACATCGATGCTATCTAGGCCTTTCAATATTTGACAGGTTTCAGTGAGATCCCTCCTCATTTTTCCTCATTTTTCTGATAGCAGTGGGATAGAAGCTGTCCCTGACCTGGGGGCATGTGGATTCAGGCTTTTGTATCTCCTGCCCGATGGGAAGGTGGAGAATGAAGGTCTTGGGTGGCTGCGGTAGTTCAGTGTCAGCTCACTCCTGCAGGTGTAGGAGGGAGGAAAGTGGGGTCAAAGGGCAACACATCAAGTGTATGAGGGCTCGACCTCATCGTCCGACATGGGGAAATCAACACTTTGGCTCACAAAGAGTGCACATTGAAATTTTTCATCCTGAGATGCACTCGAATTGTTGGGAGTCTCCGAATTTACTGTAGATACCAAAGCTGATTGCTTTAACTCTGGGAAGAGCTGATTAATGTTGATGCTTTTGATATTGGTCTTTGGGTATGTTTGAGGAGAGGCTCAGAAAGCCAAGAGAAGTCACTTTCACCAAGATGAGGAGCAACGTCCCTGTGGAGAGAGGAGCCTCGATTTATATCTGGTCAATGAGCAAGTTGGATCAGTCACTGCTCAGTCACCATAGCAACAAGTTACCATGCAACTTCTATGGTCTGGGAACGATGCTGTGGTGTTTTATATAAAGCAGAGGAACTTGATAGTGGAACATTTAATATCCTAAAACTCTACAGGAATTCTCTGTGAGATGATAATGTATCCACTTTGAGTATCAGGAAACTCTGTCCTCTCCAGTGATCCTCGTCCTCATACAGCTAAGTAGATTCAGCATGTAGAGTTAAACGGATATCTCCAACCAAGCTGTAAACTGATGACCCAGAGACTAATCAGTCAATAATCTTACTACACATGAATGTCATAGGATTGATTACAGTTACCAGCTGGGTTTGTTTCCCCACACACTGCTGCATTCTCTGTGTTGTGTATTTGATAGTTCAGTAGTATTTGAGTAATATTGAAAATATATTGTTTGATGAAGCTTTCTCGTTTGTGTAAATAACCAGTTACGGGTTATATGTAAATATAAGTGAACTGCACACATCCTGATGCCGCCAGGTGATACGAACACACCTCACCGAACGGAAAATATGAAGTTAGACTCGCATTCTGAGGAACAGGATGAACGTCGCTGTTTCACTGTGCAGTTGGGTTTGGGAGTTGATGCAGAGTTGAGAGAGTAGGCAGCTCTGAGTCTGGGGAGGATGCGGTGAAGCTGATTGGGTTTGGGAGTTGATGCAGAGTTGAGAGAGTAGGCAGCTCTGAGTCTGGGGAGGATGTGGTGAAGCTGATTGGGTTTGGGAGTTGATGCAGAGTTGCGAGAGTAGGCAGCTCTGAGTCTGGGGAGGATGCGGTGAAGCTGATTGGGTTTGGGAGTTGATGCAGAGTTGAGAGAGTAGGCAGCTCTGAGTCTGGGGAGGATGCGGTGAAGCTGATTGGGTTTGGGAGTTGATGCAGAGTTGAGAGAGTAGGCAGCTCTGAGTCTGGGGAGGATGCGGTGAAGCTGATTGGGTTTGGGAGTTGATGCAGAGTTGAGAGAGTAGGCAGCTCTGAGTCTGGGGAGGATGCGGTGAAGCTGATTGGGTTTGGGAGTTGATGCAGAGTTGAGAGAGTAGGCAGCTCTGAGTCTGGGGAGGATGCGGTGAAGCTGATTGGGTTTGGGAGTTGATGCAGAGTTGAGAGAGTAGGCAGCTCTGAGTCTGGGGAGGATGCGGTGAAGCTGATTGGGTTTGGGAGTTGATGCAGAGTTGAGAGAGTAGGCAGCTCTGAGTCTGGGGAGGATGCGGTGAAGCTGATTGGGTTTGGGAGTTGATGCAGAGTTGAGAGAGTAGGCAGCTCTGAGTCTGGGGAGGATGCGGTGAAGCTGATTGGGTTTGGGAGTTGATGCAGAGTTGAGAGAGTAGGCAGCTCTGAGTCTGGGGAGGATGCGGTGAAGCTGATTGGGTTTGGGAGTTGATGCAGAGTTGAGAGAGTAGGCAGCTCTGAGTCTGGGGAGGATGCGGTGAAGCTGATTGGGTTTGGGAGTTGATGCAGAGTTGAGAGAGTAGGCAGCTCTGAGTCTGGGGAGGATGCGGTGAAGCTGATTGGGTTTGGGAGTTGATGCAGAGTTGAGAGAGTAGGCAGCTCTGAGTCTGGGGAGGATGTGGTGAAGCTGATTGGGTTTGGCGCAAAGGACTGAGCCTGTTCTTGGGAGTTTTCTCTCAGGCAGGAGGGTGGGGGGGGGGGTAGAGACGGCAGGAAGTGACGGAGCAGATGGAGGGAGTGAGTGGGAGTGATATTGGATGATAGGACTTGTACTGAGGAAGCTGAATGACAGGATTCTGTGAAACAGAAAAATAAGCGGCTGATTGAGGATTGTAGTGGTTTATTGTCTAGCGATGAAGGAAGTGGACAGGATTTAAACAAAAGAAGAAAGGAGGAGTTCGAAGTTTTGCTGAGTTTTGAATGTGGATCTGCTGCTGATATCAATTCAATTAGGCTAAGTAAGGATTTGAAGAAAGCATTAGGAGATACTGTGGATGCAAAACCCAAAGAGATGGGGCACTCTTAGTGTCTTATAAAGGTAAACTTTCGGGTTAACAGCTATGGGAGGAAGGAAAGAAACAATAAGAAATTACACTGAATGATAGTGGCTTTGGGGAGTAATCTCTGGAGTGCCTCTATACGTATCCATGGACCATGTTAAAAATTATTTAGCTGGGGGAAAAGTTGCAGATGCACAATGTTTAAAAGGAGTTCATGGTGGAGTTAGAACAGATAGCTTATTGGTGTTGATTAAATTTGATGGAAAAAAGTATCAGAAGAAAGGTTCTCATATCCCGATGGAATTTTAAAAGGCAAATTAGGGTGTATTTGATGACTTATATGAAAGTAGACTTCATGATCATTTAGTTCTGGAGGATATCGAACTGAGTAATAATACCTTGTGCTCTGTACTCAACTCAATAGTTTATATTTAGGATACAAGGTCATGTTGATATAAGACGTGATCAGGAAATGGGCACTGGAGGAGGAGTGGCTATCTTTGTCTAAAATGGGATAGCACACAGGGTTTTGGATATTGGGCTTGTTGTTGTTGCCAGTTGGGAAAAGATTAGTAAAGTACAGAGAATTTTTTTATGAACCTTGTGAAAGGTTAACACCTAATATATTGGGAAGTGTGCATGGTGATATGGCTGTCCAGGTACTCCATATTGCCTGGATAACATCATCGTTACTGGTGAGGATGACAAGAAACATCTCCAACATCTCAAGACAGAGTTAAAAAGATGAGAAGATTGTGGGCTCAGAGCAGAGTGTGACAACTCACTGTGCTCACACAACTGACACACAAGGTTGCACAGTGTGCTGAGAAAATTTAAGTTGTGTTAGATGTTCCAAGTCCAAAGTTTGTGTCACAGTGTGGTCCTCTTTAGGATTTGTCAATTACTTTAACAAGTTCCTGCCAAACCCGGCTACTGTGGTCCACCCCTTGAACTCGTTACTGTCGATCGGGAAGAGATGGTGATGGACAAAGTGGTGCCAGATGGCTTTCAAAAAGGCAAAGGAGATGGTGAAGTCTGACACTGCACTCACACTTTATAATCAGCATTGTCCAGTGAAACTTGCCTGTGATGTCTTGCCCTGTGGTATAGGAGCAGCCTTATCACACGTGATGAGTGATGGAGAAACACACACAAAATGCTGGAGGAATTCACCAGGCCAGGCAGCATCTGTGGAAAGAAGTACAGTCGGAAAGCTGAGATTGGAAAGGTGGGGGGGGGGGGGGGGAGGGGAGAGAGAAACACCAGGTGATAGGTCAAACCTGGAGGGGGGGGATGAAGTGAAGAGGTTAGAAGCTGATAGGTGAAAGAGACAGAAGGCCATGGAGGGCAGAAAAAGAGGGGAGGAGCACCAAAGGGGGGTGATGGGCGGGCAAGGAGATGAGGTGAGAGAGGGAAAAGGGGATGTGAAATGCTGAAGGGGTGGGGAGCATTACTGGAAGTTTGAGAAATCGATGTTCATGCCATCAGGTTGGAGACTACCCAAATGCAATATAATGAGTTGTTCCTTCAACCTAAGTGTGGCCTTATCCCGACAGCGGAGGAAGCTGTGGGTGGACATATCGGAATGGGAATGGGAAGTGGAATTACAATGGGTGGCCACTGGGAGATCCCGTTTGTTCTGGCGAATGGAGCGTAGATACTCGGCGGCGGTCTCCCAATCTACGTCGGCTCTCACCGATATACAGGAGGCCACACCGGGAGCACTGAACACAGTAAATGACCCCAACAGACTCACAGGTGAAGTGTCACCTCACCTGGAAGGACTGTTTGGGGCTCTGAATGGTAGTGAGGGAGATGGTGGAGGGGCAAGTGAAGCACTTGTTCTCTTGCAAGGAGAAGTGTCAAGAGGGAGATCAGTGGGGAGGGACAAATGGACAAGGGTGTCGCGTAGGGAGAAATCCCTGTGGAAAACAGGAAGTGGGGAGGAGGGAAGGATGTGCTTGGTGTGGGATCCCGTTGGAGGTGGAGAAAGTTTTGGAGAATTATGTGCTGGATGTGGAGGCAGGCAGGGTGGTAGCTGAGGACAGGAGGAACCCTATCCCTGGTAGGGAGGCAGGAGGATAGGATAAGAGCAGATGTGTGTGAATTGTTTGCTTGGATTTCCAGCACCTGTAGATTTTCTCTTGTTTGTGATGAGTGGTAGAAGTGAACGCCCCATGATCTTAGCATCACGTTCCTCTACTGTTGCCCAGAAAAAGTAGGCACATATTAACACAGGTCTTAAATTTGGTTTGGGATGTAAACTGATTGTAAGGGAGAGAGTTTACCCTCCTGTCTGATCATCGACCACTAGTGTCCATTTCCAATCCACAGAAGGATGTTCCATTAACAGCAGCAACATGAATGCAGAGCTGGGCTCTGTTTCTTGGAGGACACAAACACGTGATTGAACTTAAGAGGATGACTAATCATAGAAATGCTGACGGATTGTCCCGTTTACCCATGGAAAAGAAAACAGTTACAAAAAACAGAACTCCTGTTGATATAATCTCCCTAAGGCAAATCGAAAGTCTCCCTATTCTGGCAGAGATGATCCAAAGGGAAACTAGACAAATTCCAGACTGTCTCAGAATACGTGGCTACCTAACATGCTGGAATGTACAATTTTACCAGCCCGGGATGAACTTGCCATTGACGCAGGTTGCCTTATGTGGGGACTGAGAGTTCTTACACCATCCAAGCTGAGAACTAACCAGTCATCTAGACATGGTCAAAATGAAAGCATTGGCTGGAAACGTCGTCTGGTGGCCTGCGATAGATCAGCACATCAAACAGCTCACCATGCACTGTTTGGGATGCCAACCTGTCCAGAAGATGCCAAGAGAAGTGCTTCTACATCCCTGGGACTGGCCTGCATTGCCTTGGAAGAGGATTCATATCGATTTTACAGGACCATTCACGGGCACAAGTAGTAGTGGCTGCAGCTACCAAGTGGCCAGAAGTGTCCCCAGGAGCCTCCACTACAGCCTCTCACAAAGCTGGTATGTTCCAAAGCCTCTTGGCAAAGAATAGTGTTCCAGAACAGTTAGTCAGTGACAATGGACCTCAGCTTGCTCCAGAACAGTTAGTCAGTGACAATGGACCTCAGCTTGCTCCAGAACAGTTGCTCAGTGACAATGGACCTCAGCTTGTTCCAGAACAATTGCTCAGTGACAATGGACCTCAGCTTGTTCCAGAACAGTTAGTCAGTGACAATGGACCTCAGCTTGTTCCAGAACAGTTGCTCAGTGACAATGGACCTCAGCTTGCTCCAGAACAGTTGCTCAGTGACAATGGACCTCAGCTTGCTCCAGAACAGTTAGTTAGTGACAATGGACCTCAGCTTGCTCCAGAACAGTTGCTCAGTGACAATGGACCTCAGCTTGTTCCAGAACAGTTGCTCAGTGACAATGGACCTCAGCTTGCTCCAGAACAGTTGCTCAGTGACAATGGACCTCAGCTTGTTCCAGAACAGTTGCTCAGTGACAATGGACATCAGCTTGTTCCAGAACAGTTGTTCAGTGACAATGGATCTCAGCTTGTTCCAGAACAGTTTCTCAGTGACAATAGACCTCAGCTTGTGGAGGAACAGTTAGTCAGTGACAATGGACCTCAGCTTGCTCCAGAACAGTTGCTCAGTGACAATGGACCTCAGCTTGTTCCAGAACAGTTGCTCAGTGACAATGGACCTCAGCTTGTTCCAGAACAGTTGCTCAGTGACAATGGACCTCAGCTTGTTCCAGAACAGTTGCTCAGTGACAATGGACCTCAGCTTGTTCCAGAACAGTTGCTCAGTGACAATAGACCTCAGCTTGTTCCAGAACAGTTGCTCAGTGACAATGGACATCAGCTTGTTCCAGAACAGTTGTTCAGTGACAATGGATCTCAGCTTGTTCCAGAACAGTTGCTCAGTGACAATAGACCTCAGCTTGTGGAGGTACAGTTAGTCAGTGACAATGGACCTCAGCTTGCTCCAGAACAGTTGCTCAGTGACAATGGACATCAGCTTGTTCCAGAACAGTTGCTCAGTGACAATGGACCTCAGCTTGTTCCAGAACAGTTACTCAGTGACAATGGACCTCAACTTGTGGAGGAACAGTTTCAGTCATTCCTGAAAATGAATGGGGTGTGACACATCACATCCGCACTGTATAACCCAGCTACCAATGGCTTAGTGAAAAGTTTTGTACAGAGTCTAAAGAATGTATGGTGAGTAACATCAGTGGAACACACTGTCCTGACACCGAATCAGAAGTTCACCAATTTTCACCTTGCATATCACAATGCAGCACACTCCACATTCTGTTCCTGGGTCGTTCCTCGTGTTCACACTTGAATCTCCTCAAACCCAGTCTCAGAAAGAGTATGCAGGGCAAATGGCTGAGACAAACTGAAGGCCTGGAGGTTCGATGTTTCGCTCCTGGACAAGCAGTCCTGCCAAGGGAGTACAGAGTTGATCAAAAGTAGGTAAAGATTAAGGACAGGACTGGAGCACTCTCCTACACAATGGAAATTACATCTGATGTCATCCGGAGACGACACATTAATCAGTTGTGGAGCGCAGAGGCAATTGTTGGAGAAGAAAGGTGGCCACCAGAGTCAGACCACTCCCTGCAGTCTCAGAGTCAGTTCCTACAGACACCACAGAAGAGGCCCCACAACCTGCGATTGCTGGAGACGGGACGGGCAGACGTCTGGATGATCCACGCCGAGCAGAAGTAAACAGGCCCCAACGGCGTCTGCTGTAGTTCAGAAGGATCTTCCTTTGCTGCTCATCGAGAGGCCTCATTTGGTTCCTCGTTAACCCTTTGAAGTGCTTTGCTCTCCAGACGCCGGGCTGGAAATTGCAGTGTACCCAGTCTTATCATGAAGGGAGTGAAATACCAGGCTTTCCGTCAAGTGGGGTAAGTTCGTTGTTGCTTCAGCCATGAGCTTCCCTGCATTCATAAAGGGAGAAACACCCTGTTTTGGAGTTGCAATTATTATTATTGGTTCCTATTCCACTGATTTATATTACTATCGATACAATTCTCATTAAGGGTTTATACGTCGCTGAAAAAGGAGAATTCCGTTGTGGCACTCATGCAAAGGAGATTCATCCTTTAAGAGTAACAGTAATATGTTTGAATACCACGTTCCTTTCTGGTCAACATCAATTCAAACAGCTGAAGGAGTATGTGTTCAAAACGATAGGATAATTGTGACAGTAAATCTCTCGAGAGGATATTAGCTCATTAAAATATGGAACCTGATGCTCTATTTATCACTCAAAGGTCCAGATATCTGAAGGGATATATTTACAAGCCACACACGATAATGCAATTCAGGCCAAAATGCTGGCACTCTGAGGAATGGATTCCATTGATTTTGGGGTGAAATGTTACAAATTGGATTGTTTCACAGAATCATGAGAACCTTGGCAGAATCTTTTGGCAAAAGGGTTTATAGGTGGAAGCTGGAAATGACGAGGATCCATGGGGATGACAAAATCTGAATTCTGTCGGTGTGGCAAAGTCACGGTTGTTATTGGGGTTGGTGCTCCAAACTTGGATGGAATCTGGTCTTGTCCAGGCTGCGTACGAATGGCAGAGGAGAGGGCGGTGGAGGTCCATTTGTCATTTAATTTCACATTCACACCCACATCAGACAGTTTGGATATTGGCACTATTGGAGAGAGGTGGGATCTGCAGACCGTGGGATACCAGGCGAGAGTAGCCTGCCCCAGGTCAAGGGGAAAGGATGGCAGAGTCTATCTCACTGGAGGGCTAGATTAAACACAGAGGCTGCTGTGGACGACTTTGATTAAACTGAGGGTTTGCTACAGAATAAAAGTTTTTGAGCAACTGAGTTTCACTTTACTGTGTAACCTGGTTTAGCTGTTCCATAATACAGGCCTCCGTGACTTAAACCATCATTAACTGCAGAGATCTGTGAGCAAAATAAATTCATCCAGATGGTATATTTTGTGCTTGACTAACAATTCCAAGTTGTGATCATACTCCTCATTCTTTATCACAATGAAATGTTCACAAAATAAGCCAATTTATAGTAACGGAACATGCTAAACACTCAACGTTGGAGAGATCTCATTGGCTCTTTCTGGATACTGAAAGGCCTGGACAGAGCAGACATGGAGAGAGTCAGATCTGGTCACTCTGTTATAGGTTCGATGTCCAGGCTTTGGAGATGGTGCAGGAGAGAGAGAGTAATTTCAAAGGAGATGTGAGGGTTTATTTATACACTGTGGTAAATGCCAGGAATGAGCTGCCTGAGGTCATTGTAGAGGCAAAAACATTGGAGACTTTTAGCAGATGTTTAGATGGGCGGATGTGAAGAAAATGGAAGGATATGGACATTGTGTAGTCAGAAGAGATAGTTTAGTTCACCATTTGATTAATTTAATTGTTTTGTACAACATTGTGGACCAAGAGGCCTGTTCATGTGCTGTACTGTTCTATGATCTTTCCATTAGTAGAGGGTCTGGGATTCAAGACCACAGCCTCTGAATAAAAGAACATCCCTTTAAAATGGAGATGAGGAGAAATCTCATCAGCCAAAGGGGGTGAGTCTGTGGAATTTGCCGTGACAGAGTGTGGTGATGGTGAATCTGTGGAATTTGTTGTCACAGGGTGGTGATGGTGAATCTGTGGAATTTGTTGTCACAGGGTGGTGGTGGTGAATCTGTGGAATTTGTTGTCACAGGGTGGTGATGGTGAATCTGTGGAATTTGTTGTCACAGGGTGGTGACCAAGTCATTGAGTGTATTTAGTGTAGGGACTTCTTGCTTGTTGATTGTTAAGGGGGGATAGGGGTTTTGGGGGGGTGTTAGGGGTTTGGGAGAAGGCAGGGAATGGGGTTAAAAATCAGCTCTGATTGAATGGCCGAGCAGACTCGATGGGCTGAATGGTTTAATTCTGCTCTGATGTCTCATGGTCAGACAGAGTCTGAAAAAGGAATAGAATTGGCATTTCAGGTTGAAGGCATTTCTTCGGGATGGGAAAGCAGATAAAAGAAATGAGTATGAAATTGCAGGGGATGGATAGGACAAAGGAGATATCTCTGATAGAACTGCCCTGAGGGTAAATTTTAAATAAAGTCATCTTCATGGAAGTCACTACAGAAATAAAAATGTTCAAGATTTACAAAACGATGAAATGAGGGCAATTAGAGAGACACAAAGGAATGTACGAGTTTGAAAAGCAGGGCTCAGGACACACGTAACAGTAAGCTTTACTGAGAGAGAAAAACTGAACTCATAGCACAGAAGGCTGATTGCAGCAGAACTAGCTGGTTTTGATGTAGGCGGAGAAAGCAGCTTGCCTGAGCTTTGGAATGGGGTTCTGGGTCTGGGAGGCTGCAGCACAGCCAGACAGAAGGTGAAATGCTGTTCTTTACGCTTTGTTTGGCCTTCTTTTCACAGAACGGCCGGTCAGAGGAGGAGAACTAGTGTAGCAGGCAATAGAGTCAATCTGCTTACCGAACACAGATACTCCCCAAAGCAGTTCCCTTATCTGTGTCTGGCCTTTTCAGTACAGGGGGAGTACTTAGTGAAATCAGGGACGGTGGGGGGGGGGGTGAAGTGAAGAGCTGGGAAGTTGATTGGTGAAGGAGATACAGGCTGGAGGATGGGAATCTGATAGGAGAGGGTTGAAACCCATGGAAGAAAGGGAAGGGGGAGGAGCACCGGTGGGGGGGGGTAAGGAAAAAGGGTGAGAGGGAAATGAGAACGGGGAATCACCCCCACTTTCTTATTTTTACTTCTTATCTTTCTTTCCACTGCTGACTTTGGGCTGGACGGTGAAATCTGGGCCCAGAGCGAGTTGCTGGGAGGCGCGGTCTAGGCCCCAAGTCCTTCGCAGTAGCTGGGTCTTTGAGCAAGGTACAATCTGCTATTTAGACAATTTAAACACTGGCCAAGATCGGAGGCGAGAACCGATTTCACTCACTCTCCGTGATGTTCACTCCTCTCTTCGCACCTTTTTCTGTTCCAGTTGTTCAGTCAATTTAAATGCCACTCTAGACAGACTGAAAAGACAGGGTGTCAGGAAACGGGGTAAGACCCGATTTTGCTTGTTCTCTGCAATGATCACTCCTCTGTCCGTGGAGTTGAGGCAATGAAAACTGTCCTGGCTGCTGCGTTCCATGCCCACTAATGTAATGAACGGATAAGCGAGGGTTCGGGCCTAATCTGGGCTGCCCCGGGGTTCGGATCTGAGGATTCCGTTCTAGTTTGCAATGTTGTCGTTCACTTCAGTTGTTCGCAGGATTTGTGTTTTTCTTCACTCTCTTGCATGTGGGTGTTGGTCTTTTTATATTTTTCTTTAATTGGGTTCTTTCGGGTTTCTTGCTTTGTGGCTACCTGTGAACAAACAAATCTTAAGGTTGTATCATTTATACATTCTTTGATAATAAATGTACTTTGATCGTTGAAGTATATTGGTCAAGGCTGCAGCCGTCTCGTCACTGCCTCTCTCAGTAACTTGGGCCGTAACCCATCAGGCTCTGGGGATTTTTCAGCTTTAATGTTCTTTCAGAGACTCAACACTGCCTCCTTTACCTTGAAATGCTGTAGCAAATTAGCAGGCTCTGCACCGATCTCTTTATCCTCCACATCCTTCCCTCGATAAACACTGATGCAAAGTACTCACTTCCAACTCTCATCCTGTGCTTTCAGTCACGTCCCCTCCTCTGTCTGCTCCCCAGTTATCCTCTTGTTCTTGATATTTGTATAGAATGCCTTGGGATTCTCTTTCACCTTAACTGCAAGGAGCCTTTTCACGGCTCCTCCTGGTTTTCCTACTTCCCTTCTTGAGTTCTTTTCTGGCTTCTTTATAATCTCCAAGAACTCAGTTTGATTTCAGCTTTCTAACCCTTAGACCTGCTTCAGTTCACTTCTTGTCGAAATTCACCACCTGCCTCAACGTCTAAGGTTCTCCTGACTCGCTGACTTTGTCCTTCTGACGGGAACACACCTGTCCTGTACTCAGTACGGTCGGTCTTTAAACACCTTCCAGGTGTCAGGTCATCAGATGCCTAAAGTCAACTGTTCCCGATTAACTCTCCCTAGTTCCTGTCCAATTGCTCTTGTAATTTCATACTGTCCTTCAGGTCCAAACTTATCCTTATCTACAGCTGTCTTAAACCCTAAGGGATTGGAATCACTGTTTCCGAATTGTTCTCTCACTGAAAGATCAGTCACCTGGCCAGGCTCATTACACAGCACCAGTCCAGTGTGGAATCTCCTCCCGTTGGACTATTTACATACTGATTCAGGAAACCCTCTCAGATGTATCTAACAGATTCTGACCCATCTAAACCTCTTGCACTAAGGTGGACTCAATCTACCCACCACAACCCCCCTGTTGTTTTTACACCTTTCCCTAATCTGCCTGCGCATCATTCCCCAATATCCTGGTGGCTGTTGGAAAATCTGTTGTTTCACTTGCTCATAATTTCCACACTGAAGCTATAGAATTTCTCAGCAATTTTATCCTCTTACTTGGCTTTTGGAACAAATGTAAACCCTCCCGTGGGTGGGTCAGGGGCTTGTCACCTGTCCTTGCAGGATGTCACTGCCTGGTGGAGAGTTCCGTTCCAGCCTCCTCTGCACCTGGGAAATGTGCCCTTTCACTGCGGTTTGATACAGAGACCGCACGTCACCAAGAGCACACGCTCTGCCTATTATAGTCCCAATGAAAATGGAAAGGAGATTTCAGCATGTCAGAAATCCAAAAGCAAGAAAATGGTCCCACATCAGGCTAGATAGTTAAGGTCTACATCTCATGGGCCATTTCTTATCGGGCTATCGTCTGCCAGCTTATCATTGGCTCTGGGTCAAGGCTACAGGTGCATCATCTCATCGCTCTTCTACAGATACAGTGCAAATTTGCCAGAACCGTCTCTGTCCTGCCTGGTAGTGAATCCCTGAAACCCAACCCAGAGCGGATGAGGAAACACTGACATGGGATCCAAGTCCGGATGGAATGGAAATTTGGAAAAAGTTACAATTTGAAAATGTTGGAATACTTAGCTGGCAATGACCTTAGATGAAAGGTCACTGACCTGAAACATGATCTCTGTTTCTCCCTTTGCAGTCCCTGAGCATTTCCAAAACATTCTCTTTTCATTCTGGATTTTCAGCATCTGCAGGATTTTGCCTTTGGATCTGAAGGAAGTGGCCAGCATGTGAATTTTCTGCACTTTCTGTTCTAATTTATCAAAGCAGCTCTCGGTCAGTTTCTCTCATACAAAACCGTTCAGTCATGCCACAGTACTGAAAGGTGGATCGCAGTTAAATCATCTTCCCCGCCAACTCATTCAGTTCCTGGCTGACTGCCTCAGCATTCAAACCAGAAACAAATGTACTTTATAGCTTCCTTAATGATATGCCAAAGTCTTCAAAATTTTGCTGAGAAACCCTTTTTCTTTAAAAAACTACTCATTAATGCACCAGGAAGCCAATCTAATGTGATTCTTAAACATTAACAAAAAGAAAGAGATTTTCTTTCTGTGAATTTACGGTGTGTAATCGTGTGGTGTACAGACCATATTGGTGGGACGTATTGTCAAACCCTTTGACCAGCTACTCAATGCAAGTGTGGCACACTGACCACGTAACCCAGTACGGCCTCGCACTGCTTCTCCTGGCCTTATTCCCATGGCATCAGCCCTGCTGGTCCGGGAACACATCCAAGTTATTATCGAGTTCTTCATTCAGATGTACAAAACATGGCAACATCTGTGACCTCATCTGAACTTTCAATCCCGTAATTTAATGACCGGTTGCCCCTACTTCCATTTCATCGTCCACCTCCGGACCGACTGACCTCAATGGATTTCACATTCCCGTACGGCCCTTGTATTAACTCCAGGCAAAGGCAAAGTAAAATTTGTTATCGAAGAATGAACTGTTACCCTGGCCCTCCATTTTGCAATGCACAGTCACCAGTTCCCCCCACAGGTCGTTAGGGTGTGGAAACGGGACGCCCAGAGGAATTGCTTGTGGACACAGGGAGAGCGAGCGAACGTTCAGGATTGAAGCCAGAACTCTGGTGCCACACGGCCAGTGTCTCCATTCACTGCGTCACTCTCCAGACCAGCCCAGAGGCATCCCGCTGAAGGGCAGAATGACAAACGGAGGCGAGGTGGAGGGAACGGGCTGAGGGAAGCAGGAAGGTGGAATAACTGAAGTGGAATTGGCGAAGGAAGCACGGCAAACCTCACAAGCAGTCAATGAGATTGTCTGAGATTTAAAATAATTTCACAAGCTGAGTAGAGAAAGTAACTTGACAAATCTCCTCTGAATATCCGTGGCTGAAGCTCATAAGCTGCTTACAGTGGTATGTTTGCAGACATCCCCTGCTAATACTGACAGACCAGGCGTCCCCTGGTAATATTGACACACTCTGGGATTGTCTACTAATATTTACACACTCTTTGGAGTCTCCTGTTAATATTTACACACTCTCCAGTGTCTCCCGCTTATATTTACACACTCTCTGTGTCTCCTGCTAATATTTACACGCTCTCTGTGTCTCCGGCTAATACTGACTCATGACATTATAATAGAAAATGCTGGAAATACTCAACAGGTCCACAAACATCTGTGGATTTAAAATAAAAGATTTCACATTCAGATCCAGGACCCTCATCAGGAAAGAAACAGGGATCCGGACCCACAATATTAACTGTCTCTCTGCTGACTGTTCCCAGCAGCTGTAGTTTTTATTTCACATTTCCAGCATCTGCAGTTTCTGCTCGGACGTCTCTGCCAGGATCAGCCGATTTTAACACATCTCACGTTAATATTGACAAATCCCCAGGTCTCCATTGCACACGTCCTGTTGCCCTGTTCAGATTCGTAAAGTACTGTGCTGCTGTTGTTGTAGAAAGATAATTTTCATGCATTTATACCCTGGGAATGTTTGCCTATTGACAATAAACTTGAACTTGAGCCTCCAAGGAAAGTTGAATGGTAGCTCTGAAGGCGAGGGAGCTGGTAACCAATCTTAAGGAAGTTAGCAGGAAAGTGGATGAAGCCATAGCAGTGAATGTTGTCCACATGGACTTTAGAAAGACATTTGACAAGGTCCCACACGGGAGGTTGTTCAAGAAGCTTCAGTCGCTCGGCATTCAAGATGAGGTAATAATCAAACACTGGCTTTGTGGGAGAAGCCAGGGAGTGGTAGTAAAGGATTGCCTCTCTGACTGGAGGCCTGTGACTAGCGGAGTGCCACAGGGATCGGTGCTGGGTCCATTGTTATTTGTCATCCATATCAATGATCTGGATGATAATGTGGTTAACTGAATCTGCAAATTTTCAGATGACACCAAAATTGGGGATGTAGTGGACAGCCAGGAGGAATATCAGAGCTTGCAGTGAGATCTGGACCAGATGGGAAAAACAGGCAAATGGAATTTAATTCAGACAAGTGTGAGGTGCTGCACTTCGGTAGGGCCAACCAGGGTAGTTCTTACACAGCGAACGGTAGGGCACTGAGAAGTGCTGTAGAACAAAGGGATCTGGGAATACAGCTTCATACGTAATTCATTGAAAGTGGTTTCACTGGTAGATAGGGCCATAAAGAAAGCTTTTGGCACATTGGTCTTCATAAATCAAAGAATTAAGTACAGGGGTCAGTTTTTTGGAGAGGTGAACCCTAATTTGGAGTATATTGTGAGCAGTTTTGGTCACCTACCTAGAGAAAAGATGTAAATAAGGTTGAAAGAGTACAGAGAAAATTTAGAAGGATGTTGCCGGCACTGGGGGACCTGAGTTATAAGGAAAGATCGAACAGGCTGGGACTTAATTCCTTGGAAAGTGGAAGATTGAGAAGAATGTAGAACATAAAGGAGAAGATTTGCTGAAGGTATAAAATTATGAGAGATAGTGATAGGGAAAATGCAAACAGGCTTTTTCTAGTGAGGTTGAGTGGGACTACACTAGAGGTCATGGGTTAAGGGTGAAAGGGGAAATGTTTAAGGGGAACATGAAGAGAAACTTCTTCACTCAGAGGGTGGTGAGAGTGTGGAATGAGCTGCCAATGCAAGTGGTGCATGCCAGCTCGATTTCAAACTTTAAGAGAAGTTTGGACAGGTACATGTATGGTCGGGGTACGGAGAGCAGGTCGATGGGACTAGGCAGTCTAAATGGTTCAGCACGGACTAGTGGGCCGAAGGGCCTGTTTTTGTGCTGTAGTTTTCTATGGCTCTGTGACTAACATTTTATCTATTGTTACTTTTGGACCAGAACTCACCCAAACTACTTCTCCCACTTTCAACACCAAAATCGCGGCTCTCCTGTTGGTTAATGATTGATGCTTCTTCCCTTCTTCCTGTTCCAGGCACAGGGTCTTCCCTGTTCCTTCCTGAGTTCTTGTTGCTCTGCCTCAGAAATCCTTCACTCTTGTTCTTTTTCCTTGTGAGTTCTGCACCGTTATCCTCCAATTCTTATCGGGCTGTCGTCTGCCAACTTATCATTGGCTCTGGGTCAAGGCTACAGGTGCATCATCTCTTCGGTCTTCTCCCAAGGAATGAGGTCTCTGCTGTCATTCCTTTGCTTTGAGCTGCATCTGGCCATTTCAAACCCTGTTACATCCAGTTCGAGTCGGACACTGGGCTGAGGTTATTTCAGTTCACAGACACGGACCATTCCTCCTGTCAGCCCACATCGAGCCTTCTCCCTTATCAGAGAGCGTCCCACCAGTAACTTAATATCTGGGAACGATCTCTGAGTCACAGGGGGTCAGGAAGGCATTTGTTTTGTCAACGTTCCATTAGATACATTCGGGACATTTAGAGACTCTTCAATGGGCAAATGGACGATAGAAAATTGGAGGGCTGTGTGGGAAGAAAAGGTTAGGTTGACCTTGGAGTAGGTTTAAAAGTCAACACATCAGAGGTCAAAGGGTCTGTTGTGTGGTGTAATATTCTGTGTTCAGTTCAGGAAGAATTATATCAGAAAAGAATAGCAGAGCAGACTCGATAGGCTCAGTGGCCTAATTCTGCCTAATTCTTCTTATAGTCTCAAAGACTTTCTCCAGTTCTTCCACCACCTGGTGAGAACTAAGACATTTGTCCAGCCATCCACTCCTCCTTGGCCAGTTTCAGTGACAGTGGCTGTTCAGCAGGTGTTTAGTTCTTTCAGGCCAACAGTATCTACTAGCAAGAATGACCACAAACGGAGGGGCTGTCCAGGTCCTACACTGTAAGGTAACTGTACCAGTTGTCCATCTATGATGATGACTCAGTTTGTTTACTCCTTATTCCCCTTTTCCTCTTCGTTTTCCTCTAGAGGTTAAGGACATGCCCAGTCTGACCTGCCGGGCAAGCCTTCCAACTCTTACATACTTTTGTCAGAGTCCTTCTCTCTGTTCTCACTCTCCAACTGCTCCCATTCACTCACTGACCAGATAACCTTAGTCAGCCCGGCTTCACCCTGTCAGGGTCAACTCCACCCCTCACCCGGCTCACCCAACAAATGGTTCAGGGACCATCATCAGAATGCTGCTTCTCTCGTGATGGAGCATCATTTTGTGAAAATACACCAACATCCTTGCAACAATATCACGAATGAAAACTGTTTCCCAAAACTCTACAACGGTCAACTGTCCATTCCCTTAAATGCTTTATTAAAGAACAAATGAAAAAACTGCCATTAATCCCTGATTTTAAAATCTTTTCTGAATGTTATGTTCATGTTTGTTATGGAGGAGCAGAGTCAGAGAGAGAGACGCAATACAAAAACAGTCCCTTCAGCCCAGTGAGTTCTCCTGACCATCAACGACCAGGTTACACTGATACTACGTTAATCCCATTAAACCTGGAGATTTCAACCAGGCCAGCTTGAACAAGTCTCCGAACAACACCACCAACATATCACCTGTGGAACCAGAGGAGCTGACCACAGTTATACCACCATCAAGAACACGTAGCGTGCCATCCCACGCCCACACTTTGGAAATTCCAGTCTCCTGGCTGTACTCCTAATCCCAGTGTGGAGGCAGAGACTAAACTGCGCAGCACCAGTGCTGAAGACCAAGAGCGTGTGGTCAAGGGAGGTGGAGGACTGCTTGGAGATGGTGAACTGGACAATATTCAGGGATTCATCTTCAAATCTGAATGAATGCAACATAGTTGTCACTGACTTCATCGAACTCAAAGTGTGTACCTTCAAGAACAGACCAGACGTACCTAAATGAAAGGTGTGGATAAACCAGGAGATACGTAGTCTCCTGAGGGCTGGATCATGGCATTCACAACTAGTGATTCAGATCCATGCCAGAAGTCCAGGTACAACCTATGGAAGAGCAACGGAAGAGGAAAATCACAATTCCGATTGTGGCGAGAGAGGGAATCGGATACATGCCGGCTCTGGCAGGGTTTGCAGCCCATTACTTTCTACAAAGTGAAACCCAGCATCATGAATGGCAGTGATGTTTCACTCCCAGATAATCTCAACGTCTTTAATGCTCGCTTTGAAAGGGAGAATAAAGCTACATCTGTGCAAATCCCTGCAGCATCCGGTGACCCTGTGATTTCTGTCTCAGAGGCTGACGGCACAGCATCTTTCAAGAGGATGAACTCTCACAAGGTGTCAGATCCTGGTAGGACTCTGGAAAAACTGTGCCAACCATTGGGAGTGTTCAAGGTCATCTTCAATCTCTCACTGCTGTAGGCGGAAGTTTCCAACTGATTCAAAAGGGCGACAGTCAGACCAGTGCCCAAGAACAGCAGGGTGAGCTGCATCAATGATTATCGCCCAGCGGCCCTCACATCCACTGTGAAGCAGTGCTTTGAGAGGTTGATCGTGTCTAGAATCAACTTCTGTCTAAACAAGCGCCTGGATCTGCTGCAGTTTCCCTAATGTTCAATAGATCTACAGTGGATACAATCTCACTGGCTCGTTATTCAGCCTCGGATCACCTGGACAATAGTAATGCTTACACCAGGCTGCTGTTTATTGATCACAGCTCAATGTTCAACACAGTCAGACCCTCAGCTCAACAAGCTCCAGACCTGGGCCTCTGTACCTCCCTCTGCAACTGGTTCCCTGACTTCCTCACCGGGAGACCACGGTCAGTGTGGATTGGAAATAACATCCCCTCCTCGCTGACAATCAACCCTGGCACACTGCAAGGATGTGCTGAGCCCACTGCTCTACTCTGTCTCCATAGCTGGGGTGTGATAAGGGCAAATACATCAGGGGTATTTGAGAAACAGATGGAATCGAGCCAAATGGAAGGCTGTGTGGGTTGGATTGATCTCGGAGCAGGTTAAACCATCAGCACAACACTGTGGGTGAAGGGTCTGTTCGGTGCCGTACTGTGCAATGGTCTACGTTCCGTCACATTGAAAATGTTACCTGACTGCACAGTGAGCTGATGGAGGTGGGATCGTTGCATGCACAGGAAGGAGCTCCAGTGTGGACAAAGCATCATTGTACTGGGTGCTGACGTCTCATCGTGTCAATCTACATTGTATTGAAATAGAAACTTCAAACCCGCTGACCATACTGTCGTTGGTGGACATTGATAAAAGCTTGGGGTGAGTGTGTCTGTTCACTTTATTAGCACTTGTGATATAATTATGGGGAACTTTCAAAGCCCATGATCTTAATTGTATCTTTGTCCTCTAGATAAATTACTGCTTTTTTCCCAGCTCCATTGGAAAGATTTACCCTCGAGGTATCAATGCTGCCTTAAGTTGGACACAGTCACTCAGTGTAAAATCCTGTTAGAAATCAGCAGGATGGGAGTGAGGAGGGAAATCCTACATTTGAGGAGATGCAGAAAAGCAGTTTTAGGAAAGGAAGGGATAGAGAGGATGGAAAATGAAGCAGTGGAATTCGTCATACATCTGTGAGAAACAAGAGAGAGCTGAATAAAGAGATGATGGAATGTATTTAGTCATTTTCTCACCTAGAGAGTTGTGTTGAATTGAAAATTGTATTTTAACTGTTATCTCCAGCAGAATTGCTCTGGATACACATTAAACTGAGAGCTGAGCAATTACTGCAATCACTAATTTAGTCAGTCAGTCGAGTAAATCTTCATAACTACAGACAGACTGACACTGTTTGATAGTCTGAACCATTCCTCCCGCTCTACACCAGATCACAATCCAACCAATTACCTTTACACTATTGGGCTTGTGGGAATAAATAGAAGTTCCAATGTTCAAAGTGAATTTCATATCCAAGTACATATACATCCCATCTACAACCCCGATTCATATACATCACCATGTACAACTCTGAGATCCATATACATCACCATATACAACTCTGAGATCCATATACATTAACATATACAACTCTGAGATCCATACACATCACCACATACAACTCTGAGATCCATATACATCACCATATACAACCCTGAGATTCATATACATCACCATATACAACTCTGAGATCCATATACATCACCATATACAACCCTGAGATTCATATACATCACCATATACAACTCTGAGATCCATATACATCACCATATACAACCCTGAGATCCATATACATCATGATATACAACACTGAGATTCATATACATCACCATATACAACACTGAGATCCATATACATCACCATATACAACCCTGAGATCCATATACATCATGATATACAACACTGAGATTCATATACATCACCATATACAACACTGAGATTCATATACATCACCATATACAACCCTGAGATCCATATACATCATGATATACAACACTGAGATTCATATACATCACCATATACAACACTGAGATTCATATACATCACTGTATACAACACTGAGATCCATATACAACCCTGAGATCCATATACATCACCATATACAGCCCTGAGATCCATATACATCTCTGTATACAACACTGAGATTCATATACATCGCCATATACAACCCTGAGATCCATATACATCACTGTATACAACACTGAGATTCATATACATCACTGTATACAACACTGAGATTCATATACATCGCCATATACAACCCTGAGATCCATATACATCACCATATACAACACTGAGATCCATATACATCACTGTATACAACACTGAGATCCATTCACATCACCATATACAACACTGAGATCCATATACATCACTGTATACAACACTGAGATTCATATACATCACCATATACAACACTGAGATTCATATACATCGTCATATACAACCTTGAGATCCATATACATCACTGTATACAACCCTGAGATCCATATACATCACTGTATACAACACTGAGATTCATATACATCACCATATACAACACTGAGATTCATATACATCACTGTATACAACACTGAGATCCATACACATCACCATATACAACACTGAGATCCATATACATCACTGTATACAACACTGAGATTCATATACATCACCATATACAACACTGAGATTCATATACATCGTCATATACAACCTTGAGATCCATATACATCACTGTATACAACCCTGAGATCCATATACATCACTGTATACAACACTGAGATTCATATACATCACCATATACAACACTGAGATTCATATACATCACTGTATACAACACTGAGATTCATATACATCACCATATACAACCCTGAGATCCATGTTCTTGTGGCCATTCACAGTATCGCCAGCTTCATCCAGAAGTGCATCAAGGATGTTGTTCCCCAGAAGTCGGTCAGGGTCTGTCCAAACCAGAAACCCTGGATCAACAGTTCCATGTGAGCAGCACTTAACACGCGACACAGAGCTTACATTGCTGGTAATCAACAGGAGCTCAAGAAATGCAGCTATGATCTGTGCAAGGTTAACCAGGCAGCGAAACAACAATACAGAGACAAGATCCAGACACGATGCTCCACCACCAGCAGACTTCAAAGCTAAACGCAGTGGTGTTTCCAACATCGCTGCCTCTCTCCCAGACAAGCTAAATCTTTGTTATTCTCGGTTCGATGTTGCTAACACTGAGCCCCTGAGGGGACATGCAGATGATGCAACCGGCAGCTCGGTCTTCTCTGAGGCTGCAGTACGCAGGTGTTTCCAATGGATGGACAGTCTGAAGGCTTCAGGACCCAGGACGGGTACTCAGGATCTGCGCGGCACAACTGGCAGGTGTGTTAACAGACATTTTTCATCTCTCCCTCTCCCAGTGTCGAGTGTCTCCCTGCTTCAAAACATCCACCGTTGTCCCCGTACCTAAAAAGACCAAAGTAACATGTCTGAATGACTGGCATCCTGTCGCACTCACCTCAATAATAAGCAAATGCTTTGAGAGGCTGGACAAGGACTACATCTGCAGCACCCTACCTCCCACACTGGATCCCCTTCAGTTCGCCTACCGACACAACCAATCGACAGATGATGCGACAGCTACAGCTCAACACACTGTCCTCACACATCTAGAGAAGGATGTTTATGTGAGAATGCTGTTCTTGGATTACCGTTTAGCATTCAACACCATAACTCCATCCAGGCATGAAAGAAACTCAGAGACTCGGCCTTCACCCTGCATTGTGCAGCTGGATCCTGGACTTCCTGTCAGATCACCAGCAGGTGGTAAGAGTGGGCTCCCTCACCTCTGCCCCTCTGACCGCCAGAAGCCCCTCAGGACTGGGTAATAAACCCCCTCCTTTACTCTCTGTATATCCATGACTGTGTC
Organism: Hemitrygon akajei; assembly: GCF_048418815.1. Classification (NCBI taxonomy): domain Eukaryota; kingdom Metazoa; phylum Chordata; class Chondrichthyes; order Myliobatiformes; family Dasyatidae; genus Hemitrygon; species Hemitrygon akajei. The sequence continues at coordinate 39,102,775 of NC_133131.1, forward strand.
ACCACCCACAGCTCCCATCTGCTAATTAAATTTGCTGATGACACTACATTGATTGGCCTTATCTCAAGCAATAACGAGGTGGCCTAGAGGGAAGAAGTCATCACCCTGACACAGTGGTGTCAAGAAAACCACCTCTCCCTCAATGTCACAAAAACAAGGGAGCTGGTTGTGGACTACAGGAGGAATGGAGACAAACTAACCCTTATAGACATTAATGGATCTGGGACTGAGAGGGTGAACAGCTTTAAGTTCCTCGGCATTCACATCACTGAGGATCTCACGTGGTCTGTACGTACCGGCTGTGTGGTGAAAAAGGCACAACAGCTCCTCTTTCATCTCAGACAGTTGAATAAGTTTGGCATGAGTTCCCAAATCCTTTCTACAGGGGCACAATTGGGAGCATCCTGACTGGCTGCATCACTGTCTGGTATGGGAACTGTACTTCCCTCAATTGCAGGACTCTGCAGAGAGTGGTGCAGACAGCCCAGTGCATCTGTAAATGTGAACTTGTTGTGATTCAGGACATTTACAGTGACAGGTGCATAAAAAGGGCCCAAAGGATCATTGGGGACCTGAGTCACCCCAATCACAATTTTTTTCCAGCTGCTACCATCCAGGAAATGGTAAAACAGCATAAAAGCCAGGACCAACAGGCTCCAGGACAGCTTCTTCCACCAGGCCATCAGACCGATTAATTTACGCTGACACAATTGTATTTCTATGCTATATTGACTGTTCTGTTGTACGTACTATTTATTACAAATATCTATAATTTGCACATTGCACATTCAGACAAAGATGAAAAACGTTGTCTCATTTTTACTATGCACTGTACCAGCAGTTATGGTCGAAATAACAATAAAAGTTGACTTGATTTAATGTAATGTAAAGAATTTTACTCATGTATATGAAGAATGTAAGTAACAAAGTCAATTCAATTTAATTTAATTTAATTTAATTCAGTCAGTGTTTGGGTATCAGCTCTTCATGGTATGTATTAATGACTTTATTGAGAAAACAGAAAACAATATAGAAACATAGAAAACAAACAGCATAATACAGGCCCTTCGGCCCACAAGGTTGTGCTGAACTTGTCCCTATCTTAGAAATTACTAGAGTTACCCATAGCCCTCTATTTTTCTAAGCTCCATGCACCTATCCAAAAGTCTCTTAAAATACCCTATTATATCCGCCTCCACCACCATTGTCGGCAGCCCATTCCATGCACTCACCACTCTCTGCATAAAAAACTTACCCCTGACATCTCCTCTGTACTTACACCCAAACACCTTAAACCTGTGCCGTCTTGTGACGGCCATTTCAGTCCTGGGAAAAAGCCTCTGACTATCCACACAATCAATGCCTCTCATCATCTTATACACCTCTGTCAGGTCACCTCTCATCCTCCGTTGCTCCAAGGAGAAAAGGCCAAGCTCACTCAACCTGTTTTCATAAGGCATGTTCCCCAATCCAGGCAACATCCTTGTAAATCTCCTCTGCACCCTTTCTATGGTTTCCACATCCTTCCTGTAGTGAGGCGACCAGAAATGAGCACAGTACTCCAAGTGGGGTCTGACCAGGGTCCTATATAGCTGCAACATTACCTCTCAGCTCCTAAATTCAGTTCCACGATTGATGAAGGCCAATGCACTGTATGCCTTCTTAACCACAGAATCAACCTGTGCAGCTGCTTTGAGTATCCTATGGACTTGGACCCCAAGATCCCTCTGATCCTTCACACTGTCAAGGATTTTTCCTTCAAATTCGACCTTCCAAGCTGTATCACTTCAGACATTTCTAGGCTGAAGTTCATCTGCCACTTTTCAGCCCAGCTTTAAATCCTGTCAATGTCCCGTTCTAACTAATGACATTCTTTGACACTATCCACAACACAACCAATCTTTGTGTTAACTCCAAGCTAACTGACTGCTGATTTCCACGGATGCTGCTCGACCTGCTGAGTTCCTCCAGCTTGTTTGTACATGTTGATTTGATCACGGCATCTGCAGTGTACTTTGTGTTTACTAACCCACCCTCCCACTTCCTCATTGAAGCCATTTATAAAAATCACAAAGAGCAGCGGTCCCAGACAGATTCCTGTGAAACGCCAGTAGTCACGGGAATCCAGACAGAGTATGCTCCATCAACTACCACCCTCTGCCTTCTGTGGGCAAACCAATTCTGAACCAAGATAGCCAAGTTTCCCGATATCCCATGCCTTCTGACTTTCTGAACAAGCCCTCCATGGGGAAACTCATCAAGCACCTGACTAAACTCCACATACCACCACATCTACCGATGGACATTCAGCAGTTTGTGCTGTGGGTATCTGCCTGCTCCACCTAACATCTCCTGTTGATTCCACTGAGGTCCATAAACATCTTAACAGAAGATCCACTGATGCAGAGTTGTCTCAGGATACGGGATTCGGGAATAACTGTGGAAACTTGGAGAAAAATAAAGCATCAGTTAGACAGCAGGAGTTCAGTCTGATTTCTCTAGTTTGCTCGTGAGAGCAGGAGCATCAGTATCACCATGGTTACGATGGTCGAGTGTTGGGTGGATGGGAGGGAATGACTAACCTCGGTGGTGATGGAGGGAGATGTAGTTTTGTAGTAAAGGGGGATGGTCCAGTTTCAGTTCTAGAGGAGGCAAGGCCAGTTTTGACGGTTAAGGTTTTAGTTTTGATTATTTTGGACCAATCAATGTGCTGGAAATAACTTGATAAATGACTATTTACTCTCTTTCATCCACTGATAGTTCGGGAGCGAAGGCTAGTCAGGTCACCTGTAGAAGACCACCTGCTCTTCACTCAGTATCGCAATGGCATCTTAGACTTGGCCTATGTATAAAAGGTCCAAACCAAATGAAACCCTGTCTCCTGTAAGAATCCAGACAATGTTGCAGGCTTGGACGTGGTAGACCAGTTCCTGTTGGCCACTTGTCCCCAGGGCAGGCCTGGTCTCATCTACCTGAGTAAGGAGGGGTTCTGAGAATCTCCAGCCCTGGCTCATCAACACCCAACACGGAAACCCACCAACCACACACAAGGGCAAGGGATTCTGTTTGGCTTGCTCTCCGTTTCTCCCTGCCCTTGCAGGGTGACTCGTCTTCCCCTGAAGCTCCCCCATCTCTAAGTGAAGTTGACACGTAAGGTACGGCTCTTCTCTTCTTCTTCGGTTGTCCATCGGAATCCAATGACAACGTCCACTCCGTTAACAGTGAGATCTTTGTTGACTATGCAGTCCTATCCTGGACCTACAAGCTCTGTTGCAGGTGGGACATGTATATGTGGTAGTGGTGGTAGTGATGGCAACCATGGCTGCATTTCTCCTGGCTCTCTTCTGCTGTCTTCTGGTTGTTCTTTCCATCTCCAGAATACGAACCCTATCCCTACACAGCTGTCGCCAAGTGTTACGGTCAGCAGCGACATCCTCCAGGTCCTCAGGTCAGATCTTGCACTTCCTTAAAGCGTTCTTCATCTGATCCTTACAGCGCTTCTTCAGCCCACCAGCTGAGTGTCGACCATGATGTAGCTGGCCATGTAACCCTCTGCGGGGTAGCCGACATGGGGGCATCCTTATCATGTGCCCCAGCCACTGCAACTGACGCTGGGTGTTCATGGCCTCAATACTTCTGCAGTTGGTCTTTACAAGTATTTCAGTGTGAGGCACCCGCTCACTCCAGGTAATTCCCAGGATGTGCTGCAGGCAGCTTATGTGGAAGCGCTCCAAGGACTTGATGTGACGGCTGTAGGTTACCCGAGCTTCACGGCTATAAAGGAGGGTGGTGACACAGACCACTTGGTATTCAGCGAATGTGCAGCTACACTCGTCTTGTCCCACAGTTAGTGTGCGAATGCTTCAGTCAGCAACAGATTTATGTCCCGAGTTTATTAATGAAATGAAACAGTAGCAGATCAAAAATCAAATGATTCAGAACTGTTGGGGCTCTGGAGATGGAGATTTATTGCTCCATAAAGCTCGACATTTCACTGAGCATCCTTTGGTGAATATGTATTATGCTGCTGACAAAGTGACGGCAGGAAATTCCACTGAATGAAAGATTTCAACGTTTGCTTTAGACATGCTAACTGTGATTTTAATCTCATTGGACTCATGAGACTGTTGCATGGGACTGGTTAACACTGAGACCCTCAGCTGCTCCCTCCCCCCGGCCCTGTTTCATCGCCGGCTTCATCATACACCTCAGAGACTCCGGGGAGGGGAGAGAGGCTTTAGGAGTTTCTGTCATGATGTCAGGGCTCCTGTAATGGAATTTTAGCATGGCTACAGAAAGGCTTGGACAGTGTGGAGTTTGACTGACGAACCTCAGTCAGAGCCCAGGACAGTCCACAGACACTCGGACGAACATGGATCTACGATGCTGTGGCCATTACAGAGACTCAGCTGTCACGAAGGCAGCTGCTGGGTGTTGCAGGGTTTAGATGCTTCAAAAGGAACACGGGGGGGACGGGGGTAAAGCAAGTGGGAAGTGGCATTGTAAATCAGGGGTAGTGACATTGTAAATCAGGGGGAGTGACGTTGTAAATCAGGGGTGGTGACGTTGTTAATCAGGGGTAGTGACATTGTAAATCAGGGGTGGTGGCGTTGTAAATCAGGGGTAGTGACGTTGTAAATCAGGGGTAGTGGCGTTGTAAATCGGGTAGTGATGTTGTAAATCAGGGGTAGTGGCGTTGTTAATCAGAGGTAGTGATGTTGTTAATCAGGGGTAGTGGTGTTGTTAATCAGGGGTGGTGATGTTGTTAATCGGGGAGTGACATTGTGAAGCGGGGTAGTGACGTTGTTAATCAGAGGTAGTGATGTTGTTAATCGGGGTAGTGGCGTTGTAAATCAGGGGTGGTGATGTTGTTAATCAGGGGAGTGACATTGTGAAGCGGGGTAGTGGCGTTATAAATCAAGGGGAGTGACGTTGTAAATCAGGGGAGTGGCGTTGTAAATCAGGGGTGGTGACATTGTTAATCAGGGGAGTGACATTGTGAAGCGGGGTAGTGGCGTTGTAAATCAGGGGGAGTGACGTTGTTAATCAGGGGTAGTGATGTTGTAAATCAGGAGTAGTGGCATTGTAAATCGGGGTGGTGACGCTGTTAATCAGGGGAGTGACATTGTGAAGCAGGGTAGTGGCATTATTGATCAGGGGTCGTAGCACAGCTGCAGAAAGGGAGGGCATCGTGGAGAGATTGCCCACTGAGTCAGTGTTGGTGGAAGTCAGAAGCAGGAAGGGTCAGTCACACTATTGGGAGTATTTTGTAGACACCCAAGAGCCACAAAAACACTAAGGAATAGGTTTGAGGCAGAGATTGAAAAGGTGCAAAACTAACAGGGTTGTTGTCATGGGGACTTCAAGTTCCCGAATAATGAATGGCACCTCCTTTGTGCAAAAGATTTAGATGGAGCAGAATTTGTTAGGAGAATCTAGGAGGGCTTGCTGATGCAGTAGGTAGACAGGCCCCCCCAGAGGACTGGTCACGTTGGGTTTGGTGCTGGGCAGGTGTGGTATCTCTTAGTTAGAGAGCAGTTCAGACACAGTAACCACAACCCCCTGACTTTTACCTTGGAGAGGGATAGGAGCTGAGGGAGAATTATAACGCTGTTCTGCTGGGGAGCATAAATTGGAAGCAGATGTACTCAGGGAAAGGCACAACAGAAATGTGGAGGTGTTTTGGGAGCCCTGGCTGGAGCTTGTGGACAGGTTTGTCCCATTGAGGCTGGGAAAGGATGGCAGTTTCAAAGACATTGAAATATTATCAGCAGTTCTGGTTGTCACCACACCACTGAGAGAATGTGTTCGAGATGAAGTGAACATAGATGAGAGTCACCCACAGAGAGTGCTGGAGGAACTCAGCCGGTCAGGCAGCGTCTGTGGAGAGGAATAAACAGTCGATACATTGGCTGAGACCCTTCATCACCCCTTCAACCAGGGTGAAGGGTCTCGCCCTGAAACTATGACCATTTATTCCTCTCCATAGAGGCTGCCTGACCAGGTGTGTGTGTGTGTGTGTGTGTGTGTGTGTGTGTGCGCGCGCGCGCGCTCTGGATTTCCAACATCAGCAGAATCCCCAGTCTCAACAGGATTTTGTTACAAGGAATGATTGTACAGGCTGGAGTGGTTCTCGATAGGAGGCTGAGGGGTGACCTTATGAAGGCTGATAAAATTTTGAAGGGATTAGACAGGGTTGATAGCTCCAAAGGTAGGGGGGGTCTAAAACTCGAAGTGTGTTTCAGATAAGAGGGAATTAAAAAAGGTGTGAAGGGCAGGTTTTTCCACAGAGGATTGCGGGTGAGTGTGACACGCTGTCAGGTGATGGTAGAGGCTGGTGTAATTATCGGTTAAAAAGCATTTGGACATACATAGGTCAGAAAGGAACAGAGGGATGGGGCGGCGTGGTGACGTAATGTTTAGAACAATGCTTTACAGTGCCAACGACCTGGGTTCAATTCCTGTTCCTGCCCGTAAGGAGGTTGTGTGTTCTCCCCGTGACGACGTGGGTTTCCTTCGGGTGCTCTGGTTCCCCCCACAGTCCAAAGACTTACCGGTTGGTAGGTGATGCACCATCAATAACTCTCAGAGACAGGAAGCAAACGATAGGCTTTTATTAGCTGCAAGAGACCATGATTAGCAGCAAGAGACCATCACACAACATCCTGGAGACTGAGGGAGGAGCAGTGCCTCCAACCGCCTTTATACAGGGGTCTGTGGGAGGAGCCACAGGAGCAGTCATCAGTGGGCGTGTCCAGACAGGTATATGTAGTTCACCACATTGACCCCCCCTTTGTTTTAAAAGAGAGTCCCCATGGGGCGAGGTTTCTTACAAGTATATTTACAGGTTAAGTCTATCAGGTGGTCGAGTCTGTCGCTGCGATCTATGTAGCACCGGTGGTGATTGCACCGGAGACGGCGGTGATTGCACAGGTGCCGGTGGTGATTGCACCGGTGACGGTGATTGTGCTGGTTCCGGCCTGACTTGAGGTGTCATTCCACTAGGTGTCAGTGATCCCTCATGCGTGTGTGTGGCGCCCGGTATGGGAGTGTCGTGAGGAGTCTGTGTAGGGCTTGGAGTGCGCGGTGTCTCGTGGGTATACACCTCGGTGGGTATGGGGTTCAATGTTACCATGGAGTGTTCGGGGTAGTGGTCTGCTGCTCCTGCGGGCGCCAGGTCGCGGATGGACACCGTGTCCTCCCGCCCATCAGGTAAGACCACGTAGGCATACTGGGGGGTTTGCATGAAGTAGGTGAACCCTCTCGACCATCGGGGAGTATTTATTGCTCCTCGCATGTTTCCGGAGCAGCACTGGCCCTGGGGACGTCAGTCAAGCCGGTAGGGTAGTCCCAGTGGCAGACTTCCTGGGAAAAGAAAAGAGTCGCTCATGAGGGGTGGCATTGGTGGACGTGCATAACAGGGAGCGGATGGAGTGGAGTGCCTCGGGGAGGACCTCCTGCCATTGAGACACCGGCAACCCCTTTGACCTAAGGGATAAGAGTGTGGCCTTCCACACTGTCGCATTCTCCCTCTCCACCTGTCCACTTCCCCGGGGATTATAGCTCGTGGTCCTACTAGTAGCAATACCCCGAGCCAGCAGGTACTGGAGCAGCTCATCACTCATAAAAGAGGACCCTCTATCACTGTGGATATAGCAGGGATATCCGAACAGAGTGAAGAGCTGGTGCAGGGCTTTTATGACAGACGTGGCAATGGTATCGGGGCAGGGGATGGCAAAGGGGAACCGCGAGTACTCGTCTATTATGTTGAGAAAGTAGACATTGCGGTCGGTGGAGGGAAGGGGGCCCTTAAAGTCAACACTCAGTCGCTCAAAGGGGCGGGTGGCCTTGATAAGTTGTGCCTTTTCAGGACGGTAGAAGTGCGGTTTGCACTCAGCGCAGACTTGGCAGTCCCTGGTCATCGTCCTGATGTCCTCAAGGGAGTATGGCAGGTTCCGGGCTTTCACGAAATGGAAAAGCCGGGTGGCAAAGATCTGCATGGAGGGCGTATAGCTGGTCGAGCTGTGCGCTGGCACACGCTCCCTGGGATAGGGCATCAGGGGGCTCATTGAGCCTTCCAGGCCGGTACAGGATATCATAATTGTAGGTGGAGAGTTCCATTCTCCACTGCAAAATTTTATCATTTTTGATTTTGCCCCGCTGTTGGTAGCTAAACATGAACGCAACTGAGCGCTGGTCGGTCAGCAAGGTGAACCTTTTGCCGGTGAGATAGTGCCTCCAGTGCCTAATAGCTTCCACTATGGCCTGGGCTTCTTTCTCCACCGTGGAGTGCCGAAGTTCAGGGCCTTGAAGGGTACGAGAGAAGAATGCTACTGGCCTGCCTGCCTGATTGAGGGTAGCAGCCAGCGCGAAGTCAGAGGCGTCACTCTCTACTTGGAAGGGAATGGTCTCGTCCACCGCATGCATCGTTGCTTTGGCAATGTCCCCTTTAATGTGGCTGAAGGCCGCGCGGGCCTCGGCTGAGAAGGGAAATGCGGTGGACTTGACCAGGGGGCAGTAATGAGGGACCCATTGGGCGTAATAGGAAAATAAGCCTAGGCACCATTTGAGGGCTCTGAGGGTGGTGGGAAGAGGGAGTTCTAACAGGGGGCGCATACGGTCGGGGTCAGGGCCAATGACCCCGTTCTCCACGACATACCCAAGAAGAGCAAGTCGGGTGGTTCCAAACACACACTTGTCCCTGTTATAGGTAAGGTTAAGAGCTTTGGCTGCTTGGAAAAATCGTTGGAGGTTAGTGTCGTGATCCTGCCAGTTGTGACCGCAGGTGGTGATGTTATCCAGATATGGGAATGTGGTTTTCAGTTGGCACTGGTCCACCATCCGGTCCATTTCCCTCTGGAAGACAGAGACACCATTCGTGACACTGAAGGGGATGCGCAGGAAGTGATAGAGCCTGCCGCCCGCCTCGAAGGCGTTGTAGGGACGGTCCTCTGGGCGGATGGGGAGCTGGTGATAAGCGGATTTCAGGTCTATGGTCGAGTACACCTTGTACTGAGCTATCTGATTGACCATATCCGCGATGCGGGGTAGGGGGTACGCGACAAGCTGCGTGAACCTACTGATGGTCTGGCTATAGTCCACGACCATCCTACTTTTCTGCCCTGTCTGAACAACGACCACCTGGGCCCTCCAAGGACTTGTGCTTGGCTCAATGATCCCCTCCCTGAGCAGCCGCTGCACCTCCGACTTAATGAAGGCCCTGTCCCCCATGCTGTACCTCCTGCTTTTAGTTGTCACAGGTTTACAGTCGGGGGTCAGGTTGGCAAATAGCGGTGGGGGAGGGATCTTGAGGGTGGAGAGGCTGCAAGTGGTGTCAGTAGCGCAGCTGTCAGCATGGTGCTGGGTGGGATGTGTGGGTCGGTGTGTGTGTGTGGTCAGTAGCGGGGTATATGATGAAGTCCCACAGAACTGAGGATTTCTGACAGTGATTGGTGGGAGGGGCCTGTCATACTGCATTGTCACACTTTTCAGGTGGCTCTGGAAGTCCAGCCCCAATAGCACAGGGGCACACAGTTGAGGCATGACCAGTAATGCAAAGTTCCGATATTCTGTGCCCTGCACCACCAATGTCGCTACACAACCCCCCCCCAGATGTCTGTGGAATGTGACCTAGAAGCCATGGTGACCCTCTGGCTTACCGACTATGTCACGAGTCCACAGCGTTGCACCGTGTCCGGGTCAATAAAACTCTCAGTGCTGCCCATGTCAAACAGGCAGCTAGTCCTGTGCCCCTCCACCAGGATGTCCATCATTGACCTTGCAAGCTGGTGTGGGGCACTTTGGTCGAAGGTTATGGAGGCCAGAGTTGAATCACCGTCTTGGTGCCCGGTAAGCACCCGTGGGTCGGAGGCGGGGCGAGGTGGCGCTGCGAGTGGCAGCAGCTGTGGTCGATTCGCCGGTGGGTGGTGGGGTCTGCAGCATCTACGGGGCCGGCGGGAGATTGCACGGCTGGACAGCATCAGCATTGTGCAGAGCAGCCTCCAGCGTGTCGGCCAGCTCGATTGCCGACTGTAAGGTAAGATCGGCGTTTTCCAGTAGCTGCTGGTGCACGTACACTGACCTGATCCCTGTAACAAAGGCATCTCGTACCAGGAGCTCCGCATGCTGTTCCACCGTCAGTACCCTGCAGTCGCAGGCCCGCACGAGTGTCTGTAGGGCCCGGACCAACTCAGCGCTCGACTCTCTGGCCCACTGCCGCTGCGTCGCTAAGCGATGTCTTGCGTAGACGGTGTTCACCGGCCGCAGGTACTGTCTTTTCAGGGCATCCAGTGCCCCTTGGTAAGTCGGCAGGTCCCTGATTAGGGAGTATACCCACGGACTGACCCTGGAAAGAAGAACTTTGTGCATGATAGCAGGCTCAGTCACACAAATCTCTTCCAGGTACGATTGGAAGCATGCAAGCCAGAGTTCAAAGGCAATGGCTGCTTCGGAAGATTGAGGATCAATGTCCAATCTGTCTGGTCGTAAAATGCTCTCCATGTTTTAAAATTGCAGCTAATAAAATTGATGCACCATCAATAACTCTCGGAGACGGGAGGTGAACGAAAGGCTTTTATTAGCTGCAAGAGACCACCACACAACATCCTGGAGACTGAGGGAGGAGCAGTGCCTCCAAACGCCTTCATACAGGGGTCTGTGGGAGGAGCCACAGGAGCAGTCAGCAGAGGGGCGTGTCCAGACAGGTATATGTAGTTCACCACAGTAGGTTAATCAGTCATTGTAAATTGTCCAGTGATTAGGCAAGGGTTAAATTGGGGGTTGCTAGGCAGTGTGGCTCGCAGTGTCAGACGGGCCTGTTTCACATGGTATCTTAATAATTAATAAATAAATACAATTTAGGCCAAATGCAGGAAAGAGGATTCGCACAGATCGGCGTTGATGAGTTGGATCGAAGGTTCTATTTCTGTGCTGAATGATTCTATAACTGAGTCAAATGGAAAAGCGTAAAAACAACACAACGTTTTGCAAAACCTGGTGGAAGGGAACAGCAGCCTGGTTGCTTTGTAGGACTTGCAGATTTCCTGTGGCTTGGCATCAGCTCCTCCCACCATTCCACCCCCTCATTGCACCCCTCACCCCCATTCCATCCCTCACCCTCATTCCATCCCTCTCCCATTCTACCCCCTAACCCCCATTCCATCCCTCACCCTCATTCCATCCCTCCCGCATTCTACCCCCTAACCCTCATTCCACCCCTCACCCCCATTCCACCCCTCACCCTCATTCCATCCCTCTCCCATTCTACCCCCTAACCCTCATTCCATCCCTCCCCGCATTCCACACCCTCACCCCCATTCCACACCCTCATCCTCATTCCATCCCTCCCTATTCTACACCCTCACCCTCATTCCATCCCTCACCCTCATTCCATCCCTCTCCCATTCTACCCCCTAACCCCCATTCCATCCCTCACCCTCATTCCATCCCTCCCGCATTCTACCCCCTAACCCTCATTCCACCCCTCACCCCCATTCCACCCCTCACCCTCATTCCATCCCTCTCCCATTCTACCCCCTAACCCTCATTCCATCCCTCCCCGCATTCCACACCCTCACCCCCATTCCACACCCTCATCCTCATTCCATCCCTCCCCCATTCTACCCCCTAACCCTCATTCCATCCCTCCCCTCATTCCATCCCTCCCCTCATTCCACACCCTCACCCTCATTCCATCCCTTCCCTATCCATCTGGCCCAAACAACACACATTGCACTGGGCTTTTCATCTCCATGGCAACACACTGGGCTTTTCATCTCCATGACAACACACTGGGCATTTCATCTCCATGGCAACACACTGGGCTTTTCATCTCCATGGCAACACACTGGGTGTTTCATCTCCATGGCAACACACTGGGCTTTTCATCTCCATGACAACACACTGGGCTTTTTATCTCCATGGCCTGGGTAAAGAGGTTCTGATTTTCATCTGGAACAGCCAGGCTTTACTGTCCCTGTTTCTCTGAAGCCATGTTAATGAAGGAGTCAACGGTCAAAACAGATTCTTTGTGCTCACTGAGCTCGGTGTCCTTCATCCACGGCCTGACTGGACTGGACATCTTTGCTCACAGACGTTCAGCATCCTCACCTCGGGATCATTCCAGGCTGCTCCTGCTGATCTCTGCAAAGCCTCACAGTTTGCTGCTCAATAGAATGGTCGCCAAACTCTACAGAGGAGACTTCTGTCCACGTTTCCATCAGGCTACAGAAGTGGCAGAAAGAGTTTGGCTGCATTGCAGGCTTTCCGAAAGTTCAGAATTCAGGGACAGTGTGCATCCTTACAGAGACCTCGGGCAAATCCCTGCCAGCATCTCCTGGAGGCATTCATTTTCACCGGCCTGTCCACCTCCCCCTCACTCCTCCCAGATCTTCATCCTTACAGAGACCTCGGGCAAATCCCTGCCAGCAACTCCTGGAGGCATTCATTTTCACCGGCCTGTCCACCTCCCCCTCACTCCTCCCAGACCTTCTCTGCAGTCATTAGTTCTCAGTACTGGGAATTGATTCATTCAGTAGCAACAGTTCCTGTAAGTACACGAGTGTTTCTGGCCCACTAATGAGTTTGTTTCAGGACTCGCTCCAGATTTTGTAAACGTCTTTTTTCAGGATATCGATACCTCACCGTTCATTGTCCATCCCTAATGACCCTTGACATGAGGGGCTTTCTGGACCATTGTAGGGCAGCTGGTGGTCAGCCACAGGGGGGTCAGGAGTCATGTGTCGATAAGTTTGTCATTGTAAAGGCCGCTGACGGGGTCAGGGGTCACATTTGTAAAGGCAACTGATGGGGGTCAGGGGTCACGTTTGTAAGGGCAGCTGACAGGGTCAGGGGTCACGTTTGTAAAGGCAGCTGACGGGGGTGCTGGAGTCTCAGGTCGATAAGATTGGCAGATTCTCTCCCTTCAGGGATATTAAGGAACCAGGGGGCTTTTCTCTCAACTGCTGGTTTGCGGTTTGTGATCACCATTACGAACATCTGCTTTATCCCCAAAACTATTTCCTAAATGTGGATTCCCATGGTAGGCTTTGAACTGGTGTTCCTGTATGGTTAGCCCAGGTGTCAGGATGACTAGTCTGATGTTTATCTGTTGGACTGTAGTTGGGCTGATGCCGATGACTGTGAGGACAGGCAGCACATCAGCTGGGGGCCGAACACTCAGACGGACGTGTGAGGTGTCACAGAGGGAAGCCCAGGCTCTCTGTCCACGGATCTCACAACTGAAGGTCTTGCTCTTATTCTGACGTTGGGATGCTGGACAATGTAATTTCAAAGCCATTAGAAGTAACAATGCATTTTCCAGGCCATGTATTCCGCTAGGCTCATGTGGCGATCAAAACTTCCTAATTATCTCACAACACTGTTATCCAGATTATACACGTTTGCATTCCCTGCTGTGTAAGCTGCCACTCTGACCGAAACACCTGCTGCTGAAAAATATTCAGCGGAATTTAAACTAAAAATCCCCACAAAGTTCATAAATGAACAGAATACCTGAGAAATGAAAAAAGAGGATGTAAGAGATGTCAGTATTTGGTCAGGGCAGGCCATAGATTCCAATTATTTTCTGCTAAAATAAAATGCTCTGACCTGGTGTTGATGAGGGCCTCTGACTGACGGACATTTCACGTCAGAACCCACGTCTGATCACGTTTTACACAGAGTCACGGTGTAATGAACTGACTATAACTCTCACCATAGTTGTCTGTGACAGAATTGGTTCACTACTGGCCAATCAAAATTGCTCATCTAAATCAGAATCTGAACACAACTGTGAGCTTCCTGTCACCTGTCTGTGATCGTCCCTCCCCACGCTGACCGTCTGTGTCCATCCCGTTCCCACACTGACCGTCTGTCTGTGACCATCCCGTTCCTATGCTGACCGTCTGTCTGTGACCATCCCGTTCCCACACTGACCGTCAGTCTGTGTCCATCCTGTTCCCACGCTGACCGTCTGTCTGTGTCCATCCTGTTCCCACGCTGACCGTCTGTCTGTGTCCATCCTGTCCCCACGCTAACCATCAGTCTGTGTCCATCCTGTTCCCACACTGACCGTCAGTCTGTGACCATCCCGTCCCCATGCTGACCGTCTGTCTGTGTCCATCCCATTCCCACACTGACCATTTGTGTCCATCCTGTTCCCACGCTGACTGTCAGTCTGTGACCATCCCGTTCCCACGCTGACCGTCTGTCTGTGTCCATCCCGTTCCCACACTGACCATCAGTCTGTGACCATCCCGTTCCCACGCTGACCATCTGTGACCATCCCGTTCCCACACTGACCATCTGTCTGTGACCATCCCTTTCCCACAGTGACCGTCTGTGACCATCCCGTTCCCACGCTGACAAAGTTCAGTCCTGATGAAGGGTCTTGGCCCAAAACATTGACTGCTCATTTCAACGGATGCTGCCTGACCTGCTGATTTCATCCAGCTTATTTGTACGTCTTGATTTGACCACAGCATCTGCAGTGTACTTTGCGTTTACCGTTCCCATGCTGACCGTCTGTCTGTGTCCAGCCGTGTTGTAACAACAAAACCCAATGGAAGCGTGTGGGATAGAATCTGATCTGCAACGTGGCCACATTGCAGCCTTCCAAACTTTGAATCAAGTTTTGTAACTCCTGCTAACCCGTTTTTTCTGCCGTATTAGGATGGACTATTTTTGTCGTTACTCATCCATCTGCAATCCTGCCTGAGATTTTGTTTTGCTTTTACTTCCTCCATTAGCAAACCCTGTCCTGTCTTTTACAACACATCGCCCATCACTGTCACCCTGTATCTACCCACATTAACAGTTCATCTCCACAATAAGCCTGGCCTCAGCCTGTGGGAAATATTCTCTTTGTCCTACAGTCTCTCTCCTGTATTCTCTGCAATTTAACAGTGTATTTTCTCTCTCTTTCCCCGTTCTGAGGAAGGGTCGTCAAACTGAAACGTTAACTTGGTTTGTCTGTCTGAAGCTGCCTGATCTGTTGAGTGTTTTCAGCTTTTCCTGTTTCTGAATCCTGTCGTCAAGCACCTGCCTGGGTTTCTACAACATGTAGACAAAGTTCAGCATTTATCTCTAGCATCAAATCCCAACTTTTCCTGTTTCTGATCCTGTCGTCAAACAACTGTCTGGGTGACTATAACACGGAGGCAAAGCTCAGCATTGGATATCTCGCATCAAATTCGCAGAGAGATGTCTGAGACGGGAACAACAACATTTAAACGATATATGATTTGTACATGGATAGGAAAAGTGTTGAGGGATCTGGGACAATTACGAGGAAATGGAACTGGCTTCGTGACATTTTGGTCCAACAACAGAGGTTAATATGTTCCTGATGGTCATTATTACGTTGGATTAGGAGAGGTGAAGTTGTGTCTATTTGACATGGGAGTGGTGTCTCTGTTTACTCGAGACTGGAGGCTCCTTTGACGGAGTGTCCCAAGCAGCCTCTTGTACTGAGTATGGGCCCAGTGGTCGGGTGTGGGCTCCGCAAGGGGCCAGGGATCGTGGTTTCGAATGCTGAACTGCACAATGGAAAGGTGTGACAAGCATAGCTAATGATTCTTTGGACAAAATTGGTGCCCAGATTTTGATTGGAAACCAGCTAAAGCTCTATAGTTCATGGATCCTTCCCAACTTTCTGCAGGATTTGACCCTTGTTTTACTGTGAGTGAAACACAAGGTAGTAGGTCACATCTCCATTGAAAACCGATTCCCATTGAGAAGTTTGAGCTGAAGTGGAATTATTGGATGAAACTGGATGTTATTGGATGCAAAAGGAGTAAACAGAGATTGTCCCAGAAGGGCCTGAGCCTGTTTCCTAAAGAATCCTAAATTAATCATGTGTCCAACTGTTTCCTAAACTCCCTAAAATAATCGTGTGTTCAACTATTTCCTGGGCCTTTTTCCTAAAGAACCCTAAATTAATCGCGTGTTCAACTGTTTCCTAAACTCCCTAAATTAATCATGTGTCCAACTGTTTCCCAAATTTCCTTTCCAGTATTTTTATTAGTTTCTACATAGAGGAATACAGAGTACAAGAAAGTGTATATAAAAGGTCAGAAAAGATTAAAAAAACACCTAAACTTCCTAAAATAATCGCATGTCCAACTATTTCTTGGGCCTATTTCCTGAACCACCCTAAAATAATCGTGATGTCTGACTATTGTAAACAGAGTAGCTTTAATGCCCAGATCTGACACACCTATAAAGATACACAAACAGGTCGATTTTCCAGGTGAGCATTTCTCACACCCATCCTTTAATGGCTGCCTTTGTCCTTGACCATAAAGTCATTTGAGAAACATCAAACCTAAGCTAATACTGAAGTGTATTTTTCAGGTCTAAATCCTTGTAGGAATGATGACAGGGCCCACACTATATGTTTAAAATGCCATTTTTTTGTGCTATTTGAGATCGAACGTCTGACCAGGAAAGCAAGGGAGAGTGAGTTGTTAACGTAGATTGCGAGGGTCAAGTGCTAAGTTATCGGGGACACATCACAGGAGCTGAACCAAAAGCTGAAACAGATGAATTCTGTTAAATGGTGAAACATGGCCAGGGTTCCCTTGCAGGACGGAGGTAGAATTTGTTCTGAATGAAAGTATTTAGCATTTCATCCTGAATCTGACAGCACAGGTAATTCATTATATACCTCTCCTGGGACCTCCACTAGCAAGAAGGAGACAAATTGCTCAGGCAGATGATTAGTGATTGGAGCTGGGAGATTTCCATTCCACCACAGTACCGTGCACAACCAATAATTAGCTGTGTTTTTAAAAGTCAATATCTGAAGTGGATATGAAAGGCGAAAACTAAAAGTCAACTAAAACTCTTATCCTCCCACTAATCTGCAATTAACACCCTGTAAACGGTGATTAATTAAAACCAATTTCAACTTTAATTGTCAGTCAACCATACATGAATACAACCAAACGAAATGGTGTTACTCTGGGGCCAAGGTGTAAAAGACAGTGCCGGCATTCATATACAGCACAGGGAACATATAGCACGTATAAGTAGCAAATGTATATATGATACAAGCAGATAAAGGTAGCAGTAAAACACAGTCACAGAAAAAAAATGGTCAAGTCCCTCAGTTCATGAATGTTACAGCAGTCAGACTACAGCTTGTCTTCTGTTGAGCGAACACTGGGGGCAGCACTGAGCCCAGCATGGGCACAGCACCACACCACACCAGCACTCCGTGCCCAACTCTGACTCTTCCCCCTGGGCAGCCGCAAACAGGAAACACCGCGGCTTCAGGCCTGGTCCGTGCTACCACCGAGGCCACACAGCTGCCGTGCTGTCCACGGCCACTGTTCACCAATAAACCAGTGAACCGGACTTGTGGCATTCCACACCACCAATGTCCAACAGGGTACCGCGTTCACATGGAAATCGATTAGTGATCACCCGCTATTGGCTGCATACCGTCTTCGCGCCCCATCTCTGTTGCCTCTCCGACACCAGCAGCAGTGTGGTCCACACCGTCCAGCTCCTTCAGATTTTCCCCAGTGAGCAGCTCACTGATGGGGTGGAGCTGCAGGACTTAGTTGTTACTGTGCAGCGGGGACATGTGATCAGATACAATACATTTAAAGAAGACAATCGGTTGACCCCATAGAAGCCGCTGCTTCCGTTTGCGCCTCCATCTCACCGGACCATCTTATAGTGATATCGTTATATCAATTTGAACTGTGATTACGAATGAACTTGAGCCCAAGGGCAGTGATTAACTCCTAACCTTGTAGTTTAACCCTCAACGAGTGATGAATTTCTATTCTGCTGGTTTCCCAGCTTTCTTCAGTTGCTGGTAAACTGAGAAGTAATTCTTGAATTGAACACTAACTTTGTACAGCTTCGAGTCACGCCCTGGCTGAACATGAGGCTGATTACACTCAGTGCCTATTGTGTTGAATTAACTGATCTTTAAGATGTCTCTAATGAAAATGTTTCTTTTCTTTTCTCGGGTACCCACCGGTCAGAGAGAGCAGGATAGCCCGAGTGGCCTGGTTCTGTGTTGTGTGTCTCTATAGCATAATGTCCTTGGAAAGAGGTACAGAGGAGATGTCACGGGTGAGTCTTTTACGCAGAGTGGTGTGTGCATGAAATGGGCTGCCGGTGATAGTGGTGGAGGTGGATACAATAGGTTCTTTTAAGAGACTCCTGGATAGGTACATGGAGCTTAGAAAAATAGAGTCTATGGGTAACCCTGGGTAACTTCTAAAGTAAGTACATGTTCAGCACAGCTTTGTGGGCTGAAGGGCCTGTATTGTGCTGTAGGTTTTCTATGTTTCTAAATAGAGTCTTCAGTGGCTTCCTCGTTAATAACTTTGCGTAATTTTGCCATGCCCCTAACCCCTAATCCAGACAGAATCAGAAATCCTGTGAATCAAAGTCTCCGAATGAAAACTTGCACCATTGGCTTCTCCACCCGGCACCTGGGCTTCATCGTCAGCTACGTACATCAACGCAATAGAAGCTGGCTTTTCCAGACACAGTAACTGTAACCATTCATAAATATCTAGGAATACAGCCTTATTTTATTGATAGGAAACTACTATTTAATAATAATGTATTTACGCATGTTTGACTCAAACGTGTGGAGATACTTGTTGCTTCAGGTCTTTCTATCGATGGACCAGATTCGAATGTGGGACACGGTAGTGTAGTGGCTAGTGCAGTGACCAATTTTTAATGTGCAGTAGTGTAGTGGTTAGTGTAGTGACCAGTTTCTAGCACACGGTAGTGTAGTGACCAGTTTCTAACATGCAGTTGTGTAGTGGTTAGTGTAACGTTATTGACCCGGGTTCAATTCCTGCCGCTGCCTGTACTTTCCCCCGTTACCTGGTGGGTTTCCTCCGTGTGCTCCGGTTTCCTCACAAACTCCACAGACGTGCAGGTTCCTTGTGAATTGGTCACATGGGTGTAAGTGGGTGGTGTGGGGTCGAGGGGTGGGAAGGGACTGTTCCTATGTTTTAACTCTTTAAGTCCGTCAGTCTGAAATCCAACACAGCAATGTACGAAAGTGATGAAGTACGTTATCTCCTGGAGCAGTGGATTTTAAACTGGCTCACCTTCCATATGTGGACAGTTTGAAATTCTACAGCCCCATCATCAGTAAAGTTAAAGCAATTACTTCAATCAGTAGAAGTATTTTCTGAAGGAATGAACCTGAACTGTGAGCGACATACTGTAAGCACAGAACATTAAATATAAAGAACAGTGAAATAGATCAAGTCAATATAGATCAGAGCATCAGGCTACGATTCAACCAATGGATGAACATGAAGCATTTCAGTTTCTGGGATTTCAACCAACAAAGAAAATGGATCACAGTGCAAGAAAAGGAAAACTTTCAACACAATTTATTTCAAGGCTTGTCACTGGACCAGAGTGTGTATTTTTACCCAGGTCACTGGACCAGAGTGTGTATTTTGACCCAGGTCACTGGACCAGAGTGTGGTTTTTTACCCAGGTTTCTGGACCAAAGTGTGGATTTTTACCCTGGTCACTGGACCTGTGTAGATTTTTACCCAGGTCACTGGACCAGAGTGTGGATTTTTACCCAGGTCACTGGACCTGTGTAGATTTTTACCTGGGTCACTGGACCAGAGTGTGGATTTTTACCCAGGTCACTGGACCATAGTGTCGACTTTTACCTGGGTCACTGGAGCTGAGTGTGGATTTTCACCCAGGTCACGGGACCAGTGTATGTATTTTTACCCAGGTCACTGGAGCTGTGTGTGAATTTTTACCCAGGTCGCTGAATCTGTGTGTAGGTTTTTACCTGGGTTACTGGACCTCTGTGGATTTTTACCCAGGCCACTGGACTAGAGTGTAGATTTTTACCTGGGTTACTGGACCAGAGTGTGGATTTTTACCCAGGCCACTGGACCAGATTATGGATTTTCATCCAGGTCGCTGGACCAGAGTGTGGATTTTTACCCAGGCCACTGGACTGTGTGTTTTTTTATCTGAGTCTCTAGATATTTGTGTGGATTTTTACCCGGGTTACTGGACCTATGTGTGTTTGAAACCAGGACGCAGGACCAGCATGTGGATTTTTATCCAGGTCACTGGAGCTGTGTGTGAATTTTTACCCATGTCGCTGAATTTGTGTGTAGGTTTTTACCTGGGTCACTGGACCTCTGTGGATTTTTACCCTGGCCACTGGACCAGATTATGGATTTTCACCCAGGTCACTGGACCAGAGTGTGGATTTTTACCCGGGTCACTGGACCAGAGTGTGGATCTTTACCTGGGTCACTGGACCTGTGTGTATATTTTTACCTCAGATGTGGATGTTCATTTGTTTTTATTTAGTGAAACTCCCCACAACCACCATTTAACCCTGGCCTAATCACTGGACAATTTACAATCACCAATTCACCCACCTTGAATAAACTGGAGCGCCTGGACAATCCCACACATTCCACAGGGAGGATGTACAGGCTCCTTAGAGATGACGCCAGAATTTAACACCAAACTCCAATGCGCCAAGTCGCAATGGTGTCACATGAACCGCCACACTGCCCTGGCATCAGTGGGTGTGAGTGTAGATTTTTATTCAGATCGGCTGTCGATTTTTAGCGGAAATGATTCTTTGAGGGATTTGCACATTGAATATCAGATGAAGGACGATGCCTCATTGACATTTCCAGACAGTAAATTGTTGCATTTCCGTAATGAAAGTTGGTGAGGTTCCAACAAGTCACCAGGTTTCATTCAGGGGCATCTTGTGGTACTGAAATTGGATCAGAGAGCACAGTTACTGCCTTCATTTGGGATCAAGCTGCAAGCCCTTCCCCTCCATGGGAATCAGGGTTCTGCCAGCACACGGAGCAGGCATGAAACTCCTTTCCAGACCTACTGTGACAAAGCAAAGACGGCTCACTCCTTTCTGCCCATTGAGTCGAGCCAGACACCGGGCAGACAGAAATAGCAGGCTTGGTATTTTGCACCATTGCTTTCAGAATTGCTTAGAGAGAAATTGCAGCTGTTACACTGGGGCACTTTGGCTGGTGGGAACGTGTGGTCTGCAGTGAACTTCTAACTTCCCTTCAGAGAAGAGGAGCAGACTACCCAGTCTGACTCTCCAATGCAGGGCTGAGGCAGTGCTGGAGACATGGCTTCCATCACAGGTGAACGCCACTGATCCCACAAATTCCCTTTGAGAAGGAAAGGAGGAGTTAGGTCCCAGTCATTGTTTATTCCTTATTCAAAATCACGAAAAACTGGCAAACTCATCTTCTGCATTTGACTCACAAACAAGAGAAGATCTGCAGATGCTGGAAATCCAGGCAACACTCACAAAATGCTGGAGAAACTCAGCAGACCAGGCAGCATCTATGGAAAAGAGTACAGTCGATGGTTTGGGCCAAGACCCTTCAGCAGGACTGGAGAGCAAAAGCTGAGGGGTAGATTTGAAAGGTGGGGGGAGGGAGAGAAACACCAGGTGACAGGTGAAACCGAGGGGGAGGGGATGAAGTAACGAGCTGGGAAGTTGATTGGTGAAAGAGACAGAAGGTCATAGAAGAAAGAAAAGGGGAACGAGCACCAGATGAAGGTGATGGGCAGGCGAGGAGATCTGTGGTAGTGGGTGTGTAATCGGGCTGTCCAGGGGAAATCGGTTCAGTGAGGTTGTGAGTTGTCATTGGGGAAATAAAGTTGTGTAACGTGGAATCAGAAAATTGTCACACCAAAATGACAGATTGCATAAAAGTTTCACAGTGAACACTTTGGAAGTGTGAACTTGAGGCAATTGAAAGAGTTCACACACAAAATGTTGGAGGAACTCAGAAGGTCAGACAGCATCTATGGAAATGCAAAAACAATCAATGTTTTGGGCCGAGACAGGAAAGGAAGGGGAAAGATGCCAGAATAAAAAGGTGGTGGGAGGGGAAGGAAGACAAGCTACAAGGTTTTAGGTGAAACCAGGTGGTGGGGGAGAGGGAGAAGGTTTTAGGTGAAACCAGGTGGGTGGGGGAGAGGGAGAAGGTTTTAGGTGAAACCAGGTGGGTGTGGGAGAGGGAGAAGGTGTTTGGTGGTTAGGTGGATGGGGGAGGGTGTATGAAGGGTTTTTGTGGGTTGAGGAAGGTATGATTGGGGTTTGGTGGGCTGGGGAGGGTATGAAAGTGTATTGGTGGTTTGGGGAGGGTATGAATGGGGTTTGGTGGATTGAGGAGTGTATGAATGGAGATTGGTGGTTTGGGGAGGGTATGAATAGATGTTGGTGGCTGGGAGGGAGGGAGGGAGGGAGGGAGAAGGTGTTAGGTGTGTGGGGAGGGTGTGTGAATGGGGGATTGACAGAGGTGTTGTTCATTGGCCTCAGCTCGCTAAAGATTTTGAACTGTTGGTGGGCAATGAACTGAATGTCCAGATTGTAGAGCCAAGGCACCTTTAAAAAGTTTGAAATGGCCAATGAGATCTTTCCACAGAGCATGTGAATATTGATTGATAATTCATTGGCATTGTGAAATGGCTTTGTGTTTTCCACTGTGACAGAGTATGGCATCAGAGAACTGAGATCCATTTTCTAATATTGTGGTTTATTTGAGAATTAGCCCTGAATAGTTCAACCATTCCCACTTGAGTGCCTTCTGAAACAAAACTGCATCAAGCACAAGATTAATTTAACACAAAGTCCCACATCAAAAGAGGTAGCAGAGACATCAGTGAGAGTTGTCAAAGAAAACTTGAGACAAGTGAGACTTGTAAAAACAAGTATTGTCAGAGAGTTCAGACTGAACAATGGGAAATTGATCAGCAAAACTCTGCTGAGCCTCAGGATGATACCACACATCACACCAGCATCTGCTCCTGCTGAGTTACTGATGTCCAGAGACAAAGAGCTCGTGACTTAATTCAGCTAAATCTGAAAGAGGATTGACAGAGAAGTACTTGAGATAGGAAACAAAATTATGATTCAAACCACAAATGAAAACAATTGTAATGAGATGATAGATTTTGTGTGCTGAGTTCCACCGTTCCAATTTCACACTGGGATTTCAAGCGACGGAGAGCTGGAGCCATGTGACAAAGTGATATTGGAAATAGGAGATAAATATCAAGGTTATGCACGTGCATCATTTATTTCTCACGGTGATATGTGAGAGTATTCAAGGGGGACATGATTCTGAGCTCAGTGGAGAAAACAACACAAAAATCTGCTGAACTGAGCGTAGCTTCCTCTGATCGACACAAGCTGATCTGAGAAGATAAATTTCTACTTAGCCTGAAAATGTGCATCACTTTTTAAAATCAAATGACATCTGTGCTCACGTACTGAGCTGACAGAGAGAGTGAAATATGCGTGTGGTTTGGTAACTCTGCGTGAACGTCAGAAATTCCTAACATTCCTGCTGCTGAGAACTGGAATTGGAGTTGGTTTAGTATTGTCACTTTATCGACAGTGAAAAGTTGATCTTGCACACTGTTCAGGCAGATCAGAAAGAGCAGCGGAGATGAACTGGCTTGCTGCAGGGCCAGTACAGAAGTGATCGGCCAAATGGACTAATGTTACATCATTCTCTGATGCACTTACTCAGTGTCTCTGATCTCCAGCTCCAGTTCCATTCTTTCAGCTGCCTCACATGTAAATGGGAGTACAGGGCAAGGCAACTTAGTAACCAAACTGGTTAAAGATTCACTCCTTAGGTTCATCACTGTTCCCAACTTTTGTTCCAGAGGCTCATCCCAGGGTTTCTGCTTCTGCCATCCTTGGGCAGTGATGTCCAGAACTCCCCAAATTTCATTCACTCCACCATTGTTCATGTTCTCTCTGTCCACATCCCCATTCATTTCCCACAGTCCTTTGCTGCAAGGAAACTACCCTCAGCTGAGCCAGGTTGCTCAGAACTAGGAATCTCCAGTCTCAGTAACATTCTGTTAATCTCCTCCACACACTGTTACCTAACGTACATCTTACACAATTGTAACGACCTCTCAAGGTCCCGGGATCCTTCTGGGGTACATTCTATCTGGGGGCCTGATTTATCTGATTTTGTAGATGCAAGATCTCCTACTGTGCTCCTTCAGACCATAGTAACTATTTCCAACACTTCACAAACTTTCCAGGAATTAAACTCATGAATCGCATGGTCATGCAGCCTCTGCCTCACTGAGCTAGAGACTGAAGTTCAGTCTTGTCTGTGTGGAGTCTGCACGTTCTCCCTGTGTCAGGCATGGTGTTCCTGTAGATGATCTGGTTTCCTCCTGCATCCCAAAGATGCAAGGACTGGTGGGTGAACTGCCATCTGAAATAGTCCCTGATGTGTAGACAAGTGGTAGAACCTGGGGGGAGTTGATGGGGTGTGGAGAGAGTAAAGTGCAATTAGGTTAGGATTTGTAGTTGATGGTTGGTATAGATTCAATGGGCCGAAGGGCCTGTCTCTATACTGTGTGACTCCATAACTCTCTGGCCCACTCTGAAATGTCTCCAGTGCAAGACTATCCCAGCTGTACTAGTGGGTTAATACTGCTGCACAGTCCCAGGATCTGTGAGCTGTATTGTTCTGTGGTCTATGTTCTATATACTGCTACTTCTATTTTCTATTGTATAATAATCTTTTTAAGTTGAAATATGTTATAATAATCTTTCTAAGCTGTATCAATGCCTTCACTGCTGTACCGATCTGGGTCTTGATCAGCATGTCTATTGTATCTGGGCTTTTCATTGTCCTCTCTCACTGCGTGATGTAGTTTCACCTTGTACCAATCTGTACCAATCTGGGTCTCGAACAGCACGTCTACTGTATCTGGGCTGTTCATTGTCCTCTCTCACTGTGTGATGTAGTTTCACCTTGTACCAATCTGTACCAATCTGGGTCTCAAACAGCACGTCTACTGTATCTGGGCTGTTCATTGTCCTCTCTCACCGTGTGATGCAGCTTCGCCTTGGCCTTGACACCAGGAAGGCAACGTGCCATCCTGGAATCACACCAGAAATGCTGTCTTCCCTCCTGTCTATTGAATCCTCTAACAAAGCAGCTGTCCTCTCCTTCTGACCCACATCATGAACATCTGAGTCAACTGTAGTGCTGTGGACTTAACCCCTGAACATCTGACATCTTCTCCAACAATCTCCAGCGTGGCACAGAGCTCCAGCAGGTTCGACTGCCCGCTTCATAGCTTCAGAGACCCAGGATCCCTCCTGATCTCTGGCACTGTCTGTGCGGAGTTTGTATGTACTCTTTGTGGTTGAGTGGGGGCTCTGGTCTCCTCCCACATCCCAAAGATGTGCTTGCAGGTCACTCTGAATGCCCCCAGTGTAGCACAGTTGTGATTCCGGGCGGGACCGAGTCTTCCACGTGCCGGGGGTGAAGTGAAGCTGCAAAACGTGGGTGGCAGGAGAACGAGGAGAAGTTGATGAGCCTGTGAGAGAGAATATCGTGCAAGGAAATAAGGGGGGAGAGACACTAGAATTGATCTGTGGGCTGGCAAAGACTCAACAGGCTGAATGGCCTCCTTCTTTATCAGAAGGAAAAGTGAGATAAATGTGAATAGGACAGCGGGATACACTCAGAGTGCCCTGCAATGCTGATCTTTGTGAAGGCCTCTATTTTCTCAAAACCTGCAAGATCATAAGCTACAGAGCCTGCCGTCTACCCCATTGTGCGTTTGCTCTCTGATGAGGTGAATGGGACTGAGAACCCATGCATAGCAGCTGATCAATGCTGATGAACAGAGATAAATCATCTGAAGAGCTCAGTGAAGCGTGGTAATATTGACATCTTAAACAATCTGATTGTTCCTCTCTGCTGCAAAGGAAAAAGTTTCCTAGTTAGTGATCAACCATCAGAGGATAATGAATGGTCTATAACTAATATGTTGGCTCTTGATCGATGCTCTGTGAGAATCTTGTGATATCAATAAACTTTCTCGAGCCATTGATAAAGGCCTGTTACCAAGACTCCTTTGATTGATGACAGCTTGATTGCTCGTGCATCCATTAACCAATACGATTCAGGAAGGAAGAGAAGGAAACAGTCATGAAATCCACAGTGTGATTATAGTTCTGGAAGTAATTCTCCCTTGTTTCTCCACCCCACACTTTCTAATGCCACCTAACCCCCAAACCCAGGAAGCCCAGCTTCCTATCGTTACCATCCTGACCAGTTCTGTGTCATCATAGACTTTAGCATTTGATGAATCTCATGACCTGCCCTCCTGAGACCAAAGTTCAGAATGGACTGGACTAAAGTAAATAATTTTAAGGTGGGAAAGCATCTTATTCCGTAAATCTCTCCTCTCACTTCTCGTCAGCAGTAACTCTCTCGAATCTGCTGTCCGTGGTACTGATTGAACTCTGTCCATGGTCCTGATTGAACCCTCTCCATGCACTGCTCTGGAGGCTGATCATTGCTCGGCTATTCAACAATGGAAGGAATCACAAGATCACCCAGATCAGCATTTTCATGTTCTGATGATGGGTCCCATTGTTTCTCTTTCCACAGATGCGGTCTGACCTGTTGAGTTTTCCCAGTATTTGTTTTCCATATTGTTTGTGTGAGTTGGGTCATTTGGAGATGTGGTCTTTGCCGACAATTCCCCTGCTTCCCTCCGTTGGCTGTTCTGAGGTTAGTGGCAGCACTCGAAGCGCTGATGTCTGATGCCTCGGCTCCAGGTTGCTACTCTGTCCATGAGGCCGGGACGCCTCACCTGCCCAACAAACCCTGCGTGATTCACAGCTCAGAAGCACCGTTTTGGCAGAGGCATTGGGAATTAAGAAAGAACAGCTTTATTGAAGTCCACATGCAATAACACAGTGATTCCACTGGAGTTCAAAGCAGGTTTCTTCTGCTAATTTACTTCCAATTACAGTAGTCTTTACTCATCTGCAGAGACGTGTTTAATTAGCCCCAGCTTATCAGTCTTTCTCGGTTTTCTTCCCATCGGCAGAGCTTTGTGGTGACGGATGAATTTCAGTAACAGAAGGCCACCTCCAGTGAAATTAGTATCATTAACACTCAAAGCAGCTTCCTAATGAATTCACAACTCAAAGGAGGATGTTCACCTTCCCTGCCTCGACGTGAATGGACCTGCTTCAGGCAGGGCATCCGATCATTCTCTGCTGCCCTGTTGCCGCTGACAGTGAAACACCATCTTCACAATGTTCATTCACAGTGTGGTGTGTGACGGCTGGAGTCCCATTAGCTGTAGGATCATTCCCACCTCTCCCCCATGCTCACGGGACCTTGAGTCTTTATGGGGCTGTGTTCCTTACCTGTGTTGGGTGACACAGTGATACAGGTTCCCACCCCCTCTGCACTCGCTGGACTTTGAGTCTTTACGGGGTTGTATCCCTTACCCTGTGTTGGGTAACCCAGTGGTACAGCTGGTAGAGCCACTGCCTTACTGTCCCAGTAACCCAAGGCTGACCCAAACCTCTGACGCTGTCTGTGTGGAGTTTGCATGTCGATCCTGAGACTCTTTCCTCTGGGGACTCCAGTTCCCTCCCATGTCCCAGAAATGTGTGGTGGGTTAATTGTCAGTTGTAAATTGCCATTTGTGTGTAAGTTAGTGGGAGCATCTGGGGAGATTTCATGGTAGAGTTAGGAGAATAAAATGGGTTTGCATAGAATTAGTGTGAAAGTAATGGGTGCTTGATGGGCAGCTCCGACATGGCTGAAGGGCTCTTTCTGCCCCATCTCTCTGTGTCTATCACTTTATCACTCTATCTCTCTGTGTGTCTATCACTCTATCACTCTCTCTGTGTCTATCACTCTATCACTCTATCTCTCTGTATCTATCACTCTATCACTCTCTCTGTGTCTATCACTCTATCACTCTATCTCTCTGTGTCTATCACTCTATCACTCTCTCTGTGTCTATCACTCTATCTCTCTGTGTCTATCACTCTATCACTCTCTCTGTGTCTATCACTCTATCTGTGTCTATCACTCTATCACTCTCTCTCTCTGTGTCTATCACTCTATCACTCTCTCTGTGTCTATCACTCTATCACTCTATCTCTCTGTGTATCTATCATTCTATCATTCTATCTCTCTCTCTCTATCACTCTCTCTGGTCTATCACTCTATTACTCTATCCCCCTGTGTCTATCACGCTATCTTTCTGTATCTCTCTGTCTCTATCACTCTATCCCTCTGTGTCTATCACCCTATCTCTCTGTGTCTATCACTCTATCATTCTATCTTTCTCTCTATCACTCTCTCTAGTCTATCACTCGATCTCCCTGTCTCTATCACTCTATCTCCCTGTGTCAATCACTCTATCACTCTATCTCTCTGTGTCTATCACTCTATCACTCTCTCTGTCTCTATCACTCCATCACTCTGTCTCCCTGTGTCTCTCACTCTGTTTCACATTAGTTTGGAGTCACAAGAGATTCTGCAGGACCTGGACAAGATTTGCAGCAACTGAAGAAGCTCTTGTGTCTCTGCTTTCCTGCTCCACTCTTGATGTATGATGAAACTGAGGAGGATGTCCTCCTCTCTTCAACAGGAGTTCAGTGAGACCCTCCCTCTGACCCCCTCTGTGATCTCTCTGTTCTCTCCTCCTGCCACCTTCTCATCCTAGCTTCTGCCCCCTTCCTTTCCAGTCCTGATGAAGGGTTTTGGCCAAAAACATCAACTGTTTATTTCTGTCCCCAGAATCCACCTGACCTGCTGAGCTCCTCAAACAAGAGAAAATCTGCAGATGCTGGAAATCTGAGCAATACACACAAAATGCTGGAGGAACTCAGCAGGCCAGGCAGCATCTATGGGAAAAAAAGTACAGTTGACATTTCAGGCTGAAACCCTTCGGCAGGACTGGGAAAAAAAAGCTGAGGAATAGATTTAAAAGGTGAGAAGAGGGGAGAGAAAACCACCAGGTGATAGGTGACACCTGGAGGGGGAGGGATGAAGCGAAGGGCTGGGGTCAATCGGTGAGATGAGGTGAGAGAGGGAAAAGAGATGGGAAATGGAGAGGAGGCATTACTGAAAGTTTAAGAGATTGATGTTCATGCCATCAGGTTGGAGGCCACTCAAATGAAATATAAGTTGTCTCAGTCCTGATAGGTTATTTCCTGGTTCCCTTAAATTTCCTTTGTGTCACGATCGGGACCGCTAACTTCTTGTTTTCCTTTAATTCATTGTTACCCCATGGTTCGTGGGCTCTGTAATCAAAGGAACTTGATCCTCAGCTGAACTAGCAGTATATAGTGTCCAGCTTACAACTGCTCAGCGCTAAATCACCACCAGACGTCACCTTACGTCACCGAAGCCAGTGTGAGCAAGTCACATCACTGGAGCGAGCCAAGACTTCTCCCCGAATTGAGTGCCAGTAAGTCGCCTCTCCTCGCCGCAGCCAGCCCGTTAAATTACTTCACCTGAGTGGGTCCAACAAATTAACCCGCCAGAGTCAGACAAGAGCCACTGTCTGTGGTTCTTGGGCCACGTCAAGAGCTTGCCGCTACTTGGAGCCATTTCCTGCCAAGATAAGGAACTGACTTTCATTGTGTAATTTTGTCTCTTCGTTTTCTCGTCTCTGCTGAGTAGGTCCGGCCGTTTTGCTGCTATGAGTTTGGAACTGTCTCCTTGTGTCCTCATCTCCGTTGGGTAGGTCTGGCTGTTTGCCACTATGCAGAGTTGGGGAATTCTGTCTCTTCATGTCCTGTGTTCTGTGTCCTGCGTCCAAGAAGAGTTCCGGCTCTGTGTCCAAGGAAGAGTCCCGGCTCTGCGCCCTGTATCCGAGGAAGAGTCCCGGCTCTGTGTCCTGTGTCCAAGAAGAGTCCCGGCTCTGTGTCCTGTGTCCAAGAAGAGTTCCGGCTCTGTGTCCTGTATCCGAGGAAGAGTCCCGGCTCTGTGTCCAAGGAAGAGTCCCAGCTCTGCGCCCTGTATCTGAGAAAGAGTCCCGGCTCTGTGTCCTGTGTCCAAGAAGAGTTCAACTCTTCTGTGTTCCGGGTTCCAAGTCCAGGCTCCAAGTTCCGGGTTCTGAGTCTGGGTCCCAAGCCCCAGTCTAAGCCCTGGGCCTGAGTCCCAGTCCCAGCCCAGGCCCTGAGTCCCAGTCCCAGTCCCAGCCCAGGCCCTGAGTCCCAGTCTAAGCCCAGACCCTGAGTCCCAGTCCCAGCCTAGGCCCTGAGTCCCAGTCTAAGCCCCGGGCCTGAGTCCCAGTCCAAGGCCAGGCCCTGAGTCCCACTCTAAGTCCCGGGCCGGAGTCCCAGTCTAAGCCCCGGGCCTGAGTCCCAGTCCCAGCCCAGGCCCTGAGTCCCAGTCTAAGTTCCGGGCCGGAGTCCCAGTCCCAGCCCAGGCCCTGAGTCCCAGTCCCAGCCCAGGCCCTGAGTCCCAGTCCCAGCCTAGGCCCTGAGTCCCAGTCTAAGCCCCGGGCCTGAGTCCCAGTCCAAGGCCAGGCCCTGAGTCCCACTCTAAGTCCCGGGCCGGAGTCCCAGTCTAAGCCCCGGGCCTGAGTCCCAGTCTAAGTCCCGGGCCGGAGTCTGAGTCCAGCCATGCTTATTCCTACTTCTGCTTTGCTTACTCCTTGATTTCCCTCTGAGCAATCCCTGCTTCTCCGCTTTCCTTGTAACTATTTAAAAAAACGCTACTTTGTTAACAGTACGAAACGTGTTTGTATTGTCCACCTGTGTTCCGCACTTGTGACAATAAGGAGTTGTTCCTCCAACCTGAGTGTGGCTTCATCACAACAGTGGAGGAGGCCATGGATGGACATATTGGAATGGGAATGGGAAGTGGAATTAAAATGGGTGACCACTGGGAGATCCTGCTTGTTCTGGCGGATGGGGTGAGGAGGCTCGGCGAAGCAGTCTCCCAATCAATGTCAGGTCTTACCGATATACAGGTGGCCACACCAGAGCACTGAACACAGTAGATGATCCCAAAGGACTTGTGGGTGAAGTGTCACCTCACCTGGAAGGACTGCAGAGTTCCTCTATCACTTTGTGTGCGCTTTTTCAGTTTTGGGATGTCCTGCTCCCGTAGGCTGACCCAGCTGAATAACTGGATAATGGTGATGCCAAGTTGCTGCTGGTGATGAGAGGGATGTACAGATTCAGGTTTATTCATCACAAGAACTTCGAAACAAACAGTGAAACGCATCATTTGTGTTAACAACCAACACACTGGGGATGTGCTGGGAGCAGCGAGTGTCACCACACATTCCAGCACTAACTTAGCCTGTGCACCATATTCAGAAGCAACAAAAACAACAACAGTAAACAAGCCTCTTTCCCGACCTCCCACCCACTCACCAACACTGACAGACTCCAACCCCAGGACAAACTGCCTCAGGGCCTCCAGTCCTCACCAAGCTCTGGACTTCAACCTGTGGCTGTTCTCTCCAGACTTTGCCAACCTCTTGGTATTGATCCCAGTACTCACCGATCATGGGTTTGACCTTCTGTCCTTGACCGAACTTTGGGTTTGACCTTTTGTCCTTGACCCCAGGACTCACCGATCTTTGGGGATGACCTTTGGGCCTCTCTGATCACGGGTTTGACCTCAGGATTCTGTAATCATTGGTCTGACCTTTGGTACGACCTCAGGACACACCAATTATGGGTTTAACTTCAGGTCTCGACCCCAGGACTCCCACTGACCTCCAATCCTGGTGACCTGGGGAGGAGGTGGTCACTTGTTAGGCTCAATGGTCCTCATGACTCCTGCCCATATGAACCCCTGACCCGGGATCCTGGGGATTACCGACCTGCAGATCACTACTTCTCAGTGCCCGCCAACTCGACCTCTGGGATCACTGACCTTTGACCATGAACTCTGAACTCTGACTCCTGCCTTGACTCTTCATTTGCTGCCCCTGATCTCTGTCTCCCTCATCCCTGTCCCTAAACCCTCACCTGACCCCTGACTCCCACGCTGTCCCAAAACCATCGCTGCAAACCTGAAACGAAGAAGAATGAGCCGGCCGGCGACAGACGGTGCAGCCGGGGTATCACAGACGGAAGATCTGCAGCCTCCTCTGTTCCCAGGAGAAGGTCACCTGCACTCCCTGCCGGAGGGGTCACTGTCCGATATTCAGGGTGAATGTTACATATTGCTCATCAGCCCTTGTCTGAACGTTGTCTACGTGAGCTGTCTCCGTCTCTCCATTGGCTGAGGAGCTGCTAATGCAATTGAACATCATATGATTGTCAGTGGGATCTCTGCTGAGTGAATAAGGAGACTCGATCTGCTGAATCATCAGTGGGATCTACTTCCCCATTCCCTTTCTCATAGTCGGTTGGTTCCTGATATTCCCAGCTGGACCTACTTCCCCATTCCCTTCTGCACAGTCGATTGGTTCCTGATTTTCCCAGCTGGACCTACTTCCCCATTCCCTTCTGCACAGTCGATTGGTTCCTGATATTCCCATCTGGATCTACTTCCCCATTCCCTTCTGCACAATCGATTGGTTCCTGATTTTCCCAGCTGGACCTACTTCCCCATTCCTTTCTCACAGTTGGTTGGTTCCTGATATTCCCAGCTGGACCTACTTCCCCATTCCCTTCTGCACAGTCGATTTGTTCCTGATATTCCCAGCTGGACCTACTTCCCCATTCCTTTCTCACAGTCGGTTGGTTCCTGATATTCCCAGCTGGACCTACTTCCCCATTCCCTTCTGCACAGTCGATTGGTTCCTGATATTCCCAGCTGGACCTACTTCCCCATTCCCTTCTGCACAGTTGATTGGTTCCTGATATTCCCAGCTGGATCTACTTCCCCATTCCCTTCTGCACAGTTGATTGGTTCCTGATTTTCCCAGCTGGACCTACTTCCCCATTCCTTTCTCACAGTCGGTTGGTTCCTGATATTCCCAGCTGGACCTACTTCCCCATTCCCTTCTGCACAGTCGATTGGTTCCTGATATTCCCAGCTGGACCTACTTCCCCATTCCTTTCTCACAGTCGGTTGGTTCCTGATATTCCCAGCTGGACCTACTTCCCCATTCCCTTCTGCACAGTCGATTGGTTCCTGATATTCCCAGCTGGACCTACTTCCCCATTCCCTTCTGCACAGTCGATTGGTTCCTGATATTCCCAGCTGGACCTACTTCCCCATTCCTTTCTCACAGTCGGTTGGTTCCTGATATTCCCAGCTGGAACTACTTCCCCATTCCCTTCTGCACAGTCGATTGGTTCCTGATATTCCCAGCTGGTCCTACTTCCCCATTCCTTTCTCACAGTCGGTTGGTTCCTGATTTTTCCAGCAGCTCACCAATGTTCTTCACTGAGTTTTGTTTCAGACAGACAGACAGACATACTTTATTGATCCCGAGGGAAATTGGGTTTCATTACAATCGCACCAACCAAGAATAGTGTAGAAATTTAGCAATATAAATCCATAAATAATTCAATAATAATAGGTAAATTATGCTAAGTGGAAATAAGTCCAGGACCAGCCTATTGGCTCAGGGTGTCTGACACTCCGAGGGCAGAGTTGTAAAGTTTGATGGCCACGGGCAGGAATGATTTCCTATGACGCTCAGTGTTGCATCTTGGTGGACTGAGTCTCTGGCTGAATGTACTCCTGTGCCTAACCAGTACATTATGGAGTGGATGGGAGACATTGTCCAAGATGGCATGCAACTTGGGCAGCATCCTCTTTTCAGACACCACCGTCACAGAGTCCAGTTCCACCCCCACAACATCACTGGCCTTACGAATGAGTTTGTTGATTCTGTTGGTGTCTGCTACCCTCAGCCTGCTGCCCCAGCACACAACAGCAAACATGATAGCACTGGCCACCACAGACTCGTAGAACATCCTCAGCATCATCCGGCAGATGTTAAAGGACCTGTCTCCTCAGGAAATAGAGACGGCTTTGACCCTTCTTGAAGACAGTGTTCTTTGACCAGTCCAGTTTATTGTCAATTCTTATCCCCAGGTATGCTTCACCATTTTACAGCCTATAATTAATCCCATAATTAATCAGGGTCCTGGCGGTTGAATCCTGTTCCTACGTCCTTCTATTCTGCTCTACCCCAGTACCTGTCAATGAAAATGTCCACTGTGTTTTGTTACAGCCACTCCTTGTCTATTTTCACCCCCCATCTGTCATTCCACCCCTCCCGTCACAACCACTGGCATCTCTTTTTGTGACTCAGATGAGCCAATAAATTCCATATGAGGATAAAGCTGAGATCTCCTCGCAGGTCTCACTTCCTACCAAGTTGTGCCTGACTGAGGCCCTCTGTTGGTCGGACTGGACCATGGATGTTGTGTCCCAGCCGTCTATGGGATATACAGACCAGGGCAGTACGATACGGAGAGCAAGCTGTTCCCTCGTCGCAGGCTCCCCCTCTCCCCACAGCTGATGAATCCAAAGGGACAGCAGAGACCGGTACAATCAGAGACCCTGAACAACGAGTGCAGGCCACTGAATGGGGCAAAGATTGTCCTACAGTCCACAGTCGTGACAGTCAGGGACCCAGAGCAACGAGTGCAGGCCACTGAATGGGGCAAAGATTGTCCTACAGTCTACAGTCGTGACAGTCAGGGACCCAGAGCAACGAGTGCAGGCCACTGAATGGGGCAAAGATTGTCCTACAGTCCACAGTCGTGACAGTCAGGGACCCAGAGCAACGAGTGCAGGCCACTGAATGGGGCAAAGATTGTCCTACAGTCCACAGTCGTGACAGTCAGGGACCCAGAGCAACGAGTGCAGGCCACTGAATGGGGCAAAGATTGTCCTACAGTCCACAGTCGTGACAGTCAGGGACCCAGAGCAACGAGTGCAGGCCACTGAATGGGGCAAAGATTGTCCTACAGTCCACAGTCGTGACAGTCAGGGACCCAGAGCAACGAGTGCAGGCCACTGAATGGGGCAAAGATTGTCCTACAGTCCACAGTCGTGACAGTCAGGGACACAGAGCAACAAGTGCAGGCCACTGAATGGGGCAAAGATTGTCCTACAGTCCACAGTCGTGACAGTCAGGGACCCAGAGCAACGAGTGCAGGCCACTGAATGGGGCAAAGATTGTCCTACAGTCCACAGTCGTGACAGTCAGAGACCCAGAGCAACGAGTGCAGGCCACTGAATGGGCAAAGATTGTCCTACAGTCCACAGTCGTGACAGTCAGGGACCCAGAGCAACGAGTGCAGGCCACTGAATGGGGCAAAGATTGTCCTACAGTCCACAGTCGTGACAGTCAGGGACCCAGAGCAACGAGTGCAGGCCACTGAATGGGCAAAGATTGTCCTACAGTCCACAGTCGTGACAGTCAGGGACCCAGAGCAACGAGTGCAGGCCACTGAATGGGGCAAAGATTGTCCTACAGTCTACAGTCGTGACAGTCAAAGACCCAGAGCAACGAGTGCAGGCCACTGAATGGGGCAAAGATTGTCCTACAGTCTACAGTCGTGACAGTCAAAGACCCAGAGCAACGAGTGCAGGCCACTGAATGGGGCAAAGATTCTCCTACAGTCTACAGTCGTGACAGTCAGGGACCCAGAGCAACGAGTGCAGGCCACTGAATGGGGCAAAGATTGTCCTACAGTCCACAGTCGTGACAGTCAGGGACCCAGAGCAACGAGTGCAGGCCACTGAATGGGGCAAAGATTGTCCTACAGTCCACAGTCGTGACAGTCAGGGACCCAGAGCAATGAGTGCAGGCCACTGAATGGGCAAAGATTGTCCTACAGTCCACAGTCGTGACAGTCAGGGACCCAGAGCAATGAGTGCAGGCCACTGAATGGGGCAAAGATTGTCCTACAGTCCACAGTCGTGACAGTCAGGGACCCAGAGCAACAAGTGCAGGCCACTGAATGGGCAAAGATTGTCCTACAGTCTACAGTCGTGACAGTCAGGGACCCAGAGCAACGAGTGCAGGCCACTGAATGGGGCAAAGATTGTCCTACAGTCCACAGTCGTGACAGTCAGGGACCCAGAGCAACGAGTGCAGGCCACTGAATGGGGCAAAGATTGTCCTACAGTCCACAGTCGTGACAGTCAGGGACCCAGAGCAACGAGTGCAGGCCACTGAATGGGGCAAAGATTGTCCTACAGTCCACAGTCGTGACAGTCAGGGACCCAGAGCAACAAGTGCAGGCCACTGAATGGGGCAAAGATTGTCCTACAGTCCACAGTCGTGACAGTCAGAGACCCAGTGGAATGAGTGCAGGCCACTGAATGGGGCAAAGATTGTCCTACAGTCCACAGTCGTGACAGTCAGGGACCCAGAGCAACGAGTGCAGGCCACTGAATGGGGCAAAGATTGTCCTACAGTCCACAGTCGTGACAGTCAGGGACCCAGAGCAATGAGTGCAGGCCACTGAATGGGCAAAGATTGTCCTACAGTCCACAGTCGTGACAGTCAGGGACCCAGAGCAACGAGTGCAGGCCACTGAATGGGGCAAAGATTGTCCTACAGTCCACAGTCGTGACAGTCAGGGACCCAGAGCAACGAGTGCAGGCCACTGAATGGGGCAAAGATTGTCCTACAGTCCACAGTCGTGACAGTCAGGGACACAGAGCAACAAGTGCAGGCCACTGAATGGGGCAAAGATTGTCCTACAGTCCACAGTCGTGACAGTCAGGGACCCAGAGCAACGAGTGCAGGCCACTGAATGGGGCAAAGATTGTCCTACAGTCCACAGTCGTGACAGTCAGAGACCCAGAGCAATGAGTGCAGGCCACTGAATGGGCAAAGATTGTCCTACAGTCCACAGTCGTGACAGTCAGGGACCCAGAGCAACGAGTGCAGGCCACTGAATGGGGCAAAGATTGTCCTACAGTCCACAGTCGTGACAGTCAGGGACCCAGAGCAACGAGTGCAGGCCACTGAATGGGCAAAGATTGTCCTACAGTCTACAGTCGTGACAGTCAGGGACCCAGAGCAACGAGTGCAGGCCACTGAATGGGGCAAAGATTGTCCTACAGTCTACAGTCGTGACAGTCAAAGACCCAGAGCAACGAGTGCAGGCCACTGAATGGGGCAAAGATTGTCCTACAGTCCACAGTCGTGACAGTCAGGGACCCAGAGCAACGAGTGCAGGCCACTGAATGGGGCAAAGATTCTCCTACAGTCTACAGTCGTGACAGTCAGGGACCCAGAGCAACGAGTGCAGGCCACTGAATGGGGCAAAGATTGTCCTACAGTCCACAGTCGTGACAGTCAGGGACCCAGAGCAACGAGTGCAGGCCACTGAATGGGGCAAAGATTCTCCTACAGTCTACAGTCGTGACAGTCAGGGACCCAGAGCAACGAGTGCAGGCCACTGAATGGGGCAAAGATTGTCCTACAGTCCACAGTCGTGACAGTCAGGGACCCAGAGCAACGAGTGCAGGCCACTGAATGGGGCAAAGATTGTCCTACAGTCTACAGTCGTGACAGTCAGGGACCCAGAGCAACGAGTGCAGGCCACTGAATGGGGCAAAGATTCTCCTACAGTCTACAGTCGTGACAGTCAGAGACCCAGAGCAACGAGTGCAGGCCACTGAATGGGGCAAAGATTGTCCTACAGTCTACAGTCGTGACAGTCAAAGACCCAGAGCAACGAGTGCAGGCCACTGAATGGGGCAAAGATTGTCCTACAGTCCACAGTCGTGACAGTCAGGGACCCAGAGCAACGAGTGCAGGCCACTGAATGGGGCAAAGATTGTCCTACAGTCTACAGTCGTGACAGTCAGGGACCCAGAGCAACGAGTGCAGGCCACTGAATGGGGCAAAGATTGTCCTACAGTCCACAGTCGTGACAGTCAGAGACCCAGTGGAATGAGTGCAGGCCACTGAATGGGGCAAAGATTGTCCTACAGTCTACAGTCGTGACAGTCAGGAACCCAGTGGAATGAGTGCAGGCCACTGAATGGGGCAAAGATTGTCCTACAGTCCACAGTCGTGACAGTCAGGGACCCAGAGCAACGAGTGCAGGCCACTGAATGGGGCAAAGATTGTCCTACAGTCCACAGTCGTGACAGTCAGGAACCCAGTGGAATGAGTGCAGGCCACTGAATGGGGCAAAGATTGTCCTACAGTCCACAGTCGTGACAGTCAGGGACCCAGAGCAACGAGTGCAGGCCACTGAATGGGGCAAAGATTGTTGTACAGTCTACAGTCGTGACAGTCAGGGTCCAGTGTGTAGCAGGAGTTGCCAGTCAGCATTGAACTCAACGTTGGACAGCCTCAGAGACTCCAGCTCCGGATTTTTCATCAGCGTTTACTCCCGAAGCGTTCCCCACGAGTGGGTGGAGCTGCAAAGTAGCAGAGGTTTGAGATTAGAGTTTTCCCTCTCCGGGATGAGCTGCCAACCATGATCGACAAAAGTGACTGGTTTTCAGGCACCAGTAACCCACCTTTGCTCCTTCTTCCGTCAGTAGAAACGGTTCTACTGGGTTTAGGAGCTCAGCCACACGTGAAGGTGAGGAGCTGGACTTGGCTGCCAGAGGCTATTTGAGATGCATGCTGTCGGGCAAGTTTAATAGGAGTGGGAGCTTATCCCCACTAAACACCCCCCAGCCCCGCACCCCCAGCTATAACAGCCTTCAGGAAGCGTGCTTGCTGCCTTCTCTCTGTCAGACGTTGCTATGGTTCCGTATAAACACAATGTGTAGAAAGTGCTGGAAGGGAACTTTGGCCACACCTGTGAGTAAAGCCCCAGTGACTTCAGCTTGGCAGCTGTGGAGGAGCGAGAGAGAAACATTCAGAACTGTCCCGTCGTCTTCCTCAGCCCTTCGGAATAAGAATCAGCTTGGATAAAACCATTTTATATGACGTGAGAATTTGCTGATTTTCAGCTGCTGGACTGTGTTAACACAATATGTTGCTAGTTTTTGTGCAGTCCTGGTCCTCACACAGATTTAAACAGCTTTTAGAAGTGCTGGGAGCTCTGCCCTCTGCTTGGTTCAGCTCATTGTCCAATACATCAGGCTGCAATGAAATAGACTAGTGGTGTGAAGCTCAGAGAGGGAACAGTGCTGATGGTGATGATAAACACTGTACACAGACCACTGAATGGGGCAAAGATTGTCACACAGTCCACAGTCGTGCAAACAGAAATGCTGAAAGGTCAAATACACAACAAGTAAGAGACGTGGAGTTAGAATCAGATTCCGTGACCCCTGTACTGGGAAGGGGATGTGAACGGAATGACTGGTTCACAAGTCTGATAGCAATGGGGACAGGCTGTTCTTCGGGCTGGACCTCCAGGCTTTCAAGCTCCTGCATCTTCTCCCAGAAGGTAGGAGAGAAAAGGGAGTGGCCAACAAGGCAGGCAGCCTTGACCATACTGATAGCCTTTGTGAAGCACCATTCAGATAGACTGGATGGAAGGACATGACCAGACTGTGTTGGACTGGGCGGTGTTTATCACCTTCTCCAGATTCCCCTGGTCCAGAGCTGAGCAGTTACCCACACCAGGCTGTGACCAGACTGGACTGGGCAGTGTTTATCACCTTCTCCAGATTCCCCTGGTCCAGAGCTGAGCAGTTACCCACACCAGGCCGTGACCAGACTGTGTTGGACTGGGCGGTGTTTATCACCTTCTCCAGATTCCCCTGGTCCAGAGCTGAGCAGTTACCCACACCAGGCCGTGACCAGACTGTGTTGGACTGGGCGGTGTTTATCACCTTCTCCAGATTCCCCTGGTCGGGGGCTGAGCAGTTACCCACACCAGGACATGACCAGACTGTGTTGGCGGTGTTTATCACCTTTTCCAGATTCCCCTGGTCCAGAGCTGAGCAGTTACCCACACCAGGCTGAGATGTTTCCTGCTCGGATGCTTTCTGAGGCTCATCTGTAGAAATGGTGGCCAAGGGGAATCTTCACAGATGCCTAGGCAGTCCAATATCTGATTCCTGCCCATATTCTGGCTGCAGGAGAGTAAAGTTTGGCCACCTCTGGTGTCTCTGCAGCCACTGCCTGTCCCACTACAGACGGTTTTGCATGGGACCCTCAAAGGGACACATGTGGAATTCTTCCAGCCTCTGTCCCATGCCCTCAGGACAACCAGGAATCTCTCACCCCCAACAGTTCCCATTTGGAGGTGCTGGCACCCAGAGGTCAGGATATTTGACAGAGTCGGGTCTCAGGGAATGGAAACTCTGAATTCTAGACAGAGAATTCAGACCAATGAGTCCCATTCACGTGTGCTTTCTGCCCACTAAGTATTTTCACTCTTTGAGTATCTGACTGTGTAAAGCATCTTACTTAGTGTGAGGAATGATGTAAAATATCCTCCAAAACTAAAGAGGATGTTCCACTTCAGGAATGATCTGACATTAGTCCTAACAAACAATACAATATATTAAACCTATAATGACAGTGTAAGTCAGAGTGTGTCGATGTCAGATCAGACTGTTTCTGAAAAGGAGCTGTCCAAACATTGTTCTGTTACTGTCAGCCATTCTCGGCTCTGTCACATGCAGGTGCTCTCTGATAAATGCAGCAATAATTCTACATTACAAGACAGCAAAACCATATTGTTAGGAGCAGATCTCATTGGGGCTCTGTCAAATAATTCACATCACTGAAACAGGCGGGTAGAAAATTAATAACGTTTCTCTGTCAGGAAATTCTTCTGGTTATAATTACTGTGCCAGCATCTGTAGATTTGTGCAGAGTTTATTAGTGTTCACCGAAGTGTGCACTAAAGTGAAAACTCTCTGTAGAGCTTCGATAATGAAATGTGAAGACGTCTTTAATATGGAGTTGAAGGACATTTCTAATATTGGAAACATACCCTCAACAACTTTGTGCTGTTTGAGAATTTGGATGTGTTGAGTGAGCTTTGACTTTGATCCTTGCATCGAAGAGCTCTGTAAACAATGACTACTTTCTTCATCATCGACCCAAAATACTGGGTCTCCTGCACACAGAGTCAAAGGTGAGCTCACTTCCATTTGCACAAATACGACAAAAAGCTTCCTTGCAGCAACGTCACGGGCACATAGCATCATATAAGCAACATTCACAATAACAACAATTAAACATAAATTATACACAATTATTGCAAAAAAACAAAGAGCAAAGAAAATTAACTCCATTTTGACGTAGTACTCTAGGTGTTGAAATATGCTGTATTTTAACAAGTGATGACCAATGGAGCAGAACGACACTGCGTCCCTCCTATATGAAGTAAAACAACAATTTTAATTCAAGGAGAATTATGAACAAAGCGGATGAGCTTAAAGCTTAGATCAGTACTTGGAGCGATGATGTTGTGGCCATTACAGAGACTTGGATGGCTCAGGGGCAGGAATGGTTACTTTAAGTGCCAGGCTTTTGATGTTTCAGAAAGGACAGGAAGGGAGACAAAAGAGGTGGGGACATGGCACTGTTGATCAGAGGTAGTGTCACGGCTGCAGAAAAGGAGGAAGACATAGAGAGATTATCTACTGAGTCTCTGTGGGTGGAAGTTAGAAGCAGGAAGGGGTCAATAACTCTACTGGGTGTTTTTTATAGACCACCCAACAGTAACAGGGACATCGAGGAGCAGATAGGGAGACAGATTCTGGAAAGGTGTAATAATAACAGGGTTGTTGTGGTGGGAGATTTTAATTTCCCAAATATCAATTGGCATGTCCCGAGAGCGAGGGGTTTAGATGGGGTGGAGAGTGTTGGTGTGTTCAAGAAGGTTTCTTGACACAATCTGTAGATAAGCCTACAAGAGGAGAGGCTGTACTTGATCTGGTACTGGGAAATGAACCTGGTCAGGTATCAGATCTCTTAGTGGGAGAGCATTTTGGAGATAGTGATCCCAATTCTATCTCCTTTACCACAGCATTGGAGAGAGATAAGAACAGACAAGTTAGGAAAGCGTTTAATTGGAGTAAGGGGAAATATGAGGCTATCAGGCAGAAACTTGGAAGCATAAAGTGAGAACAGATGTTCTCAGGGAAATATACAGAAGAAATGTGGCAAATGTTCAAGGGATACTTGCTTGGAGTTCTGCATAGGTACATTCCGATGAGACAGGAGAAGATGGTAGGGTACCCCTACTCTTTGTGATTTTTATAAATGACCTGGATGAGGAATGGGTTAGTAAACTTGCTGATGACACAAGGGTTAGAGGTATTGTAGATAGTGTGGAGGGCTGTCAGAGGTTACAGCAGGATATTGATAGGATTCAAAACTGGGTTGAGAAGTGGCAGATGGAGTTCAACCCAGATAAATGTGAAATGGTTCATTTTGTTAGTTCAAATATGATGGTAGAATAGAGTATTAATGGTAAGACTCATGGCATTGTGGAGGATCGGAGGGATCTTGGGGTCCGAGTCCATAGGACACTCAAAGCAGCTGCGCAGGTTGTCTCCGTGGTTAAGAAAGCATACAGTGATCTGGCCTTCATCAATTGTGGGATTGATTTTAAGAGCCGAGAGGTAATGTTGCAGCTATATAGGACTTTGGTCAGACTCCACTTGGAGTACTGTGCTCAATTCTGGTCGCCTCACTGCAGGAAGGATGTGGAAACCATAGAAAGGGTGCAGAGGAGATTTACAAGTATATTGCCTGGATTGGGGAGCATGTCTTATGAGAATAGGTTCAGTGAACTCGGCCTTTTTTCCTTGGAGTGATGGAGGATGAGAGGTGACCTGATAGAGGTGTAAAAGATGATGAGAGGCATTGATTGTGTGGATAATCAGAGGCTTTTTCCCAGGGTTGAAATGGCTAACACGAGGATGCACAGTTTTAAGGTGCTTGGAAGAAGGTACGGAGGAGATGTGAGGGGTAAGCTTTTCCACAGAGAGTGGTGAGTGTGTGGAATGGGCTGCCGGTGACCGTGGTGGAGTTGGATACGATAGGGTCTTTTAAGGGAATCCTGGACAGGTATGTGGAGCTCAGAAAAACAGAGGGCTATGGGCAAGCCTAGGTAATTTCTACGTAAGGACATGTTCAGCACAGCTTTGTGAGCCAAAAGGCCTGTATTATGCTGCAGGTTTTCTATGTTTCGATGTAACAATTCTCACTTTCACAGCCTCTTTGTTGCTTTGTTACAGTGACAAGAAGCTTCCCACTCACATGGTAGATAATGCTCCGTTACTCTCAGAGGAAAGGAGGGTCCAGTCGAACATCAGCGGGGATACTCAGTTCCTTTTCCAACCGAACGGTTTCAGATCTCAGGTTTACTCTCAATGGATGGTGCTTCGAATGATCCAAGGCACGACATCTTTAAGCTGAATTTTATAACCGAACACCATGTTTGTGAACCACACATCGAACACAGAACAGGAACAAGCCCTTCTGCACAGAACATCTGTACTGAACACGATGCCAAGTTAAACTAGAGTTCCTGCTGCCCACTCATTGATAAATATCTCTCCATTCCCTGTAGATTTGTGTGTGCACTTAGCCCCTGAGAAACACCACGACTGTATCTGCATTCGTCACCAACTGGGCCTCTGAAACACCACGACTGTATCTGCATTCGTCACCACCTGGGTCTCTGAAACACCACGACTGTATCTGCATTCATCACCACCTGGGCCTCTGAAACACCCCGACTGTATCTGCATTCATCACCACCTGGGCCTCTGAAACACCACGACTGTATCTGCATTCGTCACCACCTGGGCCACTGAAACACCACGACTGTATCTGCATTCATCACCACCTGGGCCTCTGAAACACCACGACTGAATCTGCATTCGTCACCACCTGGGCCTCTGAAACACCACGACTGTATCTGCATTCATCACCACCTGGGTCTCTGAAACACCACGACTGTATCTGCATTCATCACCACCTGGGCCTCTGAAACACCACGACTGTATCTGCATTCCTCACCACCTGGGCCTCTGAAACACCACGACTGTAACTGCATTCATCACCACCTGGGTCTCTGAAACACCACGACTGTATCTGCATTCGTCACCACCTGGGTCTCTGAAACACCACGACTGTATCTGCATTCATCACCACCTGGGTCTCTGAAACACCACGACTGTATCTGCATTCATCACCACCTGGGTCTCTGAAACACCACGA
This sequence comes from Hemitrygon akajei, assembly GCF_048418815.1. NCBI lineage: Eukaryota > Metazoa > Chordata > Chondrichthyes > Myliobatiformes > Dasyatidae > Hemitrygon > Hemitrygon akajei. Next base: position 39,146,665 of record NC_133131.1, read on the forward strand.
CTGTATCTGCATTCGTCACCACCTGGGTCTCTGAAACACCACGACTGTATCTGCATTCGTCACCACCTGGGTCTCTGAAACACCACGACTGTATCTGCATTCGTCACCACCTGGGTCTCTGAAACACCACGACTGTATCTGCATTCGTCACCACCTGGGTCTCTGAAACACCACGACTGTATCTGCATTCGTCACCACCTGGGTCTCTGAAACACCACGACTGTATCTGCATTCGTCACCACCTGGGTCTCTGAAACACCACGACTGTATCTGCATTCGTCACCACCTGGGTCTCTGAAACACCACGACTGTATCTGCATTCGTCACCACCTGGGTCTCTGAAACACCACGACTGTATCTGCATTCGTCACCACCTGGGTCTCTGAAACACCACGACTGTATCTGCATTCGTCACCACCTGGGTCTCTGAAACACCACGACTGTATCTGCATTCGTCACCACCTGGGCCTCTGAAACACCACGACTGTATCTGCATTCGTCACCACCTCGGCCTCTGAAACACCATGACTGTATCTGTACTCATCACCACCTGGGCCTCTGAAACACCACGACTGTATCTACATTCATCACCACCTGGGCCTCTGAAACAGTACGACTGTATCTGCTGTCTTCATCACCTGGGCCTCTGAAACACCACGACTGTATCTGCATTCGTCACCACCTGGGCCTCTGAAACACCACGACTGTATCTGCATTCATCACCACCTGGGCCACTGAAACACCACGACTGTATCTGCATTCATCACCACCTGGGCCTCTGAAACACCACGACTGTATCTGCATTCATCACCACCTGGGTCTCTGAAACACCACGACTGTATCTGCATTCGTCACCACCTGAGCCTCTGAAACACCACGACTGTATCTGCATTCATCACCACCTGGGTCTCTGAAACACCACGACTGTATCTGCATTCATCACCACCTGGGTCTCTGAAACACCACGACTGTATCTGCATTCATCACCACCTGGGCCTCTGAAACACCACGACTGTATCTGCATTCATCACCACCTGGGTCTCTGAAACACCACGACTGTATCTGCTGTCTTCACCACCTGGGCAGCCCGTGATGGGCACCTACCACTCAGTTAAAGAAATCCTGCCCAACGTATCTCCTTTAAATTTGGCCATCTCACCTGAAATGCACTCCCTCTCGTATTTGACAAGACTCTAATTGTTTACCTTATCTACATGCATCCTCTGTGCCCCTGGTACTGAGAACCCTACATACACATCTGATAATGTTATAAACTTCTAACAGTCCTCCCCCCTACACCCAGCCTCTGACCTTCCAGAGAAATCTACCCAGGTTTGGCCCACCTTTCTTTATATCCCATTTCCTGTAACCCAAGCAACGTCCTGGGGAGCCGGTGCTGCACCTTTCCAAAGCCCCCACATCTTTCTGAAATGGGGGCAGAATGTCCCACCATACTCCAAGTGTAGCCCAGTCAAAGTTTTATAGTTTTATCTTATGGTGGGGTGGGGCCGGGGGGGCAGCATTCTGTGCTACCGGGGAACTTCAGCAATCCTGACAGACACTCAGCTAAGGTTGACCCTGCGATACTAAGATAAGGAATGCCTTCCATTCCCAGACCGCACTTTGGGAAATCTGGTCAGCTGGCTCTCCTTCCCCTATCAGCATATTGGCAGAGGCTGAAGAACACGGCTCCAGAGAGTGGGACAGCAGTAGGCAGTTGCAGGAGGCAGAGGAGTAGGTACGGGTCGGTAGACAGGGCCATGTTTGAGGACTCATCTGTGCATCTGACAGAACACACCACGGTTGTCACAGACTTCATAAAACAGTCAGAGACAATTGTGTCCCCACAAAATCATTCCCACCTTCCTGAGGGTACCTGGCTCAGCAATACAGAACCGTGCTGATCAACTGACAGGAGTGGTCACTGAGATCTTTAACCTCGCACTTCAGCAGGCTGTGGTACCTGCAGACTTCAATTATGTTGATGCTATGAAGTATGCTTATTTATTTATTATTCCTATTATTATTATTTTTTATTTTTTGTGTATTTGTACAATTTATTGTGTTTACACTTTGGTTGTCTAGCCTGTTGGTTTGGTCTTTCATTGATTCTGTTGTGGTTATTGGCTTTAAGGAGTGAGTATGCCCACAAGAAAATGAATCTCAGGGTTGAATATGGGGACATTTTTGTACTTTGATAATAAAGTTACTTTGAACTTTGAACCCATGGAGGGACCCATGTCACTTGCCAATCATTGGAATGCTGGGAAGGTGCTTCCTTTATTTCACAACTGATTGACGGGAATACCTTCGCTGGCTTCATACCGAACCTCCCTGCGTCAGACAGGGTGCAGTTGAGAAATGTGACTTGGGATGGGATGCTAGTAATCTGGGAGAGGGAGGAAACCGAAAATATTGTAAATGTTAGTGTCGGCTTGTGTTCTTGTGTCCTTATTTAATTAGTTTCTCAAAATAGATCTGGCTTGTGTGGAATTCTGTGTTGTGTGAGGAGAGATGGAACCGTGGAATTCTGTGTGGTGTATGGAGAGATGAAACCGTGGAATTCTGTGTTGTCTGAGGAGAGATGTAACCGTGGAATTCTGTGTTGTGTGAGGAGAGATGGAACCTTGGAATTCTGTGTTGTGTGAGGATTGATGAAACCATGGAATTCTGTGTTGTATATGGAGAGATGAAACCGTGGAATTCTGTGTTGTATATGGAGAGATGAAACCATGGAATTCTGTGTTGTGTGAGGAGAGATAGAACCATGGAATTCTGTGTTGTGTGAGGAGAGATGAAACTGTGGAATTCTGTGTTGTATACGGAGAGATGAAACCGTGGAATTCTGTGTTGTGTGAGGAGAGAAGAAACCGTGGAATTCTGTGTTGTGTGAGGAGAGAAGAAACCGTGGAATTCTGTGTTGTATACGGAGAGATGAAACCGTGGAATTCTGTGTTGTGTGAGGAGAGATGGAACCGTGGAATTCTCTGTTGTGTGAGTATTGATGAAACCGTGGAATTCTGTGTTGTGTGAGGAGAGATGAAACTGTGGAATTCTGTGTTGTGTGAGGAGAGATGAAACTGTGGAATTCTGTGTTGTGTGAGGAGAGATGGAACCGTGGAATTCTGTGTTGTATATGGAGAGATGAAACTGTGGAATTCTGTGTTGTGTGAGGAGAGATGGATTCGTGGAATTCTGTGTTGTATATGGAGAGATGAAACCGTGGAATTCTGTGTTGTGTATGGAGAGATGAAACCGTGGAATTCTGTGTTGTGTGAGGAGAGATGAAACCGTGGAATTCTGTGTTGTATATGGAGAGATGAAACCGTGGAATTCTGTGTTGTATATGGAGAGATGAAACCGTGGAATTCTGTGTTGTGTATGGAGAGATGAAACCGTGGAATTCTGTGTTGTGTGAGGAGAGATGGAACCGTGGAATTCTGTGTTGTATACAGAAAGATGAAACCGTGGAATTCTGTGTTGTGTGAGGAGAGATGAAACTGTGGAATTCTGTGTTGTGTGAGGAGAGATGAAACCGTGGAATTCTGTGTTGTGTGAGGAGAGATGAAACTGTGGAATTCTGTGTTGTGTGAGGAGAGATGGAACCGTGGAATTCTCTGTTGTGTGAGTATTGATGAAACCGTGGAATTCTGTGTTGTGTGAGGAGAGATGGAACTGTGGAATTCTCTGTTGTGTGAGTATTGATGAAACCGTGGAATTCTGTGTTGTGTGAGGAGAGATGAAACCGTGGAATTCTGTGTTGTATATGGAGAGATGAAACCGTGGAATTCTGTGTTGTCTGAGGAGAGATGAAACCATGGAATTCTGTGTTGCTTGAGGAGAGATGAAACCGTGGAATTCTGTGTTGTGTGAGGAGAGATGAAACCGTGGAATTCTGTGTTGTGTGAGGAGAGATGGAACCGTGGAATTCTGTGTTGTCTGAGGAGAGATGAAACCATGGAATTCTGTGTTGCTTGAGGAGAGATGAAACCGTGGAATTCTGTGTTGTGTGAGGAGAGATGGAACTGTGGAATTCTGTGTTGTGTGAGGATTGATGAATCCGTGGAATTCTGTGTGATGTGAGGATTGATGGAACCATGGAATTCTACGTTGTGCTGAAATACAATTTAACTTTTCTTGTAAATTTGTTAAATATGCACAATCTATAAGCAAGTGTTTACATGCTACAATCAACACTTACCTTGGCAGGTGATTAAAATTAATCTGGTGGCAGGTTCATGGGGAGAGAAAGAAAAACATGCCAAATTAATTTCAGAAATGACAGCCTAGTAAAGATTTCTCACTGAAGTGTTGCCTGTGCACATGGTGTGGTTCCCCAGTGTCTGCAGTGTTTGCAATCGGCTCATCCATTTCCTGTTTTTGCTTTGATAACTGATTGCGGCCGGGTTCAAAACTGCTGGCAAGTATTTCTTTAAATGTTGTTGTGAATCTGTTGGCTCTCAATGCAGGGTTGTGGAAAGGGGATTCCTGTTTCAGGAGCTTTGGTTCTGTGCTGGGCTGCATGTTGGTTGGGGTACAGACAGACAGCTCAGTGATTTCAGTGTTCGTAAAGCTTCCCTGGCTCTCCTCGGCACTCCTGTTACACCCACATGTGTACTGACAGGGTTTGAGACCACAGTGTCCCACCCATTGTCATGTAACATCGTGTGATTGGTCAATTTTGTGGGCTTGTTCATTGATCATGTAACCTCACATGTTTGGTTGATTTGGTGGGCTTGTCCATCGATCGATTAATGGTTGACATACTAATCTGGTGGGTGTAGACGTGCTTATTGAATCCCAGTGACCAGGAGTCAAGCAGACCGATTTAGCCGCACTGCACACGATAAATGTTCTGTCCCGACCTCTGGGATTTTCCCTCATTGTAACACGTAGGTTCACGACATCAGCACTTCCTGAAGACCTCTGCAGCCAATAAAGACGATTTTAATGTGGAGTCCCTCCCATTATGTAAATAACGCAGTGGCCACTTTGTATTCGCAAGTTGCCAGAGCAGTGATCTGACATAGAGCCCGATATCTGTTTTAAAAGTTCAAAGTTCAAAGGTAACACTTATTATCAGAGTGCATATACATCACCACGTACAACCCTGAGATTCTTTATCCTGCAGGCATACTCAGCAAACCTATAGAATCTATAGAATAGGAACTAAAACAGGATCAATGAAAAATCAACCAAAATGCAGAAGACAGCAACTGCAAATGCAAATATAAATAAATAGCAATAAATAACGAGAGCATGAAATAAGAAAAGAGTCATTAAAGTGTGATCATTGGTTGTGGGAACATCTCAATAGAGGAGCGTAGTTATTGTCTTTTGTTCAAAAGCCTGAGAGTTGAGGGGCAGTGACTGAGGTGTGAGTCCTGAGGCTCTTGTACCTTCGACCTGGTGGCAGCAGCAAGATGAGAGCATGGCCTGGGTGGTGAGGGTCTCTGATGATGGATGTGATATTTGGTGATGATTGGAAATAAGGCAGGATACAGGAGAGAATAGTGCAGTTGATTTATAAAATATTGCCTTGAGATCTTTTACCTGAAACAGCAGACGTGGACTCTACCTAACATCCAAAAATAACCTGTGTACCGGACGAGTTTAAATGAGGTCCCGTCCTCACCCGATGGGGCAGCCCATCTAAATTCGTGTTCAGACTCTGGGAGTGGATCCCTGAACCAGAAAACTCCGGCCCAGTAGTAACGCTATGGATCGGTCCAAAGCCGACACGACTTTAGTTCTTCCTACCGGCCGGAGAGTGGATTGTATCTCAGACTATTTGTCAGCATTCCCAGATTGTGGGAACATGAAGAGTCGAGCACTGACAGAGGCTTATGGTCAAATGATTCCTATTGCTCAGGGAGTGAGGGGGAAGAACGAGCAATTAAACGAGATGTTGGAGAATGTGTTCACACGGTCACAAAGAGCTGGAGAGAACATGATATGATTCCCCTCGAGTGATTTTCTGGTCAGTTTTAGCGAGAAACAAGTAGGCTGCCACTCGGAGTGGCTGTCAGGAAGCACCAAATGTCCGACAAGAACTAAATCCGTCAGAACTCCATTCAGAGTGAATGAAGAACTGGAGTGAATCACTGACAGAGATCACAGAACAACAGAGAGAGTCACTGTGAAAGAACGTAAACCAGGAGTGAGTTACTGACAGTGAACATGAAACTGGAGTGAGTTACTGGGAGTGAAGGTAAATCTGGAGTGAGTTACTGGGAGTGAAGGTAAAGCAGGAGTGAGTTATGGGGAGTGAAGGTAAAGCAGGAGTGAGTTACTGGGAGTGAAGGTAAATCTGGAGTGAGTTACGGGGAGTGAAGGTAAATCTGGAGTGAGTTACTGGGAGAGAAGGTAAATCTGGAGTGAGTTAGGGGAGTGAAGGTAAATCTGGAGTGAGTTATCGGGGAGTGAAGGTAAATCTGGAGTGAGTTACTCGAAGTGAAGGTAAAGCAGGAGTGAGTTACGGGGAGTGAAGGTAAAGCTGGAGTGAGTTACTGGGAGTGAAGGTAAATCTGGAGTGAGTTACTGGAAGTGAAGGTAAAGCAGGAGTGAGTTATGGGGAGTGAAGGTAAAGCAGGAGTGAGTTACTGGGAGTGAAGGTAAAGCAGGAGTGAGTTACTGGGAGTGAAGGTAAATCTGGAGTGAGTTATCGGGGAGTGAAGGTAAATCTGGAGTGAGTTATGGGGAGTGAAGGTAAATCTGGAGTGAGTTACTGGGAGTGAAGGTAAAGCAGGACTGAGTTATGGGGAGTGAAGGTAAATCTGTAGTGAGTTATGGGGAGTGAAGGTAAATCTGGAGTGAGTTACTGGGAGTGAAGGTAAATCTGGAATGAGTTACTGGGAGTGAAGGTAAATCTGGTGTGAGTTACGGGGAGTGAAGGTAAAGCAGGAGTGAGTTACTGGGAGTGAAGGTAAAGCAGGAGTGAGTTATGGGGAGTGAAGGTAAAGCAGGAGTGAGTTACTGGGAGTGAAGGTAAAGCAGGAGTGAGTTACTGGGAGTGAAGGTAAATCTGGAGTGAGTTACTGGGAGTGAAGGTAAATCTGGAGTTAGTTACTGGGAGTGAAGGTAAATCTGGAGTGAGTTATTGGGAGTGAAGGTAAAGCAGGTGTGAGTTACGGGGAGTGAAGGTAAATCTGGAGTGAGTTATGGGGAGTGAAGGTAAAGCTGGAGTGAGTTATGGGGAGTGAAGGTAAATCTGGAGTGAGTTATGGGGAGTGATTATGGAACTGTATTGAGCCTCTCTGTACCACCCAGGAGACACCGTCTGTTCTTGTATCTATAGTTCAAACAAATACTATTTCCCAAACTTTTAATTATGATGTTGAATCTGATTAACATTGAAAGGGTTAACTTTCATTGGAACAGGCAAGTGAAATGATGTAAATTTATTGTTTCATACTCGGTCAGAATGCTATAGTGGCTGGATTGAATTGGACTGTCACTATCGATCCTGCACAGACTCTCTACAGATCTCCCGGGTTCAGGGACTGCAGACAGGAGGCAAATGCAATGCGATGTTATCAAAATCGAATGCAGTTAGCTCAATTTTCTACAAGATTTTCTAATATCATCAAGACATGGGAGTGTCAAAGCCTATGAAGGTATTACTACCCGGGGGGAAGCCAATGAACATGGTGATCAAGGAACACGATGAAACAAGGCTCAAATGCAATGCGGAGATTTAGTTTGAAATCTAGTACAGGAAGAGATGACACTGGGCCAACGTTGTAGAATTTATTTCACTGCACTCCGTCCCCAGAGTCTCCAAAGACATCAGATTCTCATCAGTTTGAGCAGATTCAGAATTTGTTCCTGGTGTCACCGGGGGATAGAGGCTTCTTCATCAGGGAGCTGCCTCAGAGACAGAATGCAACAGGAGCTTGATTGGTTTGGCGATATGTAGACCCACGCCTGTTTATGTGCTGCCTCTCGGTTTGCAGATTTATAACAGTCCTGCTGCCCAACTCTGCAATTTTGCTGTGCTCTAGACAATAGTCTGCTGGGAACTGGATGGAGAGGGGCTAATCTCAAATAATTTAGGAAGTGAGACAGCAGTCACAAGAGAGAGGTGTTTCATTACTCTTCACGTAGGCCAGGAATCGTATCCACAACTCAAAGCAACAGCAATCAAATGCACGACCCCATCAAACTCCAGCGAGAGGAGCTACAAAGGTCCAAGATCAAGAGAAGCAAGAGGGGCAGTGGTCAGCTCTGACCAACAGTTTTGAATTCTTTGCAACAGGCACCCCTAGGTGTAAACATTTCCCTCAAACCTCTTCTAAATGTTTTACTGTAGATCCCTCTGTTCCTGCCCTCCACCCTATCAATGCCACACAATTTTGTCTCCCTCCATTAGGACCCCCTATACATCCTCTGCTCCAGGGAAATTAAATCCAGCCTATCAAGTTTCTCCTGGACTGACACAACAAGCTGGTAAAAGGAGCAAGTACTGGGCGTGGTTCCCAGCATGATGTCGGTTGTGCTGAAATTACTGCAAAGACATCGACTGAGATACTTGAAATCATGACTTTGAAAGGCCAGTTAACCAACATCAGCATAGATTTGTCAAGGGAGATCATTTCTGTCCAGTGTTTTAAGAAGCTGATAAGGAATGTCAATAAGAGCTGAACATTTCTGTGCAGTGTAGTTTAATTTTAATGAAGTATTTGACAATGAGGGAAACATTGCAAGCTGAAAAATGCTCTCAGTGGAATGGTTATGTGAGATCAAAAATCCGAATCTAATCCACACAAACACGACATGGAAATAGAGGGTAAATGGCTGAATACCAAGAATGCTGTGAATCAGAGAGATCAGGACTGGTGTCCACAAATCTGAGTAGGCAGCAGGACAATAGATGATGTGGTTCTGAACACGTTTGGATTAATGCACTGATTGGCCAAAGCACAAGCCAAAGCTGCAGGCCACAGTGGAAGTCCAATGCACAGTGAGGTTGCGGCACGACGGAGAGGATGGGATTGTAATAGACCATGCAACAAAGGCTTGAATCAGGGTTTCAGCTACTTCTCTCGGGCAGGAAACAAACAGAAATCGTTTTGTGGACAAAGTAGAACTAATACTGGTGAAATATGTAATTGTTTAGTTCAATATTTCTTTTCTTTGAATAACTGAATTAATTGATAATTCATGATGAGCCTTGTAGCACTTTTTGTTTTAAACAAAAGATTCTTGATAATCAATTTTCATAAGGACGATGCACATCACGTTTTAGTGAGATTCAAATAATAGTACTTGTCCAAATCTTGTTTCAATCCCATGGGTTTCAAGTTAGGGGTCTCATCAGTTAAGTAGATTGTTAGTGTCTGCCTGGTTTCTTTGAAAGGTTTAACTCAGTTTGTATTCTGTGTTCCCTGGATAAATTGTTGACAATGATGAAGTGTCCATCTGCTGGGAAAAGATGGATAATGGACAAATAAAGGTTTCACATCAGGTACGAATGGCTTGTGCTGAACATTGCATTGTAAAAAAGGAGCAAAGGATTTTTGTTTAAATTGACGTGCTTTCCAACTGAATGATATTAATGCCTGTTTCACTTTTCGAAATCCCCAGTTGGGTTAAACCCTCTCTAATCTCTCATCAGCAATTTGATTCAGTCATACTTTCAGAAGAACAGCTCCTTTTATGACGACAGTGCCTTCAGTTCCTGCTCCAGCACCTTCGGGTGTTGCTGTCACACTTGCGTTTATGCCGAAGTGAAGAAGGTCTCATGTGGAAGGTCAGAGTCTTCCAGGAGCAGCAGTGAAAATGACTGAGACTCGTTTTGTGTCGGACACCAAAAGCCAACCCGTCTGCAAGGGGCTGAAGTTCCACTCCGCTTTTCATTGTGCGTCAGACTTTCTTCTACAGATCTTGCATAGGAGAAGTGTGGCAGAACGAAGACACTCTGTTTCTGAAGTCAAACGTGCAATGGAACACCTCAGGGGGTAGAGTGGAGGGGGCAAGGAGCAGGGGAGTATCAGCTGTAGCCCTTGCGAGGGAAGAACAAAATTGATCTAAGTAATTTACAACAGAGACTTGATGTAGTTTGGAGTTAGATGCTGTTCTCTTGCCTTTGATTGGCTTAGAGTTAACAAAAGCCATAAACCCAAAAGACCATAAGACATAGGTACAGAATTAGGCCATTCAGCCCATTCAGTCTGCTCCACCATTCCATCATGGCTGATTTATTATCCCTCTCAATCCCATTCTCCTGCCCTCTCCCATAACCTTTGACATCCTTACTGATCAAAAACCTATCAAGCTGTGCTTTAAATACACCCAATGGTTTGGCCTCCACAGATGTCCATGGCGATACAGATCCACCATCCTCTGGCTGAAGAAATCCCTCCTCATCTCTGTTCCAAAGGGACATCTTTGTATTCTGAGGCAGTGCCCTCTGGTCCTAGACTCCCCCACATCCACTCTATCTAGGCCTTTCGATATTTGGTAGGTTTCAATGGGATCCCCCTTATTCTCCAGCGAGTACAAGCCTAGAGCCATTAAACTCGCTTCATACATTAACCCTTTCATTCCCAGCATCATTCCCATGACCCTTCTCTTGACCCTTTCAATGCCAGCACATCCTTTGTGAGATAAACGGCCCACCATATTCCAAATGCCATGGACTGATCCAGCTGTCTGATTTTGTCCACTTCTTCAAAGCTAAATGTCACTGAAATCCACTCATAGAAATTCAGCTGTTTGAAATTGACCCGCAGAACCAAAAACATGGAAAAGTACGTATCAAAGTTATCGTCATTCCGTGTGCTTCCTGAACACTCCAATCCACGGACAGCGTTTCAACCTTCCTCTAAGGAATGGAAAGCTGCTGCCTGACTCCACCCAGTACTCTCTGTGAGAGTGAGCTTGGGAGAGTTTATATCTGATCTGTTGGAAAGCACCCACCACTGAGTGCCCTCACTTGTCTGACTTCTTCAAACAGGACAGAGCAGAACGAGCTTTATAAAACAACTGACTTTATGCTTTAAAGCATGAGTATATTTGCAATATTGTGTGTAATCTAGTCGCCACAGGACGTGGTAGCCCTGGGGAGGGTGTAGAGGGGATTCACAAGGACGCTGCCTGGACTGGAGCACGTTAATTACGAGGAGAGTTTGGATAGATTAGATCAGCTTTCCCTGGAGCGAGCAAGGCTGAGGGGGCGGCCAAACAGAAGTGTATCAGACTATGAGAGGCATCAATATCATGGAGGAGGAATCAAAAACGAGGGGCATGGGTTTACATTGAGATGTAGCAGATTTAAAGGGCACCTGAAAAGTAAGTTTTATTTTACGATATTGGGATATTACTGCTGATGGAGGTTGTGGAATTGGCACAATTAAGAAGTTTAAGAATCATTTAGACAAGTAACATAATTATAAAAGCAGAGAGGGATACAGACAAATGGGATTACTGCGAATGGGCAATAAAGTCAGCATAGACTAGATGGGCAGAAGGGCCTACTTCATTGTTTTATGACTCTATGAAGCTCAGGTCCCTAACAAAACAAAATTCCTTCTGTCATTTCTTTGTTGTCTAAAGGCATTGCTTCCATCTCTGAGTAAGAGCTGAATGACTCGGAAGTGCTCTGGGTGGTCGTGCTGCATGTATGACTTTGGCTCTGAGTGCCTTGAGGCTGCTTAACGAACAGCCCCACCGAGCCAACTCATGGACACTTTCCGTCAGTAGTTGCTCGGATACTGAACAAGACAGAGTTTAATTCTGGTCTTCCCGGAATCCTCGCCACTCCACCAAAACGACTGAAAATTGCTCATGAGCCAAGTGTCTGCGGTGACTGGCATCGAATCCTATCCCATACAGTGGAACATCAGAACCTGGATCTCTGGGCTGCTAAAGAATGTTTGCAAAATACTTTTATAATCCAGTATGTTATTCAAGTATGCCAATGAGTATTTGGTATTCAAGTTGAATAATGCACAAGCTAGCAAATGACCTTTGTTAACCAAGCATGAGCTTGAAATGGTTGAAGGAACTCTGAATTTAAATAAGATTTGGCAGTTGAGCTCAGAGGCCAGAAGTCCCCGTTGCCTCTGTTGTGCAGGTCATTTCTGCATTTTTTAGTCAATATGTTCTCTTGGTCTCTGAAACACCGTAGGTAATTCAATAAGAACAACTATATGACCAGAGTCATACAACACTGAAACACGGGTACGGGCTATCAAATGAGGTTGGGCAAAGTTGGGTTGTTTTCTCTGGAGCTTTGGAGACTAATGGTGCCTGCAACAACTACCAGGGGTACAAGAGGAAGCAGATACCATCGAGATCCCGTATTTAAAAAGCTGTTGGATAGACATGTGAATATTAAGGAAATGGAAGGATTTGGTTTGTGTACAGGAAGAAGAGATCTAGTTTAATTGTACATTATATTCAGTACATACAGCATGGGTTGAAAGGCCTGTTCCTATCCTGTACTGTCCTGTGTCCTGAAAATAGACCCTAGTCCACTCAGCCTTCACCGATCATTATGATCCAATTTTAAACTGACCTTACCCAAATCCATTTTTCCAAAATTATCCCTCACCCCACCATCATCTCAAACTCTATCACTCACCTATTCACAGGAGAATGGGCAAACTGCACACAGCGCATCCAATGAATGTTTTAAATGTTGCATGCTTGATAAGCAATGATGTTCATGTTTTATATTTTGGTAAACATCCATACCTCAGTTAGAATCTTCAACTGCTCTCAATTGTTCCTACATCTCCGTCAAATTTCCAGCTGGAGATACAAGCCATCAAATGAAGAAATTAAAAAGGAGGAAAATACTGTCCATGAAAATGCTTCATGAGCCTTTTGAAAGAACCTCATATAAAACTTCTGTGTATTTGTTAGCAAAGGTGTTAATCCAAGTAACAGATAGATACAACAGTCTTGAGTGATAAAAGAAGAGAGAATGACATTGTCCACTATAAACCTCTAGGTGAGGATTAGATTTTAATCTAACTTTGAAATTGTGCTGATATTCACTGTTCAGGGACAGGAGACCTTTCTTTTTTGCCAGTCTCAGCTTTCCAACAAAGAAGCTGAAACTTCTAGAGATCAAAGAATTGTTTTTTTTCATTCATTTTCAATCTTTTTTTTATTGATTTAAAGAAATATATGAATATATACAAATCAGAGGAGAAGTTATATCAAATACATAATACAATAAAAGTACAAAGAAAGAAAGGAATATACACTGTCAAAATCATGTATAATATAACATTGGGTTAGTATATATAAACAAAGCACCACCACTCCTCTTGACAATTCATACAAAGAAAAGATTGGAAATTTTCTATTATTAAGAAGGGAAAAAAACCACTAAACCAACGTAAAACAGAAAAAAGGGACTGGGCAGTCCATTTGAGGATAAAGTTACAAAAAAAAAGAAAACATCCTTCCAGTCAAATCTGAAACTTCGTGGAGAAACAAAAAATATTACCTAAAAAAAGAAAAAAAAGAGGAAAAATTAGATCATATGAAAATATTGAATGAAAGGTCGCCAGGTTTGCTCAAATTTAAAAGGATGGTTTTATAGTAAGATCAATTTCCAATTAATATTTTGCATTTAGCTTCTTGTCGTAAACAGGAACCAGTCTTCAGTTTTTAATGTAAGTGCAAGCAATAATCAATTTGAAATTAAATGAACAGCTTTGCAAACAAACACACTGTCTATAGAACACAAGATGCTGTCTCACAGTAGCGTAAGACAATGGGGTTATTTAACTGGGCTTGTTTCAAACTAGACAACATGGTTGAGTTATTTCATTGAAGGAAAATTGCAGAACAGCTTGATTTGATCACTTAGGCCATCAAAGAGCTGATCTGTTAGTGGTGGAAGGTTTGCATTCATAAAGAGTCAGATTGACAGCATTAATTGTGGGAATCAGGGAACTCTGTCTCCAGAAGCTTTTAGACTGTTTCTGTAAAGATATATCTGAAAAAAAATCATGCAAGTGTGAAGTCACCCAAATGACAGAAAAACAATATAAATGTAGAGAGCTGTTCAGTCTTATTAGGAATGGTCCAGGAACATGAAGAAGAATGACAGAAACTCAGGGTGAACTAGACTCCAATCCTCTGCATTCGATTTCCACGACAGATGGTTCATTCTTCTACGGCTCATTGGTCTGTTCTTTTAGCTTCATATGAATTTTATCTGGTTTGGAAATACTTGGTATTTTAAAATGGTTTGTAACTTATAAATCTTTTATAAGATAGAAAATCTGTGAGTGTTAAATGTATTTTAAGAATTTTGTCTGGATTTAATTTGTATCACTGAAAATAAATGACTGTGTTTAACCAACTTTGTTTGCTGGAAATACCTCCTCCTTGGTAGTGGCAAGGGGACTCTTTGCTCAGGTAGTGAGTATTGGCTGCAAAACCCACCATAGAGAGTAAACAGGGAAGTGAACTAGTCTTTGAAAAGTAGGCAGTCACAGTATAACCTCCCTTTAGTGAGGGTACTTGTGGCTGTTTACATCGGGCGTTCGTTTGGTGTTCGTTTGAGTTTAGAACTTTGCAGTCAGCAAACACAATGTCATCACGGAAGATACCATGGTTAAAAATTCAGGTGACTCTCAGGAAATAGTGTTGACCTCTCATCTTGCTTAACAATTAAACCTAGCCTGTAATGCTAGAATAAAGTTCTCATTAACACCACCTTGTCCCCCAACTTTTCCATGTTGATCCCCTGCTTTTCCTACAACTGTACCTCCTCTACACACCTCCAATCCCTCACACCACCTCCATTCCCTCATAGGCTCATTTCTATAGAGATGATGTGATCCTAAAACCACTCACCCCACCTCAGCTTCACAAACTGTGGCCATGACATATTGATCAGAATGCATTGATGCTTCTTACAGTGTAACAGCTTTGATAAATGATTCTGCTAACGCAACCTGACAGTGCTGCATGGAACGGAGGAGTTCAGCAGTAGATAACTTTGGGGGAGGGAGTTTTGGGTTAGAGGCAAAGTCAGGCTTGAAGATGCCATGCAGACAGGAAAGCCTCAGTAAACAACTGTATAAGCAGCACATGACAGTCCCTCAGGAACAAAGAGATCTGAAGCTGGCTGTGTCAAGGAAATGTTAACATTATCTTTAGCCCAGAAGAGCTTGCTGTCGATTTGAGACAGTTTGCTGGATGAAGGGGTTGTAGGGCAGGACTGGCAGGGCAGCTCCCATCATGACAAGCTGTCTGAGGACCTGTTACTCAGGACCAAGCTGACTGTCGTCCCAGAGCACTGACATTCATCCACATTGTGGCAATGAGTGCACTGGCATTTTAATAATAATAGTCCTCAGCAGACACGTGAGAAAGGGGAGACGAGAAAGCCTGCACGTGAGCAAGATCTGATGAGCTTGTGGACAATTGATTGGAGATGACTTGTCACTGCCTTTTCCTTGCTCACAAAGACAACTTCTCCCTCTTTTACCTAGTAAGGTTCTTAAAGTAGAATATTCGTGCATCATTAGTTATTAAATGTGACCAATAACACCCATAATATTAGCACACAGTGGAAAGAAAGGACAAATCAGACTGAGAACACGGGGAAGGTGTTGCTCAGCCCTCACCATTTTCATGGCAGTGGAATTTTTGTGTCCTTGTATCCTGACCTGACTCTGTAGTTACACTACAACTCCCAAACTCATTCTCCTTCTTTTCCTCTGCAAGTAATTAGATGGGATTTCCTGAAGTTTTCCACCTGTGCCCTGGTCCATTGGATAGAGAACTCAACCCACACTGACACTCTTTGCATTATTGAAACTCATCCCAAATGACAGACACCAATCAACATCAGTGACGTGGCAATGCAAATCCAAAAGTCTCGATCTGCAAACCTATTTGTGTACATCCTCACTGAACCACGAACCAGTTAAACACAAAAATATACTGCCATTCCCTCGAGCCCTGTCCGCATTAATGGAGAATTTTTAATAACCTCGGGATTTCCTACCATGGTATTTAGAGCTGTTGGAGTTCAAAGTAAATTTACTATCAAAATACATATATGTCACCACATACAACATTTTCCTGTGGGCATTCACAGCAAATACAAAGAAACACAATAGAATCAGTGGAAGACTGCACACAACAGGATAGACAAGCAACCAGTGTGTAAAGGACAACAAACTCCGCAAATACGAAAGAAAAAAAATAATAATAAATAAATAAGCAATAAATATTGGAAACATGAGATGAAGATTCATTGAAAGTGAATGTGTAGATTGTGGAACGGTTCGGAGAGTCAGTAGACATCGAACAGTAGAGCACAGAAACAGGCCCCTTGTCTCACAGTGTCTGAGCTGTCCAAGGTACCGAAGTAAATTCAACCCATCTGCCCGCACAGGATCCAGTTGACAGAGAGTGAGGATAAATCAAATGGGACGAGAGCAGATGGTCAGCACAAATTCAGTGGGTGGAGTTTCATTATTTCTGTAAGGCAGCAATGCAGGAGCAAGTTTGCAGACAGCACAGTCAATCGAGTGACCTGTCTACAGGTCTGAGAGTCAAGCAGGTTTGGCCGACCGAGTTCATGCTGAACATATATCCCACTGTTCTAATCTCATGCCATTCCTCCCCACATCCCTGTCAGATCCCCAAACACAAACACACACAGGATTCTCCTGCTCGCTTTCTCACTAGGAGGAGTTTGCAATGTCCAGGTTGGGATCTATGGGGAGTGGGATCTAGAGCACCCGGAGGAGTTTCACATGGTCAAAGGGAGAAGGTGCAAACCACAACCAGACAGCACTGAACCGGGACTCTGGACAGCCCAGATGTCACTTTCACCAGTGTGCCACTGTGCCTTAATAAAGGAAATTCATTGATAACAATTCCAAAGCCGATAGCTATTAGATGCATTTTTCACTGTATTTCTACACGTCTTTAAGACTTAAGAAGCAGTGTCTTTGGTTTATTGAGTCTATGCCAGCCCTCAGAGCAACCTCATTCCTTTAGTAATTTTCCCTTTACCCTCCCTGTCTCCATTCCCATCAACTTTCCCTTTGATCCTACCACACCTGCACACTCGGGGCAATTTACAGGCATCAATTAGAGTCACAGAGAGATATACCATGGATATATCTCAAACCCTTCAGCCCACTGAGTCTGTTCCACCCATCAGCCAGAGTTTCTTATTAACCTGATTCATCCCACCTCAGTGAAAACTTAAGAACTCCAAGCAGGCAGGACCGAGATCAGGATTGAATCTGGATCAAAGTCACAGTGATGATGTACAAACTCCACACAGAGAGGACCGAGATCAGGACTGAATCTGGATCACAGTCACAGTGAGAATGTACAAACTCCACACAGAGAGGACTGAGATCAGGACTGAATCTGGATCACAGTCACAGTGATGATGTACAAACTCCACACAGAGAGGACCGAGATCAGGACTGAATCTGGATCACAGTCACAGTGAGAATGTACAAACTCCACACAGAGAGGACCGAGATCAGGACTGAATCTGGATCACAGGAGCAGTGAAGCAGCTGCTCTGTGAGATGTACCACTGTGACTCAACGATGTTGAACAGGAATCAGCGGAGCTCCCCGCTCTCCTTCCAGAAAGCACCACGGAGACCCAAACACTGCTTCCAGGTGAGGCAGCACTTCACCTGTGAGTCTGTTGTGGTCCCGTACTGTACCTGGTGCTCCCAGTGCGATCTCCTGTATATCAGTGAGACCCGACACAGATTGGGAGACTGCTTTGCCAAACACCTAAGCTCTATCCGTCAGTAAAAGCAGAATCTCCCAGTGGCCCCCCATTTTAATTCCACGTCCCATTCCCAATCTGACATGTCGGTCCATGGTCTCCTCTACTGTCACAATGAGGCCACACTCAGGTTGGAGGAGCAACACCTGATATTCCACTTGAGTAGCCTCCAACCTGATGTCATGAACATTAATTTCTCAAACTTCTAGTAATGGCCACCTCCCCCTTCACCAGTCCCCAGCCGCTGTTCCTCTCTCACCTCATCTCCTTACCTGCCCATCACCTCCCTCTGGGGCTCCTCCCCCTTTCCTTTCTTCCATTGCCTTTTGTCCTCTCCTATTAGATTCCACCTTCTTCCTCCCCTCCTCCACCTTCTGACTCTGACTCCTCATCTTTTTTCCTCCAGTCCTGAGGAAGGGCCTCGGCTCGAAACATCGACTGTACTCCTTTCCATAGAGGCTGCCTGGCCTGCTGAGCTCCTCCAGCATTTTGTGAGTGTTGCTTGGATTTCCAGCATCTGCAGATTTTGTCTTGTTTGTGAACGGCCATTTCTGTTCACCTGAGAGAGGAGTCTCACTTGAATGAACTGATGGTGGAGATTGATGAGGGTGAATCATGGTGGGGAGGCCAGTGGAGATGAAGGGTCTAAGTGAGAGTTAGTGGGGTGACAGAGGTAGGTAATGTGTGGCAAATCGGGTGAGGGACTGGTGGGAGTGCCAGGCAATGTGTTAGGAGAAGTGGGGTGGGGGGGGGGTCGTGCAGAATAGAGTGATGGATCAATGGGGGGGGGTGCACATAATGTGCTGGTGAAAGTGGATAGGGTCAGGTGGGGGGCGACTGACGTGTCCTGGTTTTACTGCTATGGTGGAGGGGGTCGTGCAGAATAGGGTGATGTTGGATCAATGGGGGGTGCATGTATGTGCTGGTGAAAGTGGGAGGTCGGGTCAGGTGGGGTGAGAAATCAGTCAAAGGCCCAAGTACCAAGTAGAGTTGAGCAGGAGAGTGAGGTGTCAGTGGGGAGATGGTAACGTGTTGTTGAGGGGGGTGGGTCTGTGATGTGAGGAGTCCGGGGGCGGGGGAGGCAACAGGTAACGTGTTGGTGAGAGAAATCAAAGGGGAAACTGGGTGATGTGATAGTATGGAGGGATGAGGTAGGAGGGTGAGGGGTCATGGAGGGGGTGTAGGTGAGAGGTAACAATGGATCAGTAAGGTGATGGGGTGAGCTTTGTTTGACGTATCACGCTGGGTATTCGCTTCAGAGATTGGTGGGGTGAAGGGGGGGGGGGGGTCAGGTGAGAACCGGCATGTTCTGGTTTTGCTGTGATGGGGGGGTCAGGTGAGAACTGGCATGTTCTGGCTTTGCTGTGATGGGGAGGGGTGTTCAGGTGAGAACCGGCAGGTTCTGGTTTTGCTGTGATGGGGGGTCGGGTGAGAACTGGCATGTTCTGGCTTTGCTGTGATGGGGAGGGGTGTTCAGGTGAGAACTGGCATGTTCTGGCTTTGCTGTGATGGGGAGGGGTGTTCAGGTGAGAACCGGCAGGTTCTGGTTTTGCTGTGATGGGGGGGTCGGGTGAGAACTGGCATGTTCTGGCTTTGCTGTGATGGGGAGGGGGGCAGTTTTAAGGAAGATCTGTTTCTGCCAAATGGATGACATTTATTGTCTACACCTGATCCAGACGTCCCTGTGACAACACACCACACACCACAGAAGTGTCCAAACTCCTCCGTACGTCAGAACATCAGATGACCCTGGAGCAGGTTACAAACCACCGGAGGCCAGTGTTAAGCAGGATCTCGAGGTACCGAGTGCCTTCATCAGCAAACAAGACACAGCCGACCCTGAATCCTTTCAGATCATTGTCAGGGACTTCCGTCAGGCCAATGTTAAGCAGGTAAGGTTGATGTTAAACAGGTAAGGCTGATGTAAAGCAGGTAAGGATGATGATAAGTGGGTACGGTTGATGTTAAGCAGGTAAGGATGATGTTAAGCAGGTAAGGATGATGATAAGTGGGTACGGTTGATGTTAAGCAGGTAAGGATGATGTTCTTTTTGTTGTCTGAGATTAGTAGACAAGACTTTAATCCTATTATTAAACATACTTTAAGAATTTGGTTTCAGTTTCGTAGATTATTTGAGTTAAATAATTTTGCTCTTTCTAGTAATATCTATTTCAATTATTTTTTAAAGCATCAATTTTGGATAAGGCCCTTTTAATTTGGAAGACCAAAGGAATAACAACTTTTTCAGATTTGTTTTTAGGGGATTGTTTAATGTCTTTTTCTCAGTTAGTGGATAAATATGATTTATCTAATGTACACCTTTTTAGATATTTACAAATTAGGAATTTTTTTACGTGGTTTGCTGCCAAATTCCCCTTCTGCTTATCCACCTAATATGACAGATGCTCTCCTTCAACTTAAACCTCTTCAAAAAGGGTTGATAGCTATAATTTATAAATGGCTATTGAATTTACGAATGATATCTAACAATAAAATTAAACGTGCTTGGGAATTGGAATTTCAAAAGACATTTTCAGATAATCAATGGAGTAAAAATTTTAATTTGGTTAATAACTCATCTATTTGTGTCCGCCATTCCTTGATACAGTTCAAGGTAGTACATCGGGTCCATATGTCAAAGGATAAATTAGTATTTTTTCCAACATCAATCCAATTTGTGACAGATGTAATATTGAGGTGGCCACTTTAACTCATATGTTTTGGTCTTGTATAAAGCTAGACAATTTTTGGAGAGATGTTTTTAAAACGTTAACAGAAGTCTTAGATCTGGACCTATAACCTAATTTACTTACGGCAATCTTTGGGATTATCCCATTGGAACCAGGAAATATTCCTGTTTCCGCTCAACGTATGATAGTCTTTTCAACTTTATTGGCTAGGAGAGCCATTTTACTGAAGTGGAAGGATTCTAATCCACCTACTGCCTTTCCTGGCTTTCCTCCATTATGTCCTGTTTAAGTTTAGAGAAAATAGAAAGTCGGATATTTAATACATCCTTTAAATTTGAGCAAATCTGGTGAGCTTTTATTCAATGCTTTTATTTGATTTATTTATTACTCTTCCAATTTCTTGAAGTTGTAGTTTCATCAGAAAGTGTTTCTGTTTTTTTGGTCGTATCCTCAGAATAGACTGCCCAGTCCCTTACTTTTTTAAATTTTTTTTTTTGTACAGTGTAGTGTTTTTTTTCTTTATTTAAATATTTAAAGTTTTTTTTTCTTTCCATGAATAGATAAAAGGAGAATTAGCTGTCTTCTTTTTGATTGTATATTACATACTAGCTTAGCACTATGTATGATTTTGATAATGTCTAGTTCACTTACTGTTTGTATTATTATTGATATATATATATTCAAGATAATTCTCCTATTGTTTGTAATTATGCTACCTTTAAATTAATAAAAAGATTAATAAAGAAAGAAAGGATAATGTTAAGTGGGTAAGGATGATGCTAAGCAGGTAAGGATGATGTTAAGCGGGTAAGGATGATGTTGAGCGGGTAAGGATGATGTTGAGCGGGTAAGGATGATGTTAAGCGGGTAAGGATGATAATAAGCGGGTAAGGATGATGTGCAGGAAAGGATGATGTTGAGCAGGTAAGGATGATGTTGAGCAGGTAAGGATGATGATGAGCAGTTAAGGATGATGTTAAGAGTGTAAGGATGATGTTGTGCAGGTAAGGATGATGTTCAGCGGGTAAGCATGATGTTGAGCAGGTAAGGATGACGTTAAGCAGGTAAGGATGATGTTGTGCAGGTAAGGATGACGTTAAGCAGGTCAGGATGATGTTAAGCGGGTAAGGATGATGTTGAGCAGGTAAGGATGATGTTAAGCGGGTAAGGATGATGTTAAGCGGGTAAGGATGATGTTGAGCAGGTAAGGATGATGTTGAGCGGGTAAGGATGATGTTAAGCGGGTAAGGATGATGTTAAGAGGGTAAGGATGATGTTAAGCGGGTAAGGATGATGTTGAGCAGGTAAGGATGATGTTGAGCAGTTAAGGATAATATTATGCGGGTAAGGATGATGTTGAGCGGGTAAGGATGATGTGAAGCAGGTAAGGATGATGTTAAGCGGGTAAGGATGATGTTAAGAGGGTAAGGATGATGTTAAGCGGGTAAGGATGATGTTGAGCAGGTAAGGATGATGTTAAGCGGGTAAGGATGATGTTGAGCAGGTAAGGATGATGTTGAGCAGTTAAGGATAATATTATGCGGGTAAGGATGATGTTGAGCAGTTAAGGATAATATTATGCAGGTAAGGATGATGTTAAGCGGGTAAGGATGATGTTAAGAGGGTAAGGATGATGTTAAGCGGGTAAGGATGATGTTAAGAGGGTAAGGATGATGTTAAGCGGGTAAGGATGATGTTGAGTGGGTAAGGATGATGTGAAGCAGGTAAGGATGATGTTGAGCAGGTAAGGATGATGTTGAGCAGTTAAGGATAATATTATGCGGGTAAGGATGATGTTGAGCGGGTAAGGATGATGTGAAGCAGGTAAGGATGATGTTGAGCAGTTAAGAATGATGTTAAGCAGGTAAGGATGATGTTAAGCAGGTAAGGATGATGTTCAGCGGGTAAGGATGATGTTCAGTGGGTAAGGATGATGTTGAGCGGGTAAGGATGATGTGAAGCAGGTAAGGATGATGTTGAGCAGTTAAGAATGATGTTAAGCAGGTAAGGATGATGTTCAGCGGGTAAGGATGATGTTGAGCAGGTAAGGATGATTTTAAGTGCGTAAGGATGATGTTGAGTGGTTAAGAATGACATTAAGCAGGTAAGGATGATGTTAAGCAGGTCAGGATGATGCTGAGCAGGTAAGGATGATGTTGAGCAGGTAAGGATGATGTTAAGCAGGGAAGGATGATAATAGGCGGGTAAGGATGATGTGAAGCAGGTAAGGATGATGTTAAGCGGGTAAGGATGATGTTGAGCGGGTAAGGATGATGTGAAGCAGGTAAGGATGATGTTGAGCAGGTAAGGATGATGTTAAGCAGGTAAGGATGATGTTGAGCAGGTAAGGATGATGTTAAGCGGGTAAGGATGATGTTGAGCGGGTAAGGATGATGTTGAGCAGGTAAGGATGATGTTAAGCAGGGAAGGATGATAATAGGCGGGTAAGGATGATGTGAAGCAGGTAAGGATGATGTTAAGCGGGTAAGGATGATGTTGAGCGGGTAAGGATGATGTTGAGCAGGTAAGGATGATGTTAAGCAGGGAAGGATGATAATAGGCGGGTAAGGATGATGTGAAGCAGGTAAGGATGATGTTGAGCAGGTAAGGATGATGTTAAGTAGCTAAGGCCAATGTTATGCAGGATCTCGAGTTTCTGAGTGCCGTCACCGGCAAACAAGAAACAGCCTCCCCTGAATCTTTTCAAATCATTGTTGGGAATTTCAGTCAGGCTTGTTTGAAGAAATCTGCTCAATTATCATCTACATATAACCTGCAGCACCAGGGGTACCAACACACTCGACCACTGCTAGACTACCGTTAGGAATGCCGGCCATTTCATGCCTGGACTGCATTTCAGGAAATCTGATCATTGTCTGCCCTCCTCCTACCTGCACACAGAGAGAAAGTCTCCAGATTAAGGGCAAAGAGGAGTTAGTTGTGGGAGGCAGAGGAGTGACTACTGGATTGCTTCGAGTTGGTGGACTGGGCTGTGCTCCAGGACTCACCAGAGGATCTGAACAAATACACCCCGGTTGTGACTGACTTTATAACGAGGGTGTCCCCACTAAATCATTCAGCATCTTCCCCAATCAGAAATCCTGGATGAACCACAGGATGCTCCATCTGCTGAGGGCCACATCAGTGATGTTCAGGTCTGGTGGCCAATGAAAACACAAGAGGTCCAGGGACGGTCTCCAGAAAGCCACCTCACGTGTGAAGTAGCAATTCCGGACCAAACCTGAGTCACTGAAGAACGCTCGACAGCAGTGACAGGGCTCGAATGCTGTCACCTCCGACAAAGTGAAACCAACCAATACAGGAGAAAGCAACGTTTCACTCCCAGATGGGATTGATGCCTTTTACCTTGACTGTCGAAACATCGAGGCACCTTCACCCACAGCCCCTGATCACCCTGTGATTTTGGTCTCCGAGCCTGACGGAGACCATCCTTCAGGAGGTTAAGCCCATGGAAAACATTTGGCCCTGTGGGGTACCTGGCCGAGTACAAAGAGCTGAGCTGATCTGCTGTCTGGAACGTTCACCGATACCCGGCTGTTTACTAAACACCCTGAGCTGATCGACTGTCTGGAACGTTCACCGATACCCGGCTGTTTACTAAACACCCTGAGCTGATCGGCTGTCTGGAACATTCACCGATACCCGGCTGTTTACTAAACACCCTGAGCTGATCGACTGTCTGGAGTGTTCACTGATACCCAGCTCTTTACTAAACACCCTGAGCTGATCGGCTGTCTGGAACGTTCACCGATACCCGGCTGTTTACTAAACACTCTGAGCTGATCGGCTGTCTGGAACATTCACCGATACCCGGCTGTTTACTAAACACTCTGAGCTGATCGGCTGTCTGGAACGTTCACCAATACCCGGCTGTTTACTAAACACCCTGAGCTGATCGACTGTCTGGAACGTTCACCGATACCCGGCTGTTTACTAAACACCCTGAGCTGATCGACTGTCTGGAACATTCACCGATACCCAGCTGTTTACTAAACACCCTGAGCTGATCGGCCGGCTGGAGTGTTCACTGATATCGTTAATCTCTCCCTTCAGCAGGGTGAGCTACCTCACAGGCCTCAATCACACTGGTGCCAGAGAAGAATGGTGACCTTCCTCGATGACTAACATCCAGTCACACTTACATCCACTGTGATGAAGTGTCTGAGAGGTTGTGATGAAACATGTCAGCTCCTGCCTGAGAAACGACTTGGATCCTCTCCAATTTGCCTAAAGTCACACCAGATCAACAGCAGGTGCTATTTCGTTGCTCTTCTTTCAAACCTGTAAAATCTGGACAATGAGGATGCATACACCAGGATGTTCTTTATTGACTACCTCCTTGTGCGATTGGATCCCTGATTTCCTTACGTGCAGATCCCACGTAATCTACTCTTTGAAACTGATGACAATTTCCTGTTTCAACATTATACTGAAAATTACCATCCTTTTAAAACTGCTATCCAGATTAAATTCCAACTCCAGGCATGTTGAACTGAAACAGACAATGCATTCAATGCCCAGCAGATCCGGCAGCAATAGCAGAGAAAGGAACAAGGTTAAGATTTCAGATCGGCATGCTCTCATCAGAACGGGGGAATGTCAGAGAGAGAATTCCCACAGGAATGTCAGAGAGAGAACTCCCACAGGAACGTCAGGGAGAGAATTCCCACGGGAATGTCAGAGAGAGAATTCACACATGAATGTCAGGGAGAATTCCCACAGGAACGTCAGGGAGAGAATTCCCACGGGAATGTCAGAGAGAATTCCCATGTGAATATCAGAGAGAGAGCTGTAGAATCCCCATGTGCAGTGTAAACAATATGTGTACTGCACAAGTCAACTCTCTGAAATCTACTTGCTAAAAGCACCCAGCAACTGTGTGAACTCTCAGCAACTTTCCAGGAAGGTAGCCTGGATCCGTGTTCACATGGTAACAACACTGGGGAGAAATGGACTGTTGGGATGCAATGTCACTGACAAAGTCACACACCCAGATGCAGTGTTTTAATGGTGGCCTTCTTTCTGTGGGTCCTGAAGGAAAGGTTGAGGCTGGCTGCAGTGATGTTTGGAGACTCCATCCCTGCTTGGGCCACTGCTGAAAGGTCTTTCTGCCTTCATCTACTTTTCTGCAGTCATGGTTCCTCCTCACACTGGCTAATGGTCCATATTTAGCCTTATGCCCTCCTGGTCATCTGTCCTGTCCCACCACTCCTTCCCTTCACTTCTCTCCAAGTAATCTGCAACTTACCCTCCCAGACCAATCACCGACACCCATCAAGCTCTTCCCTACTCTCTGATTGTTTTCCCATTCACTTTCTCTGATCCTCATCCCCAGTATTCTCCTTGCCCCATCCAGAATTAAAACCAATCCCTGTTATCAGTCCCTGCCCACTCTCACACTGTCCTCTCCTCAGCCCTGTGGACTTCTCTCCATTCTCCAGCTCTGCTGCCTTCTTCCCAGACTCTCTCATCCCAATTCCAACCCACACCCCAACGACAACACAAAGCTCTCTGTGCAATCACCACCCTTACAAAAGTAGGTGGTGACGGAATTTGTCAGAGGGAAGACATTCACCCGTTAACCCGACAGGACCTATTGTACGACACACGGTGTTTCAGGTCCTGGGTATGGTCGGATCTCCGAGTGTGAAGAGTTCATACTGAAATGGTGCGAGTTTCTGTGCAAATCTTCATGAAAACCCGCCCCAAGAAGTTCCTTACTGACTGAAGTTTTCAGATGCAAGGAAGGAGGAGAGGGAAGAGAAAAACTAAATGAAAGACACTGGATTGATGGATTGCATGATAGATTAAGTGAAAATTAGATGATACAAGGCCAAAGTAAAGTAATAGCACAAATCAGTAGATAAAAGGCAGATTCAGGGATCTAGCAGATCAAATAATCCTATTGAAGAAGGGAAGTTTTATATCTCGGAAAGATCAAACTATAGATGTCAAATACAGCAAATACATTGGATGTGGAGGTTTTCGAGAGGCTAGTCCCAACCGCTGAAATATTCTTTCAGGCTCCTGACCAGGGTTTCAACTCAAAACATGGAGCGTTCCTTTCACCCCACAGATGCTGTTTGACCGACTGAGTTCCTCCAGCAGATTGTTTGTTACTCCAGATTCCAGCATCTGCAGCCTCTTGTTTCACTCTGAATCCCTCCACTTCACTCCTTGCCCTTCCGTAAGACCCTCTTTGAAGCTCAAACAAAGCTTCTGCTCATCCACCTTGCGTGAAGCAGCGTGGAATCTCATTGGATAAAACACCAATGAAGTATTGTTATGTAAAGCAACGTGGAATCTCATTGGCTAAAACACTGATGAAGTATTGTTATGTAAAGCAACGTGGAATCTCATTGGCTAAAACACTGATGAAGTATTGTTATGTAAAGCAGTGTGGAATCTCATTGGCTAAAGCACCAATGAAGTATTGTCCGATAGCATAATAACAGGAAGCTGATTAAATTTAAGATGTTGTGAAGAACATTTAATAATGCCGAAAAATACAGATTGTCAGATTAGTCTGCTTGACTAAATCATTAAATCCACCAGAATTTCTACCCACCCCACTCAACACTTCAGAAGTTGATGTTTAAATGATGCTGCTTTCTCACAATCCCAACGATTCAGGTTCAGTTCTGACCTCTGGTCCTCTCTGCACTGTCTGTACTTTCTCACTGTGACTGCATGGGTTTTCCCCGGTTTCTCTGCTTTCCTCCCACATTCCCAAGACATGAGTTGGTAAATTCATTGCTGCTGCCAATTATCCCTCCTGTAGATTGGTGGCAGGGAAATCAGGAGGAAGTTGATAGACATCAAGACAGAATAAGTCACCGGCAAATGAGTAGGAAAATAGAATTGTAATGTCCTGGTTAAGATTTTTGCTGCTATGCTGTTGGCAGTTCTGCAAGAGCAGTCTGTTCTGCTTTCAGCCTGTTTGGGTTTGAGCTGAGATAAGGGACTTTGTTGTTCAGCTTTGGAATGTGGTGTCTGCCAATCAGGTTGGTGGAATTGGGAGAAGGACCTCGAGAATGCTGGACCGAGAGGTTTCGTGTGTCATGGTCCTGGCTGGCAATTCCCCATCTTGCTATTACCTCTTTAATTGGGCCTTAATCCCCTTGCCTGATTTCCAATCGCTCCCAGTTCAGCTAATTACAGCACACCTGGTTCCCATTAGCGAACATAGGAAAAAAACTCGGGCGTCACAGCCCTGCTTTGCCAGTTCGTTGGTCGATTCTAGTGTGAGTAAACTTCGTTTCCTGATTCCTTAGGACTGTCAGTTCTAAGCTGCCCATCATTTCCTGGATACTCTACGTCAGGGGTGTCAAACTCATTTTAGGTCACGGGCCGGATTAAGCAAAATGCAGCTTCATGCGGGCCGGATCAGTCGGACGCGTGCGAACGCAGCTTTCGTTGCCTCCGTTTTTTCAGCCTGCTCTCATGTGTCTCAGTCTCTGCTATAACTACAAAGTGTTTCACTTTACAAATTCCGTTTCTTATGAAGAAGACTGCCAAATAAACACTAAAAACCCTGAAAACCTGGTACCTGAATAAACTCAGCATTAGCCATATCATATGCCATAGGCGCTTCGATTACTGGGGCCAGCTTTAATAGTAATTAGATATTATCTCGCGGGCCAAAGATAATTCCACCGCGGGCCGGATTTGGCCTGCGGGCCTTGAGTTTGACATATATGCTCTACGTAAACCTTGTCTCCGTGTAAAGACTCTCCCTCACGACCCTGCCTCCGCGCATGTGTCCTGCACTTGGGTTCGTCCTCAGCCTCGTCCTTGCAACATCGTGAGGGACACTGGTGAGGGTCGGGGTCTTTTTCTGACAGGAGGGAAGATGGCTGAGGAGGCCGTCCCTGTTGCACCAGGTGCTTTGTGCAGCTGGATGGCTTCAAGGAGGAAGGACCAATACTCCTGTGGGAGACCCGTTTGTTTGAGGTGGATTTCGAGTGACGTTCGGAAGGTGGTGTGTGCTGGCACGCAGACGGAGGGTCCAGCGTGTGAGTCACAGACACGTCCAAGATCAGCTCCACCCTGTGCTCATTTGACTGTTTAATTATAATGGGTCCTTTTTGTTTTCTTTCCATCTTTATTAACTCTTTGGCTAAGCTGACATTCATAAATATACTTCCTTTATAATTGCATGCAGTGTACGATCTGTTATTTCTTGCCAACGGGCGATTGCCGGGGGTAGTAAATCGCACAGCATTCACACAAACCGGGGTTTGGATGGGCGGGACATCGCAACCTCAGTGATTTGACAGGATCAAAGTCGTTTACACCCTAGATGTACAAAGCCTGAGAAAGATGGGTTCTCGCCACGGACGCCAGTGGCTGTTAGCGAGAGGCTAACGAGCTGCATTTCCAGAGACGCCCAGTGAAAAGGGGTTTCAGAATTACAGGGATTGTTCTGAGAGCCTTCACGGCCTCTATAAGCTGAATCGATTCTTTCAGTATTATAAAGAAAAATTAAGACTCAATAATCACTAGAGCTAGAGCTGTTGGAGAGGGTTTAAACTGAATTGTCAGGGGGATGGGAATCAAAGTGAAAGGGCTGTTGGTTTACAAGCAGAGACTGTGTGTAGTGAGACTGTCAGGAAGGACAGGCTGACGATTGGGCAAAATTCCATTCAGCCTGATAATCTACTCGGGGGCATCTGCAGGATGTGTGCTTAGCCCACTGCTCGACTCTCTCTACACCCCTGACTGTGTGGCTAGGCACAGCTCAAGCACCATCTATAACTTTACTGATGACACAACTATTGTTGGCAGGATTTCAGATGGTGACAAGGAGGCGTACAGGAGTGAGATAGATCAGCCGGTTGAGTGGTGTCACAACACCAACCTTGTACTCAATGTCAGTAAGACCAAGGAATTGATTGTGAACTTCAGACAGGGGAAGTCGAGGGAGCACACACCAGTCCACATTGAGGGATCGGTAATGGAAAGAGTGAGCAGGTTCAAGTTCCTGGGTGTCAACATCTCTGAAGATTAATCCTGGGCCCAACATGTTGATGCAATTACAAAAAGGCAAGACAATGACTATATTCCATTAGGAGTTTGAGGAGACGTGACGTGTCACCACAGACTCTCACAAAAACCTGCTGATGTACTGTGGAAACACTCTAACCGGTTGCCTCACCATCGGGTGTGGAGGGCCACTGCACAGGACTGGAAAAAGCTGCAGAGTGTTTTAAACACAGCCAGCTCCATCATGGACAATAAACCCACGTACGCCTTTTTCTTTTTTGTTCCCTTTTTTCCTACTTATTTAATTTTTCTGTATATTTCTTATTGTGATTGATGGTATTTTTATCAGGTATTGTTATTTACTGCTGGCACAAAACAACAAATTTCAGGACAGATGCCAATGATATTGAACCTGATTCTGATTCTCTCACCCTGAGGAGTCGACCGCAGTTGCGGTCGATGTGGGGAGAGGGGTCACAGTGGGGGGGTACGTGGGGAGAGGGGTCACGGTGGGGGGTATGTGGGGAGAAGGTTCACAGTGGGGGGTATGTGGGGAGAGGGGTCACGGTGGGGGGTATGTGGGGAGAGGGGTCACAGTGGGGGAGTACGTGGGGAGACGGCTTGTGAGGAAGAGGCCAGGTCACAGTGGGGGGGGGAGTATGTGGGGAGAGGGGTCACAGTGGGGGGGGAGTATGTGGGGAGAGGGGTCACGGTGGGGGGTATGTGGGGAGAGGGGTCACAGTGGGGGAGTACGTGGGGAGACGGCTTGTGAGGAAGAGACCAGGTCACAGTGGGGGGGGAGTATGTGGGGAGAAGGGTCACTGTGGGGGGGGGAGTTTGTGGGGAGAGGGGTTGTGAGGAAAGTCACAGGGTAGAGGAGACAATGTACGTCGTTGTGCAGATTTCACACAATATCTGAGGCTGATTGAACCCGGAGCCCTGGAGCTACGAGGCAACAGCACGAACCGCCTGCCTTCCATTACAGTTCAAATCACCCCGTATAGTCAGGTTCTCAGCCATGTCGGGCTGAGAACAACAGTTCACCACTGGAACGGTGAGAACTGTACAGGAGACCGATGGGAGTCAGATCCAAACCTGCTCACTGCTCCTCACAGCCAAATCCTGAATCCACCCAGCATTGGATTCCCTGTGAACACATCAGCTGAGCACAATGTTTCAACTGTTTTCAATACCCTTCTTATTTTAAATAATACAGTTCAGTTTTTAACATTTTCAATTATTTGATTGTTTGTTTGTGAATGTCAAAGGCATGACCACATTTGGACATGCGAGACCCTGCAGAAGACGACTGTCCCTCCACCAGACAAGGGCAACTCGCCTGCGGCAACTTACTATCACTGTCCAATGGAGTCTCTGATCTCAGGCGAAATGCCCGAGACCATCCCCCACGGTTATACTGCACCAACTCTGATGGCTTTGAGTAGCGGGCAGCAACACGGTCTACAGCCAGGGCAACCCCTTTGAACCCAAACCGGCTCCTCTGACATCCCAGCCGGCTCCTCCGACATCTGGCCAGGATGTCGGGGGAGTCGAGGGGATGTTGGAGATGGAGCCGGCCAAGGTGTTGGAGAAGGAGCCCGGAGGGACATTGGAGAAGGAGATGGCCGGAATATGGGAGGAGCCACTGGGATGTTGGAGAAGGAGCCCGGTGGGACATTGGAGAAGGAGATGGCCGGAATATGGGAGGAGCTACTGGGATGTTGGAGATGGAGATGGCCGGGATATCGGAGGAGCCACTGGGATGTTGGAGAAGGAGCCCGGTGGGACATTGGAGAAGGAGATGGCCGGAATATGGGAGGAGCTACTGGGATGTTGGAGATGGAGATGGCCGGGATATCGGAGGAGCCACTGGGATGTTGGAGAAGGGGCCCGGTGAGGCGTTGGAGAAGGAGATGGCCGGGATATGGGAGGAGCCACTGGGATGTTGGAGAAGGAGCCCGGTGGGACGTTGGAGACGAAGATAGTTTGGATTCTGGAGCAGCTGCTGGGGTGTTGGAGATGGAGATGGCCGGGATATCGGAGGAGCCACTGGGATGTTGGAGAAGGAGATGGCCGGAATATGGGAGGAGCTACTGGGATGTTGGAGATGGAGATGGCCGGGATATCGGAGGAGCCACTGGGATGTTGGAGAAGGAGCCCGGTGGGACGTTGGAGACGAAGATAGTTTGGATTCTGGAGCAGCTGCTGGGGTGTTGGAGATGGAGATGGCCGGGATATCGGAGGAGCCACTGGGATGTTGGAGAAGGGGCCCGGTGAGGCGTTGGAGAAGGAGATGGTCAAGATGTCAAGGAGCTGCTGGGATGCCGGAGGACATTCCTCAATTCTATTGTGTTTCCTTTTATTTACTGTGAATGCCTGCAAGAAAATGAATCTCAGGGTTGTATATGGTGACATATATGTACTTTGATAATTACAAATGTTTGTAATTTACTTTAAACTTTGAGATATAAACTCTAAACTTTGAATTTTTAAATTTACTTTGAAATTTGAACTTAAAAAGGAACAACTGTGAAGCATGATGGACTGTGAATTTCCATCCCCACCTCGGTCTCCCTGCCAGAATGTATCCTTGTTAGAAACATTATTATGTACGTGGGCCTGGAGAATTCTCAGCTGACTGGGGTGTTTGGAAATACAGTGAGTTTTGTGGCTGGATCATGATAAAAATGAGTCCAGCTCTGCTCCTTACAGATATGAGGAACATCTGTTTTCTGAGAGGAAAGGGTGAACAGCTCCTTAGCTCTTCTGTATTTTGTCCTCTGTATGGCCTGGAGTGTTGCATTTGAAGTTTACTGGTCACATTTCAGGACAGGTAACGAGCAGAATTTTGTTTAATATTTCCTCCACTTACTGAGTTTAGTTTCAGTGCCGACGGTAACAGGGGGGAGGTTGTTCCATACACACTGCACCCTCTGGGATTTTATACTGTACAGTGGAGTTGTTTGGCCCTGTACAGAAACCTCCGCTGCACCAAGTCCTGCCCACACCTTGTTCCTCGTTCTCAGAATACAATGTTAAACACTTTCAGCATTTTTGGGTTGTTTTTATTTCAGTCCTTCCAGCACTTGGTTCCCTTGGCAAAATTGAACACAGTCCCTTCCACATCACCCTGTTCTCCCTGACGTTAACATAGAAACATAGAAAATAGGTGCAGGAGTAGGCCATTCGGCCCTTCGAGCCTGCACCGCCATTCAGTATGATCATGGCTGATCATCCAACTCAGAACCCTGTACCTGCTTTCTCTCCATACCCCCTGATCCCTTTAGCCACAAGGGCCATATCTAACTTCCTCTTAAATATAGCCAATGAACCGGCCTCAACTGTTTCCTGTGGCAGAGAATGCCACAGATTCACCACTCTCTGTGTGAAGAAGTTTTTCCTCATCTCGGTCCTAAAAGGCTTCCCCTTTATCCTTAAACTGTGTCCCCTCGTTCTGGACTTCCCCAACATCAGAAACAATCTTCCTGCATCTAGCCTGTCCAATCCCTTTAGAATTTTATATGTTTCATTAAGATCCCCCCTCAATCTTCTAAATTCCAGTGAGTATAAGCCTAGTCGATCCAGTCATTCTTCATATGAAAGTCCTGCCATCCCAGGAATCAATCTGGTGAACCTTCTTTGTACTCCCTCTATGGCAAGAATGTCTTTCCTCAGATTAGGGGACCAAAACTGCACACAATATTCTAGGTGCGGTCTCACCAAGGCCTTGTACAACTGCAGTAGAACCTCCCTGCTCCTGTACTCAAATCCTTTTGCTATGAATGCCAACATACCATTTGCCTTTTTCACCACCTGCTGTACCTACATGCCCACCTTCAATGACTGGTGTACAATGACACCCAGGTCTCGTTGCATCTCCCCTTTTCCTAATCGGTCACCATTCAGATAATAACCTGTTTTTCTGTTCTTGCAACCAAAGTGGATAACCTCACATTTATCCGCATTAACTTGCATCTGCCATGAATTTGCCTACTCACCTAACCTATCCAAGTCACCCTGCATCCTCTTAGCATCCTCCTCACAGCTAACACCGCCGCCCAGCTTCGTGTCATCCGCAAACTTGGAGATGCTGCATTTAATTCCTTTGTCTAAATCATTAATATATATTGTAAACAACTGGGGTCCCAGCACTGAGCCTTGCGGTACCCCACTAGTCACTGCCTGCCATTCTGAAAAGGTCCCGTTTACTCCCACTCTTTGCTTCCTGTCTGCCAACCAATTCTCTATCCACATCAATACCATACCCCCAATACCGTGTGCTTTAAGTTTGCACACTAATCTCCTGTGTGGGACCTTGTCAAAAGCCTTTTGAAAATCTAAATATACCACATCCACTGGCTCTCCCCTATCCACTCTACTAGTTACATCTTCGAAAAATTCTATAAGATTCGTCAGACATGATTTTCCTTTCACAAATCCATGCTGACTTTGTCCGATGATTTCACCTCTTTCCAAATGAGCTGTTCTCACATCTTTGATAACCGACTCTAGCATTTTCCCCACCACCGATGTCAGACTAACCGGTTTATAATTCCCCGGTTTCTCTCTCCCTCCTTTTTTAAAACGTGGGGTTACATTAGCCACCCTCCAATCCTCAGGAACTAATCCAGAATCTAAGGAGTTTAAAAAAAATTATCACTAATGCATCCACTATTTCTTGGGCTACTTCCTTAAGCACTCTGGGATGCAGGCCATCTGGCCCTGGGGATTTATCTGCCTTTAATCCCTTCAATTTACCTAACACCACTTCTCTACTAACATGTATTTCCCTCAGTTCCTCCATCTCACTAGACCCTCGGTCCCTTACTATTTCCAGAAGATTATTTATGTCCTCCTTAGAGAAGACAGAACCAAAGTAGTCATTCAATTGGTCTGCCATGTCTTTGTTCCTTATGATCAATTTACCTATTTCTGACTGTAAAGGACCTACATTTGTCTTGACCAATCTTTTTCTTTTCACATATCTATAAAAGCTTTTACA
Organism: Hemitrygon akajei; assembly: GCF_048418815.1. Classification (NCBI taxonomy): domain Eukaryota; kingdom Metazoa; phylum Chordata; class Chondrichthyes; order Myliobatiformes; family Dasyatidae; genus Hemitrygon; species Hemitrygon akajei. The sequence continues at coordinate 39,181,108 of NC_133131.1, forward strand.
GCCAGTTTTTATGTTCCCTGCCAGCTTTCTCTCATAATCTTTTTTCCCTTTCCTAATTAAGCCCTTTGTCCTCCTCTGCTGGTCTCTGAATTTCTCCCAGTCCTCAGGTGTGCCACTTTTTTTTTGCTAATTTATATTTTTCTGCTTTGGACTTAATACTATGCCTAATTTCCCTTGTCAGCCACGGGTGCACTATCTTCCCTGGTTTATTCTTTTGTCAAATTGGGATGAACAATTGTTGTAGTTCATCCATGCGATCTTTAAATGCTTGCCATTGCATATCCACCGTCAACTCTTTAAGTATCATTTGCCAGTCTATCTTAGCTACTTCACGTCTCATACCTTCAAAGTTACCCTTCTTTAAATTCAGAACCTTTGTTTCTGAATTAACTATATCACTGTCCATCTTAATGAAGAATTCCACATATTATGGTCACTCTTACCCAAGGGGCCTCGCACGACAAGATTGCTAACTAACCCTTCCTCATTGCTCAATACCCAATCTAGAATGGCCTGGTCTCTAGTTGGTTTCTCGACATTTTGGTTCAGAAAACCATCCTGCATACATTCCAAGAAATCCTCTTCCTCAGCAGCCTTACCAATTTGGTTCACCCAATCTATATGTAGATTGAAGTCACCCATTATAACTACTGTTCCTTTATTGCACGCATTTCTAATTTCCTGTTTAATGCCATCCCCAACCTCACTACTACTGTTAGGTGGCCTGTACACAACTCCCACCAGCGTTTTCTGCCCCTTAGTGTTATGCAGCTCCACCCATATCGATTCCACATCCTCCAGGTTAATGTCCTTCCTTTCTATTGTGTTAATCTCCTCTCTAACCAGCAATGCTACCCCACCTCCTTTTCTTTCCTGTCTATCCCTCCTGAATATTGAATATCCCCAGATGTTGAGCTCCCATCCTTGGTCACCCTGGAGCCATGTCTCTGTGATCCCAACTATATCATATTCATTAATAACTATCTGCACATTCAATTCATCCACCTTTTTATGAATGCTCATTGCATTGACACACAAAGCCTTTGCTGAATTGAAACATTGTTATTATTGTTGTAGCCTTTGTATTCCATCCCTTTGGGATAAATATTCCAATCTCCCTTTTGATCGTTTTGTCCCCTGCGCCAGGTTCTGGAAGGTTTGTGGTAAGTCACTCAGTTGCTTTGCTCTCCTGAATTACAGACTATTGTTAGTAACAAATTATTCCAATTAGCTGGAATAAACAATTCCAACACAGATTCATCAGTTAGCTAAAGGAGTTCTCATTCACCTACTCTTGTTACTGTTGAGGTGAATTTGTCCCTTCATCCCATTTAACTATCTCTCCAGAAACAACTCTTCCTTCCTCCTATTGCAGTGTTCAGCTCTTCCTTCATGAATTCAGGGCCGTGCCCTTGGCCACTCTCCACTGGCTGATTCCTCAGCTGTCCAATTGGCCATAATCTCCCTAGCTTTGCTCCAATATACAATCCAATGACCACTCTCCACTGGCTGATTCCTCAGCTGTCCAATTGGCCATAATCTCCCTAGCTTTGCTCCAATATACAATCCAATGACCACTCTCCACTGCCTGAGACCTTGCTGTCCAATTGGCCATAATCTCCCTAGCTTTGCTCCAATATACAATTCGATGACCACTCTCCACTGCCTGAGACCTCAGCTGTCCAATTGGCCATAATCTCCCTAGCTTTGCTCCAATATACAATCCAATGACCACTCTCCACTGGCTGACTCTTCAGCTGTCCAATTGGCCATAATCTCCCTAGCTTTGCTCCAATATACAATCCAATGACCCTCTCCACTGCCTGAGACCTTGCTGTCCAATTGGCCATAATCTCCCTAGCTTTGCTCCAATATACAATCCAATGACCACTCTCCACTGCCTGAGACCTTGCTGTCCAATTGGCCATAATCTCCCTAGCTTTGCTCCAATATACAATCCAATGACCACTCTCCACTGCCTCAGCTGTCCAATTGGCCATGACCTCTCTAGGTTTGCTCCAATATACAATCCAATGGCCACTCTCCACTGCCTGAGACCTTGTTGTCCAATTGGTCATAATCTCTCTAGGTTTGCTCCAATATACAATCCAATGACCACTCTCCACTGCCTCAGCTGTCCAATTGGCCATGACCTCTCTAGGTTTGCTCCAATATACAATCCAATGGCCACTCTCCACTGCCTGAGACCTTGTTGTCCAATTGGTCATAATCTCTCTAGCTTTGCTCCAATATACAATCCAATGACCACTCTCCACTGCCTCAGCTGTCCAATTGGCCATGACCTCTCTAGGTTTGCTCCAATATACAATCCAATGGCCACTCTCCACTGCCTGAGACCTTGTTGTCCAATTGGTCATAATCTCTCTAGGTTTGCTCCAATATACAATCCAATGACCACTCTCCACTGCCTCAGCTGTCCAATTGGCCATGACCTCTCTAGGTTTGCTCCAATATACAATCCAATGGCCACTCTCCACTGCCTGAGACCTTGTCGTCCAATTGGTCATAATCTCTCTAGCTTTGCTCCAATATACAATCCAATGACCACTCTCCACTGCCTCAGCTGTCCAATTGGCCATGACCTCTCTAGGTTTGCTCCAATATACAATCCAATGGCCACTCTCCACTGCCTGAGACCTTGTTGTCCAATTGGTCATAATCTCTCTAGGTTTGCTCCAATATACAATCCAATGACCACTCTCCACTGCCTCAGCTGTCCAATTGGCCATGACCTCTCTAGGTTTGCTCCAATATACAATCCAATGGCCACTCTCCACTGCCTGAGACCTTGTTGTCCAATTGGTCATAATCTCTCTAGCTTTGCTCCAATATACAATCCAATGACCACTCTCCACTGCCTCAGCTGTCCAATTGGCCATGACCTCTCTAGGTTTGCTCCAATGTACAATCCAATGGCCACTCTCCACTGCCTGAGACCTTGTTGTCCAATTGGTCATAATCTCTCTAGCTTTGCTCCAATATACAATCCAATGACCACTCTCCACTGCCTCAGCTGTCCAATTGGCCATGACCTCTCTAGGTTTGCTCCAATATACAATCCAATGGCCACTCTCCACTGCCTGAGACCTCAGCTGTCCAATTGGCCATGACCTCACTTGCTTTGCTCCAATATACCAATCCAATTACATTGTGACCACATTTACCAATGCCTGCCTTCCTGTGCTATTTCTGTGCAATCTTCTCCAAAGTCACTGATCCTTCTTGTCTACATTCTCAAATTTTGTGAGATCATCCAAATGACAGGGATTCAACTTCAAGATGAACATTGTAAAACCCTCTCCATCACTGCACTCAACTGCCAATAGGTACAACGTACATCCTTGGACAGGGCTTGAATTGGGAAGTTCCACAGTTTCTTCCTCATGACTCACTCCCTATCAGCTGATTTCCAACACTGCTGTGTGATTTGACTGTAAGCTGGGTTTCCAATTCTGTGTGCTCTCTAGCCCAAGGACTGTTTAACATTGAATCTCTTCCGAGCTCAGCCAACCTGAAATGCCCATCCAGATCCTTCTTTACCTGTTTTGAAGCACTCCTCCCTGACCTTCAACACATCTAATACTATGCTACGTAGAATCTGACTTGTCCAACAGCCATTGGCTCTGAGTTTGTGGATCTCTAATGTACCTTTGTGCTCAGCTCCTCTGGGGATAGGCGTGATTTTTGGATGGGTGGAGCAGGGTAAGTGTTTGTGAAGAACACGGGGGCTGTCAGTTTGTGCTTGGAGAGATGACCTTTAATGAACCCTTCTAAAAATTGGGCAAATTTAACCTGGTTCTTATGTGAAAAAGAATCTAGGTACCATGTCTCTGAAAATTGCCCTTGGCCTTGTTGACTCCCACACTTCCAAGCTTGAGGGAAAGAGAGATTAATAACTGGAATTTTTGTTCTTGTGCCTGGGATGGATTCCAACACCATTTTCTATAGTGAAAATGCAACACTAGTTTGGTGCACGTTTGGAAAAACAAACCTGGCACCATTGTTGAATTAAAAGGAGAGAATGAAAGATGAAAGTCATATAATGATGAGGTTCAATTCGACACTTTTGCTGTTGTAAACAATCCTGCCCTTGGACCACGGATAGACTGAAATCTGAATGTCATTGTTTAATATTGTTTGAGAAATGAAGGCCATTTGCAAAACTGGGTAGAAAAGAATGAAATGTGTTTAGACAAGCTATTAAACAATACCTGAAAGGAATTCAGTTACAGCGCTTGAGAGGAGCTGGAAGCAGTATCTTATTTATTGGAGGGTTGTAAAGAATCCTTCAGAACTAATCTCGTTAGTGCTGTAGCATCACAATTACAACATGACACGGTTTTTAATGAATTTGTTTTGTTTGTACAAATAAAACAATTTTATGCAGTATCCAGATTCTGGAATTGAATGCTATTCAAAACTGAATGTTTGCATTTGCTCCCTTTGTTATTTTTAAGCTGCTTTAATCTGTTTTGAATTAAATTCCTTTGGACACGCGCCATGGTAGTGTAGCGGTTAGTGTGATGCTGTTACAGCTCGGAGCGGCAGAGTTAGGAGCTCAATCCCAGTGTCGTCCGTAAGGAGTCTATACGTCCTCCCCATGGAATGTGCGGGTTTCCTCCTGGGGCTCCGGTTTCCTCTCACAGTCCAAAGACGTACCAGCTCATAAATTACCCTGTGATTAGGTTAGGGTTAAATCAGGGGTTATTGGGGGTTGCTGGGCAGCGGGGCTCAAAAGACCAGAAGGACCTTTTCTGCGCTGTGTCTCTAAATAAAATAAAATACCCTCTAAAAATAGCGCTGACCGGAATGTAATCCCGACACAACATAATCCCGACACAATATAATCCCAATACAACATCCCGACACAACATCCTGATACAACGTCATCCTGACACAATATCCCGACACAATGTAATCCTGACACAACGTAATCCAGACACAATATAATCCCAATACAACATCCCAACACAACGTTATCCTGATACAACGTTATCCTGACACAATATCCTGACACAACGTAATCCCGACACAATATAATCCCAATACAACATCCCGACACAACATCCTGATACAACGTCATCCTGACACAATATCCCGACACAATGTAATCCCGACACAACGTAATCCTGACACAATATCCCGACACAATGTAATCCCGACACAATATAATCCCAATACAACATCCCGACACAACATCCTGATACAAAGTCATCCTGACACAATATCCCGACACAACGTAATCCTGACACAATATAATCCCAATACAACATCCCAACACAACGTAATCCCGACACATTGTAATCCCAATGCAACATCCCGACACAATGTAATTCTGACACACCTGACATAACGTAATCCCAACACAGCATCCCAACAGAACGTAATCCCAACACATTGTAATCCCGACACAACATCCTGACACAACATCCTGACACAATGTAAACCCGACACAACATAATCCCGACACAACACATTGTGTCTCAGCTGGGTTTAATGGTGGACAGATACAAGAGAAGTGAATGTTTCTCATGATTAGTAAGGGAGCACAATAGAACAGAGAGCAGTACAGCACAGGAACACGGTCTTCAGCCCACAATGCTTTGCTGAACTAATGAAATTAATAATCAATTAGTATTAGTATTGGTTTATTATTGTCACATATACCAAGATAGAGTGACAAGCTTGTCCCACGTACTGTCATACAGATCTGATCATTACATAGAGCATTGAGCGAGAACAGTTAACACCATAACGATCCAGAATAAAATGTAAAAGCTACAGAGAAAGGGCAGTTCAGGTAAACAATAAGGCACAAGATCATAATGAGGCAGATTGTGAGGTCAAGAATCCATTTTATCGTACAAGAGGAGTCTGATAATAATCTGTCCTTGATCCTGGTGGGACAAAAAGAGTCTGATTATACACTGTCTTTGATCCTGGTGGGTCAAGAGGAGTCTGATAATAATCTGTCCTTGATCCTGGTGGGACAAGAGGAGTATGATTATACACTGTCCTTGATCCTAGTGGGACAATAGGAGTCTGATTATACACTGTCCTTGATCCTGGTGGGACAAGAGGAGTCTGATTATACACTGTCCTTGATCCTGGTGGGACAAGAGGAGTCTGATTATACACTGTTCTTGATCCTGGTGGGACAAGAGGAGACTGATTATACACTGTCCTTGATCCTACTGGGACAAGAGGAGTCTGATTATACACTGTCCTTGATCCTGGTGGGACAAGAGGAGTCTGATTATACACTGTCCTTGATCCTGGTGGGACAAGAGGAGTCTGATAATAGTCTGTCCTTGATCCTGGTGGGACAAGAGGAGTCTGATTATACACTGTCCTTGATCCTGGTGGGACAAGAGGAGTCTGATTATACACTGTCCTTGATCCTGGTGGGACAAGAGGAGTCTGATTATACACTGTCCTTGATCCTGGTGGGACAAGAGGAGTCTGATTATACACTGTCCTTGATCCTGGTGGGACAAGAGGAGTCTGATAATAGTCTGTCCTTGATCCTGGTGGGACAAGAGGAGTCTGATAATAGTCTGTCCTTGATCCTGGTGGGACAAGAGGAGTCTGATTATACACTGTCCTTGATCCTGGTGGGACAATAGGAGTCTGATTATACACTGTCCTTGATCCTGGTGGGACAAGAGGAGTCTGATAATAGTCTGTCTTTGATCCTGGTGGGTCAAGAGGAGTCTGATAATAATCTGTCCTTGATCCTGGTGGGACAAGAGGAGTATGATTATACACTGTCCTTGATCCTAGTGGGACAATAGGAGTCTGATTATACACTGTCCTTGATCCTGGTGGGACAATAGGAGTCTGATTATACACTGTCCTTGATCCTGGTGGGACAAGAGGAGTCTGATTATACACTGTCCTTGATCCTGGTGGGACAAGAGGAGTCTGATTATACACTGTCCTTGATCCTGGTGGGACAATAGGAGTCTGATTATACACTGTCCTTGATCCTGGTGGGACAAGAGGAGTCTGATTATACACTGTCCTTGATCCTAGTGGGACAAGAGGAGTCTGATTATACACTGTTCTTGATCCTGGTGGGACAAGAGGAGACTGATTATACACTGTCCTTGATCCTACTGGGACAAGAGGAGTCTGATTATACACTGTCCTTGATCCTGGTGGGACAAGAGGAGTCTGATTATACACTGTCCTTGATCCTGGTGGGACAATAGGAGTCTGATTATACACTGTCCTTGATCCTGGTGGGACAAGAGGAGTCTGATTATACACTGTCCTTGATCCTGGTGGGACAAGAGGAGTCTGATTATACACTGTCCTTGATCCTGGTGGGACAAGAGGAGTCTGATTATACACTGTCCTTGATCCTGGTGGGACAAGAGGAGTCTGATAATAGTCTGTCCTTGATCCTGGTGGGACAAGAGGAGTCTGATAATAGTCTGTCCTTGATCCTGGTGGGACAAGAGGAGTCTGATTATACACTGTCCTTGATCCTGGTGGGACAATAGGAGTCTGATTATACACTGTCCTTGATCCTGGTGGGACAAGAGGAGTCTGATTATACACTGTCCTTGATCCTGGTGGGACAAGAGGAGTCTGATAATAGTCTGTCCTTGATCCTGGTGGGACAAGAGGAGTCTGATAATAGTCTGTCCTTGATCCTGGTGGGACAAGAGGAGTCTGATTATACACTGTCCTTGATCCTAGTGGGACAATAGGAGTCTGATTATACACTGTCCTTGATCCTGGTGGGACAAGAGGAGTCTGATTATACACTGTCCTTGATCCTGGTGGGACAAGAGGAGTCTGATAATACACTGTCCTTGATCCTGGTGGGACAAGAGGAGTCTGATTATACACTGTCCTTGATCCTGGTGGGACAAGAGGAGTCTGATAATAGTCTGTCCTTGATCCTGGTGGGACAAGAGGAGTCTGATAATAGTCTGTCCTTGATCCTGGTGGGACAATAGGAGTCTGATTATACACTGTCCTTGATCCTGGTGGGACAAGAGGAGTCTGATTATACACTGTCCTTGATCCTAGTGGGACAATAGGAGTCTGATTATACACTGTCCTTGATCCTGGTGGGACAAGAGGAGTCTGATTATACACTGTCCTTGATCCTGGTGGGACAAGAGGAGTCTGATTATACACTGTCCTTGATCCTAGTGGGACAATAGGAGTCTGATTATACACTGTCCTTGATCCTGGTGGGACAAGAGGAGTCTGATTATACACTGTCCTTGATCCTGGTGGGACAAGAGGAGTCTGATAATAGTCTGTCCTTGATCCTGGTGGGACAAGAGGAGTCTGATTATACACTGTCCTTGGTCCTGGTGGGACAAGTGGAGTCTGATTATACACTGTCCTTGATCCTGGTGGGACAAGAGGAGTCTGATTATATACTGTCCTTGATCCTGGTGGGATGTCCACTCAGGTGTTTGTAACTGCTGCTCGATGGGAGAGAGGAGAAGAGAGACTCTTTGAGTTGGGTGGGGTCTGTGATTATTCTGACTGCTTTACTGAGGCTGCACAAAGTATAGACACAGACGGGAGACTGGTTTCCATGACGTGCTGAGATGTGACATAACTCCTGCAGTTGTTTGTGTTCACATGCAGAGTAGCTGTCGTGATGCCATGATGCATCCAGACAGAATGCTCTCTATGGTGCGTTGATAAAAGTTGGTAAAGGATGGCGGGGACCTACGGTCGGAGAGGGGTTGGTAAGCTTTTCTGGCCATACCATCAATGTAGTTGGACCAGGGCACATGTTGACACCTGGGAATGTGAAGCTGTCACCCCTCCCAATCTCAACATCATTGATGTAGACGGGAGCCGGTGTATCGACTCCTTCCTGAGACCAATCACCAGCTCTTTGGTTTGTTGACATTGAGGGAAAGGTTGTTGTCATGACATCATGTCTCCTTCTGGTGCAGTAACCCACCGTTACCTGAGTTACAGCCCACTACAGTGGTAACATCTGTAAACTTGTAGACAGAGTTCGAGCAGAGTCTGGCCACGCAAACAAGAGTGAACAGATCACAGAGTAGGGGCTGAGGAAACAACCTTTAAACTAATCCCTCTGCCCACATAATGCCCATATCCTTCCATTTCCTGCCTAGTCATCTGCCTTTCTAAGAGCCTCTCAAACACCTATCGTATTTGTTTCCACCCCCACCCAGGCAGTATATTCCAGTCACCCACCACTCCCTGGGTAAAAACTTGCCATTACTATCTGCATAGAACTTACCCTCTCACCTTAAATGCCTGCCCTCTGTTATTCGACTTTCAACCCTGAGAAAAAGATACTGACTGTCTATGCCTCTCAAAATCTTATAAACTTCATCAGATCTCTCCTCAGCTCCACAGTTCCGGAGAAAACAAAGCTCTTGTAGAAAAGGTCTGAAAATAGAAAGTAAAAGTTTTAGTACACGTGAGAATCGAAAGACCTGACAGCTTGATAGATTTGATGCAAATGTCAGTAGGTCCACACAATCAGAATCAGAATCAGGTTTATTATCACCGGCATGTGTCGTGAAATTTGGTAACTTAGCAGCAGCGGTTCAATGCGATACATAATCTAGACGGAAGACAAAGAGTAGATCAATTACAGTAAGTACATATATGCATATTGAATAGATTGAAATAGTGCAAAACAGAAATAATATACATTCTTGGGTTCAATGCCCATTTAGAGACTGGATGGCAGAGGGGAAGAAGCAGTTTCTGAATCACTGAGTGTGTGCCTTCAGGCTTTTGGACCTCCTTCCTGATGGAAACAGTGCGAAGGGGGCATGTCCACTCCTTGAAGATGTCTTGGATACTACGGAGGTTAGTACCCAAGATGGAGCTGACTAATTTTACGACTTTCTGCAGCTTCTTTCGGTCCTGTGCAGACTGCCCCCAATACCGGACAGTGTTGCAGCCTGTCAGAATGCTCTCCAGAGTACATCAATAGATGTTTCCAAGTGACAAATCAAGTATTTTCAAACTCCTAAAGAAACATAGCCACTGTCTTGCCTTCTTTATAACTGCATCGATATGTTGGGACCAAGTTAGATCCACAGAGATCTTGACACTTAAGAACTTGAAACTGCTCACTCTCTCCACTTCTGATCCCTCTATGAGGATTGATGTGTTTCCTTCCTCTTGCCTTTCCTGAAGTCCACAATCAGCTCTTTTGTCTTACTGACATTGAGTGCCAGGTTGTTGCTGTGACACCATTCCACTAGTTGGCATATCTCGCTCCTGTACGCCTTCTCGTCTCCATCTGAGATTCTGCCTACAATAGCTGTATCATCAGCAAATTTATAGATGGTATTTGAGCTATGCCCAGCCATGCAGTCATGTGTATAGAGAGAGTAGAGCAGTAGGCTAAGTACACACCCCTGAGGTGCGCCAGTGTTGATTGTCAGCGAGGAGGAGATGTTTTCACCAATCCGTACAGATTGTGGTCTTCCAGTTAGAAAGTCAAGAACCCAATTGCAGAGAGAGGTACAGAGGCCCAGGTCTGCAGCTTATCAGTCAGGAGGGTGGGAATGATGGTGTTAAATGCTGATCTATAATTCATGAACAGCATTCTGAAGTAGGTGTTTGTATTGTCCAGATGGTCTAAAGCCATGTGAAGAGCCATTGAGATTGAATCTGCCATTGACCTGTTGTGGCAATAGGACAATTGCAGTGGGTCCAGGTCCTTGTTCAGTCTAGTCATGACCAACCTCTCAAAACACTTCATCACTGTAGATGTGAGGGCTACTGGGCAATCGTCATTAAGGTAGCTCACACTACTCTTGTTAGGCACCGGTGTAATTGTTGCCTTTTTGAAGCAGGTGGGAACTTCCAGCCATAGCAGTGAGAGGTTGAAAATGTCCTTGAATCCTCTTGCCAGTTGGTTGGCACAAGTTTTCAGAGCCTTATCAGATACTCCAACAGGGCCTGCCACCCTGCAAGGGTTCACCCTCCTTAACAACAGCCTAACATCGGACTCTGAGACAGAGATCACAGGGTCATCAGGTGCAGCAGGGATCTTCACAGCTGTAGTTGTATTCTCCCCTTCAAAATGTGCATAGAAGGCGTTGAGTTCATCTGGTAGTGACGTGGGTTACCAGATTTAAATGCCACAGATCTAGCCCTCAGCAGAAGACAAACTTCCTGGTTCATTCATGGCTCTTGGTTTGGGAATGTCCAGCAAGTTTTCATAGGCACGCACTCACCCACACAGGTTTTAATGAAATCATTAACAACTGCGACACACTCATCCAGGTGCGAAGCCAGGAGTTTTACCAATTACAGATGAGTTTTGGTGTATTTGGGCTGTTTTCTGCTATAGCCACAGTCAGGGGCAATGCAGGGAAACTACAGCAAATTCCCAGCTTCTCACTGTTCTCCAGTAACTTCCATGGAGAGGCAATCAGTCACATTTTCCGGGCTTCTGTGGTTGAGTAGGGGACGTTCCTTACCTTGTCACTCCCTCCAAAGTGTCAGCATTGTGAGATTTCGGTGACCAGCGGTGTGCCTCAGGGATCTGTTCTGGGAACCCGACTCTTCATGATTTTTATAAATGACCTGGATGAGGAAGTGGAGGGATGGGTTAGTAAATTTGCTGATGACACAAAGGTTGGGGGTGTTAGGGATAGTGTGGAGGGCTGTCAGAGGTTACAGTGGGACATCAATAGATAGCAAAATTGTGCTGAGAAGTGGCAGATGGGGAGTTCAACCCAGATTAGTGTGAGATGGTTCATTTGATAGGTCAAATATGATGGCAGAATATAGTATTAATGGTAAGACTCTTGGCAGCGTGGAGGATCAGAGGGATCTTGGGATCCGAGTCCATAGGACACTCAAGGCTGCTACGCAGGTTGACTTTATGGTTAAGAAGGCATACGGTGCATTGGTTTTCATCAACCGTGGGATTGAGTTTAAGAACCAAGATGTAATGCTGCAGCTATATAGGACCCTGGTCAGACCCCACTTGGAGTACTATGCTCAATTCCAGTCAACTCACTACAGGAAGGACATGGAAACTATAGAAAGGGTGCAGAGGAGTTTTACAAGGATGTTGCCTGGATTGGGAGGCATGCCTTATGAGAATAGGTTGAGCGAACTTGGCCTTTTCTCCTTGGAGCAGCGGAGGATGAGAGGTGACCTGACAGAGGTGTATAAGATGATGAGAGGCACTGATCATGTGGATAGTCAGAGGCTTTTATCCAGGTCTGAAATGGCTAGCGCAAGAGGACACAGTTTTAAGGTGCTTGGAAGCAGGTACAGAGGAGATTCGAGGGGTAAATTTTTTACGTAGAGAGTGATGAGTGCATGGAATGGGCTGCCGGCAATGGTGGTGAAGGTGGATATAATAAAAGAGACTCTTGGAGCTTGGGAAAATAGAGGAATATTGGTAACCCTAGGTAATTTCTAAAGTAAGTACATGTTTGGCACAGCATTGTGGGCCGAAGGGATTGTATTGTGCTGTAGGTTTTCTATGATTCTATAATATTGGGCAGTAATATCTCAGCAGCAAATAAAAGTTCTAATTTATCAACAACACCTTCCAAAGCTACAGTATGTCATCTTGTTGCAAGTTCCCCTCCAAGCGACTGACTGCCTTGCCTGGGATACATACTGTCACTCACTCATAATTGTTCGATTAAACTATTGGAACTCAAACTCTGCCATAAAAACCCAGAGCTACAGAAACACCAACAGACGCTCCAAAGATCTCATCCCTGGGAAAGGAAGGACACACCAAGAAGATGGGCTACACCTGGGAAACCTGAAAGACTGACCAGGACAGAGGATTCTGTCAGCGGATTATGGCCCAGTAGGGTGACAGACTGAAGAAGAGACTGGGACTCAAACAGCACCAGACCGGGTGCAGCAATTTGGGTCTGTCTCAGAACCAGTTCCTCAAGACCAGCAAGAGATGGGCAATAAATTTTGCCCTTCCAAATGACAGTCATGCATGTTCAATAAGCAGATGCTTTTTTCTTAATGTTAAGCAATTTCTTCCAAATTTTTGAGTGTTTTTTCTGTTTGAATTGAATTTGTTCTAACAGGAAATGAAGGTCAATATGAAGCTGTTGAGGGTTACAGTGATTAACTCTGGTTTGTTTCTGGTAATATATTTTAATAAAACCATCCCAATGGATTGATGTGAGAGATCAATCTAATTGCCAATAAATCTGGAAGAGAACTATATATAAAACTGTTTACCTGAGCATATGTGTGCATACATTTACATATATTATCATCAATGATTTCTTTCTGGTTTTAAAAGCCAATGAGGAATGCAACAACCATTAAATATTGTGTAGGAAAGAAATGCAATTACTAATGTTTCAGATGGACAATAAAGGCAATTTCAGTTGGAGTGCTTGATGTCAAATTGCTTTGTGAGGTGGAAGGAACCAACAATTAAAGCACATCAATTCTGTCTAAAGTGACTGGGGTGGGGCTAATTTTGTTGATGGCTCTGTCTCATGGTCTCACTTATTCTTTGCCAAACCTCGAAATTTGTGTAATTCTTTATCTCCTTAGACAGCCTGCCCTTGCAGGGTTGTCAACTCTTAATACCCAGGCTTGGAGGCATCTAACAACTTGTTGAATTTATTAGTTATGTTGCTTTGTATCCTGGTGATGAAATAATCGAAGCGGAAAACCAGGATAATTACAAGGCATCAAGCCTGATAATAACAGCACCAAGCTCAATGCAAAGCTCATCGGATCACCAACCCAGCTGAGATATACCATCACAGCCAGTAAGCAACATTGCTATAAGGTGTTAAAAAAATCTATCAATCTTCAAAATCAGCAGACCCTGGACTGCCAACCACCTAGGTAGAGAGTGCAGTTTCTCTTTAAGAAAGCACGGTCGATTAGCCAGGTTTCAGGTGAAACTGAAACACAGGGCCCTGAATCCCCACTCCCTGCCATCATCCTGGCTAATGTACAGTCTTTGGAAAATAAATCTGAAGATATCGGAGCAAGATCGCAGTACCAGAGGGATATCGGAGACTACTGCGTACTTTGCTTCGCAGAGACATGGCTCAGCCCTGGTATTCCAGACACAGTGCTTCAGCCCGAGGGCTGCGCCTTCCATCGTATGGACTGGACAATGGCATCAGGTAAAAGCAGTGGCAGTGGAATTTGCTTCATGATCAACTCATCATCAAGCACAGACATGGTGGTTCTGTCTCAGTCCTGCTCTCCCAACCTGGAACATCTGGTGGTCTAGAGTTGTCCTTTCTATCTGCCGACGGTCTTTTCTGCTATTATCCTGGTTGTAGTATACATCCCACCTGGCCAGTATCAGTCAGGCACGGGAGGAGCTGAGTATTGTGATCATCAATTATGAGACAGCACACCCTGATGCCTTCCGGAAGTCTCTGACCAACTACCACCAACATGTCACGTGTGGAACCACAGGAGCCAACTGTTGGCCAGAAAGATCTAAGATCTGCAAATCAGCAAACAAGAATGAGGCAAAGGCAGTGGAGGAAGATAAAGCAAATGTCCTTGTCCTTGCCAAGGGATCAAAAGAATGGAGGCTGCCATTTTGTGGGACTGTTCTTGCAGCCACCATTTTGTGAACTTTTTTAAATGAACTGGTTCTTGCTGAAGGATAGCTTCATTGGAACAGTTCAATGCAGATACAATGAGCTTTCTGCTGATGATCTGCTAAACCTAAAACCATTTTGAGATAAGAGGCTTTTTATTCAGTTCTGTGAAAATGGCAGGCTTGTCGAAGGAACAGACTATGATTTGACATGGCCTAGGCCCAGTGTTTGACTGACCCGGCTAGACTGGTTGAAGTAATCTGATTTGGAAAGAACAAGGGAGGTAGCTAGGGCACAAGCCTGGGGAAGAGCTATTAATACAGCTTGTAGCCTTGAGCCAGATGCAATGAAAAGTTAACACAGGTCAATCCGATGAGCTTGAGTGAATGAAATTGGAACATAGCAGATTGATCTGATAAGGAAAAGGATGTCAATGGAGGATTTTGGGAGTACAGACAGCAACAGCTTTGGAGGCCAACCATCACAGGTATTAATGGAGGCATGAAAATTACATTGGGATTAAGAGGAATACCCGGCCAGCGTTGACTCCTCGTCTGGGATATTGATTTTTCTATAATTTGACGACTGATCATTATTATTGAGGGTTGATAACTGCAACACAACACACCTGAGCACTGTTACAAGATCATCATGAGCCCTTGCCATCCCATAACTTGGTACGAGTGAAACCTAACACCAGAAATGGCTGCAATGCTTCACTCCCCAATGAACGGAACGCTTTAAAATGGAGAATAAAACTACACCTGTGCGAATCCCAGCAGCAGCTGGTGGCCCTGTGATATCTGTCTCAGAGGCCGATGTCACAACACCTTTCAGGAGGGTGAACCCTTGCAAAGCTTCAAAGGGGCACCAGTCAATCATACTGCTGCCCAAGAACGCAGATTGAACTGCCTCAATCACTGTCGCCTCATAGCATTCACATCGCTTGGCTAGAAATTTCAACTTGTATACTTCGGTAATAAATGAACATCGGAGCCTTTGGAATAACTCCTGCCTAAGCAAGGACCCGGAGCTGCCGCAACAACAAGTCTACAGGGGAGGGCCTGTTACTGTTTTGTATCTTTAAATAAAAATAAAATACAATAAATAATATACCCACAGCAGATGCTGTAATTTAGACCCAATTCATTTCAATTTGTTTGTTGTTGATTCAGATGATTCCAAAAACACTAACATTTTCATTGTGTAGAGGTTGGTAACACTGGTGTGGCAGCTGCTATCACTGCTGCCAAACGTGCCAATAGTTGAGTGAGAAAGATTGCACATGAACTGCTATCAGAGGTGTCATCACTGGGGCACCTGTTGAATGCGTATGTCAATAGCTGATTACTGGAGAAATTGCTCACTGCTGGCCGTAGTATGCTCAGGGCTTGGGAAGGTGTTGGGACAATCTACAGTGAATCTGAAGTGACTTGGTTGTGTCTCCCTAGTCAGAGAGTGTTCTTTGTAACAACCAGGAACATGCCAGAGCAGTCTGCTTCCAGCTGCACAGACCACTCCATAAAAGGAATAATGTGTACCCTGAGCTTCCATTCACATCAGTGAGGGTGTAGAATGCTCATGTAGGGCTGTCATTAGTTGTCAGGAAAGCATCAGAGATGCTAATGTAATTGATACAAGGAAATGTGCAGTCCAACACTCCAGCGTATCAACTTCCACCAGGAAGTGATTGCTTGTATGGTCCACTTTGGGTGAAATTTATTTTGATGTGGTTTGCACAATGACAGGTGTTAAATGATTCAGTTTCTAACTTTCACTCCTCCAGAAGCCACCAGAGAACAGAAAGGCTGAGGGTTTGCAGGAGCAGTGAAGACTGAAGGGTTGCTGCTGGCCTCTGTTACTGAGCTCACAGTGACCCTCTGAACTGGTAAATCTGGGAACAGTTAGATTCAATGCAGTAAGCCACATATAACACAGAGACACCAGAGACTCCAGACGCCGGGATTCAGAGCAAAAAATAACCTGCTGGAAAACTCAGCAGACAGGAGCAGCATTTGTGGGGCAGACAGTGACAGTTGATATTTTCACCCAACTGGTTCCATTTGCCCATCAGCCCCCTCCTCACCAGGTTCCACCCATTACTTGACAGCTCCTGCCTTATCCGTCTCTCTCGCGTGTCTTAGTGGGTATCTTCCCTCCACACTCTACACTCTCAGTTTTGACGTCAGGGTCTTGATCTGAAATGTTGGCGATCTCACAGATGCCCTTGACTTATTGAATTCCTCCAGCACACACAAAACGCTGGAGGAACTCAGCAGGTCAGGCAGCATCTGTGGAGAGTGAATGAACTGTTGATGTTTCAGGCTGAGACCCTTCTCCGGGACCCTTATTTCCAGCAGTTTGCTTTTTGCTCCATTTACAATAAGTCCTGCCCACAACCTGTCTCTAATGACTGAAGCACAGTTTTGGTAATTGAATGGAATACTGATTTTTTCTGCTAGATTTTTAATACTTGTATTATCTAAAGGAAGGTATTCATGGAATTCCTTCCGTCAATGATTCCAGCTTCTGGGAAACTGATTCTTGACAGTAACCTCTCTGTTGGTCCCCTCGAGACAGCTGCCTTTTCTGTGTTCTCACTGACTTCTTCAAACCTCTGGCCCACAGAACTTGTGTTCGTGCCCTTCACCAGATTCTGAGTAAATCTGGGGACAGCTCCTTGCTGAGTTTGCGTTTTGCTCCACTTATCAAACGTCCTGCCCACAATCTGTCTCTTATGCTTGAAACATGAGCCGTCTGTCTGGGAGGTGTCCGCTAACACCGAAAGCCTCATAACTTTGGCCTCTGTGTTGGCAAGTGTCTTATGGAATGACCCTCCAGACCACCAGCCAGAACCCCGGTTCCGTTCCGAGAACCCCAGTTCCATTCCCAGAGCAATTTCAGGCTGCAGGACCTTCATTAGCAATGCCTCCAGAGCCCATGATGTTCCGGAGAATTCCCTTAACCCTCTAAGGTCATGAGTGTCATTGAAACTACTTGTGTGCTTACTGCAGAGCAGCTGACCACCCATGCACCAGACGCCCCCTGTGTCTGGGAAAAGGCACCAGACGCCCCCTGTGTCTGGGAAATGGCACCAGACGCCCCCTGTGTCTGGGAAATGGCACCAGATGCCCCCTGTGTCTGGGAAACATCACCAGATGCTCCCTGTGTCTGGGAAACGGCACCAGATGCCCCCTGTGTCTGGGAAACATCACCAGATGCTCCCTGTGTCTGGGAAATGGCACCAGATGTCCCCTGTGTCTGGGAAACATCACCAGACACCCCCTGTGTCTGGGAAACGGCACCAGATGCCCCCTGTGTCTGGGAAACAGCACCAGATGCTCCCTGTGTCTGGGAAATGGCACCAGACACCCGCTGTATCTGGGCAATGGCACCAGTCACCCCCTATGTCTGGGAAACTGCACCAGACGCCCCCTGTGTCTGGGAAGCAGCACCATCAGATACAGAGACAAGGGGCTTCCCCCTGGCAAAGCTCCCCCTCAGCCCCTCGTTCTAGCACCATAGACCAAGTTCCTCTCTCTGTCCTCCCCCACACCCTGATGACTCGATGCACACAGGAGCTCCAGTGGATTCTGGTGCAGAAGGCAACTTTATGGACCAGACTCTGTTTGTACACCTCAGGTTCCCTACTGAGCCTATCTCTCACCCCTCTGCATCACGACCATTGACGGACATCCCTCAGGGTCTGGGATGGTTAGAGTGTGCACAAGGGCATCGGAGAGCACCGTGAGTCCATCCGATTCCTCCTGATCGACTCAGCCAACACTCCTCTCACATTGAGTTACTCCTGGCTCTCCACTCATCACTCTCACTTCCCCTGGCCACCTGGTTCTCAGCTGAGTGTCTCCATTTCCACGTAGTTGTCCTGTTCTGTTCCCCTCACATCATGAAATGGTCTGATTACATCTCCTCGCAGGATGCATCACGGCCTGGGTTGGAACATCCATGTCCCAGAATGGAAACAGCTGCAGTCAGTGGCGGAGTTCCGTTCCTTGGATCTGCCGGTGTCTGTCGAAGCACCTCAGTGAAGGTCCGATTGGCTTCAGCTTGGTGCATTTGGCAGCTGACAACTCCCAGAGTGGAACGTGAGCCTGGCCCACCATGTATTAAGATGCATTTACCCAGCCAAGGACCCGGCCTCGTTCTGCAGTGACAGCAGCTGGTCTGGGCTGGTTTCCAGCTCAGCACTGAGACCGTGCTGTGTTCTACCAGCAGTCATTTTTAAGTGAGCCACTAAACCAAGGTGCTGCCTGCCAGTTTGACGTGATGCCACCACAACATAGAACCAAGAAAGCTCCTGAACTCCTCGCTCAATGCCATACAAGCACAGGAGCCGGTTACCCATGGCGATGCAGTTAATGGAAGCGCACTTGTCCAGCACAGCTGCTGTGGTTGGCAGCAGAGAAACACTGGTAATACTTCAGATAACCTGGAGGGCTCTGGGATGTTTCTGTGAGAGGTGATAAGCTTC